>NW_027412088.1:15376503-15991052 GCF_047663935.1 Musca autumnalis | reverse complement strand
AAGACATCTGCCCAGTATGTGGCATGGACCCGCACGACACAAGACACCTTTTCAACTGCCCAGCCAAACCTACTCATCTAACTCTAGTGGATCTGTGGTTACATCCCATCGAAGCAGCCACTTTCCTGGAACTGGAGATAGATAGACCCAGAGCCAGATTGAACAGAAGAACAAACATACAAACATAATAACAAACACTGTTACAACCACAACCAAATTTCAACCATTTTGGAAGAATATTGAAGCCACCACCTTAAAAACACCGAAAATCGGGAGGTACCGTTCTATGGGGGCTATATGAAAGCGTGGACCTATACCAACAAATTTCATATGGAAAGTTTTATGATCCAAATGAAGACCAAATAGCAAATTTCAGCCATTTCGGTAGAATATTGAGGCCACAGCCTTCAAAGTAGCGAAAATCGAGAGGTACCGTCCTATGGGGGCTATTAGAAGGCGTGGGCCTATACAGACGAATTTCAAATGGAAAGTTTTATACCCCAAATGAAGAACAACTACCAAATGTCAGCTATTTCGGCGGACTTTTGTGGCCACAACCTTCAAAATACTGAAAATCGGGAGGTACTGTTCTATGGGGGCTATATGAAGGCGTGGACTAAATACCAATTTTCAGCCATTTCGGTAGAATATCGAGGCCACAACCTTCAAAATACCGAAAATCGAGTGGTACCGTTCTATGGGGGCTATATCAAAACGTGGACCGATATAGCCCATTTGCAATACTAAGCATCATAGGAGTAATAGAAACTTCTGTACAAAATTACTAAGCTCTATCTTAAAAATTGCTAGCTGTATCTTGATTTCAACAGACGGACGGACGGGTATGGTTATATCAAGTTAAAATTTTACCCTGATCAAGATGTATATACTTTATACCATATTATGGTGGAGGGTATAAAAAGAAGGACTCCTAAAAGGGTCTTCTATAAATTGAAAACCTCCTAAAGGGGCCTTCTATTAACAGAAGACCTCCTTAAAGGCTCTTTTTCAAAAAGGAGACTTCCTAAAACAGATTCCTAATAAGGTCCTCTATAAATAGGAGACCTCCTAAAAAGGCCTTCTACAAATAGGTTTTCTTTAAACATAGAGCTGGTTAAGAGCAGGCGCGTCTAATCTTCGGCGAGCCATCTAACTAACACTGAAAGTTAATGGGTTAGTCGGTGAACAGAAGCATTGGAGCCGAAAATATGGCAACGATTATGTCACTCTCGAAACCTGGGAAAAATACGTTACGCTGAATGATACGAAGAGGCGAGCGAGCAAGTTATTATAATCGACAATTTGTCGAGCAGCCCGGTAGTGACAACAATAAGCGCTTACGGTCAGCACTAAAGGTCAGAACAGAATCAATCGTCGCTTGCTTTGCTTGCTTCCCCAAATGTCAAATTATAAAGGAATGCCAGAGCCTCTTTGCAAATCCGCCTGTGTTCCCCTTTAGGAGGCTCAGGCATTCCTTTATAATTTGACATTTGGGAAGCAAGCAAAGCAATCGACGATTGATTCTGTTCTGGCCTTAAGTGCTACTACGACGCATTATATATCTTCCTGCCGAGAATGAACCACCACAATTTACAACGGATGATGTTGCTAATGTCATCAGGAACGCTAAATCATCAAAACCGTTGGGCCCTGATGGAATCTCCATGGTAATGCTGAAACAGCTGAATGAGCCACATCGTTCAAGTCTGGAAAATGGAAAGGGTGGTCCCGCTACTGAAGCCAGTCAAGGATGCCGGCAAAGGTGAATCGTACAGACCGATTTCGTTTAGTTCCTTAAGCAGCACACTGCTGCTTTTCATCTCCAGACATATTAGTCGAGGACTCAACCCGAGCAAGCTATGTGATAGAACAGTGATGATGGGGCTTGACTTAGACCTATCAAAAGCCACTGATACTCTTAAGCAGATCGACAGTTAAATAAGTTGTCACGATTTGTAGTAACTGCTTATTTAACTACTTATTTAAGTGGCCCAAAATAACTACATATTTCAAGTGACATGTCTTTGTTAAAATAATGGGTTAAAAGGGGGTTTGTAATGAGTATTTTTGCTGGGCATGTAGATTCTTTCATTCGCAACATCTTCCATTGTAAATTGTGGTAGGTCATTTTGGGCCGGAAGAGATCTAATGACTCTTCGCCCAGTCACACAACCGGGTTGCTCGACAAGATTTCGACTGAAATAACTTGCGCACCTCTTCGGATCTGTCAGCCTGACGTCGCCAAACCTGACTGAGGTCATGTCTTCCTTCTATCTAGGGTTTGAGAGTGACTTAAACGTTGCTTACAATTTACTTATTCTGGCAACAATGTTGCAACTCTTCAGTGTATTCGCGACCAGCAGTGATTATGTCTCGGAACATTCATTCTGGTACGTACCCGCACATCGGAAGGGTTGGGCAGATTTCTGAAGCGGTGATTAGTGAACTGCCTGAACTCGGCCAATTAGCTTCCCCATGATTGATGAAAGTGCGGTGGTGATCAGAGGTGATAAAATCGGGTGGTCTGTTGAGAAATGGGGGGTTGCCTCTAATTTTTTGAAGACTATTTTCGTTTATTCAATTTCTTAATATGCAAGTTTAGGTTTATATCTACACAATGTTCAATATTGCCACAATATTTGTAGTTCGGGATGAGTGGTGTCGGGCAACACACTCGTGACGACCTGTCGTATGCGCAACGTACGAATGGAATTCAGGCCCGCAGCGCCAGCGGCCTGTGGAAACACGCTGATGTGGCTTCGGGCTGTCTCGTGAGTTGCTTACGAAAACACACCCTCGGCGAAGATACAATAGTTTTTACGCGAGTAGCTTACGAAGACACACTCACGGCGAAGATACCCTAGTTCTATACGAATGGCTTACGAAAACACACTCTCGGCGAAGATACACCAGCATTTACCCGAGTGGCTTGCGAAAACACACACCCTCGGCGAAGATACAATAGTTTTCAAACGAGTGGCATAGGAAGACATACTCACGGCGAAGATACCCTAGTTCTATACGAATGGCTTACGAAAACACACTCTCGGCGAAGATACACCAGCTTATACTCGAGTGGCTTGCGAAAACACACTCGACGACGATACACTAGCTTTTACCCGAGTGGATTGCGAAAACACACTCTCGGTTAAGGTACACTTGATTTTAGTGTACACTGATAGAGTGGCTTCCGAAAACACACTCTCGGCGACGTGCAAAACAATAGAGCTATCTATATGTTCAGCCAGTCGTTTCCTAGGACAGAATACCCCATCTCAAGATGCGCATTAAAGTCCCCAGACGATTATGACATTCCAAAAGCGGGCAAATGTTGCGCCTATAACCTGGAGTTCAGCTATTTATCGGCGGGATGTATAGGTTCAGCAACTCTACATTCCATGCATGGGTCATTAGAGACAGGCTCAAGCGAAATAGGTCTGTATTGAACAGACTGGTGCAATAGGGACGCTAATCCCACATCTACACTTCTGATGTGATCCTTCCTCACTACGTTGTAACCACCACTTAAATTCCTCTTAACAGTCTCTCCTGGATATGGTGTATTTTGATCATACGCAGATGGATAGCTTGGCTGGCTGTTTGGTTGGTGGATGGTTATTGTTTGGTTATTATTTTGTGGGGACCGCAGCAACAAGACTTTGTTTTGTTTTTCTTCTCCTTTTCTACACTTTTGCCTTTTGAATTTTTTTTTGTGCTCTCGTCGCTCGCTCTCTTGCCACTTTAGGATTCCCTCCCTCTTTTCGTGTCAATTGAAAGGTTTAACGATGATTGTCTTTTTTTACTACTTCTCGTTCTTTTGTTTTCTTGAGAGTGTGATGTGTTGAGGAGGTGGTGTTGTCCGTCCTCTGCTGGTCAATCGGAGTGCAATGTTGTTGTCGTCGGCGGCGGCTTTGTTAATGTATTGGTCTTAAATGAATGATTGGGTTGGATTGCTGGATGATTTGCTTGTTGTTGTTGTCGTTGTTCTTGGAGATTTTCGTTTTTTGTTTTGGGTTCAGATAAGATATGCCAGACACGGTAGACATAGTGGCGACATGCTAGTCTGATTGTCTTTTTTTCGTGCCGTTTGCCGGCCGTACTCCACCACCACAATGTCTGTTAAGCTGTGCAACACAGTAGAACTTTGTGTGCTACCCGCCGTGCATACATTTTCGTAGGCTTTCATGAGACCAAAAGGCAAGTTCCCAAACAACACGACGAATGGAATGGTAAGGCAGGCAGGGCAATGCAATGCAATTGTTTATTGGACGGATGGATGGACATGGTTATGGTGGTACGATTGTCCGCCACATATGTATCTGCAGGTTTTGTTGAACGACAGAGAATGCAGCCAGCTTGCCTGCCTGCCAGCCAGCCTGACTGTCTGAATTGTGTGTGACTAAGAGAAGCGTTAACAACAGACATAGGGGCGACCACAGAAGTTCCAACTACAGTTGGGTATTGTGCTTGACAGAATGTTATTGTTGTTGCTGCTGTTGGTGTTTTTGAATGTGGTAGTTGTTGCTGTCTGCATGCATCTAACAGATAACCGAACAGCCAGCCAGCCAGGCAAGCAAACGACGAACCAGAGCCACCAGCAAGCCAGCCATCAATGCGTTATATTTTAGCCAAGGTTGGGTCTTTGGATTGTTTTAACTCAGTTGTGCTCCAGTCGTTGTTAAGTTCACAGCATTTGCGCGTTGTTGTCGGTATCGTGTTAGTGTTGTTGGTGTTGTGGCGCATTATTGCTATCTATTTTATAGAAGAAGGAGAAAAAATCTTTTACATTTTGTGATTGAGTTCTTTCCATTGGTTGTTTTGTGTAAAATATTGTTGTTATTGTTGAAATTATTGTGCTTAAATAAATAATATTAATAAAATAAACAAATTTAAATTAACTAACGTTGGGCGCCATATTCCATTGTGCATTGTGAATAAAAAGGTTGAGTCCCAAGAAATAAATTTAATGAAAGTGAATTGAATTGAATTCTTTTGTGCGTTTCCAAATACAGAAAAAAATTAATTGTTCGCTTTTCTTCTCGATTCCAGTCATCTTTAACGAGAACGAACATCTTCCAAAACTTCCCATGGATATTTACATTACAACAAAAACTCAAATAAACACAACGAACTGTAAATAATAATAAATCGAACATTAAAAAGTGCATCGAATTAAACACCTGAAACTGTTAAAATTGTCTAAAGGAAGCAAAACATCTATTGCAATTTTTTGATTCGAAGAAAATCCCAAAGGTCGTCTCCTCATATTCTAAACATTATGATACTGAGAAGTGTGCTCCTGGTGGCAATTGTTGTTATTCGCATCGTTTGTGGAGGAAATGTAAAACGTCCCGAGTTAACGGTAAGTTTTTAAACATAATTGCGCCTATTATTACAAGTTGCTATACATTTTGTTATTGGCTTGACTTTTCGAACAGACTAAAAGCCTTTTCTTAAAGTAAAAAGTGATCAATAAATAAAATGGAGCACCTCTTCTTACCATTAACTTTTAATGTGAAATGTATGTTTTTTGAAGCCTCTAAATTCTTTTATTTTACCCAACCATTAGCAAAAGGTAACGTAGAATAAGGGCCCCTACCGCTCTTAAATTTTGCCGATTTTTGTCAGTACTTACTTAATTGGTGGGCCTTCTACAGAACGACTTTTGTCCTACAAACCGCCTTCCAATTCTGCGGCCCGTATTCATACACCTTTTTAGCGGGTTCATCATTACACATTCTTATGACATGGCCTAGCCAACGCAATCGTCGATATAGGTATTTATCCATACTGGTGTCGTTGTATAGCTGATACGGTTCGTGATTCATACGACACACAGTGGTTCAGAAATCGATTTTCCTGGCCAAAACCCCCATTTTTAGTTGTCACCGTTTGTTCATTTCTGTATGGGATTCGATAGTTGGAAGGTGTGGGCGTAGCGTGCTCCTAAAGACGAAAAATGTTTTCCAATTTTGGAAAATACGTAATTTTTGCAAATTGCCGGGGAATGAAACAGCTATTTCTCAGAAAATATAACAGATATTGCGTTCATTGTTTTTTTTTTGTCATTTTGTTAGGTAGGTAGACTTGTTGCTTTTAAGAGTATTTTTAATAGATTACCGCAGCGTTTACACAAAGTGAGCTATTTTATTTTTCCTCACGTACTACATTCTAGTGAAATTTCATGTTTATTGGACTAGAATTTATATGGAACAGCTTGTACCCGTCCCGCTCCGTCCGTTTAACTTACTTACTTACTTAGCTGGCCCATTACAGAACATTTGTTCCATAGGCCGAACTAAAAAAAGATCTCCAATTCTCTCTATTTGTTGCTTCGCACTCTGGAATACCGCACCTTTTCATATCTTCATCCACTTGTTTGCGCCTTCTATTCCTTGGCCTGCCAATTCTGCGTGCATCGCCAAGCGGTTCGTATTTATACGCCTTTTAACGGGTTCATCTTCCGTTTACGGAGGTGCCGAGGTAGACGAAGTCTTTTACTACCTCAAAATTATAGGAACCAACTTGCACAGTTGGTCCGAGATCAAAGGATGCATTGCGCGTCGACACCATCAACTAGGTCTTCTCACCGTTTACCTTCAGACCCACTTTAGCAGATTCGCCTTCGACCTTCATAAAGGTATCGGTTACTTCTTTTACTGATCGTCCCATGATGTCTATATCATCAGCATAAGCAAGTAACATGTGGCTATTGGTATAAATTGTGCCACTTCTTTTGACGTTTGCCTCTCGAATAACCTTTTTCAGCAGGATGTTGAAGAGATCACACGAAAGGCTGTCTCCTTGTCTGAAACCTCTTTTGGTACCATACTCTTCGGAGAGGTTCTTTCCTATGTTAACTGAGGACCTCGTGCCAGTTAAAGTCATTTTACAAAGCCGGATGAGCTTTGCGGGGATACCAAATTCAGACATGGCTTGGAACACCTTTGAACGCAGCGGGCTGTCGAAGGCTGCTTTATAATCGACAAAAAGGTGGTAGGTGTCGATCTGCATCTCTTGGGTCTTCTCTAGGATTTGCCGCAGGGTAAATATCTGGTCAATGGTGGACTTGCCAGGTCTAAAGCCGCATTGGTGTGGTCCAATTATCTCGTTGACCATAGGCTTTAGTCGTTCGCACAATATCCCTGACACGATCTTGTATGTAGACTTATGCCCATATAGTTAGATCATACAGATTTATCTCCCTTCTTGTGGACGAGGCACAGGATACTAAGGTTCCAATCGTCGGGTACTCGTTCTTCTTGCCAGATGGTTCTAACTAGCTAATGAATACACCTTATCAGCGTGTCGCCTCCGGTTTTGAACAGCTCGGCTGGTAAGCCATCGGCTCCTGCTGTCCTATTATTCTTCAGCCGATTTATTGCTGTCTTTGGGCTGGGCGGTATGTATTCAATATCATCTTCTGGGATTGGGTCTGTGGTATCTTCGTCGTCTTCGCTGCTATTGGACAGTTTTGAAAAATGTTCTTTCCATATCCTGAGCACACTATCTGTATTACCTTGCTGGTCGCTACAGGAGGATGTGCCTGTACCAAAGCCATCAGTTTGATGCTTGACTCTTTGGTAGAATTTTCGGACTTCATTCTGGTTCCTGTACATCTCAATTTTTTTACACTCCCGCTTTTCCATCTTTCTCTTTTTCCTGTGGAAAAGACGCTTCTCCTCTCTCCTTTTCTCCCGATATCTTTCTCGTGCGCTACGCGTTGCTACGGATTGTAAAGTAACCCTATATGCCGCATTTTTCTCTTCGGTAGCAGCACAACACTCATGATCATACCTGAATTCCTTGGTGGAGGTCTCTGGTATCCAAGTATGGATTTTGAGGCTGTTTGCATGGATTGGGCAATACTTTGCCATTGCTTTGATTGGATTGGAGTGCTTTGATTAAGCAATTGGGCTAGTTGAGTGGAATATACTGTGGCTATCTGTTGTGATTGCAGCTTACCGATGTCTAACTTTCGTGTTGTGTCTGTTCGTATTTTGTTTGCTACGTTTAACCGGGTGCGTACCTTTGCTGCAACAAGCCAGTGGTCCGTCCGTTTAACAATTCTTTAAATTTTCTGAAATTACATGGGTAAATTTTTTACATACTGTTTCCCAGTTTTATGAAAACCCAAGGAGAATTTTTTTCAATTTTGGAAAAAAAATGTTTTTCCAATCTTTTTCTTAATTTTATGTATTTTTATGGTTTGTTTAATGGTGTTTGACCTTTTGAAATAGTTAAAATATATGAAAAACTCAAAAACACCTATATCTTGATGCAAAAACTCACATTTTTGAACTTGACCTTGAATTCCTCCGCAACCGCTATACCGAATTTGGTGGCTTTTAATCTGTCGGAAAGCTGAAAGCGTTATCTCTCGAACAAAGAAAAATTTCGAAAATATCTCTAACCGTTCAAAATTTACAGAGTTTTGAGCAGGAAAAAACTATTCTGAACCACTGTGCGACATCGGAAATGACCAGGAAAAAATTAATGCCCAAGGATTGTATCAGACCATATTACAAGGCAATTCAATGCATTTTGTATGTAATTTGCGCCAGGAATTCCGTGGAATATATTAACTTCCTGAGAACTCTGAGAGAAAACGTGCATTTATCGACATTCAGGAAGGTATATTACGCACAAAAACAACTTCAAAGCTTTCTAGGGTCTCAAGATTTGTCACCTGATACGAATTTTGTGCTTTTTATAAAGTACAATACCTAAAATCGCAAAAAATTAAGCAAGGGTCAGCTTTAACGAGGTATATAAGAAATTTGACCCTAAATAACGGCATTTGAGCCCCAAAAAAATTATTTTCTTTTCTCTAAAATATATATCAGACACCCAGAGACATTCGCCAAAACTAAAAAATGTATAAATTTTGCTACTAATTCCATAAATTTTACGATAATACTCGTATTTCCTTGGGGTGTATGTATACTTTTCTGCGTTGTGAAAATTGAATTTCATCAATTGTATTAAATATACGCATTAGATTAAAATAAATTTGTGTAATTATGGTTATTTTGTCACCAAGGAGCCACACAGTGCAGTTGTTGCTGTAAAAAACTCAACGATTTGGCCAAAACTGCATTTTTGTAGGGTGTATGTATACTTTCCTGTGTCACTGTAAATCGCGGTCAAAGTTCACACTTTTACGGGATTTTTAAGTTTTAACGATTTTGGTTGAAAACCGCAAGTCCTCTGGAAGTGGGGCTAAAGAAAATCTTGTAGCAGTGAAAATTCTGTACAAGATTGACCTTCATGATATTTTCGTAGGTTTTACCGTTTTTGAGATATAGAAGTTCAAATTGGGACAATGCACTGGCTGTATGGCCTCCTTACAAAACAATGTCATGACTACAATTTCCCAACTTAAACTTACATATATACATAACGGCCTGCGTACATAAGCTGCTCTGCCTGATTGCCTTGCTTTCCTGCTTCATTTTTGACATAACAAAAATAAAAGAATAAAGAAGGCCGAGGAAATTTCGAACTGGGTTGCCCTTTTCTTTTTTATTCTTTTATCAGAAGTAAGCAGGCAAGGCAGCTTATGTACGCAGGCCTTAACATAAAAATTGGTACAACCTAGGAAAAAATTACAAATGTGTGTCTTGTAAAGAATTTTCACAGCTATAAGATTTTCTCTGGTCCCATTTCGATAAGACTTGCCGTTCCCAAGCAAAATCGTGAAAACCCGTTCTCCAAAATCCAAATTGTACCAAATTTAGTACAATTTACTAATACTAATTTCCAAAACTACCTAAATCCTACATTCCAATAGTAATTTTAATTCAAAATTTCAGTATTCCAGTTGTATTCGTTTACCCAAATCCAATTTTAGCACCATATAGTACTTTTCGTACTCGTAAGTACGAATTTCCAAAACTATCCCCATATTTCAATCCTATACTCCATCAGAAATCTTAATTCTAAATTCCAGGTTTGCAGCTTTATCCGTTCACCCAAATCCAAGATGTACTAAATTTAGTACTTTTCGTACCCATTAAAACCATTTCCTTATGTCGAACACCACTTTCCAATATTGATTCTTATACCAAATTTCAAGATTCCAGCTATAACCGTTCAAACAAGTAAAAAAGTATCAGTCGGCTTTGCCGACAGAGATATACCCTCACCTTGTGTATATTGGGCGTTTGAACCGAAAAAATGTTGATTAGGGTTAAAAATCAAAAGTTTTGCGGAGGAGATACTAAAAGGAATGGATCGACATTGGCCGTTATTGAAGTTCTCCAGCCACAACACATGGTGCCATAGGGGGTTTTACACTCTTCGGGCTGTTTGCTCAAGAAGTATGGACTTGCCCCTAAAAAAAACTTTTACCATCGGAATTGAGGCAGCGAATGCAAGTTGCTTCAACAAAAATCAAAGTGATTCGATAGCAGGTATTAAAGTGAACTTATCCGAAATTTTGTGTGGGAGTTACCGGATGGAGTGGACAAATATAGTCCGTATTTGAACCTGATCTATATCTGGTAGATATATTAGGATGTGTAAAGTATAGACCAATTCGGCCACTCCCTTCAAGAGTTACCGTACCAACAATTTTTCCGAACATTTTTGAACTTTTGTGGGGGAGGTACCTGAAGGAGTGGACCGATATGGCTTATCTTCAAACTTAAAATATGTTTGGACAAAATATTACTAAGGCCAAATTTTGGGCCGAATCGGCAGATCCGTTCGAGATTTATCTTCCGCTCCAACCACCTCACACGGTGTCATAGGGTTTTTTTGCAACTTTCAGCCTATTTTCTCAGGAAGTATGGACTTGCCCCTGATGAAACTTGTACCGTCGTATGGAGCGCAGTGAATACAAGTTGCTAAAACAAAAATCAAAGCGATTCGAGAGATGGCCTTAAACTGAACTTTTCCGAAATTTTGTGTGGGAGGTACCCGAAGGAGTGGACCGATTGAGTCTATATTGATACATTATCTAAGTTTAGTACACATTTTACGATGGGGAAAGAATGGACCAAATCGGTTATTCCCTGCAAGAGTTATCGTGCGCACAAATTTTCCGAACATTTTCGAACTTTTGTGGGGGAGGTACCGGAAGGAGTGGACCGATGTAGCCCATCTTCGAACTAAAACTAAGTTTGGACAAAATATTACGAAAGCCAAAATTTTAACCGGATCTGTTCATCCGTTCGAGAGTTATCGTGCGCTCCAGCCAGCCAGACAGGCAAACAGACATACGGACGGACATTGTTCAATCGACTCCAAATTGTCTGAAACACATTTCGTCCAAACATACTTGGGGTCTAAAACCATTATTTCCATGAGGCACATTTTGCCCGTATGAAAGTGTATATACCCTCGTTAGCATAAATGCTGAGGGTATAAAAACTCCATATCTCATCCTGCACTCCAACAGTAATTATACCCTCCACCATAATATGGAGGGTATAATTAAATTTGTCATTCCGTTTGTAACTTCGAAATATTCATCGGAGACCCTATAAAGTATATATATTCTTGATCAGGGTAAAATTCTAAGTCGATATAACCAAGTCCGTCTGTCCGTCCGTCTGTTGAAATCAAGATACAGCTCGCAATTTTTAAGATAGAGCTTTGAAATTTGGTATAGAAGTTTCTATTACTCCTAGGATGTTTGGTATTGCAAATAGGCTACATCAGTCCACGTTTTGATATAGCCCCCATAGAACCGTACCATCCGATTTTCGGTATTTTGAAGGTTTTAGCTTCATTATCACACCGAATGGCTGAAATTTGGTATTAAGTGTTCGTTGGTGGTATAAAGCTTTCCCCTAGAATTTTGTTTGTATGGGTCCACGCCTTCATATAGCCCCCATAGAACGGTACCTCCCGATTTTCGGTATTTTGAAGGTTATGGCCACAATAATCCATTGAAATGGCTGAAAATTGGTATTTAGTCTACTTTAGGGGTATTTAACTTTCCACCCTAAATTTGTCGGTAAAGGTCCACGCTTCCATAACCCTTAGAACGGTACCTCCGGATTTCCGGTATTTTGAAGGTTGTGATCTCAATATTCATCCAAAGTGGCTGAAATTTGGTATTTAATCTTCGTTCGGGTAATAGAACTTTCCCACTGAAGTTTGTTGGTACAGGGCCACGCCTTAATATAGCCTCCAAAGAACGGTACCACCCGATTTTTGGTATTTTGAAGATTTTAGCCCCATTATCATACCGAAATGGCTAAAATTTGGTACACAGTCTTCGTTGGGAGTATAAAAATTTTCCCCAAAAATTTGTCGGTACAGGTCCACGCCTTCATTTAGCCCCCATAGAACGGTACCTCCCGATTTTCGGTATTTTGAAGGTTTTGGCCTCATTAATCCACCGAAATGGCTCAAAGTGATATTTAGTCTTCGTTGTTGATATAAAACTTTCCCCCAGAAGTTTGTCGGTACATGTCCACGCCTTAATATTGCCCCCATAGAATGGTACCTCACGATTTTCGGTATTTTGAAGGTTATGACCATAAAAATCCATTAAAATGGCTGAAATTTGGTATTTAATCTTCGTGGAGGTATTAAACGTTCTATATGAAATTTGTCGGTATAGGTCCACGCCCTCATACAGCCCCCATAAAACATTACCTCCCGATTTTCGGTATTATGAAGGTTATGGCCATCAAAATCCATTGAAATGGCTGAAATTTGGTATTTATTCTTCGTTGGGGGTATTCAACTTTCCCCCAGCATTCTGTTGGCATGGGTCAACGGCTTCATATAGCCCCATAGAACGGTACTTCCCGATTTCCTGTATTTTGAAGCTTGTGGCATCAATATTTCTCCGATATTGCTGAAATTTGGTATTTAGTCCTCATTTGAGTTATAAAATTTCCATATGAAATTTGTATAGGTCCGTTTTGAAAACATAGATTTTTCTCACTTAAAACCCAATTTGGACACACTGTGCGCTGATATAAATTTTCCAAAATTCAACAATGCAACAGTATTCCTATTTATACATGCCGGGATGCCCAAGTTGCAATTTCAAAAAGTGTCCTCTTCGCGTTGAGAAAAACCTTACCTTCTAAACTTTTGCCAGTCACTACCTACCTACCACCAACTTGTAGCTTAAACATGAGTAATTTTGTATACGTACACCTCCTTCCATTCGATACTATTGTCTGATGGCTGGCCTGCCTACCTTTGTCATCTTATCTTTTGTAAATATTTATTTTATTGTCAATCAACGAAGGAGAAGAAGAAGCAGAAGCTTGGTGGTTACTCATTCGAATAGTTTTTGAATCATGTCCAAATGTTCCACTTAGATAAAATCACAGTACAAGTTCATTGTAACCAAAGACCAACCTATCGATCGATGTTTGTTTACTCCTCCTCTTCGCAGCAACGCTTGTTGGCTGCCTCAACGACTGATTGAGCGCTGATTTGTTAGCGCTTGCGCCGCGTGTCTGATTACATTTGACAACAATAAACACACTTTTCCTTCGATTAGAGACGCGTGCCTAACTTTTCGTATCAACAATAGAAGATATCGAAATATGCTATGGGTCTACTACCCTGCAGATTTGCTGCTTGTCGACTGTTACAAATGTTTTTATTATTTATGTTATTTACTCGTCTAACAATTACATGAGGTATTGTCAACGTCATTACAAATTATGTATTCAATTACAAGGCATCATTTCCCAGAGTAATTATTCAAACACTACCAACGGATCATTGAAGAGGGGGGGCATAGAAACATACATTCATACTTACATATAGAGAACACTAATCAAATAAAAATTCAATCTTCATGGTTTGTCCCTTTTACTTTTCTTCAATGTTGCATGATCCGCTTTGTCTCATAAGAAGAGTATGTTATACAAACATATTAGGAGCTTCTCCATAAATTTACCACTTCATAAACATCACTTCACACCCTCTGATCATTTTAAGAAGGATTTAAATTTCAAACACTTCAAAAGGCAATTAAAAAATGGAGCACAAAGTAAAACAAATTTCTCAATAATAAAATTCCCAAGCTTAATTGGTAGAGATAGAAGAGAGAAGGAGGGAAGGAGTTAGGGAGTGAAGATGTCGTTGTGTTTGAGCAGTGTGTAAATCCCAAGAAAACACTTCAATATTCCAGGTATTGAATGTTTGTTCAACATACAAATCACACGAAATGCGACTACAAATTATCTGAAAGCATTCGGGATGGATGGATGGGATATGGTAGGTTTGGTTCGTGTGGATGGCTGGATGGCTGTTGCATTCGTGTGACAACAACAACAAAGACTGTAAATCGAACACCTGAAAATATGTGTTGGCGAGGATTCACATAATCGGAGAAAACTGGAGGGTGCAGAAGGAGGGAATAGAGAACAGAAACTACATGACACGTTACCTTCTTCTTATTCTTTATTTTTTTTTTAATTTTTTTTTTAATCTGCCTCATGTGCTGCCGCCTTTTCTTCTTCTTGAATAAACCAAATATAAACGAATAAAAGAAAAATTCAGAATCGATAAAAAGTATTCGCTATTCGTCGCATACACATGTATATTATATGATATGTTTCTTCTTATGTTCGTCCGTCCCTCTTTAAGCAACATGACATTTTTGTATACCAACAACAACGAGAAAACAAACAAAAAACGTGGCAAACTAAATCAAAAAGTAAAAGGTGGACCGACCAAGCAGCAAGTCGGTACATTATTATTTTTTTCGTGGGTTATATTTGCTTAGGACTCTAGAAGAAGCTATAGCGGTTATTTGATTGAACTTCTTTTGTCATACATGCAAATTTTTGGGGAGTGGGTAGGGTAAGTGCACCAATAGTCGGCACTTTAAGGATTTGCCTAACTTCAATCATTCACCATTCCGAGTAAATTTTTCCGATTACTATGAACTAAGTCCCAATTTACATTAGGCGAGTTTACTTGCGGCAATTGTCATTTTGTAGGAGAGAGAGGTGAGGCATATGGTAACCCTTTGCCTCTCAGCCCCCTTTCTCACCTATAAACTGACAATTGCCGCAAGTAAACTCGCCTAATGTAAATTGGGACTAAAGCTTATTTGCTTCGAAATTGTCTACTTTTTCGATGAAATAAAAACATTTTGAATTATTTCTTATAAATGTTGAGAAAAATGCGATTTTAGTAAAATTGTACTTTTTTGCTAGTACAGTCGAAATCGCTTATAACGTCGTCGTTTATAACGTCATATCGGTTATAACGACGATATCTAAAAGTCCCAAATCTCTGGGGCCCTTTATAGCCCTATCGCTTATAACGACATATCGGTTATAGCGACGAATTCCGTCGATCCCTTGACCGACGTTATAAGCGATTTCGACTGTAGTCGGCGCCATTTCCCAATTGTCGGCATAACATGTTCCAATGTTATAAGTTGATCGTTTTCTTTTTTAAATAAAAACGCAATTATACACAAATAATTTTTATTTTAATCCATATCGCTTTTAAAAATTAAATAATTTTAAGATTTTGTTAACATTTGAAATTCAGTTAAAATTTATTTTTTTATGTGTTTCATAAAATTAATTATTTGAAATGTCAATTGGTTTTTATACCCTCAGCATTTATGCTAACGAGGGTATATGGTAATATTCAAAAAAGTTTTACAATCGTTGAAGTTGAGGTTCACCATTTAATAAGTCGCGAACTGTTGATATATTTTATAAAATATGGATACATTTATATTAATTGAAGTGTTTTAGCCAAGATCTCATAATATGGACCATAACAAATAATTTTCGTGGAAGCTGCGTTGGTGGTAATATAAAAAAATGGGAAAAATGTGTTGAAGTAATCAAGTTTTTTTGTGTTCTTTCTTGACTTCTGGCCAAAGCACGCAAAATTCAAACCTGTGCTCAAAGAAAAAACTAAAGAATACCCCTTGGGAAACATGGTTCTAGTGCATGACTTTTTGATATATACACTACATCCCACTAAAATCGATGCTGACATTTTGAAGTTTTGATTTCAGTGTTTTTCGAATTTTTCTTATAATTATATGGTGCAACTGGATAATATTTTCAAACTAGTTACAGGATTGTAGAACTCGCGATTCCACGTCGTTCGATGTATATCTCATGAGTGTGCTCCCTACAGCTTCCTAGTAAAAGGAGCCCAAAGGCCAAAATTTGGTGAGTAAATTTTCTGAAAAAACCTATTTTTTGGATTTAAAATTTACAACTGTCGTACAGGTACCCCTGAACCCCGCGTGATTTTAGTTTTTTTACGTGCCGGATCTAATAAGACCTTTCGCGCTCGAATCCATCCACTAAAACGCCGGATATATATACCTTGAAAGTAGGAAATTCTGCAAAAATTTATTTTGACAATTCCGCGAATTGAACCGCGATTTTCTTTGATTATTTTTACATAAATGTAATCCTTTATACGCGATTATAATATTTGCCAAAAAGAGGTGTCACAAATTACAAAGATTCGGGAGTAATATCCCTATTTATCCCAAAATAGGATGTGGTGGCACATCCGCAGTTCTTGACGAATCTGTCTAAAATCATTTATATTGACGTATTTTTAATAGGCGGCCATTGAAATCGGATGCACCTTATAATCATATGCACATCGCGCAATTTTTGCCCACTTGAATGTTTTTTGAATAGTAAGATGCAACTGATGGCACACTTTGGCCGCTGAATGAAACATGGCAAAATCCATGCATATTGATAGACATGGACTCCCTGTATCCGAAAAGCACATGCACCTCAACTGATTTAAACGGATTCGCGAATTACACGCTTTTTAACTTTTGTGTTTTTTCTTTGATTGTGATTTCAATATTACTCTGTACTTCTTATTTCTATTGCTTATCACAGAAAGCAAATATAATTTCACGATGACTAATTACTTTTTTCGTAGAAGTTTAAGCAAAATACTTCAGGATTTGGATGGAAATTTAGCGAAATAATGGAATAACTACCAACATTTATTTTTCAAATTTGTCGTATTTAACCAAAAATATATTTTTGAAATAATTTCCAACAATAAGTTTCCGTTCTTTGTTGTTGCTGTAATATGCAAGTTATAAGCGCGATCTTTATAATTTTGGTCTCACATTTTTCTACGCGTTGTCTAGATTCTGTACGTATTTTTAAATTATTTTTTAGAGATTTTTTGGCCTCTGATCATTCCAAGATTTCTGCAATATTTTTTGATTTTCCGCGAAAATAAAAATAAATTTAGCAAATATTTTAGCATCTACGGATAGATATCAAATGCTGCTAACGATTCATATATACATGTTCTTATTACAACACAATAGGAATTTTTAAATATTTTTTCTTTACAAGAGAGTAAAACCGCATATAACTTTTGAGTGCAGCATCCAATTTTGTGAACGCGAACAGATTTGAAACCACGATTTTTTTCGTAACCCATGTACCAAAAATGACGGATGTGCTCGCCAAAAAAGTTTTTAATTTTTTTTCTATGTAATTGTAAAGGAAATTTGAAATTTACCATATACACTTTCATACGGGCAAAATGTGCCTCATCGAAATAATGGTTTTAGATCCCAAGTATGTTTGGACGAAATCCGTTTCTGACAATTTGGAGTTGATTTATCTATGTCCGTCCGTCTGTCTGGCTGGTTCGAAGATGGGTTATATTGGTCCACTCTTTCCGGTACCTCCCGCACAAAAGTTCGAAAATGTTCGGAAAACTTGTGCGCACGATAACTCTTGTAGGGAATAACCGATTTGGTCCATACTTTACACATCGTGTAATTTCTACCAAACTGAGATGATGTTTCAATGTGGACTCAATCGGTCAACTCCTTCGGATACCTCCCACACAAAATTTCGGAAAAGTTCAGTTTAGGACCTGGTCTCGAATCGCTTTGATGTTTGTTTACGCATGTTGTATTCGATGTCCTCTATACGACGCTGTAAGTTTCATTAGGGGCAAGTCCACACTTCTGAGGAAATAGCCTGAAAGTTACAAAAAGCCCTATGACACCGTGTGTAATGGTTGGAGCGCAAGATAACCCTCGAACGGATCTGCCGATTCGGTCCAAAATTTGGCTTTCGTAATATTTTGTCCAAACTTAGTTCAAGTTCAAAGATGGATTATATCGGTCCAATCCTTCCGGTACCTCCCCCACAAAAGTTCAAAAATGTTCGGAAAATTTCTGCGTACGATAACTCTTGAAGGAAGTTACCGATTTGGTCATTACTTTGCACATTATGAAATTTCTACCAGACTTAGATGAGGTTCCAATATGGACTCAATCGGTAAACTCCTTCGAGTACCTCCCACACAAAATTTCGGAAAAGTTCAGTTTAGGACCTGCTCACGAATCGCCTTGGTTTTTGTTGTAACATCTTGTATTCACTGTCCCCTATACGAAGGTACAAGTTTCCTCAGGGGCAAGTCCATACTTCCTGAAAAATAGCCCGAAAGTTGAAAAACAAACCATATGACACCATGTTTATGGTGGAAGCGCAAGATAATTCTCGAACAGAAATGCCGATTCCGGCCAAAATTTGGCCTTCGTAATATTGTTTCCAAACTTAGTTTAAGTTCGTAGATAAGCCATATCGGTCCACTCCTTCAGGTACCTACCCCACAAAAGTTCAAAAATATTCGGAAAAATTGTGCGCACGATAACTCTTGATGGGAGTGACCGATTTGGTCCATACTTTACACATTCTCATAATATCTACCAGATATAGATCAGGTTCGAATATGGACTATATTTGTCCACTCCATCCCGTACCTCCCACACAAAATTTTGGATAAGTTCACTTTAAGACCTGCTATTGAATCACTTTGATTTTTGTTGAAGCAACTTACATTCGCTGCCTCAATTACGATGGTAAAAGTTGTTTCAGGGGCAAGTCCATACTTCTTGAGAAAACAGCCCGAATGGTGTAAAAACCCCCTATGGCACCCCCATGGTATATGTCGGTCCATTCCTTTAAGTACCTGTTCAGCAAAAATTTTGAACTTTAATCGTAATCAACATTTTTGTCGGTTCATACGACCAAAATTTTGAAACCCCCTAACTACATAAGTTTGTTGTGAAAAAAGTGTTTCAATTTGCCCATGCTGAGGGTATATCTCTGTCGGAAAGCCGACTGATACTTTTTTACTTGTTTTAATTATTATTAGGAACACTAATCGTGGATTTTTATTCCCTCAGCCTTTAGGCTAAAGAGGGTATTTACACTTTGATACGACCAAAAATGTGCCTCATCGAAATAATGGTTTTAGACCCCAAGTATGTTTGTACGATATCCGTGTCAGACAATTTTGAGTCGATCTAACCATGTCCGTCCGTCTGTCTGCCTGTCTGGCTGGCTGGTGCGCACGATAACTCTCGAACGGATCAATCGATTCGATTCAAATTTTGGGTATCGAAATATTTTGTCCAGATTTGATTTTAGTTCGAAGATGGGCCATATCGGTCCACTCCTTCAGGTATCTCCCCCACAAAAGTTCAAAAATGTTCGGAAAAATTGTCCGCACGATAACTCTTGAAGGGAGTAACCGAATTAGTCCATACTTTGCACATCGTGACATTTCTACCAGACATAGAAGAGGTTCCAATATAGACCCTATTGGTCCACTCTTTCGGGTCCCTCCCACACAAAATTTTGCTTAAGTGCAGTTTAAGGCCATACTTCCTCAATACCACGTGTCGTAGTTGGAGCGCTCGATAGCTCTCGAACGGATCAACATATTTGGTCAAATTTTGCGTCTTTCAATATTTTATCCAAACTTAGTTTAAGTTCGAAGATAGACCATATCGGTCCACTCCTTCCGGTACCTCCACCACAAAGGTTAAAATTTTTTCGCCAAGATTGTGGGCATGATAACTCTAGGAGGGAGTAACCGAATTGAGCCAAACTTTGCTATTGGTAATATTACTTTCATCCATAGATCCGGTTCTAATATGGACTATATCGATCCACTCATTTGGGTATCTCCCACACAAAATTTGGAAAAAGTATAGTTTAACAACTCCTCTCTGATCTTATTAATTTGTGATGCAGCAGGTTGCACTTGCGGCCCCTGTTACGACGTTGTAATTTTTTTTCGTGGGCAAGTCCATAATTCCTGAGATAATGATCCAAAAAGGTCCAGAAAATCCTGCCGGCACCACCTAAACTGGCTAATGTGTAAAATAACCCTTTAAGAGAGAAATCGATTTAGCTTAAACTTTGTAAATTGAAAAGTAAAATTGTAATATATTTAAATTCAGAAAATTAACTACAACATTTTTAATTATATAGTCTGTAAGGAAAATATCCATAGACTAATAAAGAAAAAAAATATTTCCTACAGACTTGTATTAGGGTAGGGTACACCCTACCCAAAGTTTGGAAAAAAAGCACTCGTCTTGGATCATTCTGAATTTTGTTGCAACATGTAGTTTTTTGCGGCCTACAGAAGTATTGTGTTAACTTTTTTTCTTAGGGTACGTGGCTGAGGGTATATCTCTGTCGGTTTTAGGACAACTAATCGGGGATTTTTTGTACCCTACACCACCCTGTGGTAAGGGTATTGTGTTAGTGCATTTGTATGTAACATGCCTAAGGAAAAGAGATAGACCCATAGTTCCTTTTAGGGATATGCATAGAATCACTTTCTGAGTCGATTTATGCATGTACGTTCGCAACGTACAGGTCGCATTTATTGTTCGATTAGACTGAAAATTGGTGAAGATCATTTTTTTAGCCTAATGAAGAACGCTATTGCTTTTGGTCAAAATCGGTTCAGATTTGGATATAGCTCCCATATATACAGTTTGACAAGTAATTGTTTTCAAACTGAGAAAACGAACACTTTTCATGCATTTATTACTAAAAAATGACAAATAGTTGTGATAAAAATGTCGGGTTTTTGGCAAAAATTAGTTGGTCGACTTATTTAAGACCAAATTGAATGGATAAATAAAAAATTAACTCGCTTAGTTCAACAATAATAACTAAAAGAATAATTAACATGTAATGCAAGGTGCCAAGAAAATGTTTTCAAAATGTAATTAAGGTTCCAAAATACCCCATGTTTTCGGTAAATGCTTAAAAATCATGACATTTTATGAATTTCATTCTTAACAAGGATTAGTTGCTAACAAGTATCAGCAATATTAGGCATGAGATATCCGCAATAAGAGGGTTACCATATGGACCAAGAGGGTATCAGATCATATCGCATGTAAACAATGTCCTATAGGTCTCAAGCCGAGAATATCTAAAAACTAAGACGCTTTATGAGTATTTTGGTTTACCAAGATGATATGACATCAATTACAATGAATATTACCTACAGCAGAACTCCATGATGAAGGTTGCCAGATCGACTAAAAATGTACCAGGTCTTAATAACAGTAAACTAGACCTCCTGGCCCCACAATTAGATCTTAAAAGTGGTTTATTTAACTGAAATTTAATTTAGGGATAAGCATATTCACTAAAACAAACCAAAATATAACCAAGAAGTACAAAAATCGGTTAGAAATGCATATGGAAGATATTGCTAAATTATACTGAGCTTGCTATAGAAATCCAATTTTATCTATTAACAGCCAGATTGAGGAATTCCCGTAAGTTTTTTGGCTTTGATGGTATACCATAGTAACACAGTAGCATTATTTCCCCGTCACTTAGAAATTTTTGTCAAAGTATTACTTCACAGTACACGAAATGTCTCCAGTAGGTCATAGGAAGCATTTGCGAAAATTTTAGAAATTTTTCCCCACAAATTTCTAAGGAATATTAGTCTCCAAATGTGCTATTTTCGATCTGGCAACCCTCCTGATCAAGCTATTCTGTAGGCAATATTTATTGTAATTGATGGAAGTCCATCCTGGTGAACTAAAAATACTCATAAAATGTCTTAGTTTTTAGATATTCCCGGTTTGAGACCTATAGGGCATCGTTTATATGTAATACGATCTGGTACCCCCTTGGTCCCTATGGTAACCCTCTTAGTGGGGATATTCCATGCCTAATATTGTTGATACTTGTTAGCAACTAATCCTTGTTAAGAATGAAATTCATGAAATGTCATGATTTTTAAGTATTTACCGAAAACATGGGGAATTTTGGAACCTCAATTACATTTTGAAAACATTTTCTTGGCACCTTGCATTACGTGTTAATTATTCTTTTGGTTATTATTGTTGAACTAAGCGGGTTAATTTTTTATTTATCCATTCAATTTGGTCTTAAATAAATCGACCAACTAATTTTTGCAAAAAACCCGACATTTTTATCACAACTATTTGTCATTTTTTAGTAATAAATGCATGAAAAGTGTTCGTTTTCTCAGTTTGAAAACAATTACTTGTCAAACTGTATTTTCGCCGGTTTGAAGTATTTGATGGACCAAACGCGCTGCATCTGTCCAATTTTGATGAAATTTGGAATGTGTTACGAAATTAGGTCTATAGATAAATGTGCCAAATTATATCAAAATATATTGGTTTAGATTTGGATATAGCTCCCATATACATTTTCGGCCGATTTTTGGTATTTGGTGCACGAAAGACGTTATATATGTCCGATCTCAATGAAATATGGAATGTGTGACGGAATTTGGTCTAGAAATAAGTGTGCCAAATTTGATCGATATCGGTTCGGATTTGGATATAGCTCCCATATATATTTTCGCCCGATTTAAGGTATTTGATGCACCAAAGACGCTATGTAAGTCTAATTTTGATGAAATTTGGAATGTGTGACGGCGTTTGGTCTAGAAATATGTGTGCCAAATTATATCGTAATCTGTTCTCATTTGGATTAAGCTCCCATATACATATATTTTACAGTGGTGTAGGGTATCATATAGTCGGCCCCGCCCGACTTTGATCCTTTCCTTACTGGTTTTAAATAATTTGTAGGACCACTAATTGTAGATTTTTAAAATAATTTTTAGGACCACAAATCGTGGATTTTTTAATGATTTTTAAGACAACTTATCGTGGATTTTTTAACCCTGCTACTGCGTTAGAAAAAATCACATACGCTACGTTAGGGTCATTTGATGACCCATTTATTAAAAAAAATATATAGTATACATTTTTAAATTTTTTTAAGGCGTGGGATAATAGCTTGAAGTGTTTATTAGAGAAAATTTTCGTCTGATCTCTAATAAATTCAGCAAAGAACTAAAAAATTACATAAATTCGATGTCAATATTATCGGTAAAACATCGGTCACTGAACTGAAAGCATTAGGATTCGTGATTATTGAATGTAAAAATTACAACAATAAATGCCAATTTTTTGTATTAATTATTTATTTTTTGTTTTGTTGTCATCTAAAACAAGAAAAATATGCAAGGATAATGCTAAAAAAATAAAATTAAATTTTGACATGTCACATTATATACGCACGGGGTCATAAAATGACCCTAACATGTTATGTGTATACACATGCAATAAATAGACTTCTAAGCACAAAATATTGATGAAACTAATTGATTTCAGTACATCTCGATAATTCATGCACTGAGTAGTAAGGACTTTTAATTATATCCCACCATTTGCCAGTTTTGAGATAAACGCATTTTAATGTTTTGCGTCACAACTGCATGGAGCTGGATAAAGAAAATATTTATATTTTTGACTAGAAATATTAAATATAGTATATAGAACATATTTGCAATATATAGAGGAATATATCGTCACCATAAATGCCGGAAGACGTAACCCACAAAACGAAAACTTTACAGGAGAAGCAAAAAACGTCATAAAATTAAAAACTGTTTTATGGAATATTAATCTTATGAAGGCGAGTATATGGGATATTATCGATCATATACGAAGGATAATAAGTAGTGAAACCAAAACCGCTGAAGGGCTTAGTTTTGAGATCTTACATTACAACAAAATCTGCAATATTATACCATTTTCCGAAATGCCATTTCTTGAATAGGATCGTTGTTTTTGAACAAAGAAGATTGAAATTTTGCCAGAGCATGTATTTTAGCTTTATGTATCATATTACGTCAAAAAACGAATTACGATTTTCATGTCGGTTACGTCTTCGGGCATTTATGGTGACGATATATTGGAATATAAAAGTTATAGAGAATTTTTCCATATCCACACTTATGACACAAATGTGAAATATTGTTAATCACATGGAACAAAGTGACAAACAAATTTTCCATTTTTGCCTCAATAAATTAAATACTTCTAAATCGAAAATTAAAGTTCTGATTTTTGAAATGTGTTTCTAAACTTGTAAGTTTTTAAAATATTAATTTCATAACTGAAAAAAGTTTAAAATTTCGCGTCGATGCGTGGATATGTCGGAAACTAGAGCAGATAGGAGAAAGCCGAAATTCAGAAAGAGCATATCGGAAAACCCTAGAAACCGCCTGTATCTCAAAAAGTCAAAAATGGCGTATGGAACACTTAAGCATGACACCGACGATACGGTGATGATAAATACGATTTGGGTCATCAAATGACCTCAAAGTAATAGCAGGGTTAAATCATTTTTAGGATCACTTATCGTGAATTTTTTTTTAAATCATTTTTAGGTCCACTAATCTTTCATTTTTAAATAATTTTTAGGACCACTGATCGTGGATTATTTTTAAATAACTTTTTGAACCACTATCCGTGGATTATTTTTAAATAATTTTTTGGGCCACTAATCATGGATTTTTTAAAATAATTTTAAGGGCCACAAACTAATCGGGGATTTTTTAAAATACTTTTCAGGTCCCCACGTCGTAAATTTTTTTAAATAATTTGTAGGACCACTAATCTAGCATTTTTTTAAAATAATTTTTAGGAACACTGGTCGTGGACTTTTTAAATACTCCACTCTTTCGGGTACCTCCCACACAACATTTTTAAAATTTTCGCAAATGTTCAGTTTAACCCAGATAAAGCCACTGGTCGTTTAAACGTCACAAAAAAATGGTTGCAAAAATTTACGTAAACATCTGTTTTTTGGCGAATATTTTTGTTGTTTTTTTTTTTTGCATTTTGTTATAGTATTATCTGTTATCTGTCATTTCGCGCTTTTAAAGCTTCATTTGGCCGATGCATTTCCACGCAATTGCCCTAAAAAATCGACTTTTTTGTAATTTTCGACTTTTGATGAAAAATTTAATATACGATACAAATTTAATCATAAATGTTAGAAACATTTAAAGTCAGGGATTTGTTAGGAATATAATAAAAGTATTTTCTCTATCAAAAATCAATGGATTGGCATATAAGGATACACCTATATTACCCTCCAAAGTTGTTGGCACTTTTAAAAGAAGTCCCGATTACAGGAAAACTATACTATGTTTTAGAGAAAAAAGTTATTTTTAAAAAAACAAGTAAGAAAGTATCAGTCGGCTTTGCCGACAGAGATATACCCTCAGCTTGTGTATATTTGAGCGTTTGAAACGACAGAAATGTTGATTAGGATTAAAGATCAAAAGTTTTGCGGAGGAGATACTAAAAGGAATGGATCGACATTGATCGTTATGGAAGTGGATCTCCAGCCACAACATATGGTGCCATAGCGGGTTTTTACATTCTTGGGGCTGTTTGTTCAAGAAGTATGGACTTGCCCCTAATAAAACTTTTATCATCGTAATTGAGGCAGCGAATGCAAGTTGCTTCAACAAAAATCAAAGTGATTCAATAGCAGGTCTTAAAGTGAACTTATCCGAAATTTTGTGTGGGAGTTACCGGATGGAGTGGACAAATATAGTCCATATTTGAACCTAATCTATATCTATTAGATATATTAGGATGTGTAAAGTATGGACCAATTCGGCCACTCCCTTCAAGAGTTACCGTATGAACAAAATTTCCGAACATTTTTGAACTTTTGGGGGGGAGGTACCTGAAGGAGTGGACCGATATGGCTTATCTTCAAACTTAAACTATGTTTGGACAAAATATTACTACGGCCAAATTTTGGACCGAATCGGCAGATCCGTTCTAGAGTTATCTTGCGCTCCAACCAACACACGTGGTGTCATAGGGGTTTTTTGCAACTTTCAGGCTATTTTCTCAGGAAGTATGGACTTGCCCCTAATGAAACTTGTACCGTCGTATAGGGGCCGTGAATACAAGTTGCTAAAACAAAAAGCAATACAAGTTGCTAAAACAAAAAGCAAAGCAAAGCAATTCGAGATATGGCCCTAAACTGAACTTTTCCGAAATTTTGTGTGGGAGGTACCAGAAGGAGTAGACTGATTGAGTCCATATTGAAACCTTATCTAAGTCTGGTACAAGTTTCACGATGTGCGAAGTATGGACCAAATCGGTTTCTCCCTTTAAAAGTTATCGTGCGTACAAATTTTCGGAAAATTTTCGAACTTTTGTGTGGGAGGTACCGGAAGGAGTGGACCGATATAGCTACGGTGACCAATATTTTTTGATGAAAATAGAGTACACATACGAGGGATACTACATAAGTTTCTGGGCTGGACAACAATACCAGGTGCCATTTACCACTTCCATTGGAAATCTTAACATTTTCTAGCATAGATGTTCTCAGTACGGTTTGACGTACCACGTATTGCGTTTCTTACAGGACTTGAAGAATTAATTTGCAAAAAAAGATATGGAATTTACTTTTGTACATTTCGTCCTACCACTTTTTCACAATTTTCTACTTGATGACGACGCGATGAAGCAATATCCTATAGTCAGTAGTAGTCACCAGGGTTTCGTCTGTCTGAATCTGAGTTGGAGTCGGGTAATAATGCTGAGTCGAAAAATAACTTGGCTCCAACTACGGGAAAAATTTCTTACTGCATTTATCAAAATGAATTTCAAGAACTTTTTGGTCCAATTAATACATGACAATCGAATTAGAGTTTCAACTTTAGCGTGAAATTGCTATCTGGGACGATTTTCTAATATACGATAAGAAATGTATAAATATTTTGGAATATTTGTTTTAGATCCCACACATTCTTGATCTAGAATATTATCATATCATTGATCCAAGAAGATAATGTTCTCAAATTTCTCATATTCCCGAGCGAAACCTCTTACACAGAGTTTCAAATATTAGGTGACCTTGTAATTTTATTATAATCGTAGAAGTTTTAAACAGCGAAGTTGTATAGTTGTGTATTGTATTCAACAAAAGGAACACCTCAGAAATAGGCCAACATATAGGAAAAAATTGGAAACTTGTGTATATTTTATTCATATTGAGTGCTATCAGAAATTAACATCGCAGTCGACTCCGGAGTCGAAACAAAATTGGCTCGACTCCGAAACCTTGGTAGTCACACGTAAAAGGTTTGCCGTAAAGTAAATTGAGTTTTTGTGAAATTGATTGTAGAAGATGATCCTCCCCGCTTTTTACCAAACATATTTTATGCAAACTTTGTAAGTCCAAGAGAAACGACATAATTTGTCAGATCAGGTGACACGATGGTTATGTCTGTGACACTTGCCGCTAATTCTGGTAGGGGCATTCTCATTGACCGTGCAAAACCTAGAGCTCTCTCCCAAAAACTCAAATTACTTTAGCACAAAAAAAAATAATTTAAGTGTGACTACTGACATAGCTCTGTGAAAAACTGGTTTAATGAATTCAATCGTAGTGGACGCTCGCTCGCTCAACGAGGATAGTAGTAAGGGTCGTCCAAATACTGCCCTTGTGACAGAAAACATTGCACATTAAAAATCGTGAGTAAATTGATAATGCAAGATCACCATGATAGAGGCATCCGTGAACATTTCTTTCACTGGCAATGAGGCCGTAAATAAGGTTTCTTATCGATGGATTCCGTACCGATTGGTGCAGAAATTTAAAGTTAATACGATCGCTATATAAGCCTTATAAGATGCGTATAAGCCAGAAACAAAACAGCAAACGACAGAACATGTTGTTGACATGTTCAAAACCCACGTTTTGAGGTGTTTCAATAGGAGTGAAAAAGTGATTTAAAACCACTGATTTCATTTAAAAAAACGACAATATTTGGTTACATTTCTGCCTAGGTTTCTATGATTTCATTGTATTACCTTTGTATTCACATGTATTTGTAAAATAAAACAAATCAAAAATAGAGGACATAGAGTACATGTGATGAAAATAGAGGACAAATAGAGTACGTTGAAAAAATAGAGTACGGACACCTAAAATAGAGTACTGCCCTCTATAATAGAGTACGGTTGGTCACCGTACTTATACTTAAACAAGCACAACTTCGCCAATCTAGCTATTTATTCAAAAGTAATTTCCATTTGTCTTTTCTTCTGAAATCAACCTACCGACACCCACTTAGTATTTATAAATATCTCAAACGGTGTGGGAAATACGCATACACAAACATGCAAAATTGCTAACAGGCAACATAGGGCCACAAAGGGTTAAAAAGTCTCAATAATATAATTTTCTCAAATAATTCTAAGTTTTCTCGCAAAAAAAAAATTATCGGCACTAAGTGGGTTAAGGACATGCCTAGGATAGTCCCAATTTACATTGGGCGAGTTTACTTGCGGCAATTGTCATTTTGTAGGAGAAAGAGGTGAGGCATATGGTAACCCTTTGCCTCTCAGCACCCTCTCTCACCCACAAACTGACAAATGCCGCAAGTAAACTCGCCTAATGTAAATTGGGACATAGTTTCGAAAAATTTTCAGGGGCTATGTCCATACTGACTGAAGTTATTACCCTAATGTTTAAAAATCCTACGGTCACCAATTATGGATCTTAAAAGGAGTTCCCGATTTGGTCCAATCTTTGCCCATCGTAAACGTTATTCCAAACTTACTTCAAAATCGAAGATGGATTATATACCGGTCCGCTTCTACCGGGCAGATTAGTTTTAGACTTTATTCCCTATAGTTCTCGCAGTACTTATTACAACAGTAATGTTTTGGAAAAACAACCCATTCTGGGTGTGCTTCTTTTCATTATGTCACACGCTGAGGGTATTTCTCTGTCTGCAAAACCAGCCGACTGATACTATTTTACTTGTTAACCCTATCATAGTGTATATAGCCTCGTTAGCCAGAAGGCTGAGAGGAGTATAAAAACATTGAGAACAATTGACGGGCGCTCATATATTTTCAATTCGGCCTTGTCTTCTGAAACCACACAAGCTTAACAATAAACCGATGCAACCGATGCACAACTGCATTCGCACCGAAATAGAACTTCGACCCATATAGGAAATTTCTGAGAAAATAAGTATGCCCTCAAATATTATGCACGAGCCCAAACATTCAAAAACCCCGGCGCATTGACAAATACCTAGAAGCTCACAAACATACAAACAAACACAAAAACTGCAAACTCACACCCCGCCTTTGAGCTCTCATTCAAGCAATCTTGGCTAAATTGTCTAGACGACTCCAGCCAGACATGAAATGACAATTAAAAAATTACGAATGCAATCAACATGGCGGTGGTGGTCAACGAGAGTTACAGGGGGAGTGGTGGTGGAGTGGACATTCAAGCGACATGTGTAGTTCCAATAGAGTCCAAACGGTCGGTATTAAAGTCTGGATGTGTGTTGTAATGGTACCACCGCAGTGATTAACAAGTTAACATAATTGCACAATCCCTCTTGGATTGGTTTCCATATCATGGCACAGTAAAACATCACATTAGATGCCTGAGGAGGTAATAAAGAGTGGGGTGGTGGCAGACCACAAGTTTTTTTTGTTCAAATCCAACGCCTTTATTACTTGTTTGCAGTTGAGTTGTAACTTGAGGAAGAAATTATTTCATTAGTCCTACTTAAAACCCCCAGTGACAACTGCCAGACAACTCTTCGAGAAGAATTCTAAACATTTTTTTCTTTCCTTTAATTAGCTTGGAATTTGTTTTGTTTTTGTTGTTGTTGGTTTGATCATTTCTTGCATACCACGCGCTCAACATGTTGTTGTTGTTGATCAACAGCAGCATCAGCGGTAGAACTTTAGTTTGGCTGGCTGGCGCATGGCGTTGTTCGCATAGATTTCATTTCCCCATCTCCTGTGGTTGATTGGTTGGATGATTGCCTGCCTGCCAGTTCTGATCTAATGTGTGTTAAATAATTTAAAACATTGACACCACCTACGGTCATTTTTATTCCAAACACTCCGGACAAATCTTAATTAAATTCTTTGCACATCATTTTTATCCAACACTTGGATCTGTTGCAAATGTGTAATGCGAGTAGGGAGGGAGAGAAGATATGCGCCAGCCATGGATGTTGGCTTGTTTGTCTGTCCAAATGTATGCCTGCCATGCTCGTTGTCGTCCAAGTATAGTTTAATCTTGAATGTCTATAAACCAAGAGGCGCCGCCATAGCTGCTGGACAAATATAGACGATGAAACTGGATTTGGATTTATTAATGCATTATCAGCCATCAGTTGGGGGGATAGATCAATAAGTTTGGATTAGATGACAATCGATGCAATGCATAGCTGAATAACAATTTTCCCCGGCTGAATAAGAGTTTTCGTATAGACAACTTTATTCAGCCCGGCTGAATAAGAGTTTTCTCGTATAGAAAACTTTATTCAGCCAGGCTGAATAAGAGTTTTCGTGTAGACAACTTTATTCAGCCCGGCTGAATAAGAGTTTTCTCGTATGGAAAACTTTATTCAGCCCGGCTGAATAAGAGTTTTCTCGTATGGAAAACTTTATTCAGCCCGGCTGAATAAGAGTTTTCTCGTATGGAAAACTTTATTCAGCCCGGCTGAATAAGAGTTTTCTCGTATGGAAAACTTTATTCAGCCCGGCTGAATAAGAGTTTTCTCGTATGGAAAACTTTATTCAGCCCGGCTGAATAAGAGTTTTCTCGTATGGAAAACTTTATTCAGCCCGGCTGAATAAGAGTTTTCTCGTATAGAAAACTTTATTCAGCCCGGCTGAATAAGAGTTTTCTCGTATAGAAAACTTTATTCAGCCCGGCTGAATAAGAGTTTTCTCGTATAGAAAACTTTATTCAGCCCGGCTGAATAAGAGTTTTCTCGTATAGAAAACTTTATTCAGCCCGGCTGAATAAGAGTTTTCTCGTATAGAAAACTTTATTCAGCCCGGCTGAATAAGAGTTTTCTCGTATAGAAAACTTTATTCAGCCCGGCTGAATAAGAGTTTTCTCGTATAGAAAACTTTATTCAGCCCGGCTGAATAAGAGTTTTCTCGTATAGAAAACTTTATTCAGCCCGGCTGAATAAGAGTTTTCTCGTATAGAAAACTTTATTCAGCCCGGCTGAATAAGAGTTTTCTCGTATAGAAAACTTTATTCAGCCCGGCTGAATAAGAGTTTTCTCGTATAGAAAACTTTATTCAGCCCGGCTGAATAAGAGTTTTCTCGTATAGAAAACTTTATTCAGCCCGGCTGAATAAGAGTTTTCTCGTATAGAAAACTTTATTCAGCCCGGCTGAATAAGAGTTTTCTCGTATAGAAAACTTTATTCAGCCCGGCTGAATAAGAGTTTTCTCGTATAGAAAACTTTATTCAGCCCGGCTGAATAAGAGTTTTCTCGTATAGAAAACTTTATTCAGCCCGGCTGAATAAGAGTTTTCTCGTATAGAAAACTTTATTCAGCCCGGCTGAATAAGAGTTTTCTCGTATAGAAAACTTTATTCAGCCCGGCTGAATAAGAGTTTTCTCGTATAGAAAACTTTATTCAGCCCGGCTGAATAAGAGTTTTCTCGTATAGAAAACTTTATTCAGCCCGGCTGAATAAGAGTTTTCTCGTATAGAAAACTTTATTCAGCCAGGCTGAATAAGAGTTTTCCTATAGAAAACTTTATTCAGCCAGGCTGAATAAGAGTTTTCCTATAGAAAACTTTATTCAGCCAGGCTGAATAAGAGTTTTCCTATAGAAAACTTTATTCAGCCAGGCTGAATAAGAGTTTTCCTATAGAAAACTTTATTCAGAAAGGGTCTATAGAAGCACCCTTTGCTTCAGAAAGGGTCTATAGAAGCACCCTTTGCTTCAGAAAGGGTCTATAGAAGCACCCTTTGCTTCAGAAAGGGTCTATAGAAGCACCCTTTGCTTCAGAAAGGGTCTATAGAAGCACCCTTTGCTTCAGAAAGGGTCTATAGAAGCACCCTTTGCTTCAGAAAGGGTCTATAGAAGCACCCTTTGCTTCAGAAAGGGTCTATAGAAGCACCCTTTGCTTCAGAAAGGGTCTATAGAAGCACCCTTTGCTTCAGAAAGGGTCTATAGAAGCACCCTTTGCTTCAGAAAGGGTCTATAGAAGCACCCTTTGCTTCAGAAAGGGTCTATAGAAGCACCCTTTGCTTCAGAAAGGGTCTATAGAAGCACCCTTTGCTTCAGAAAGGGTCTATAGAAGCACCCTTTGCTTCAGAAAGGGTCTATGGAACCACTCTTTCTTCCAGAAAAGGTCTATAGAAGCACCATTTCTTTTAGAAAAGGTCTATAGAAGCACCCTTTCTTTCAGAAAAGGTCTATATAGAAGCACCCTTTCCTTCAGAAAAGGTCTATAGAATCACCCTTTCTTTCATAAAGGGTCTATGGAAGCACTCTTTCTTCCAGAAAATGTCTATAGAAGCACCATTTCTTTCAGAAAAGGTCTATAGAAGCACCCTTTCTTTTATAAAGGGTCTATGGAAGCACCCTTTCTTTCATAAAGGGTCTATGGAAGCACTCTTTCTTCCAGAAAAGGTCTATAGAAGCACCATTTCTTTCAGAAAAGGTCTATAGAAGCACCCTTACTTTCAGAAAAGGTCTATAGAAGCACCATTTCTTTCAGAAAAGGTCTATAGAAGCACCCTTACTTTCAGAAAAGCACTCTTTCTTCCAGAAAAGGTCTATAGAAGCACCATTTCTTTCAGAAAAGGTCTATAGAAGCACCCTTTCTTTCATAAAGGGTCTATGGAAGCACTCTTTCTTCCAGAAAAGGTCTATAGAAGCACCCTTTCTTTCAGAAAAGGTCTATAGAAGCACTCTTTCTTCCAGAAAAGGTCTATAGAAGCACCATTTCTTTCAGAAAAGGTCTATAGAAGCACCCTTACTTTCAGAAAAGGTCTATAGAAGCACCCTTTCCTTCAGAAAAGGTCTATAGAAGCACCCTTTCTTTCAGAAAAGGTCTATAGAAGCACCCTTTCTTTCAGAAAAGGTCTATAGAAGCACCCTTTCTTTCATAAAGGGTCTATGGAAGCACTCTTTCTTCCAGAAAAGGTCTATAGAAGCACCCTTTCTTTCAGAAAAGGTCTATAGAAGCACTATTTCTTCCAGAAAAGGTCTATAGAAGCACCATTTCTTTCAGAAAAGGTCTATGGAAGCACTCTTTCTTCCAGAAAAGGTCTATAGAAGCACCCTTTCTTTCAGAAAAGGTCTATAGAAGCACCCTTTCTTTCAGAAAAGGTCTATAGAAGCACCCTTTCTTTCAGAAAAGGTCTATAGAAGCACCCTTTCTTTCATAAAGGGTCTATGGAAGCACTCTTTCTTCCAGAAAAGGTCTATAGAAGCACCCTTTCTTTCAGAAAAGGTCTATAGAAGCACCCTTTCTTTCATAAAGGGTCTATGGAAGCACTCTTTCTTCCAGAAAAGGTCTATAGAAGCACCCTTTCTTTCAGAAAAGGTCTATAGAAGCACCCTTTCTTTCATAAAGGGTCTATGGAAGCACTCTTTCTTCCAGAAAAGGTCTATAGAAGCACCCTTTCTTTCAGAAAAGGTCTATAGAAGCACTCTTTCTTCCAGAAAAGGTCTATAGAAGCACCATTTCTTTCAGAAAAGGTCTATAGAAGCACCCTTACTTTCAGAAAAGGTCTATAGAAGCACCCTTTCCTTCAGAAAAGGTCTATAGAAGCACCCTTTCTTTCAGAAAAGGTCTATAGAAGCACCCTTTCTTTCAGAAAAGGTCTATAGAAGCACCCTTTCTTTCATAAAGGGTCTATGGAAGCACTCTTTCTTCCAGAAAAGGTCTATAGAAGCACCCTTTCTTTCAGAAAAGGTCTATAGAAGCACTCTTTCTTCCAGAAAAGGTCTATAGAAGCACCATTTCTTTCAGAAAAGGTCTATAGAAGCACCCTTTCTTTCAGAAAAGGTCTATAGAAGCACCCTTTCTTTCAGAAAAGGTCTATAGAAGCACCCTTTCTTTCATAAAGGGTCTATGGAAGCACTCTTTCTTCCAGAAAAGGTCTATAGAAGCACCCTTTCTTTCAGAAAAGGTCTATAGAAGCACCCTTTCTTTCATAAAGGGTCTATGGAAGCACTCTTTCTTCCAGAAAAGGTCTATAGAAGCACCCTTTCTTTCTTCCAGAAAAGGTCTATAGAAGCACCATTTCTTTCAGAAAAGGTCTATAGAAGCACCCTTTCTTTCAGAAAAGGTCTATAGAAGCACTCTTTCTTCCAGAAAAGGTCTATAGAAGCACCCTTTCTTTCATAAAGGGTCTATGGAAGCACTCTTTCTTCCAGAAAAGGTCTATAGAAGCACCATTTCTTTCAGAAAAGGTCTATAGAAGCACCCTTACTTTCAGAAAAGGTCTATAGAAGCACCCTTTCCTTCAGAAAAGGTCTATAGAAGCACTCTTTCCTTCAGAAAAGGTCTATAGAAGCACCCTTTCTTTCAGAAAAGGTCTATAGAAGCACCCTTTCTTTCAGAAAAGGTCTATAGAAGCACCCTTTCTTTCAGAAAAGGTCTATAGAAGCACCCTTTCTTTCAGAAAAGGTCTATAGAAGCACCCTTTCTTTCAGAAAAGGTCTATAGAAGCACCCTTTCTTTCAGAAAAGGTCCATAGAAGCACCCTTTCTTTCAGAAAAGGTCTATAGAAGCACCCTTTCTTTCAGAAAAGGTCTATAGAAGCACCCTTTCTTTCAGAAAAGGTCTATAGAAGCACCCTTTCTTTCAGAAAAGGTCTATAGAAGCACCCTTTTTTTCAGAAAATGTCTATAGAAGCACCCTTGCTTTCAGAAAAGGTCTATAGAAGCACCCTTTCTTTCAGAAAAGGTCTATAGAAGCACCCTTTCTTTCAGAAAACGTCTATAGAAGCACCCTTTCCTTCATAAAGGGTCTATGGAAGCACCCTTTCCTTCAGAAAGGGTCTATGGAAGCATCCTTTCCTTCAGAAAGGGTCTATGGAAGCACCCTTTCCTTCAGAAAGGGTCTATGGAAGCACCCTTTTCCTTCAGAAAGGGTCTATGGAAGCACCCTTTCCTTCAGAAAAGGTCTATAGAAGCACCCTTTCCTTCAGAAAAGGTCTTTAGAAGCACCCTTTCTTTCAGAAAAGGTCTATAGAAGCATCCTTTCTTTCAGTAAGGGTCTATAGAAGCACCCTTTCTTTGCGAAAGGGGGTAAAGAAATACCCATTCTTTGGGAAAGGGTGTAAAAAGAAGTACCCTTTCTTTCAAATACGGTCTATAGAAGCACCCTTTCTTTCAGAAAAGGTCTATAGAAGCACCTTTGCCTTCAGAAAGGGTCTATAGAATCACTCATTCTTTCAAAAAAGGTCCATAGAAGCACACATTCTTTAAAAAAAGATCCATAGAAGCATATTTTCTTTCAGAAAAGGTCCAAAGAAGTATCCTTCCTGTCATAAAAAAGGGTCCATAGAAGCAATCTTTCTTTCATAGAAGGCCCCTTTGTTTTCATTAAAGGTCTATAGAAGCCCCTTTGCTTTCAGATAGGTTCTATTGAAGCCCTGTTTCTTACAAAAATAGTTTTGGGAAGAAAACTGGCCTGGAATATTACTATTGACTTTATCTAAATGAAGGAAGTTTACCCCTTTCAAAGACATTATCATACTAATCCTCGTTTTAAAATCTGTCCCTTACCTTCTAAAGTGTTACCCCACTTTTCCTATTTGTATGTTGCTGTAGTCATTACTGCCAATGGCTAAAATCAACAACACGTTAGTGGCGCTGTACGGCTGACCACCATGCAAGTCTGACTGCTAATCAGGCTGGCTGGCTGGCTGCTTGACTACTTGGCTAGTGCCATATATTTTACATTCCAATCGCATTTTGGTTTGCAGGTTCAAAGAAGAAAGCCGTTAAATTGATCGAGAAATTGCATTAAAATGTATTCCGAGCTATTTTTGTAAAGACGCCAGAAAAAGGGCGTTTCGCTTTTTTTCTATAAATATTGCAAAGCTGCTGGCTGCATTACTTCTTTCCGAATGTATACCAAATGCGGAATAATTACTAATTAATTGATTTTGAATTTAGAATGCGGGATAATGAGGGTTCCAGATATGTGGTGTTTTTGTTTTCATCTATGATGTACAGCGAGCGAGGGACATGAAATAGGTTGGGATAGCTAGCCTTCAATAAGAAAGTTTATGAACTGAAATATAAGTTATTGAAAGGATTTACCTCACATTTTCTATGCCCATGCTAGTAGCTAACCGACCTTCTATTTTTTATTCGTTCTCTATTCGAAAATTAAACACATAAATCATTACAAATCGACTTAAAAAATCTTTTTTATCAAATTCACACACATTTACAGATAAATTATGGAGTCGAGTCCGTCACAACTACAAATTGTCTTGTTAATGATTATGGCCCATTTGAAGTAGATGGTCGGTCGGGTGGCTGGCTGTCATTTGTGTGCCGCCAGTAAGGCTTTACTTTTTTTCAGTTTTTAATATTTCGTTCACACTTGCTTTAGGCTATATGACTGACTCCAATATGATCAGGTAACCAATGGACCAGTCTATTCATGGATCACTCACAGTGGCTACACACAACCTCTTGTGTGGTTATTGAAGCGTTATGAGAGCTTGTTAAAGTGTTTTTTGTGGCTTAAATTTGTGTGTCATTTGTTTATTTTATTACTAATTGGTAATAGATTTTTTTCTAATTCATTGAATTATGGCTTAGATGGGTTGGGATCAGATTTTTTTATATGTTCGCCTTCAAAAGGAAGGTTGGATGGCTACATATTGCTGACTGGCTAAATAAAACTTGCTATGGTCTTAATTATATTTTTTTATTCACATAGATTTCAGAATGTGCTGCCAAGCTGGGTGAATGCGATGAAAGTAAAGGACGACCTGTCTGTGGTACCGATGACCAAACATATCCCACCAGATGCCACCTGTTAAGGGTCCAATGTAGTGGTCATCAAGTAAGCCTTAAATATCGAGGACCCTGTAAAGGTAGAGTACAAAAACCCGACCATTTTCCCCTAAATATCCGTTTTGTTGTTGCTAAAGAAACAAATTCTCTCTCTCTAAGCAGCCTGTGCTGAGGCCCGTGAATATGCTCTCAAACGTCGCAACAAATATCCCCCGAAATTTATACCACGCTGTAAACCGGATGGCACCTATGCTCCCATACAATGTCTCATGGATAAGGGTTGTTGGTGCAGCGATCCTATGGGCACACCGATTAACAACACCTCAGTGCGAACGGGTAAACCCAATTGTCGTGAATTCGGTAAAGCAAATGTTAGACGTTCACCACCGCGAAATAATGGCGGCAATCGTAAACGACCCTGTACCCAAGATGATCGGGCAATGTTCAATGGTCATTTGATTAGGGTATTCCAAAGTGAATATATACGAAGCAAGAGTGCCCAATATCAACGGGATCGTAAGTCGTCGGCGCCATTGGATAATTTCACACCACCCAGCGACACGGAGGTAATGGAATGGAAATTTTCCCAGTTGGATGTAAATCGTAATCAAATGCTGGATAAAAATGAATATCGGGAATTGAAGAAGTTGGTGAAAAGGGTAAGTAGGAAAATATTCATAAAGGATGAACTTTATCATGATAGAGTTTATGGAGAAAATAGAAAAGAAAATGAATTTTTCTATAGAAAAGTTCATCGACGATGAATTTTCCTATAGAAAAGTTCATAGATGATTAATTTTCCTATAGAAAAGATCAACGATGATGAATTTTTCTATGGAAAAGATAATCGATGATGAATTTTTCTATGAAAAAGTTAATCGACGATGAATTTTCCCATAGAAAAGTTCATCGATGATGAATTTTCCTGTGGAAAATTTTCTTATAGAAAAGTTCATCGATGATGAATTTTGCTATAGAAAAGTTCATCGACGATGAATTTTCCTATAGAAAAGTTCATCGAAGATGAATTTTCCTATAAAAAAGTTAATCGAAGATGAATTTTCCTATAGAAAAGGCCAACGATGATGAATTTTCCTATAGAAAAATTCAACGATGATGAATTTTCCTATAGAAAAATTCAACGATGATGAATTTTCCTATAGAAAAGTTCAACGATGATGAATTTTCCTATAGAAAAGTTCATCGACGATGAATTTTCGTATTGAAAAGTTCATCGACGTTGAATTTTCCTATAGAAAAGTTCATTAACGATGAATTTTCCTATAGAAAAGTTCATAGACGATGAATTTTCCTATAGAAAAGTTCATCGACGATGAATTTCCCTATGGAAAAGTTCATCGCTGATGAATTTTCTTATAGAAAAGTTCATCGCTGATGAATTTTCTTATAGAAAAGTTCATCGACGATGAATTTTCTTATAGAAAAGTTCATCGACGATGAATTTTCTTATAGAAAAGTTCATTGACGATGAATTTTCCCATAGAAAAGTTCATTGACGATGAATTTTCCCATAGAAAAGTTCATCGACGATGAATTTTCCCTATAGAAAGTTCATCAAAGATGAATTTTCCTATAGAAAAGTTCATCAACGATGAATTTTCCTATAGAAAAAATCATCGACGATGAATTTTCCCATAGAAAAGTTCATCGACGTTGAATGTTCCTATAGAAAAGGCCAACGATGATGAATTTTCCTATGGAAAGTTCATCGACGATGAATTTTCCTACGGAAAGTTCATCGACGATGAATTTTCCTACGGAAAGTTCATAGACGATGAATTTTCCTATAGAAAAGTTCATCGACGATGAATTTTCCTATAGAAAAGTTCATCGACGATGAATTTTCCTATAGAAAAGTTCATCGACGATGAATTTTCCTATAGAAAAGTTCATCGACGATGAATTTTCCTATAGAAAAGTTCACCGACGATGAATTTTCCTATAGAAAAGTTCATCGACGATGAATTTTCCTATAGAAAAGTTCATCGACGATGAATTTTCCTATAGAAAAGTTCATCGACGATGAATTTTCCTATAGAAAAGTTCATCGACGATGAATTTTCCCACAGAAAAGTTCATCGACGTTGAATGTTCCTATAGAAAAGGCCAACGATGATGAATTTTCCTATGGAAAGTTCATCGACGATGAATTTTCCTACGGAAAGTTCATAGACGATGAATTTTCCTATAGAAAAGTTCATCGACGATGAATTTTCCTATAGAAAAGTTCATCGACGATGAATTTTCCTATAGAAAAGTTCACCGACGATGAATTTTCCTATAGAAAAGTTCATCGATGATGAATTTTCCCATAGAAAAGTTTATCGACGATGAATTTTTCCTAAAGAAAAGTACATCGACGATGAATTTTCCTATAGAAAAGTTCATCGACGATGAATTTTCCTATAGAAAAGTTCATCGACGATGAATTTTCCTATAGAAAAGTTCATCGACGATGAATTTTCCTATAGAAAAGTTCATCGACGATGAATTTTCCTATAGAAAAGTTCATCGACGATGAATTTTCCTATAGAAAAGTTCATCGACGATGAATTTTCCTATAGAAAAGTTCATCGACGATGAAGTTTCCAATAGAAAAGTTCATCGACGATGAAGTTTTCAATAGAAAAGTTCATCGACGATGAATTTTCCTATAGAAAAGTTCATCGATGATGAATTTTCCTATAGAAAAGTTCATCGATGATGAATTTTCCTATAGAAAAGTTCGTCGATGATGAATTTTCCTATGGAAAAGTTCATCGATGATGAATTTTCCTATAGAAAAGTTCATCGATGATGAATTTTCCTATAGAAAAGTTCATTGACGATGAATTTTCCTACAGAAAAGTTCATCGACGATGAAAATTCCTATAGGATAGGCCATCGACGATGAATTTTCCTATAGGATAGGCCATCGATGATGAATTTTCCTATAGAAAAGTTCATCGATGATGAATTTTCCCATAGAATATTTATCGACGATGAATTTTCCTATAGAAAATTTCATCGACGATGAATTTTCCTATAGAAAAGTTCATCGATGATGAATTTTCCTATAGAAAAGTTCATCGACGATGAATTTTCCTATAGAAAAGATCATCGACGATGAATTTTCCTATAGAAAAGTTCATCGATGATGAATTTTCCCATAGAAAAGTTTATCGACAATGAATTTTTCCTAAAGAAAAGTTCATCGACGATGAATTTTCCTATAGAAAAGTTCATCGACGATGAAGTTTCCAATAGAAAAGTTCATCGACGATGAAGTTTTCAATAGAAAAGTTCATCGACGATGAATTTTCCTATAGAAAAGTTCATCGATGATGAATTTTCCTATAGAAAAGTTCATCGATGATGAATTTTCCTATAGAAAAGTTCATCGATGATGAATTTTCCTATAGAAAAGTTCATCGATGATGAATTTTCCTATAGAAAAGTTCGTCGATGATGAATTTTCCTATGGAAAAGTTCATCGATGATGAATTTTCCTATAGAAAAGTTCATCGAAGATGAATTTTCCTATAGAAAAGTTCATTGACGATGAATTTTCCTACAGAAAAGTTCATCGACGATGAAAATTCCTATAGGATAGGCCATCGACGATGAATTTTCCTATAGGATAGGCCATCGATGATGAATTTTCCTATAGAAAAGTTCATCGATGATGAATTTTCCCATAGAAAAGTTCATCGACGATGAATTTTTCCTAAAGAAAAGTTCATCGACGATGAATTTTCCTATAGAAAAGTTCATCGACGATGAATTTTCCTATAGAAAAGTTCATCGACGATGAATTTTCCTATAGAAAAGTTCATCGACGATGAATTTTCCTATAGAAAAGTTCATCGACGATGAATTTTCCTATAGAAAAGTTCATCGACGATGAATTTTACTATAGAAAAGTTCATCGACGATGAATTTTCCTATAGAAAAGTTCATCGGGATAAATTTTTACACAGTAGTCCATAGAGGATGAACTTTCCCATAGAAATTTTCGTACTTTCTCTAATTTCCCCCTTTCCTCTTATAGGCCGTCAAACCCAAACGTTGTGGGCGAGCTTTTGGTAAATTCTGTGATGTCGATAGCGACGAACGTTTATCACGTTTGGAGTGGAATAGCTGTCTGTCCAAGGATGGTTCTAACCGTAAGTATTGTAGATATGACACTACACAAAACATTCTACCCCTCTCTCTATTCTGTGTATACTACTCCTCTCTAAATGTTTGGGTCCATTACAAAAATGAAAATAAAAAATTTCGCATGATTTTCATTTTTGGAGTTTTTTTTATTATAAATGTTGTTTTAATTGGAAAACTCAATTGGCTAATTTTAATTGTGAAAAACCGAAATGTGTTCTTGTCAGGTCATTTACTAATAATGGGTCAAAAACATAACAACAACAACAGCCACCACAACAATAACACAAAGCATCGCAAAAACAATAATATTTTACACTCGAACACGGCATATCCATCCACGATCAATACGAACAACAACAATCAACAACAACAGCAACATTCAACTGCAACATCCTCCTCCTCCACGAGCACGTCCAGTCAACAACAACACCATCATCTTAACAACAACATTCCGCATCACCATAACAATAATAATAACCATCAAAATCGTTTCCGTCCAGATTCGTATGAGGACAATGAAAGCAATGGTGCTGCTGCTGACAATGACGAAGATAGCAGTAGCCAACATTTGGACTACGATGACGGCGATGATTACGAAGAGACCGATGATGATGGTTCATCGACGATATTTCCATCCATATATAGTACGTACTCTGCATGTTTATAAATAATAATTTTGTCTATCAACATTTGTATGTATTTATTGTATCTTCTTCTATAACTATGCCCTTGTTCTTTTCTCTATTCTGATTCTGTTCTCCTTTCTTTGTAACAATTTGGAACTCTTCTTGTTGAAATTTGCCTTTCTTCTCTCTTCTTCCGCCCACCAACTGGGCGTCCTCTATCTATCATCAATAACTCACCTCTTTTTCCGATCATTGAAAGCATAGTTTGAGAGCATGGCATGTTTAGTTGTTGGGGTTTTTATAATAATTTTTGAATTTGTTTTATAAATTTTGGGAAATTTTTTAAAGTTTTAAAACCCCCCACCGAGATGTCGCCGCCGAAGGAATCTGATAGCGAATCAGATTGCTTAGCTGATCAGGCAGCAGCATTGGAAGAGAAAAAGGTAGGTGGTAGTTGGTAGTACTCATGACTGCGCTTTCATCGATAATAATTCTATTTCCCTTTGTCCCTCTCGCTCTCTTTCGATATCTAGCAGTTTGGCTACAATTTATATTATGTTCCGGATTGTACACCCGATGGCCGCTTCCAACGCATCCAATGCTACAATTCAACACCATACTGTTGGTGTGTCAATGAAGATACGGGTAAAACGATACAAGGAACATGGGTAAAACATCGCCGACCCCAGTGCGATTCATTCTATACAGCCACCAGGGCCATGAAAGGCTGTCCCGAAGAGAAGAAAGTAGTTTTCCTGAAAGATCTCAAAGAATTTTTAAAAACAAAAATAATTACTGGTGCATATGCTGGGTAAGTTGTGGAACCATATTGTTGGACGTCAATAAACTTTTAAAAGAGGGCAAGGGCAGGAGGCTTTATTAAACAAGCATTTCTCAAATTTTTAAGACGGTCAAATAAAGCACACATAAACATGTAGGAGAACACAAAGATCATCTAGAGGACTATAGAATTTTCCTATAGAAAAGTTCATCGACGATGAATTTTCCTATTGAAAAGTTCCTCGACCATTAATTTTCCTATAGAAAAGTTCATCGACGATGAATTTTCCTATAAAAAGGTTCATTGGCGATACATTTTCCTATAAAAAAGTTCATTGGCGATGAATTTTCCTACAGAAAAGTTCATCGACAATGAATTTTCCTATAGAAAAGTTCATCGACGATGAATTTTCCTATAGAAAAGTTCATCGACGATGAATTTTCCTATAGAAAAGTTCATCGACGATGAATTTTCCTATAGAAAAGTTCATCGACGATGAATTTTCCTATAGAAAAGTTCATCGACGATGAATTTTCCTATAGAAAAGTTCATCGATGATGAATTTTCCTATAGAAAAGTTCATCGACGATGAATTTTCCTATAGAAAAGTTCAACGACGATGAATTTTCCTATAGAAAAGTTCATCGACGATGAATTTTCCTATAGAAAAGTTCATCGACGATGAATTTTCCTATAGAAAAGTTCATCGACGATGAATTTTCCTATAGAAAAGTTCATCGACGATGAATTTTCCTATAGAAAAGTTCATCGACGATGAATTTTCCTATAGAAAAGTTCATCGACGATGAATTTTCCTATAGAAAAGTTCATCGACGATGAATTTTCCTATAGAAAAGTTCATCGACGATGAATTTTCCTATAGAAAAGTTCATCGACGATGGATTTTCCTATAAAAAACTTAATCGCAGATAAATTTTCCTATAGAAATGTTCATCGATGATAAATTTTCCTATAGAAAAGTTCATCGACAATGAATTTTCCTATAGTTCATCGATGATGAATTTTCCTATAGAAAAGTTCAGCGACGATAAATTTTCCTATAGAAAAGTTCAGCGACGATAAATTTTCCTATAGAAAAGTTCATCGACGATAAATTTTCCTATAGAAAAGTTCATCGACGATGAATTTTCCTATAGAAAAGTTCATCGACGATGAATTTTCCTACAGAAAAGTTCATCGACGATGAATTTTCCTATAGAAAAGTTCATCGACGATAAATTTTCCTATAGAAAAGTTCATCGACGATGAATTTTCCTATAGAAAAGTTCATCGACGATGAATTTTCCTATAGAAAAGTTCTTCGATGATGAATTTTCCTAAAGAAAAGTTCATCGACGATGAATTTTCCTATAAAAAAGTTCATCGACGATGAATTTTCCTATAGAAAAGTTCATCGATGATGAATTTTCCTATACAAAGGTTCATCGATCAGGAATTTTCCTATAGAAAAGTTCTTCGATGATGAATTTTCCTATAGAAAAGTTCATCGACGATGAATTTTCCTATAGAAAAGTTCATCGACGATGAATTTTCCTATAGAAAAGTTTATCGACGATGAATTTTCCTATAGATAAGTTCATCGACGATGAATTTTCCTATAGAAAAGTTCATCGACGATGAATTTTCCTATAGAAAAGTTCATCGACGATGAATTTTCCTATAGAAAAGTTCATCGACGATGGATTTTCCTATAAAAAAGTTAACCACAGATAAATTTTCCTATAGAAATGTTCATCGATGATAAATTTTCCTATAGAAAAGTTCATCGACAATGAATTTTCCTATAGAAATTTTCCTATAGTTCATCGATGATGAATTTTCCTATAGAAAAGTTCAGCGACGATAAATTTTCCTATAGAAAAGTTCAGCGACGATAAATTTTCCTATAGAAAAGTTCATCGACGATAAATTTTCCTATAGAAAAGTTCATCGACGATGAATTTTCCTATAGAAAAGTTCATCGACGATGAATTTTCCTATAGAAAAGTTCAGCGACGATAAATTTTCCTATAGAAAAGTTCATCGATGATGAATTTTCGTATAGAAAAGTTCATCGATGATGAATTTTCCTATACAATGGTTCATCGATCAGGAATTTTCCTATAGAAAAGTTCTTCGATGATGAATTTTCCTATAGAAAAGTTCATCGACGATGAATTTTCCTATAGAAAAGTTCTTCGATGATGAATTTTCCTAAAGAAAAGTTCATCGACGATGAATTTTCCTATAAAAAAGTTCATCGACGATGAATTTTCCTATAGAAAAGTTCATCGATGATGAATTTTCCTATACAAAGGTTCATCGATCAGGAATTTTCCTATAGAAAAGTTCTTCGATGATGAATTTTCCTATAGAAAAGTTCATCGACGATGAATTTTCCTATAGAAAAGTTCATCGACGATGAATTTTCCTATAGAAAAGTTTATCGACGATGAATTTTCCTATAGATAAGTTCATCGACGATGAATTTTCCTATAGAAAAGTTCATCTACGATGAATTTTCCTATAAAAAAGTTCATCGACGATGAATTTTCCTATAGAAAAGTTCATCGACGATGAATTTTGCTATAGAAAAGTTCATCGACGATGAATTTTCCTATAGAAAAGTTCATCGACGATGAATTTTCCTATAGAAAAGTTTCCTATAGAAAAGTTCATCGACGATGAATTTTCCTATAGAAAAGTTCATCGACGATGAATTTTCCTATAGAAAAGTTCATCGACGATGAATTTTCCTATAGAAAAGTTCATCGGCGATGAATTTTCCTATAGAAAGTTCATCAAAGATGAATTTTCCTATAGAAAAGTTCATCGACGATGAATTTTCCTATAGAAAAGTTCATCGACGATGAATTTTCCTATAGAAAAGTTCATCGACGATGAATTTTCCTATAGAAAAGTTCATCGACGATGAATTTTCCTATAGAAAAGTTCATCGACGATGAATTTTCCTATAAAAAAGTTCATCGACGATAAATTTTCCTATAGAAAAGTTCATCGATGATGAATTTCCGTATAGAAAAGTTCATCGATGATGAATTTTCCTATACAATGGTTCATCGATCAGGAATTTTCCTATAGAAAAGTTCTTCGATGATGAATTTTCCTATAGAAAAGTTCATCGACGATGAATTTTCCTATAGAAAAGTTCTTCGATGATGAATTTTCCTATAGAAAAGTTCATCGACGATGAATTTTCCTATAGAAAAGTTCATCGACGATGAATTTTCCTATAGAAAAGTTCATCGACGATGAATTTTCCTATAGAAAAGTTCATCGACGATGAATTTTCCTATAGAAAAGTTCATCGACGATGAATTTTCCTATAGAAAAGTTCATCGACGATGAATTTTCCTATAGAAAAGTTCATCGAAGATGAATTTTCCTATAGAAAAGTTCATCGATGATGAATATTCCTATAGAAAAGTTCATCGATCAGGAATTTTCCTATAAAAAAATTCATCAATGATGAATTTTCCTATAGAAAAGTTCATCGATGATGAATTTTCCTATAGAAAAGTTCATCGATGATGAATTTTCCTATAGAAAAGTTCAACGATAATGAATTTTCCTATAGAAAAGTTCATCGACGATGAATTTTCTTCCTATAGAAAAGTTCATCGACGATGAATTTTCTTCCTATAGAAAAGTTCATCGACGATGAATTTTCTTCCTATAGAAAAGTTCATCGACGATGAATTTTCTTCCTATAGAAAAGTTCATCGACGATGAATTTTCTTCCTATAGAAAAGTTCATCGACGATGAATTTTCCTATAGAAAAGTTCATCGACGATGAATTTTCCTATAGAAAAGTTCATCGACGATGAATTTTCCTATAAAAAGTTCATCGACGATGAACTTTTCTATAGGATGATGAATTTCGATGATGAATTTTCCTATAGAAAGGTTCATCGCGATGAATTTTCCTATAGAAAATTCATCGATCAGGAATTTTCCTATATAAAAGTTCTTCGACGATGAATTTTCCTATAGAAAAGTTCATCGACGATGAATTTTCCTATACAAAGGTTCATCGATCAGGAATTTTCCTATAGAAAAGTTCTTCGATGATGAATTTTCCTATAGAAAAGTTCATCGACGATGAATTTTCCTATAGAAAAGTTCATCGACGATGAATTTTCCTATAGAAAAGTTCATCGACGATGAATTTTCCTATAGAAAAGTTTATCGACGATGAATTTTCCTATAGATAAGTTCATCGACGATGAATTTTCCTATAGAAAAGTTCATCTACGATGAATTTTCCTATAAAAAAGTTCATCGACGATGAATTTTCCTATAGAAAAGTTCATCGACGATGAATTTTCCTATAGAAAAGTTCATCGACGATGAATTTTCCTATAGAAAAGTTCATCGACGATGAATTTTCCTATAGAAAAGTTCATCGACGATGAATTTTCCTATAGAAAAGTTCATCGACGATGAATTTTCCTATAGAAAAGTTCATCGACGATGAATTTTCCTATAGAAAAGTTCATCGACGATGAATTTTCCTATAGAAAAGTTCATCGACGATGAATTTTCCTATAGAAAAGTTCATCGACGATGAATTTTCCTATAGAAAAGTTCATCGACGATGAATTTTCCTATAGAAAAGTTCATCGACGATGAATTTTCCTATAAAAAAGTTCATCGACGATGAATTTGTTGTAATTAGAATGTTTTACTCATTTGTATGTTTACTTTGCTGTTAAAATACTATATTCAACATAGCATGTCATGCCTTTAATTGTATAAGTTTTTTTTTTCCAAAACTTGTATACATTTTTTTAGTCTCAATAAAAACTTTAAACACAATAGGTTATGGGCCTATAGACACGGAATATTTTTTCAAATCGTTTTTTTTCTGTGCTGTTGAAAAAAGTGAAAAAAATATGACAAGCGCTCAAATATCTTGTCCTGTGGAGAGACTGAGGGGCAGAGAAAATTTTGATGTCTGGAAAAGACAGGCGAAATCCTTGCTAGTTATTAAAGGTTGCTGGAAAGCAGTTAGCGAGGCGATGCCCAATACGGATTTGAACGAACGTGCGCTGGCCGAGATTACGCTTATGGTTGACCCGAATAATTATGGACACATAGCAGCAGCGACAACCGCAAAAGAAGCATGGACGGCTTTGGTAAAAGCGTACGAGGATACGGGCCTAACTCGTAAGGTTGAACTTCTGAAGCAGTTGGTTAACATTAAAATGCAAAATTACAAGACAATTGAGGACTACGTTAACGAATTGGTAATTATTGCATTAAAAGTCAAGAACGCTGGCTTGAATATAGACGACGAACTAACGGCTTCATTGATGTTGGCCGGTTTAACTGATGATTTCAAACCCCTGGTGATGGCCGTGGAGAACTCAAAAGGAAAGTTGACCGTCGATATGGTAAAGAACCTTTTACTCCAGGATGCAAAATTTGACCAAGCGCCAGGAAAGCAAGCTGCACTTCAAGCAAAGACGTCAAAGAAATTCAAGAAGCAAATAGTTTGTTATAATTGCAAGAAAGTGGGCCATATTTCGAAGAACTGCCCGAACAAATCCTATTCAAATGGTGGTCAAGGAAATAATCACAAGAAATCTGAGGTTTTATTTGCAACGAAAGGCGTTACATTATGCGCAAAAGCAACAACTGAAACAAATGCGAACTCAAATTATTGGTTTATAGATAGCGGAGCAAGTAACCACATGACCAATAGCAACTTGGATATGTACAACATTAGAGGCGTGGAATCTAAGAAGGTAATTGTGGCTAATAAAGAAGAGCTTGAGGTCAAATGTGTTGGAGATATCGACTTGGAAATCAACTGTAAAAACAAAGCCAAAACTATCACCGTAAAGGATGTGGAGTATGTGCCTAAATTGTGCACTAATTTACTTTCTGTTAGGCAAATTACAAGAAACAACAAGAAGGTGACATTTGAAGGTGATGTATGTCGAATATCTGATTGTAAAGGAAAGATCATAGCGTCTGCAAGAGTTTTTAATGAGTTATATCGTTTGGAGAGCTCATCTACCAAAGTGTCTTCTAGTGCTTTAGTTGTAAAAAACGATTTTAACTTGTGGCATCGGAGAATGGGCCACATCTGCAATAAAAAGCTCCATGAAGTGAAAGATGCGAATATCGGAATGCAATTCTCAAATAAAGAGGAAGGTCTGTGTACGATTTGTGTTAAGGGTAAGCAAACACGCAGGCCAAATAATGAAGAAGGTACTAGAGCGACTGAATTGTTGGAACTCGTCCATTCGGATGTTGTGGGACCACTCAGCACAACGTCATTTTCCGGAAGTCGTTTTCTAGTTACTTTCGTCGACGACTTCTCTCGAAAAGTGGTTGTATATCCGTTGAAGAGAAAATCGGATGTTTTTTCCAAATTCGTAGAATTCAAATCTGTGGTTGAGAAGCAAACCGGAAGGAGAATTAAAATTCTTCGAACAGATAATGGAGGAGAATATGTGAACAAGCAGTTTTCAAATTTCTTTAAGGAACAAGGAATAGTTCATCAAAGGACTTGTGTATATTCTCCTGAACAGAACGGCGTTGCAGAGCGGATGAATCGAACTATTATGGAAAGAGTTCGATGTATGCTTCTAGATAGTGGTCTAGATCATCGTTTTTGGGCTGAAGCCGCAGCCACGTCCGCATTTTTAATTAATCGTGTTCCTTGCCGTGGGTCAGACAAATGCCCAGAAGAAATATGGACTGGACGCAAACAAAATTTGAAATTTTTGAGAGTTTTTGGTTGCCCAGCGTTAGTTCATATTCCAAAAGAAAGGAGATCAAAACTAGATCCGAAATCGACCGAGTGTATCATGGTGGGATACAGCAGTGAAAGCAAAGGATATCGTTTGTACAACCCTAATGATGGCAGTATAATTATAAGTCGAGATGTTGTTTTCCTAGAACATAGCCAAGTAATGGCAACAGAAAATAGTGTGCAAGATTTCTATTATCCTGATTTGGTACATTATGGTGGTGTCGATTCAGGGGAGAGTGAAATTGATGTCGCATCAGAAGCAATTGATGTCCCATCAAATCGTGACAGTGAATCGACCCCTTCGCCACGTTATAGCGAAACGGATAATGACGATGAACAAGCCGACGGCACCTTAGTTCCTGGCGAGGCATATCCTGAATCGGAGTCGGACAGCGAATATTTGGATACTGATTGGCCTTCGAATTGTGATAATGCAGAAAGACGAACTGATAGCACATGGTCGCCGGATATGCATAATAACCAACCGAGCAGTGAAGGACCGACTATACGCAGATCTGAAAGAATCGCAAACAGAAATCAACCGTCATCAAGTTTTTGTGCAATGGAGTTTGTTTCGACTGATCCAGGAAGTTTCAAAGAAGCAATGTCTTCAGAGCATGCGGAAAATTGGAAATCTGCTATGAACGAAGAAATCAACTCACTGAAGTCAAATAATACGTGGGTTTTGACAGAATTACCACCGGGTGAAAAGGCCGTGCAGTGCAAATGGGTGTTCAGAACCAAATGTGGTAATGATGGTAATCCAAAGAAATGGAAAGCTAGGCTGGTAGCGAAGGGATTTACACAGCGAGAAGGAATAGATTTTAACGAAACATTTTCCCCCGTCGTTAGATATGAATCGGTAAGATTTCTTGTTGCCCTTGCTGCAAAAAACGACATGGTGATACATCAAATGGATGCGGTCAGTGCATACTTAAATGGAAACCTCAAAGAAACTATATACATGCACCAGCCAGAAGGATTTGGTGATGGTTCGAAAAAGGTATGCAGACTCAAGAAATCTTTGTATGGTTTAAAACAGTCTGGTAGAGTCTGGAACCAGACTATTAATAATGAATTGTTGAAAATGGGTCTTGTGCGGAGTGACATCGACCAATGTATATACCACGATACCAACAACGGGTATAAGCTTTATGTCGCAATATACGTCGACGATGTTCTCATTTTTTCGGATAATATCAAGGCGGTCCGAAACGTAAAGAAGAAACTTTCTAAAGCGTTCAAAATGAAAGATATGGGTGAAGTATCAACTGTGCTTGGAATGAAGATCACACGAGGCGTAGATCACATAAAGTTAGACCAAAGCAAATACATAGCGGATGTGTTGAAGCGTTTTAGAATGGATGATTGTAACCCTATTTCAACGCCAATCGATATTAATCAAAAACTATCGTCTTCTATGAGCCCAAAGAATGACAAAGAGAAAAATGAAATGTCACGTATTCCATATATGCAGGCAATTGGATGTCTGTTGTTTGCATCACAGATATCACGTCCAGATATATCATACGCCGTTAATGTGTTAAGTCGTTTTAGCACAAACCCTGGCAAAGCTCATTGGGAGGCCGTAAAGCGTGTAATGCGTTATTTAAAGGGAACGCTTGATAAAGGTTTGGTTTACAGAGCAAGTAGTAAACAATCAAACATGATCGGTTATTGCGATGCTGATTGGGCAGGCAATGTGGATGATCGACAGTCAACAACAGGCTACGTATTTATTTATCAATCAGCTGCTATTTCATGGGCAACGAAAAAACAAAAGACCGTAGCACTTTCTTCAACAGAAGCTGAATTTATGTCCGTGACTGCAGCTATTCAAGAATCAATTTGGTTAAAAAGGCTGGAAAAGGAACTCAACCCAGATTGCGAAACAGCCATCAAATTATTTTGTGACAATAAGGGGGCTATACAAGTGGCCCTGAACAACAACTATTCAAACAGAACAAAGCATGTGGATATAAAAGCAAAGTTCATTAGACAAAAAATCGAAGCAAAAGAAGTTACCCTAGAATATATCTCAACAAACGAAATGGTAGCAGATGCCCTCACGAAACCTATATCAGTACAAAAACTTAATAAGTTAATGAATTACTTTGGTCTTTTATAAATCCATAATACGTTAATTGATAATTTTAAAACAAATGTTTATACATTCAGGGAGAGTGTTGTAATTAGAATGTTTTACTCATTTGTATGTTTACTTTGCTGTTAAAATACTATATTCAACATAGCATGTCATGCCTTTAATTGTATAAGTTTTTTTTTCCAAAACTTGTATACATTTTTTTAGTCTCAATAAAAACTTTAAACACAATAGAATTTTCATATAGAAAAGTTCATCGATGATGAACTTTCCTATAGAAAAGTTCATCGATGATGAATATTCCTATAGAAAAGTTCATCGGCGATGAATTTTCCTATAGAAAGTTCATCGATCAGGAATTTTCCTATAAAAAAATTCATCGATGATGAATTTTCCTATAGAAAAGTTCATCGATGATGAATTTTCCTATAGAAAAGTTCATCGATGATGAATTTTCCTATAGAAAAGTTCAACGATAATGAATTTTCCTATAGAAAAGTTCATCGACGATGAATTTTCTTCCTATAGAAAAGTTCATCGACGATGAATTTTCTTCCTATAGAAAAGTTCATCGACGATGAATTTTCTTCCTATAGAAAAGTTCATCGACGATGAATTTTCTTCCTATAGAAAAGTTCATCGACGATGAATTTTCTTCCTATAGAAAAGTTCATCGACGATGAATTTTCTTCCTATAGAAAAGTTCATCGACGATGAATTTTCCTATAGAAAAGTTCATCGACGATGAATTTTCCTATAGAAAAGTTCATCGACGATGAATTTTCCTATAAAAAGTTCATCGACGATGAACTTTTCTATAGGATGATGAATTTCGATGATGAATTTTCCTATAGAAAGGTTCATCGCGATGAATTTTCCTATAGAAAATTCATCGATCAGGAATTTTCCTATATAAAAGTTCTTCGACGATGAATTTTCCTATAGAAAAGTTCATCGACGATGAATTTTCCTATAGAAAAGTTCATCGACGATGAATTTTCCTATAAAAAAGTTCATCGACGATGAATTTTCATATAGAAAAGTTCATCGATGATGAACTTTCCTATAGAAAAGTTCATCGATGATGAATATTCCTATAGAAAAGTTCATCGGCGATGAATTTTCCTATAGAAAGTTCATCGATCAGGAATTTTCCTATAAAAAAATTCATCGATGATGAATTTTCCTATAGAAAAGTTCATCGATGATGAATTTTCCTATAGAAAAGTTCATCGATGATGAATTTTCCTATAGAAAAGTTCAACGATAATGAATTTTCCTATAGAAAAGTTCATCGACGATGAATTTTCTTCCTATAGAAAAGTTCATCGACGATGAATTTTCTTCCTATAGAAAAGTTCATCGACGATGAATTTTCTTCCTATAGAAAAGTTCATCGACGATGAATTTTCTTCCTATAGAAAAGTTCATCGACGATGAATTTTCCTATAGAAAAGTTCATCGACGATGAATTTTCCTATAGAAAAGTTCATCGACGATGAATTTTCCTATAAAAAGTTCATCGACGATGAACTTTTCTATAGGATGATGAATTTCGATGATGAATTTTCCTATAGAAAGGTTCATCGCGATGAATTTTCCTATAGAAAATTCATCGATCAGGAATTTTCCTATATAAAAGTTCATCGACGATGAATTTTCCTATAGAAAAGTTCATCGACGATGAATTTTCCTATAGAAAAGTTCATCGACGATGAATTTTCCTATAGAAAGGTTCATCGCGATGAATTTTCCTATAGAAAATTCATCGATCAGGAATTTTCCTATAGAAAAGTTCTTCGATGATGAATTTTCCTATAGAAAAGTTCATCGACGATGAATTTTCCTATAGAAAAGTTCATCGACGATGAATTTTCCTAAAGAAAAGTTCATCGATCAGGAATTTTCCTATAGAAAAGTTCATCGACGATGAATTTTCCTATAGAAAAGTTCATCGGCGATGAATTTTCCTAAAGAAAAGTTCATCGACGATGAATTTTCCTATAAAAAAGTTCATCGACGATGAATTTTCATATAGAAAAGTTCATCGATGATGAACTTTCCTATGGAAAAGTTCATCGATGATGAATATTCCTATAGAAAAGTTCATCGACGATGAATTTTCCTATAGAAAAGTTCATCGATGATGAATTTTCCTATAGAAAGTTTATCGATGATGAATTTTCCTATAGAAAAGTTCATCGAAGATTAATTTTCCTAAAGAAAGTTCATCGAAGATGAATTTTCCTATTGGAAAGTTCATCGACGATGAATTTTCCTATAGAAAAGTTCATCGATGATGAATTTTCCTATAGAAAAGTTCATCCACGATGAATTTTCCCATAGAAAAGTTCATCGACGATGAATTTTCCTATAGAAAAGTTCATCGAAGATGAATTTTCCAATAGTAAAGTTCATCGAAGTTGAATTTTCCAATAAAGGTTCATCGAAGATGAATTTTTTAATAGAAAAGTTCATCGACGATGAATTTTCCTATAAAAAAGTTTATCGACGATGAATTTTCCTATAAAAAAGTTTATCGCCGATGAATTTTCCAATAGAAAAGTTCATCGACGATGAATTTTCCTATAAAAAGTTTATCGACGATGAATTTTCCAATAGAAAAGTTTATCGACGACGAATTTTCCTATAGAAAAGTTCATAGATGATGAATTTTCCAATAGAAAAGTTCATCGACGATGAATTTTCCTATAGTAAAGTTCATCGATGATGAATTTTCCAATAGAAAAGTTCATCGACGATGAATTTTCCTATAGTAAAGTTCATCGATGATGAATTTTCCTATAGAAAAGTTCATCGATGATGAATTTTCCAATAGAAAAGTTCATCGATGATGAATTTTCCTATAAAAAATTCATTGGCGATGAATTTTCCTATAGAAAAGTTCATCGACGATGAATTTTCCTATAGAAAAGTTCATCGACGATGAATTTTCATATAGAAAAGTTCATGCACGATGAATTTTCCTATAGAAAAGTTCATCGACGATGAATTTTCCTATAGAAAAGTTCATCGACGATGAATTTTCCTACAGAAAAGTTCATCGACGATGAATTTTCCTGTAGAAAAGTTCATCGACGATGAATTTTCCTATAGAAAAGTTCATCGACTATGAATTTTCCTACAGAAAAGTTCATCGACGATGAATTTTCCTGTAGAAAAGTTCATTGGGGATAAATTTTCCTATACAAAAGTTCATCGGCAATGAATTTTCCTATAGAAAAGTTCATCGACGATGATTTTTCCTATAGAAATGTTTATCGAAAAGTTCATCGGTGATGAATAGATGTGTTCATCGACGATAAATTTTCCTATAGAAAAGTTCATCGATGACGAATTTTCAAATTCCGACGATGAATTTTCCTATAGAAAAGATGACGGAGTTTTTTGATGGATCCAAGGACAACGTGGTAGTTTATTGAAGGTACCAAACAAGTCGTGGATGGTTTTTGCAAGTCCCAAAGGCGTCGTGGAGATTTAAGGAAATACCCAAAGACATCGTATGGGGTATTTGCAAGACCCATAGGAAATGTGAAGGTTTAAGGAAATACCCAAAGAGAACCGTCATATAGCTCATAAACACAGAGAAAAAGACGTCCAGGCTTCTGCGACATAAAACTGGCAGATCCGAGGAAGTGTGTAGTTCAATTCAACAGGCAGATAGATGAGCACCAGAAAGTGACAGGGCGATAGCTCACACCAAATTTGGCAATCTTATTTCTTGAACGAATTCAGTCATAAATTACCCATTGCATCTAAATTGAGCAGATATAGCGTTGTTTGGTGGATCAAATATATAAAACCGATCAAATCTTTTAGAAGGATCTAAAATGACAAAGAAATAATGTTAAAAAACAACATCTTAGCTTTATATTCCAATTCATTGACTTACCTCTTGGTTTAAATTTTTTAATTATTGTTTTATTTTCTTTGTTTCATATTTTAGTGTAAATACAACAAATTGGAGTTCGGAAGAAGAACGTATAGCCACCTTAAGTTTTGTTATATTGGATAAGAATAAAAACTCAGCATTTGAAAAGAAAGAATGGAAGGCATTCCGTGAACTGGTAAATACTGTAAAGTAAGTTTAATTAAAGACAACAAAAAAAAACAAATTCTGAAACTGAAATAATGAAAAAATTGATATTTTTTGCTAGTAATCTGCGTAAATGTGGCCGCAAATTGCCACGATATTGTGATGTCGATAATGATAAGAAAATAACTCTAAGTGAATGGATAACCTGCCTCCAAACAACACCAAGATTAGACATGGCAGGAAGTGTGGGTGCTCAAAATGATGCCAAGCAACAAAACACCTCAATAAGTAAGTAGAAGAGGCGTCTGTGGAAAGAAAAACAACATTTAAGGGAGTCATTCATTAATGATCCTTTCTTTTTATTATCTTTTTTTCTAGGTGACACAAATTCTCCTAAATTAAGTGGATCGAATCCATTGGAACAGTATCTCAAAGATTAACTGTTATTTTCAGATGCTCTCTACTCTCCTCCCTCCCTCCCTCAATTCTCCAAACCACCCACTAACTTAAGTTTAATGTAAGACCAACCATCAACTTCTCTCATTATTCCAATTAAGAAGAAGAAGAAAGTTAACATTTTAAATGTCCACAAAGGATCGATATAAATATACGAGTATATAATTATTTTTAATATAAATATATTATTTTTGTGATTTGTGTTGTGTACAGTAGTTTTGATATTGAAAAAAATAAATAAAATAAAAGTTTTGTAGGTTTTCCGAGTGCCATGCTGTTTGTAAATTTCTTAAGAATAATATGTTTTATTTTGAAAATTCTTAAAGAAAAAAAAACATAGATGATGATCGCTCATCGTCTTCAGTTGAAATTTTTAAAAATATAAAACAAAAACTATTTTTGTTGGTTTCTTGTAAATAGATAGATGATATCCGATTAGTTTGTTAAGACACTTCTTTATTAATTTATACATTATTTTTATTGTATGTGTGTGTATTTTTTTGTTTAGTTACAAAATGTAAGATTTTATATATATTTTTTAGTTGTTTAAATAAAAAATAAAACAAAGAAAACTTATTTTAGAATGCAGAAGACGTTTGTTTTTTACATTTTCTACAATTATGCCCAGACAGACAAACCGTCTCCCATTTTCACAGATATAACTTTTTATTTCATTTTCATGTAAAATGTTCTCAAGTCGACTCCACTACCTAAAACACACTATAATAATTGTTCCACAAACATCCCGGAAGGGACAAGGGAGACTAAAACAGTCGATATAGGAGAATTATAAATGGCCCTTGGTGTTGCTGTTGGAAAAGAAGTACGAATTTAACAAACACGCCGTCATGGTGACCAAGAGAATGAAAGATAGTTTGATAGCAAATTTGGAAGGACAATTATAGAGACCCTAGGGACGACAAAGAACTAAATCAAGAACACAAGATGTTCTGCGATTCATATCTTCCAAATTGCGAAACGATCGTAGCATATTGGCTGGGTGTGCGGGACTTTGTTAGAATTCACTTTTTCAATACAAACACCTTAGGTCATGTTAGCTCAATTAACTCAATTAATTAAAAACTTTCATAATGTCCTTCGTCCTAATAAGAAAAAAACAAAAACCTTTTTCCACAACATCCCATACGGGACAAGGGAGACTTCTCTCATATCAATGAGTGCCCCCCGATTCATATTTTAATGATATGGGACCTACTGTTTATCGCCGAGTCCGAAGGCTGAAAATTTTTGATGCCACCGTTGAAAATTTTTGATGTTGCCTGGCCGGAGAATCGAACCCACGAACTTCTGCGTGCAAAGCGGGCGTGAATGCCATTGCACCACGGTGGCACCCAATCGTCCTAATAAGACAACAATAAATAAAAGTGTTCAGAACAGCCAATACGACCAAAAGTGTAGAGGCGTTTTTGGCATGACCAAAAGACGATGGGGGTCATTAATCACTTTCGGGCCCGAGACAGCCAGTTCTATTTTTGTATATTTTTCACCATTGGAGCGGCAATATATCCCCGAATGCATGCCCCTAGCTCTCTTGGTTCGTGCCAAGATAACGATGAACCCCGGGCCATGGCTCTGTTCCGTTTGACTGCAAATGAGTGTGATGAGCTTCTTCATACGCAGTCAGAAGATCCAAGAGTTAGGGATCTTACTCATTTGGGCCCGCATGAAGTCTTAAAGGTAGTGCTTAAGCAGCGAAGCTTTTTAAGGCGCTATGTCTTCCCATGATGAGCAGCTGTTTCACAATTGCCCAATATCAGCATGGATTCCCGATTTGGGCATATTCACACATATCGGTCGTGGACTGAACCAGACCAGGCCGTGCCAGCGAACAGTTCTGGTGGTTCTTGATCTATCGAAGGCCTCAATGCCTTCAATACAGTCAAACTGTTGGAGGATGCAGAGAAGACTTTCTTCCAGGAGTGTTTGACACGTTGAATAATCAAGGATATGTGTGGACCAACGTCGTTTGTGAAATTCAAAAGTCGAAGACCTTTGAGTGAAACAGGGAGTTCATCAAGGCGGAGTGGTATCTCCGGAAATGAAACTCAACCTTTCTGTAATTCCACACCTTCCTGGCGACGTGGAGATCGTAATAAATGCGGATGATTGTACGATCTTGGCGTCAGGTCCTACCGTCGATGACATATGGGATAGGTTAAATGTCTAAATATCTGACTAAGTGAAGTTCTTCCATCTAAGGAATATAAAAATAACCGCCGCTAAATCTTCTGCCACACAGTTTACCACTTGGACCACTAAAATGAAGCCCCCCCTGAACGTATTGGTCGATTCCAACCACTTACTACCCCAAGATTTAGGGTTTAGCGTTCGAAGGTATGTTTAAGACGTCCGCCCAAACCATTATTTTTTGGTACAAAATCACATGTAGGAACAAAGACCCTAAGTCTCTGGTCGGCAGTACCTGGGATGCTGAGAACAAAAATATGTTGACTGCTTATAAAGCAATAGGCCGGTCTGTGGTGAACTATTGGGCGCCAGAGCTGTATGCACATGTTATCGATAATTTGTGGAAAAATAGTCAAACCCGCAAGAATGCTCCATTCTTATGAAAGCAGTCGGCCATATTCATGAACAGGCGAACATTTTTATTTAATTGAAGATTTTGTCGGTGCATCCGCACAATAAGTTGTCACCATGAGCATCCCTGCCACAATCCCCAGCCAGGCACGTCAGGACAGTTCTTCATGTTGTAAAGAGAGAGAGAGAGAGAGGTCCCAAGGAAGAGAAAGAGAGATCTTAATGGTGTGTGAGCCTTTTCAACAGATGAGTGTTGAGCACACTAAGGCTATTCTCAAGTCGATAGGCAGCAGCACTAGTTCCAGTTCAATCCCACGGCGGCAAAGTTTTTTCGATAGCGGAATGACCCGGATCCACAAACACCCGTGTTCCGACCACCCAAACTAAGGTGAGATGTGAGTGGGTGCTTCTCAGGGTTTTTTTTTTACTCGTTCATGTGAGAGACTATGTTGCAACATGCTGCGTGAACACAGCACCCATTCTCCCGCAGTCCCCCTTGCAGCACTTAACACCAGCCGTTGCTGTTTCAATTCCTGAAAATCCATCATTTTTGCAATTGCAATGGACTCGGAGGTAAGAACGAGGAAATAGTAGATTTAAAGATTAGGAAGAAATATCATGGTCGCGGTGTTGCTGAAAACCATGACCCGTGGAACTGCCCAGATAGACTTGCTGAATGTATCTGAATGTATACATCCCATCGATAAATAGCTGAACTCTAGGTTATAGGCCCAATATTAGGCGTTTTTAGAAGGTCATAACCCTCTGGTCCTGTGCTGACTAAGCAGATCTACGTTTTGCACGGCCAGACGTTACCTGGACGCCCAACGAGAATTAGCGTCACCAGGCAATGACGTCAACTGGTAAGCCGGCGTTTCACTTGGATCAGACCATCTCCCTATATAATTATCTCCATCAGCAGACCGTCCGATTGCATCATCTCTGAACGCCGCACTTTCATCAATCGTGGGAAAGCGCTTCTCCTCCAGAAAGGAGGATCCTAGACAAAAACACTGCTGTAGCCGCACACCATATACCTGCTGATCCCACGGCAGCGGGTTCTTTCGTACCGGATTGACCCGGAACAACACAAAACCAATGTTCCGGCCAGCGGCTGCCACCTCAGTGTGTACATGTTTGTATTTGTTTCGTTTTTCTGTATTGGGAGCAGCATATCCCGGAATTCCTGCTCCGAATTCTATTTGTCCGTCCCGGGACGGAGGAAAACCAAGGACCAATATATCTGTGCTCAGTTTGTCACATCCGCATCTTCACCCACATCCAACCTTCGGTGAGATGCAATAGATGTCAGGAGTGGGTGCATCTAAGGGGTTGCTCTGGACCATAGCCGACAAACAAGAGAGCACACAAAACTCTGAATATTGCCAATTTTTGACAGTGTGTTAGTAAGGTTGTATGCCCACATGCTGCAAAACAAAAACAAATCAAAACACTTGCTCTCTTTTGTGCGCTCTTTCGTTGCGTTCGGGTCATGTGTGTGTGTGAATAGCCGAAAAACTTCGTAACTTTAACAATATCAAAGAACGACATTGCTCTGGACTCGTCCACGTGAGGGACTACGCCGGGGACTATGTTGCTGCATGCTGTGTGAACACAGTCCCAAGTGAGTCGTCGTCGGATTACGAGACTCCCTCGTCGTCTGATTACGAAACTCCCCCGTAGTCCCCTCGGCAACAACCACACATGCAGCCTTTAACACCAGCCGTTGTTGTCCCAATCCCCGATAATGCAGCCTTTTTGCAATTGAATTGCAATGGAATCCGAGGTAAGATCGAGGAGATAGTAGATTTTATGAGTCGGAAGAACATCAAGGTCGCGGCGGTGCAGGAAACCAAGCTGAACAACAACCGCAGCTAAAAGCATTGTGATGGTTACAATGTTTTGAGGAAAGATCACACCAGAAGTGGAGGTGGGGGATTGGCTTTCCTATTGCACCAGTCTGTCCAATACAGACCTATCTCGCTTGAGCCTGCCTCTAATGACCCGTACATGGAATGTATGGGGGTAGCAGTCAGGTGTGGAGCTGCCGAGATAGAGTTGCTGAATATATACATCCCGCCGAGAAATAGCTGTATCCCTGATTATAGGCCTGACATTAGCCCGCTCTTGCAAGGTCATAATCGTCTGGTCCTGGGGGATTTGAATGCGCATCATGAGATGTGGCATTCGGCCTCGGAAACGACCAGAGAGGTAAAGCGCTGGCTGAGCAGATTGATAGCTCTACGATTTGCACGGTCAATGAGGACGCCCCTACCAGAATTAGAGGAGAGTGTCACAGTTCGCCTGACATAACCATCGTGTCACCTGGTCTGACAAAAGACGTTACCTGGCAACCCGTCATTTCCCTTGGATCAGACCATCTCCCCATAATTGTCTCCATTAGCAGACCACCCGACTTCATCACCTCTAAACGCCGCACGTTCGTCAATCATAAAAAAGCTGATTGGCCGAGTTTCAGAGAGTTCACCAATCACCGCTTCAGCATTCGTTCAGATGTTCGGGTAGCGGAAAGGACGTTCCGGGACATCATCACTGCTGCAGCCGCTCGCCATATCCCTGCTGGTCGAATACCCGAAGTAAGACCAAATTTCCCAGCAGAGGCGACGGGATTAGCAAATGAGGGTGATGAGCTTCGTCGTATCAACCCCAATGACCCCAGAGTCAGGGAGCTGACACTGGAAGTTAACAGGCTGGTCGGCGAGCATAAGCGGAACAAATGGTTAAATCATCTGAAGAGCTGCAACATTGGAGCCGGTATAGGTGAATTGTGGGCAACGGTTAAGTCACTCTCGAACCCTGGAAGAAGGGAAGATAGGACCTCAGTCACGTTTGGCGACGTTACGTTGACTGACCCGAAGAGGTGCGCAAGTAATTTCAATCGACAGTTTGTCGAGCATCCCTAGAGTGACAGGGCGAAGAGAAGAGTATTACGTCGCATAAGATCTCTTCCTGCCGAGGATGAACCACCACAATTTACAATGGATGATGTTGCCAATGCCATCAGGAACGCTAAATCATCCAAAGCGTTGGGCCCTGATGGAATCTCCATGGTAATGTTGAAGCAGCTGGATGAGCCGGGAGTCGAGTATCTCACCAAAGTCTTCAACTTGTCGCTAGCCACCCTCGTTGTTCCCGAAGTCTGGAAAATGGGCAGGGTGGTCCCACTACGGAAGCCAGGCAAGGATGCCAGCAAAAGTGAATCGTACAGACCGATTTCGCTTTTGTCGCCCGTAGCAAAGACACTTGAGGCCTTGATCCTCCCCAGTATCAGAAATAGCTATCAAGTTGCCGATCATCAACATGGATTCCGTAAGCAGCACAGCGCTGCACGCCATTACCACATATATCTGTAAAGGACTCAACCAGAGACGGCCGTGCGATAGAACAGTGATGGTGGCGCTTGACTTATCAAAAGCCTTTGATACAGTCAGGCACTCCACGCTGTTTGAGGACATTGAGCAGACAACCCTCCGGCCAAGCATGAAAAGTTGGATAGTCAACTATATGTGTGGACGCCAGTCGTACGTGGAATTCAGGAATAAGAAGTCCAAACCCCGTAGAGTGAAACAGGGAGTTCCACAAGGTGGGGTGATATCTCCGGAACTGTTTAACCTCTACCCCTCCTGTATTCCACTCCCTCCAGACGGCATTGATATCGTGACGTATGCGGATGATTGCACGATCCTGGCGTCGGGTACCTATCCTGATGACATCTGTGAGAGACTGAACAACTATTTAACCGATCTTACCACCTTTTTCCATTCGAGGAATATGCAGATTTCCCCCACAAAATCTACAGCCACTCTGTTCACCACATGGACAGCGCAGTTTGGACGTGAGTTGAATGTCGTGGTCGACGGTAGCAGAATTCCGACCACAAACTGCCCTAAAATTTTAGGGGTCACATTCGACACTACATTCACGTCGTGCGCACACGCCACAGCTATCTGCGACAAGTTGAAAAGTAGGAACAAGGTTCTCAAGTCCCTGGCCGGCAGCACTTGGGGTGCAGATAAAGAAACCTTGTTGGCCACGTATAACGCGATAGTTCGGTCTGTGGTAAGCTACGCGGCTCCAGTCTGGTGTTCGAGATTGTGTGATTCGAACTGGAAAAAGATTCAAACTTGCCAGAATGCCGCCCTGAGAACAGCGACAGGGTGCCTCCTCAAATCTTCAGTGGACCATTTACATGAGGAGGCAAAAATTCTTCCTGTAAAGCAACACAGTGAGATGCTTTCGTTGCATTACCTGCTTGGATGTTATCGTGTGAGCCATCCCAATCACCATCTTGTGGGTAGACCCGGGCCATTCAGGGAGATCAGGAAGGATATGCATGCTCTAGAGGGAGAGGTCCAACGATACAGGAGAGAACCCCTAGATCAACAAGCATATCAAGCAGGATTGAATAGCATTCACACGGACGCAGTTGCCAAGGCCTTAAGCAATTATAGTGTGAATAAAGTACTCGGAGTACATCCTCCATCTATCGCAGCTGAGGAGCGTCAGCTGCCACGACAAACCAGAGTAGTTTTGGCTCAACTACGCTCAGGATATTGCAGTCGCCTAAATTCTTATTGAGCGGAAATCGATCGCGCCGTGCAAGACATATGCCCAGTATGCGGCATGGGCCCGCACGACACACAACACCTTTTTAACTGCCCCGCCAAACCTACCCATCTAACTCCAGTGGATCTGTGGATACATCCCATCGAAGCAGCCACTTTTCTGGAACTGGAGATAGACCCAGAGCCAGATTGAACAGAGGAACGAACAAATAAACATAAAAACACTGTTACAACAACAACAACACAATACCCTTACCACAGGGTGGAGGAGGGTATAAAAATAAACTCGGATGCAAAATTTTAGCGTTCTATCTGAACTTTTGCGGACGCTAGAGTGATTACAACAAGCGGACAGACGGACGGAGATGACTAGATCGTCTTAGAATTTTATCCTGATCAAGAATATATATACTTTATATGGTCGCAGATGATTAGTTCGATGTGTTACCAACAGAAAAACAAAGTTATCATACCCTCCATACGCGAACAAAAGTTTCTCCAAAATTATAAGTTTTCTTCAAGTAGCCGGTCTTCGGCCGGGATTTAAGACTTTCTCCTATGGACAGGAGCCAAAAAGCGTAAACGCAACCAAAAGTACTCACCACGAGCTTTAAAATGATACCCATATTGCCCCAGTAAAAATAGTAAAATGTCAAGACCCATATCTCGGGAAGTATGGACTTCCCCCTGGAAAGATATATATAGTTCTGATCAGGGTCCCAAGGACTACCTATGGTGACAATTTCAGCCCGATCCGAGAGGTGCCCATAAATAAAGTAATGGTGATAAAATAGGACTTTCCCGAAATGTCAAGACCCATATCTCATGAAGTATGGACTTCCCCCGGGAAAGATATATATAGTCGTGATCAGGGTCCCAAGGACTACCTATGGTAAAAATTTCAGCCCGATCGGAGAGGTGCCCCTAAACGAGACTGGTTCCAAACAAAGTTACAAACATTTCATATGCTGTTACAACAACAACAAATACTTGAATATTCATAAACCTCGCCTTTATGCTGGAAAATTGTTATATTTATGTCCCACACATGGCATAATTACCCAGGTAGTGGTAGTTCTGCCATGGTCCCACATTTCTAGTTGTTTCCACTGTGCGTAGTACTAAATTTGTTCGAAAAAATACAACACTGTTCTGAATAAAACAATACAAATTCGCTTTCATATGGCGAGAACAGCTGATATTTGTTTATCATGACTTGAATTCGCCACACCAACTATTTGTTTTACAAATCGAATTGAAGTGAAGTTGTCAAGTTGTTATCAGAAACAAATACAAGAAATACGGCAAACAAATGTTTTCATCAAAATGTGGATAATATACGTTGTAGTCCTACACATTCTGCTGCTGGGTTCAATATTTGTGATTTACTTTCGTTCGCCAGTTATAACAAACCTAAACCCCCAACCACCATTATCTCTGGAGGCTCCGGCAAAACGTTTGGTACTCTTTGTAACCGATGGCCTGAGGGCTGAATCATTTTTCCAAGACCAATGTAAACATATACCACACCTAAAGAGGTTAATTCGTGACGCGGAGAATGGATTAGTTGGTATATCTCACACCCGTGTACCCACCGAATCAAGACCGGGTCATATAGCCCTGATTGCTGGACTCTATGAAGATCCATCGGCTGTAACAAGAGGTTGGAAAGAAAATCCCATTGAATTTGATACGGTATTTAATCGAAGTGAAAAAACATATGCTTGGGGTGCCAATGATGTGTTGCATATCTTCTCACGACTATCTAAAGCGGATGAGAAACGTTTGTTCTTTGACTCCTATTCTCATGAATTGGATTTTTCGGGGAAAGAGAAAACCTATGAATTGGATCAATGGGTATTTGAGAAGGTGGAGAAATTTTTGCAACGGAAATCTCAGGAGTTGCAAACGGAAGAAAAGGTGGTATATTTCTTGCATTTATTGGGTTTGGATACTGCTGGTCATGTCCATAAACCTAATACGGAGTTATTTTTGGAAAATCTTTTATATACCCAAGAGGGTATAACAAAAATGTACCAACTGTTTGAATCTACTTTTAAGGATGGTAAAACGGCTTATGTTTTGACGTCAGATCATGGCATGACAAATGCTGGTAAGTGGAAAATGGGATAATAGAAAGTCCTTTTTACATTTAATTTTCTTTTTTCTTCAGGTTCCCACGGTGCTGGTGAGACATTTGAAACCGAAACCCCCTTCTTTGTGTGGGGTGCTGGCATCAATCCAAAACCTTTTGCCACTGAAGAAAAATATCAATTGGATGGAGAAACCAATCGCCCACTTTATCGTTTGGAACAAGCCCAAATAGCCCCCTTAATGTCTGCCTTGTTGGGTATAGGCACACCCATGAATAATTTTGGTATTTTACCCAGAAATTATATAAATGCTTCGCAAGAATACATTTCATTGGCGGCCCAAAATAATGCATATCAGCTGGAGGAGCAATATCAAGCCTTACTAAAGCAGCACCAAGAAGGTTATCTAACTGAATTTCTTCCAAAATTTAACGAAGACATTGAGGGTATTAAGGCAAACATTCGTAATCAAGTTGATAAGAAGCAATTTGCTTTGGCTTTGGATACAAGTTATAGACTCATGGAATCGGCTCTAAAAGGCATTGAATACTATTTTGGCTATTATCGCTGGCCTTTGCTGGCAGCTACCACAGCCACATTTGTTGGCTTTATGGGAATATTACTAAAATTATTACTGATTGGCAGTGGCAGTAGTGATGGTGGCAACAACCACTCCAAGTGGCACATCAAACAGTTTCCGCATAGGAATCGTCTGCTGGTGATTGGCATTGGTTTGTTAATATTGAGTTTTTGTTTGTTGCAACAATTGCCCATTTCGGTCAGCATATATCTGCTGCTTCCTACAGTGGTTTGGTACTTCTTTGTCACAACAAGGTCCCAAAGTCTTAACAAGCTTTTCAGTATTAAACAATTACTAGTTTTAATAGCTTGCTCCGAGCTTTTGGTTTACAGTTTCTTTGATAGAAGAGCTATTTCGTTGGGATTTCTTTTGTTTACTTTATACGAGAAACTTAATAGGAAGTCATTTAGTGATAATAAATTGAAATTTTTTATAGGTCTGTTATTAGGTTTAATATTAATTGTATTTCCCTTATTACCCAACTCTGTGGGTTATAGCCATAATCTTCTAATATATTTGGGAATTGCGTTAACTATTTTACGTTCCTTTTTAGTTAAAGTTCCACTTAATATTGGGGATCGAATTGTGGCTTTATTGGCCTTAACTAATGGAGCCTTATGTATTTATAGACATTCCCAGCAACATGGTTTACTTTTAGTTTCCCAAATCCTTTCCTGGTCATTTTTGGCTTACATTCTAGTCGTTTTAGTTAGGCCATCGCAGCTTTCCCTTAAGCAGCGCCTAGAGCGTTTAATATTTCTCTTAACCTCCTTGTATTGCCTATTTTGCACCTCCTATGAAGCGGTATTTGTTTTATTACTTATCACCGAACTGATGTCTTCAGTTGATGGAAAAAAGGCACCGAGCCTTGTTAATTCATCGTCTTCTTCTTCTAGTCACATATCTGAATGTTTTCGTTATGCTTTCCTAATGCTTCTCTATACGTTCTTTTCGTTTTTCGGCACTGGCAACATAGCCTCAATTAGCTCCTTTGATCCCAACATTATACGTTGTTTCCTAACAACCTTTTCCCCGTTTGTAATAATGTTTTTGGTTATATTGAAACTTATTATACCACTTCTCTTGATTATGTCCATTATTTTGGCTGTGTCGCCCTTCGCCTTACAATATGAGAGACAGATTTTCATATGTCTTTTGATTTTGTGCGATATAATGGGCCTGAATTTCTTATTCTTGGTGAAGAATCAAGGTTCATGGCTGGAAATTGGTTCATCCATATCACACTTTGTTATAATGGAAGTCACAACATTGGTTCTTATCGTGTTTGTCTTTATATCCAAGTTGATTTTGAAAATTCGATCATCAGATGAGGTCCGGCTAGGTTACAATGGTAACAAATTTAATTGAATTAGTACTGTAAATGTTTTTTTTTTTTTTTAATAATTTGACTGAAAACATGACACAAATAAATAAACACAATTACATAATAGGTTTGTCCTTTTACGTACTGAACTTTACTGAACATTGTTTCTTCAGTAATGTTTAGCAACATTTCAATTATACAATTGTCAAAACTTTACTGAAGAAAAAATGTTCAGTAAAGTTCAGCACGTAAAAAGACAAACCAAATATACATCTTTTATTCCGTACTTAAAGTTCAGTTCAGAATAATTATAAGTCGATTTTGTCGTCAGCTAAAAACCCTCAGCCTATGAGTGTACAACAAAAAAACAGTAACAGGAGTGGTAGGACTTGAATATACTATAAACAACGAACGCACAGTGCGTGCCACGACAGCGGCAAAAACGTTCAAATACATCCGAGTACAAATATATTAATGGGCGTCGCTAGGGAACATTCCAATTAGAAGGGTTGTGAATTTTGGCAGTGATACGTCAAGTAGTTTTGTCTACCTATAGGAGGGTTCAAACATTCCAGAGGTTAAACAGTTTCGGAGATATCAACCTGTTTCACTCTTTCATTGTCCTCGAACGACGTGGAGTGCTTGACAGTATCAAAGGCTTTTAATAAGTCGAGCGACACCAACACTGTTCCAACTCACGACCTTTTCTAATTGAGTCCTCGATTAATTTGTTTGAAGATCGCGTGGAGCGCTATTGTCCTGCTGTGCTGCTAGCTGAATCCATGTTGATGATCGCAAACTGGATAGCTATTTCCGATGCTGAAGAGGATTAAAGCCTAAAGGAAATAGGTTTGTACGATTCACCTGCCTGGCTTCAGTAGAGGGACCACCTGCATATTTTCCAGACTACGGGAACGATATTGATGACTACCCAGCAAACCAAATGTCTGATGTCCGACACGTCTGAACAATTTCGGAAGCAGTCGTTCAGATTTCGTTCCGATTTCTAAACGATTTTTCGGAGAGGAAATAGTTCAGATGTTGTATCGATTTCGTTCCGATTTCGGAACGAATGTCGAAAAGAAATTTCCTTTCCGAGTTTCCCAAGGATTTTCTTCAGATTTCGTTACGAAATCGGACCGAAATCGATCCGATGTCGTTCCGAAATTATGTCAACCACTTCATACAGCTTTCGTTAAGATATCGTTACGATTTCGGATCAGATATCGGACGTATCGTCCGAATTTTGTTCCGATTTCATTACGATGTCGGTACGATTGGTTTGCTGGGTAGCGATTCCCGGCTCATCCAGCTGTTACCATGGAGATTACATCGGGACCCAACGCTTTGAACGACTTAACGTTCCTGATGACATTCGCAACATTATCCATTGTAAATTGTGGAGAGTCATCCTCTGCAGGAAGAGATCTAATCCCAGCAAACCAAATGTCTGATGTCCGACATGTCTGAACAATTTCGGAAGCAAAGTCGTTCAGATTTCGTTCCGATTTTTCGGAGAGGAAATAGTTCAGATTTTGTACCGATTTCGTTCCGATTTCGGAACGAATGTCGAAAAGAAATTTCCTTTCCGAGTTTCCCAAGGATTTTCTTCAGATTTCGTTACGAAATCGGACCGAAATCGATCCGATGTCGTTCCGAAATTATGTCAACCACTTCATACAGCTTTCGTTAAGATATCGTTACGATTTCGGATCAGATATCGGACGTATCGTCCGAATTTTGTTCCGATTTCATTACGATGTCGGTACGATTGGTTTGCTGGGTAGCGATTCCCGGCTCATCCAGCTGTTACCACGGAGATTACATCGGGACCCAACGCTTTGAACGACTTAACGTTCCTGATGACATTCGCAACATTATCCATTGTAAATTGTGGAGAGTCATCCTCTGCAGGAAGAGATCTAATCCCAGCAAACCAAATGTCTGATGTCCGACATGTCTGAACAATTTCGGAAGCAAAGTCGTTCAGATTTCGTTCCGATTTTTCGGAGAGGAAATAGTTCAGATTTTGTACCGATTTCGTTCCGATTTCGGAACGAATGTCGGAAAGAAATTTCCTTTCCAATTTCCCAAGGATTTTCTTCAAATTTCGTCACGAAATCGGACCGAAATCGATCCGATGTCGCTCCGACATTTCGTTCCGAAATTATGTCAACCATTTAAACAACATTCGTTAAGATATCGTTACGAATTCGGATCAGATATCGGACGTATCGTCCGAATTTTGTTCCGATTTCGTTACGATGTCGGTAGGATTGGTTTGCTGGGATGCGACGTAGTACTCCTCTCTTCGCCCTGTCACTCTCGGGATGCTCGACAAACGTTTTTTTTTTGTTTTGCAAACCCCGTCGTCTCTACGGGGAATTTGCTCTCACTTCGAGTATTCGAACAGCAGGTATATGACGAGCGCCTGCAGCAATGTTGATGTCTCGGAACGTCCTTTCAGCTACCCAAATATCAGAAAGTTTGGGCATCTGTAGCGGTGATTAGTGAAGTCAATAAAAACTAGGCCAATTAGCTTTCCCATGATTGACGAAAGTGTGGTGTTCAGAGGTGATCATTGTGAGACGATGATTATGTCTAGCGAACTGTGAGAGTCTCCGCTAATTCTGACCGGCAAACGTAGAGCTATCAAACTTCTCATCCAGAAGTATACCCCTCACGATTTGGACATGCAAAGGTCCTCTCCCCCTTCACCGATTCACTTGAGTTTAGTGGATCCAATCACATCAGTGATTATATACCCACTTTACTCAACTTCAACCAAATCAACGTCACAATCCCAAGCAGGGATGCCTGGTCTAGTGGTAGCCCTCCTCTTGGCGGTCTGGCCATCTACACAGACGGCTCCAAGATGGAGGATGGCAAAGGTGCCGGTGTCTTCTGCGAAAACCCACCAATTAAGCAATCCTTCAAACTCAATGAGAATTGCAGCGTTTTCCAGGCAGAGATTTTTGCAATAAAGAAAGCAGTGGAGATGGTCAAAGAACTTGGGAGCAGCCTTATAGGACCGGTGATAGTCGATAGTCAAGCGGCCCTTAAGGCCCTCAAGTCGTGGACCATAAATTCAAAAGCTATCCTCGACTGCAAAACGCTCTGCTTGAAGTACGTGATAGCGTTGGTCTTTGCTGGGTTCCAGGACACAGTGATATAGAGGGAAACGAAGAGGCGGATGAACTAGCAAGGGGTGGCTCTCAGTCGATTGACTTACCAGCTGAGTCATCTACCAGACCACCAAAGTGCTACTACATCTGAAAACTTCGCGGCTTCTTTCTTGAGAAGGCAGTGCAAAGATGGCAAAGGGAACCTGGCTGTAAGGTATCCAAGGCAATCTGTCCTAGCTACTCTCAATATAGAACCAATTCTCTCCTTTCACTAAATAAGTTAGGGATAAAGACCACTGTAGGACTCATTACCGGTTATAGCATGGTCAGGTTCCGAGGACCGAATGCTACAACTCATGGTGATTGGGCCTATAACTTGCAGTAGAGCTATTTAACAGCGGGATGTATACGTTAAGCCATTCTACCTCGGCAGTTCTACATACATCTGACTGCCCACACATTCCATGTACGGGTCATTAGCCAGGCTCAAGCGAGAAAGATCTGTATTGAACAGACTTGTGCAACATGAAAGCTAATCCCCCACCGCAATGGATGTTAAGTGCTGCAACGGCTGATGGAGTCGCATATTCCGATAACGACGACGAATTATTGGGGGACTATGTTCACGCATCATGTAGCAACATAATCCCTCGCATGGACGAGTTCAGAGCAACCCCTGAGGTGCACCTCTCCCGGCATCTATTACAGCTCACCAAAGTCTGAGTGTAGTAAATGCGGATGTAACAAACTGAGCACATCCAAACTGGTCGTCGGTTTTCCTCCGTCCGGACAGCGACCACCACTCCCGGCATCTATTACAGCTCACCAAAGTCTGTGTGTAGTAGATGCGGATGTAACAAACTGAGCACATCCAAATTGGTCGTCGATTTTCCTCCGTTCGGACAGGGAACAAATAAATCCGGAGCATGCATACCGGGATATTCTGCTCTCAACAAAGAAAAACAACGATAGAAATACAAACATAGGTACTGGCAGGAACGCCGATGAAGTGTGGTTTCCCGTCAATCCGGTACGCAATAATCAGCTGCCTTGGGATTGACCATTGTTTTGTCGTGGCAACAGCGTTGTTTTCGGAACTTTAAAGTTCCATATCTCGGAAAGGACTTGCCCCAAATCATGACAAAAAGACCTACCTGTCTCCGTTGGCTGGGAGAGTATTCGATTTGTGCCAGAGTTTTTACTAAACTAGAGATGTACCAAAGGTAAATATTCAGACGTACAGCTCGTTTTTTGGTTTTTGTCTTATTTTCCACAATGGAACCATCCGACCATTATATTTGACGTAGGATGATATTCAAAAATGACTTACCGCACAGACCGGTCTTAATAATTGCAGATTTAAACATTATTTCATTTGCATTCACTTTTATCGCGGTGCCATAATAAGGTTTTTACACTTTTTAGCACTCCTAAGGCACAAAAATTCACATTTTTTATAATATTTTAAAATAAAGCACAACTTAAAATGTATAAAACTGAAGTAATAAAAAATCTTGCACATTCATGTTTTCACAAAAAACGGCATTTTGGCAAAAACAAAAAACAAGGTTGCATTTATAAGCGGTGTTCACATCTTACGATATTTGATCATGTTTGAAACATTCAGTGATGCCAATGCCAGTTAAGAAATTTATAAAAATCGCTAATACCCCGTAATAGTAAGTTTACATTTACGAAAACCACACGATCATGGTTTAATAAGAAAGATTAGCCAAAGCTTTATGTCAATTTAAATTTTTTTCATTCGAGTATGCCTAAAACTTCAAAACAATATAAACAAACTCTGTATGTGTGTGTGGTGTTTGGATAATATGCCAAACAATTTTAAAAACAATCGAATTCAATGATTTTTAAAATTGTTTTTAGACCATTTGTATGGAAGAAATTCGTGACATTTGTATTGAAAAAATCAGTTTATCATATTGTTACGGAATTAGATTTAACTAATCTCCGTGTAGACGTTGTTTTATTCCCCAGTACGATTTGTACCAAATAAAACAGGGTTCGTTACATTTTCAATTTTTATGGTTCCACATCATTCCACTAAATGTATAAATTCTCGAAGAAAGTAGAATTCTTGCAGAAAAGTTTGGGGTCGCTGGAAATTCAGAGAAAAAGGAGAAGCTGTTTCAATGTTTTGTTTTAGAAATCAAAGAAACACATGTTTATTAGGGATTTATTTTTTTAAATTTTAACAAAATACCTCACATATTAATAAACGTTGTATCGCCTCTACAATCGGGGATTTACTGCGCGGCTAATCGTTCGAACTTGGAGGAGGTTACATATCATTGATATGAAGAAGTCTTTCTGGGAAGTGGTTTTTTTCCGAATGATATATATTTTTTTTTTCTTAAAAAAATATATGTCCCTAATGTACATCGAAATAGAAATAAATGTATAAAATGTCATATGAAATTTGACACTAACACTACAACTCAGTTCAGTCAGCTGGGTATTGCTGCTACCTTTTCTTGTTCTACCATGTGTGTGAAGGGAGAAAGGAAGTTCCTTCACCTCCTCTCTCTCATAAAGGCTCAGCACATACTGCCCGTTGAGTGACACTTTGTGACACGCGTTGTCCGAAAAAAGTTAAATTATGTTTAACTCTAAAGCCCTCGGCACATACGGTCCGTTTAGTGACACGTAGGGACACGCGTTGTCCCAAAAAAGTTTAATTATGTTTAACTTTAATGCGTCAGCCATATTGTTGTTTTTCAAAAAACTTGGCATCACTTACACTTTTTTCATGTGGTTGTTGTACCGCGACGCTCAACGCATCGTATGTGCCGAGCGCTTAAAGCCCTCGGTACATACGGTCCGTTTAATGACACGTTGGGACACGCGTTGTCCCAAAAAAGTTAAATTATGTTTAAATTTAATGCGCCAGCCATGTTGTTGTTTTTCAAAAAACTTGGCATCACTTACACATTTTCCATGTGGTTGTTGTAACGCGACGCTCAACGCACCGTATGTGCCGAGCGCTAAATGCATTCGCCATATTGTTGTTTTTCAAAAAACGCGATACACAAAGCACCGTAACGCGATACACAACGCACCGTATGGCCTTAAATGTTAAATAAAGCATGTTATATTTTTAATGTCTGGCATATGGCACAATTCCCAAGGTATCTCTGACAAGTTGCAAAATTTGACTAACAACAAAATAGTTGTGTCTTTTTACTTTTTCAGTAATAATTATTCAGTAACTTCTTTTCAGAGAGTAAAGCCCTCGGCACATACGGTCCGTTTAGTGACACGTTGGGACACACGTTGTCCCAAAAAAGGTAAATTATATTTAACTTTAATGCGTCAGCCATGTTGTTGTTTTTCAAAAAACTTGGCATCACTTACACATTTTTCATGTGGTTGTTGTAGCGCGACGCTTAACGCATCGTATGTGCCGAGCGCTTAAGAGAGTTTACTCTTTGATACGAAAATAGAGAATAAATTAAAAAGACAGCATTTAGTAAACTTTAGCAAGATAACAGTTGATAACCAAAACAAAAGCATTGGCGCCAATGCATGAAAGAAAAACTAACTCCAAAGCAATGAAAAAGTTCTTCTATTTTAAGCAAAGTAAATAAAAATATTAATATATTAATAAAATAATCAATAAATATAGCTGAATCGTAATATTTATATTATTTTTCCACAAAATAAGGTAAGCATTGAGCAGCTGACCATTAGCAGATGATTAAAAAACAGCTGATCGAACTTGCTAAATGTTGCTGGAAAAAATTCTTTCAGCAACTTTTAGCAATTTATCAGCAAACAACTGTCAAAATTGTTCTCTCACTTCGCTCTCTTTTACTTAACTTTTGTGTATAAAGACAGCATTTAGTAACATTTCGTAATAATTATTACAAATTATCACGTAAAAAGACACACCTAATATTGAATACGCAAAATCACTTATTGTTGCTTCACTACTCTATGATTTATTTTTAAAACAATAATACAACTTAATTTGGTTCTTCTTAGTTCATAAAGCAAGTGGTTTTCAGACTTTCTTATATTTATACATTAAGAACTATATATTCAGAAACAATCGACTAAAATAATTACAATTCCAGTGGATATGATATGGTGGAAATAGGAACAGATTGAGCTGTAGGATTGAACAGGATTTCATATAAACTAGTTATTAATTTGACATATGTATATAGTACATTGGAAGGAATTAACAATTTTATTAAATTGACATTTTTTATTAAATCCCGTTTTGATGCAAACTCAGCTTCTGGAGTATTTTGTGTTCTATGATTTAATATACATAAACACTTCACATTAGGTTAATCTTCTGTGGTGTGTAAAATGTTAAACAAGTGCTAGTATGGGCTATTTCTACAAAAACTGGCTTCGTAAACTCATTGAAAAGCAAATATTCCTTAAAGCCTATGCGCAATCGATCCGTTGAGTGCCTTGGCACAATTGGTCCGTTGTGAGTCGCGTTAAGACGAAAACAGATCCAACGTTTGAGTAAAGTTTCGCGTCATATCTGCTAATAAATAAAAACTAATTAAAACTTGTCTGCACTTTGTCTTTAATTCTTCTGAAGACGAAATTATGACAAAAAAAACTTTACTCCAACTTTTGATGTGTTTTCGGCTTAAAGCGACTCACTATGGACCGATTGTGCAGAGAGCCTTAGAATCTACTAATTTTAATATTTTTTATAACAAGATATGTTCCTTTACGTGCAATAATCTCCACTTTTTACTCGAAAAAAGTTGCCTTACTTCAAAAAGCTTACAATTTATTGGTCTGTTCCCGAACTACAAGAATCTACTAATTTTTACTATTTTCTCCGATAACATAAAGGAAAACATGTTATCGTAGTAAAAAATTGTAGCTCCTTGCAGGGTCTGGAACAGAACATATATGAGAACTCTTCAAAACTTTTAATACTTTTACCATTTTTAGAAGTAAAGGAACAGACCAATAGAGGAACAAATTGCTTTGGTGGTAAAATTTGTAGATTCTTGCAGTTACTGGAATAGAGCAAAAATGTTTTTAAACAAGTGCAAATTTAATAAAAAAAGGATCAATTATCGTTTAAGAAGCCCTACAGTAAACATATTCTAATTGCCTTCGGTATATCTAATTTTTAGCGTCAATCTAAAGGTACTATTAGCCCTTCTACTATGGAAACGTTGGCAGTGCTTATCACTACAATAATGCAAAAAATAAATAAATAATATTTCCCTACATCTTAGTAAAAGTAAACATTCAGTTCTTGGGTAAATTTTCCGCTATTCTTTCAAGTGGTGAATTTTTTCTACTGTTTTTCATTTGTTCTTCATTTATTGCAGCTGCCCTTTCTTCATTTTCTCGTAGCAAAGCTTTGGCCTCTTCCATTTCACGTTGTTTCTGAAGCTGGCGAAATTCAGTGGGAGTTAACATACCACGCAATATTGTATCGTAGGTTATATTCACACCTTTAGCTGACATTTTTTGGAAAAGTTTCCAACATTCGCGTTCTTTAATACTGCGAACATAGTCCGGGAATTTGTAGGTAATTTCATCTTTATTCGATTTTTTGAGGTTATCTGTGGTGGGCGACGTTGTAATGTTGGCATTGTTTTTATTTTCATCAATTTGAACGATGACATCTGTTTCGTCATTCATATCCTTGGTGGAGGATTTGTTCGTTGCACTGCTGCTGTTGGTTGTATGAAATATAGAACCAGGTGGTGCTGTAGGTGGACGATTCGATTTGATGCGTGCTGCCAGAGGTGCTATGGAACCTCGGCGCAGCATATGCGAATATTCCTTGGATGCAAACTGAAATGTTGGCGGGTAGTTTTCCTGGAAAGACACTAAAAGTAAAACGGTTTAATTTGCCTATACAACGGCGTTGTATTTAAACAAATTGCAGAAAAAGTCAAAATTAATGACCTTTAAACCAAATGTACATTTTATTTTGACGCTCGTTGTGGAAAGGATTAAGCCCGCTGCACATACGGTCCATTGAGCGTCGTGTTACAACAACCACATGAAAACTTCAAGAACAAACTTGGCTTCACTTACACATTTTTCATGTGGTTGTTGTTTTCAACGCGCAACGCGTCACACAACGGACCGTATGTATTTGGCCCTTTAGTCGAAAATTTATACGCATTCGTAACTTTATTCCACTTTCTCTTTCCTCTAAAAGCATTAATAATTACATAATAAAACTTACCTGATTTTCCAGATTTCCTAAGTGAAGGTGCTCGTCTCGTTGGACTACTCGAATCCGAAGTGCTGGGCGTTGAGGAACAATAATCTTCTTTTTCAGAATCTGAACCCTCGGAACTTATAAGTGATACTAATGTAATAACATCGGGCGCCACAGATCTTGAACGTTGTAAAATCTTCTTATTGGCCGTTGAAGATTTAGAGTCCAAATTCAAATTACTCACATTTGTCAAGTGAGTCGTGGTGGATGACGATGATGAATCCCGATCACAGGTAATTGCACGCGTATTTAATTTTCGACGTCTTGATTTACGTTTATTATTTGCCAAAAATGAACCTTTGGAGTTGTCATCAATACTACGAACAGGCGCCGACATAGCACGTACCAGTGGTGGTCGTCTCTGTACGATTAAAGCTGGAGAAATGTGCTGGGCTTCTTGCGGAGGCGTCTGGCAGCCGTTCGAACTAATTACTTGATCGTTGAGCCTGCTTGAATGATAGAGAGCTCTTCGTTGTGGTGCTGCTAGAGAGTTTTGTACTTCTTTTATTGACAACTCTGAGGATTTTGTGGATTTCTAAAAAATAAGTCGAATTAACGTGTGAAAGATTCAGGCTGATTATGAATGTAAACTCCCCGTGGTTTTTGTCTTTCTGCCGTTTCAACTTACGAGTAGAGGAAAAAGTGAGAAAACTCACGGGGAGTTGATATTCATAATTGGGCTGATTGTCTTTGAATTTTATTAACCTGTTCACAATGTTCACTTTCTATTGATAAATCCTCACTGTCTTCGCTTTCGGCCGGATCACAAAGTATATAATCATTCTCCTTGCTTTCGTTCAATGCCTGTGACAGGACAATGCTTAAGTTAACTTTATTTGATTCACTTGTTTTCGATGACACGGTAGCTGATGATGTGGAAGTTGTGGATGGTGAAGACGATGTAGCTGCCTTAATATTTCTGTTATTTGAAGTATTCACTGGAATCACTTTCACCGTTGTAGTGGGTCCAGTATCTGCCTTTGTTTTGTTGGCGCTAAAATAGAATGAAACTTCTTAAGCTTCTGTCGGCTATGAATGAAATATCGAATTTCTGGGTTATGCTAAGTTTATCATCCTCATTGCAGTATCACATGTCATGTTTCTGTGTCATGTCACACTCATCAGCGTACCGAATGTAAATAAGCCAATAAAAGTACTTGTGTTATTATTATTTTCAAAAGTAATGCATGTCCCACTTGACTTATATATTTTCATATCATTCCAACAAACCGCCTCTCTTTTAGGAGGTTTGCGTGGCAAAATGAAAAAGAAGTCATTCACCATTGAAAAAAGAATCAAAATCAATTCGAATATTATACCATTCATAGTTCGACGAAAGGAGTTCGGTCGATTTGGCGAATGCAGGGAGGAGTTATTTCCCCCCTGGGAGATGCAAGTATGATGTCAAAGTATATCGATATATATCGTTAAATGTATAAAACGAAACCATGTCAGATTGATTGGTTTAGGTTGCTAGAATGAATTTTTTCGCCATTTATTTTTGGCAAATGACAATTTTATTTCGTTTCTTTCGTTTAGCAAATGTTTTGTGTGCAAAACAAGCCCTGACATAAATATGACAAACAACAATAAATATATTAATTGAATACTAGGTCGATATATGTACATATATAAACAAACATGGGTGTATGTATGGATTCCAATATATACTCTGCATGTTTTATGGATTATCCGATCATCGTGAGGGGAAGAGAAGACGCGGATATGAAATGTAGACTATTTCTATATTATACTTCTTTACGCGTATCTTTATTTTTTGTAGAATAAGTGGAGGAGTATTTGAATGTGACATTGACGGAATAGAAAGTCCTGCCAAGGAGACTTAGTTGAACGCATCCATGAATCTAATACTTTCATGTCTGTTAGATTTCCCCCCTAAAGTTGGGAAAACTGAAATGACTTATGCTTTGTTTACATTTACGGAATCCACTCGATTTCAACTGTCAATTCCATTGCTTAAACGTCAAATGAAATCCAATGGATTCCAGATGAGTTTCATTTGACGTATACGCAAAGGAATTGACAGCTGAAATCGAGTGGATTTCGTAAATGTAAACCAAGCATAAGTGGAGGAGTATTTGAATGATGTGAAAGTTGGGAAAACTGAAATGACGTAAGCAAGAAAGCCAAGCTGTTCATGTACTGAACTCTTTAAGCCGAAAACCAATCAATTTTTGAGTCATGGTAGAACAAACCAGGTAAACTAGGTATTACAACAAATGCCATCAGGAACGCTAAATCATCCAAAGCGTTGGGCCCTGATGGAATCTCCATGGTAATGCTGAAGCAGCTGGATGAGCCGGGAGTGGAGTATCTCACCAAAGTTCTCAACTTGTCGCTATCCACCCTCATTGTTCCCGAAGTCTGGAAAATGGACAGGGTGGTCCCACTACGGAAGCCCGGCAAGGATGCCAGCAAGAGTGAATCGTACAGGCCGATTTCGCCTTTGTCGCCCGTAGCAAAGACCCTTGAGGCCTTAGTCCTCCCCAGTATCAGAAATAGCTATAAAGTTTCCCATCATCAGCATGGATTCCATAAGCAGCACAGCACGACAACTGCTCTGCACGTCATTACCACACATATCTGTCAAGGACTCAACCAGAGACGGCCATGCGACAGAACAGTGATGGTGGCGCTTGACTTATCAAAAGCCTTTGATACAGTCAGGCACTCCACGCTGTTTGAGGACATTGAGCAGATAACCCTCCGGCCAAGCTTGAAACGTACGTGGAATTCAGGAACAAGAAGTCCAAACCCCGTAGAGTGAAACAGGGAGTTCCCCAAGGTGGGGTGATATCTCCGGAACTGTTTAACCTCTATCTCTCCTGTATTCCGCCCCCTCCAGACGGCATCGAGATCGTAACGTATGAGCATGATTGCACGTACCTATCCTGATGACATCTGTGAGAGACTGAACAACTATTTAACCGATCTTACCACCTTTAGTGTGGACCGGGACTAAAGAAACCTTGTTGACCACATATAACGCGATAGGTCGGTCTGTGGTAAGCTATGCGACGCCAGTCTGGTCCCAGAGATTATGTGATACGAATTGGAAAAAGATTCAAACTTGCCAGAATGCCGCCCTGAGAACAGCAGCAGGGTGCCTCCTCAAATCTTCAGTGGACCATCTACATGAGGAGGCAAAGATTCTTCCAGTAAAGCAACACAATGCGATGCTTTCGTCGCAGTACCTGCTTGGATGTTACCGTGTAAGCCATCCCAATCACCATCTTGTGGGTACGCCCGGCACATACAGGCAGATCAGGAAGGATATCCATGCTTTAGAGGGAGAGGTCCAACGATACAGGAGAGAACCTCTAGATCAACAAGCGTATCAAGCAGGTTGAAATAGTATTCACACGGTTTCAGTTGCCAAGGCATTAAGCAATTATAGTGTGCAAAGATGCAAGACATCTGCCCAGTATGTGGCATGTACATCGAACATAGAAATAAATATATAAAATGTCGTATGGAATTTGACACTAACATTACAGCCCAGTTCAGTCAGCTGGGTATTGCTGTTACCTTTTGTTGTTCTACCATGCTTTTGAGTAAAAGTTTGTTTCATATCTGGTAAAAGTATAAAGAAAAATTTGTTAACATGTGTCTTATTTTTTGCCAGAAATGACTTTACCCAAACGTTGATTATAGGTCCGTTCGATAATTTCGCAAGTAAAAAGTATTTGCAAGTTCTTGCTAGTACTTGCAACAACTTCTCATTTCTCTTTTACTGAACAAGTTTGTTATCGAACATTTTGTAAAAGTTTGAACAAATTTGTACAAACTTTTGGGTTATCGAACATACCTTATGTTTTCGACTTAAGGGCTCGGCAAATACGGTGCGTTGAGTGTCGCGTTACAAAAACCACATGAAAACGTCAAGAAAAAACTTGGCATCACTTAAGGGCTAAGTACATAAGCTGCCTTGCTTGCTTCGGACAAAAGAATAAAAAAAGAAAAGGGCAACCCAGTTCGAAATTTGCTCGGCCTTCTTTATTAATGTAACGGTCGTCGAAGCGTAAAACCTGTTAACCGTAGTGGGCTAAAGTGATCGGCACATACGATCCGTAGAGTATCGCGTTACAACAACCACATCAAAAAAGTTCGAGTCATGCCAAGTTTTTCGGAAAACAACAATATGGCTGTCGCATTAAAGTTAAACTAACAGCGAGTTTATGTATGCCGAAAGAAGAATGTGTGCGAATAAAACACGCCTGAACTTTAGTTTTCGAAATAGTTTTAGCTTTGGTTTTTGCTTCAAAACCAAATTTGAAAAGCATACAAGAGTTTGGACGTGTTTCTTTCGCACGCATTCTTCTTTCGACATACAGAAACAGGCTGTTAAGCACTCGGCACATACGATGCGTTGAGCGTTGCGGTACAACAACCACATGAAAAAAGTGTAAGTGATGCCAAGTTTTTTGAAAAACAACAATGTGGCTGACACATTAAATTTAAACATAATTTAACTCTTTTGGGACAACGCGTGTGCCAACGTGTCACTAAACGGACCGTATGTGCCGAGGGCTTTAATTTAACTTTTTTGGGACGACGCGTGTCACAAAGTGTCCCTCAACGGACCGTATGTGCTGAGGCCTTTAAGCAAATTCAGTTGGTTTTTAGTAAAATGCAGAGCAGAGGAAGAAAACACAGTCACGATTTTTATTTTTATAATATGTGCAAGGCGAATTTAACAAGGTGATCCAATAGTTGACGTTAGGTTGTAGTCTTCATTTGCTGTCAAATTTTTTTGCGCGAAATATCCACAAAAGTTAGAAGAAAACGTTAAAATATTATTCGCGAAGCTTAAACAAAGATGTTGTACACAGATATTTTTTATAGAAGCGAAATATTTGTTATTTATTTTTGATTAAAAATATGTTTTGACAGCAAATGAAGACATAGGTTGCTATTATTGTATCACCTTCTTTCTTACACCATGAATATGTGTTAATGTAATAAAGTTCTTAATATTTTTGTTTTACACAAATAATGCATTTTATTTATTTCGGGATATTTTGCATTTATATAGTATGTATAGACGGCATTTAAATTCAATCCAAAACACTACATCTTAAGCTGTGATTTGGATCCTAGCTGTGTGCCGTGGAAGCAAAATGGAGTGCATCCTTGCTGCGCGCTATCTTGTTAAATTCATAAGTGAATTCATAGAAAAAGATGTTCTCCAACGGGACTGTTACTGTACACTTGTAGTGATTCAACTGCACCCACGGATTCAAACTTTTTGTTGGGTATCCACACAGGCAATGTGGGGACGTAATTTCACTGCATTTTTGCTGGTGTGGTCGCCAAAAATTAATTATCTTAAGGAAAATCCCCAAAATTGCACACATTAGCGACTGCATGAGGATGGAAAATTTCAGCACATATGAGATTGATAGATAGTGTAAACTACATCTAGAACCAAACGTTTATGGACCGAATAAAATAAATGAAAAAAGAACGAGCAACGCAACTTGCATGGCTTCATTTCTAGTAGAAGAATGAAGAACGATCTAGACAAAATCGAAATAGGTTGCTTTTTTCATTCATTCTTTTACTAGAGCAAAGCGAAGAAAGCAACGAGCTGATTGAACTTCGGCCGTTATTTTTTGGCCCCTTAGTATAAAATGTTTAGTATAAACGGCTTTTACATCTAATATATTTTATAAAACATGAACAAAAAGCTCTAATGCAAACGCCATTGAAAATGCGGTTATACATAAATCAATATTTTAACATGATGTTTTTTTGAATTTAATCATTCGAGCTTTATTGCCTAAGGCGATTACTTTGAAAAATTGATATCTAGCGAAGTCCAACACACACATCAACCGCTATGCGACGATCGTTTCGTTACCTGGTTAGGCTAACATGCTCAGGCATATTAGATGTTGTTGTTGCTAGACAATTTTCGCCATTTGGAGCCCCTATTTATACATCCAAGATTGCAAATTTGCATTTGTGAATTTGAAATTGAAACTTTTTATTTCCAAAGACGACTCATTTGTCCCCCTTCTATTCCAGAAATCAATTTGTCAATATTACATTCGTATTACAGCCAATGGCTTTTTTTCTATCGTAGACTGTATATGTCTTTCACATCGAAAGATTTTTTAAGTGGATTGTGGTTCAGAACGCTAAGACGTCACCAACATTGTCTGTTGGTGATGTTTTTTTTTATACCATACATACCTTTTACTCGTTATTATATTCCTTGTTTTCTCCACGCTTCCACTTTTTGTTAAATTACGGCGAATATCCTTAGACTTAATAAGGGTACCGTTCAACTGGGCCAACTCTTTGTCCAAAGACTTTAGAATTGACGATGTCGACGACCATGCTTGAACGCTGCGTGTGGGTGGTCTTTCAAATTGACCACAAGCATTAATATTTTTCTTTATTAAATCATCGGTGCGAAGAAGTTTCGCCGATGACGAACTCTTGACACTGCTACCGATAAAAGTTGAACTTTTTCTTAAAATGTTGCGATTCTGTAGGTATTGAATATCCTTTGATCTGCTTACAGAAAGGCCACGAGATAATTGCGGCCGGCTGGTGTTTGTTGTTTCAATAAAAGATCTTTGTTTGCGTACCGCTTGATGTATCACCTGTGACTGGTGGTGGTCTTGCGACAAATGTTGCTGTGAACTCCAGTGATTATTTTTCATTGAAGACGAAAAAATTGTTTTTTCGCGATGACGATTTGCAAGCGATAAAGACATCTTAATCCGAACAATCACTAATTGGTACCGACGACACAACAATAACTTTTAATTGCAAATCAATTACATTCACATAGAAAAGGGTATGTTGATTGTTATTTGATAAGGGGTCAAAATGAGGGGGCTGAGGCTTATTTAAATTCAATTGGGCGCCATTTCTACTGATTCTTCTTCTTAAAGCAACCACTATAGTTTTCTATTTTGTTTTATTTTTGATAATCAATACGTTTCTAATGGTAATCCGTTATATATTCCAAATATATATTTTTTTATTTCATTTGATTTCACTTCGTTGCTCTTTCTAACGCTGGAAATTGTCAAGTTCTTCTAGTTCACGTGCCACGCTCTAACTGTTTTTGTGAATGAAATGTTTACCAGTTGTGAGCTTGCGATTTTTGTTTACGGTACTCACACATACATGGAGTTTCATTAACTAAACTACATACATAAATATGTATATCCTTGTCGTATAACTCCAACGCCCCCACAGAACGACACACACACATACATAATTACTTTAATATTCCCTCTCACTCTCTTAGCAGCATGTGTTTTGGTATCCTGGTAACAGTGCTTCGTTATTCCTTAATTCTACTCTCACTTTGACAATATCTATACCCGCCATCGGCAGAATGACTATAAAATATAGTTGTTTTTGTTATTGTTTACCAATAGTGTCATTACATACATACTATATAAGAAATTCGTGCCGATACCAATTTTAAGTACTTCGTTTCGTTGCCAACAGTAGAAGGTAAATAGTTCATAACCCCATCATCTGGGGTTCATTGGCTGATATCTATTTGGGAATTTAACACCGGCTAAAGAGATGATAGGTCACAAATAAGTTGATGTCGTAAATGTAACATATTAAGCATAATAAAATACAGATGTTCCCACAACATCCCCGCAGGGTCAAGGTAGACTTCTCTCATATCAATGATTGCACGTCGGATTCATATTACCTCAATGATAAGGGACCTACTTTTTATCACCGAGTTTTTCATGGCTACGAAAATTTTTATGTTCTGACCAAAAATTGAACTGCAGACCATTATTATGTACATATATAACGGGAAATGCCTATTATATTCACCACGGAACATAATATTCACAAGGCTGCTTTCCTGCTTCATTTCTGGCATAATACAAATTAATGAATAAAGAAGAAAAAGGCAAACCTTCTTTATTCTTTTATTTTCATTACGTCAGAAATGAAGCAGAAAAGCAAAGCAGGCAGGCGAGACAGCTTATGTACCCAGGCCTTAATTTATTGAAATAATTTCATTAAAATCACTCTAGTATAGACCGCGACTAACACGTCAATCAAGGGCCGTATGTGCCGAGGCCTTCAGAGCTTTTTGCAATTAATGTCTCGACACATACGGTCCGTTGAGTGTAGCGTTTCAACAACCGCATGAAAACTTAAAGAACAAACTTGCCATCAGTTACACTTTTTTCATGTGGTTGCTGTTTTTAACGCGTGACGCGACTCGTAACGGACCGAATGTCGACCCCTTTAAGGGCTCCGAACATAAAGCCGCGGCACATACGGCCCGTTGAGCGTCGCGTTACAACAACCATATGAAAACTTCAAGAACAAGCTTGGCTTGTTCATGTGGTTGTTGTTTTAAACGAGCAACGCGTCACTCAACTGACCGTATGTCTTTGGCCCTACGGTGCATTGAGTGGCGCGTTACAACAACCACATGAAAACTTCGAGAAAAAACTTGGTATCACTTACACATCTTTCATGTGGTTGTTGTTTCTAAAGCCCTCAGCACATAAGCGCAAGGCACATACGATGCGTTGAGCGTCGCGGTACAACAACCACATAAAAACAACAATTGCCGCAAGCAAAATTGCCTAATATAAATAAACAACTACAAAATTAAAAAAAATCGTACACGAGTTTAGTTGTTTTTCTTTCGTTTTCATACATCTGAAAAAGCATATTAGGTGTTTTTTGTTCGCAATCATTTTCTTTCGACATAGTGAAACGGGCCCGTAATATGTGCTAGCTTAGTCAGTGTTTAGACACACAAATTTCTCGGGAAAGTAAATTCAGTTTTTAGGCAATAGGGGGGTAGGAAAGGTAGAGGAGCTCTTTCCTCTCCGCTCTCTCCCAAAAAACTCAATTTACTTTCCCGAGAAATTTGTGTGTCTAAACACAGACTTTTGGGTATTTTACATGATATGTAAAATAACATATCGTGTAAAGTACCCATTACAGCTCATCTCTAAATCAAACATAACTTTCCATGCCAAATTCACATCGCCATGTGCGTGTATGCGAATATTTGCAAAAATATATTTCCGCCTGTCAAACCACCACCCCCAACATTGCCAAAACAACACGATTTTATTTAGAAATTGGGTTTCTACTTAACTATTTGCATGTTAATGTCGAAATTGGTAGCCATTATATATTTCGTATATGCAAGGCGAAAACAGAAAGTGATGCTACCAATCAAGTCAATATTACACCGAGGAAAATAATTGGCACCATCCTTTACATACCTTTAAGTTATGGCCTTTATGTTCTGGGCCTCTCCTGCTTGCCTGCTTCATTTTTGACATAATAAAAAGCTGCTTATGTACCCAGGCCTTTAAGGTAGAAACAGAATAAGCTCGTTGCTTGGCTTGCATTCCAAATGTCAAATTATATGGTCGGCGGAATTGTAAAGAGGTTCTGACATTTCTTTATAATTTGACATTTGGAAAGCAAGCCAAGCAAGCAACGAGTTGATTCTGTTTCTATCTTTAGAGTTTTTGCCGGGTTAACCTCCTTTAAAGGATTAAAGCCCTGGGTACATAAGCTGCCTCGCCTGCTTGCCTTGCTTTTCTGCTTCATTTCTGACATAATAAAAAGAAATGAATAAAGAAGGCCGAGCAAACTTCGAACTGGGTTGCCCTTTTCTTTTTTATTTTTTTATCAGAAGCAAGCAAGGCAGCTTATGTACCTAGGCCTTTATTTTGGGGTATAAGCAATGGAATTGACATATGAATTTCAAATTTTGAAACCCAGTGAGTTGAAAACTTTCAATAGATTTTATGTACACATATAGAACGTTTTGTTTTCAGTGTACGTCAACATACAATTACAACGGCATTGCGTGACAGTATCATAAACAAAAACTTAACTACCGAGCATAATTTTCAACTTTTTTCCGAAACATATACACAAGTTTATTTTCATGCCAAATTTTAGTTACTAATCAAATAAGTTTTCGTCATTGTTTGTTGTTTTTGTTTTTAACACCGGCTAATTAGCAACTCAAGGACTAATGAAAGGTAATATATGTGGATGGGGGGTGATGTGAACTCAATTAAAAATTCTTAGTATGTCACAAAATTTCTTTAAGAAAACTTCATAATAATACTTTCATCTAGCGTTTCTCTCATATGTTATCTATAGTCAAGAAAATGTCATTAGAATCAGTATGATTTACATTCAATCACGTAGAAACGTGTGTACAAACATTTCTTCATGGCGCCAATTGTTCCTGAGTAGCTTTTCTAAGCTACTAATATTGAAGAAAGATTTATGATAAAAAATTAATATCTTCCTTTATTAAACAGGCAAACAAACAAACCTTCGTGTAAAGTGACAATAAATATGCCGATAATGATGTACTTGTGATTGGTTGATGTGCATACTATACACAAGACAATTGAATAAAAAGGAACAAAAAACATACGAATGAAATCGAAATCAATTTGAAGGTCATATCAGCAATCAACCGCAAAATACAATTTTTGTTCATTTAAAACCGAAACATCAAAGCGAAAACGTGCCTTTTACAAGGTCTAATATGTAATTGTTACAAGGTTCTGTGTGTGGGAGTGTGTTTTTTTTTGAGATTCCTTCAAACAAAAAGATAATGTTTGGAAGGCCAGTGTAGGTTATATGAGTTGCTATTAGAACAATTTAGTATGTATTAAGCATAGTACACACGGTCCAACAAAACTGACAGTCATCGAGGTCTATTTTGTTAATATCAAAGTCTAGCTGAATAATTACTTTCCTAATCACTAAATTATACCTTAAATGTTGTATTTCAATCATTTTTAGCTAACAAAAAGTTTTTATTTGCCAGAAAATTGCCGTAAAAGTACGTTGACTGTCAGTTTTGTTGGACCGTGTGCACTATGCTTTAAATATTTATTTTCGATAATATTCCTATTGAAAAAAATCTCCAATTTAAACTGCGTTTGCACTAGAGTGTTAACCTTCCTTATGAGGATTTATTTGACGTTTACGCTATGGAATTGACATTTGAAAACCAAACTCAGTGGGTTAACCCGGTTCCATGCAAACGGAGTATTACCTCATTTCAAATTTTAAAGGCCAGAACAGAATCAATCGTCCCTTTGTTTTTATTGCTTCCCCAATGCCAGAGCCTCCCCAACGCCTGCGTTCCCGTTTAGGAGCTTTCAGCATTCCTTTAAAATTTTACATTTGGAAAGCAAGCAAAGCAAGCTACGATTGAATCTGTTCTGCCCTGAAGCCCTATGGCAAGGTACTTTTATAAAAGTTAAACATGACAATCATCAGCTGTATTTTTACTTTTTTTGTAAATTTGGTCATGGTAGAACAAGAAAAGGTAACAGCAATACCCAGCTGACTGAACTGGGCTGTATTTTTAGTGTCAAATTCCATACGATATTTGATATATTTATTTCTATGTTCGATGTATATTAGGGATATATATTTTTTGAAGAACAAATTTATTCATCAGAAAAAAAAAACTATTTCCCATAAAGACTCTTCATATAAATGACATGTAACCTCCTCCAGGTCCGAACGACGTGTCGCACATTAAAACACCGCTTATAGAGGCGGTGCAACATTTGCTAATATGGTGTGGTATTTTGATAAGTTTGAAAAAATAAAGCCCTAATAAACATGTCTTTTTTTATTTCAAAAACAAGAGATTGAAACAGCTTCTCCTTTTTCAATGAATTACCAGCGACCCCAAACATTTTTTCAAGAATTCTACTTTCTGCGAGAAATTATGCATTTAGTGGAATGATATGGAAACATTCAAATTGAAAATCTAACGAGTTTTCATTCATGTTTTCCAAAATATTCAATCAAATATGAAAAAATATTAGATTTTTAAATTCTAATAATTTATAGACCTTTCCTTATTTTGTTTACATTTATATTTGGCACTAACGTTACAAACAAAAACAAATTCCTACGTGGTTGTTGTTGAGTTGTATTTGTTGTAGTACTTACTATACCTGGTTTGTTCTACCATAGACTAATTAAGCAGAGACAACGAACGCTCTCATTTGACCGTGTTTAGACATTCAAACTGGAAAGAAAATTTTTCTTCTCAATTTCCTTTAAAATTTCCTTGTTGTTTAGACACGGAAATCATGTTTGTGTCAATTTTATAATTTTTCTTATTCTTCTTCACACTCATTTTCTCATTGCGCCGTTCAAAAACAAAGCCAAGGCAAAATTGTAATGAAAAGTAAAAATGGACGTGTGTGAAAAACAATTAATTATTAAAGGAAACCTTGAATAGCATTTAAATTTTGATATTTCCACTTATTTCGAATTGTTTTTGCTTAAAAAAATAGTTTTTCCTCCAAATGGGTTTTTTCAATTGTCTCCGCTGTTGTTTGTTTCTCGACAGAGAAAATAAAATGAAAGAAAATGCAAAAACAAATCTGCAGCCAACTTCAGGTTGTATACGAAGAAAAACGAAACAAAACAGAATTTGCCAGTACAGAGGTGTGTGTACCCCCTCTTATTCCTCTCTACTCCCTCGCCCATAAACTCAATTTTCTTTCCCATTAACTTTCCCTGTATAAACAGGGACTTTTTCATTTCCTACCAGATGTCGCACGAAACGATTTGGGGCTAGTCATCTGACTCAAGCCAGACTGGGGCTAGTCAAATGACTCAACTTCGAAAACAATTTATTTGTTTTTCTACCAATTAGGGTCTCTGTTTGCAAACTTCGCCACTTTAAAATGTTCTTTACATGTGAAATTAACTATGTCAATCTTTTTGATAGGCATATAGTTCGTAAATGTTAATATTTTTAGGAGTTTTCGTTTGAGTGAAACAAGTAGCTGTCACTCAAACCACAAACATGCGTAAACGACATCTCTTTCGCCGCAGATAAATGGTGAGAGCCATTCTTTGTCTCTATATTAATTAGTCTATGGTTCTACCATGAAATTTGGTTTTCAAAATGTAATTGGATCTACTCATGAAATTTGAAACTTCGAAATACCTACGACGGCTATGAATGCTTTAATTTTACATTTTGAATCTAATTTGTTCTATTTTAGAGGATTTTCAAAATGTATTTACGTTTTTTCTGAGAAAATTTTTAGATCGCCCCTATTAAGCTCTAAACACATCCAACTTTTGTTTTGAAGTTTCGTGTCGTCCGTCGTCATCGATTTTAGGCCGCTGCACATATGTCGATGGTCAGACTATCAAGGTTTCTTGAAACCAATTTCGTTAAAGTTTCTTATCAAGTTTCGTTAGTGTCCACACACGTTAACGTGAAATTTAAGATTTTTGCATGTCCTCTTAATTTTACCATTCGCGTTTGTTGTGTTTCTCATACCAATAAAAACAAAAAAAGACATAAATAAACCAAAAAACAACATAAAATAATTAACATTAATAACACTGTGATACAAATGTGGACAAAATTTTTTTGCAGGATTTCTGATGCACAAATTCGGTTTTGTGGGAGTCCATAGAAGACGAAAATACCTTTGGTTTCTTTGGGTCACTTCGGGTTTTGATTTTATAACGGTAAATGTGTTGAAAAATGGGCTTTCTTGGATTTTCAAATTTAAACGGACATTACTTATTTTTTCCACAACCGATTTGCAAACACTGTTTTTCATTATAAAGGGGAGAGTAATGCCTTTCGAACAAGCCATAGATTTTTAAAATCGGTTAACAAATGGCTAAGTAATAGTGGTTTAAGTGTGACAAAAACACATTAAAAAACAGTAAAATGTTTTTCCTTGTGACCTAGGCTGCGTAAACGACACCTAACTGTACAATTATTTACTGTTGGCAAGTAGGAAATTTAGTTGGCTTTACAAAATGGGAAAAACCAACGAAATCGGTTGAAAAATGAATGCGTTATGGCATTTTTTCTGTTTCAACTTTTTGGTTTTTTTTTCATATTTTCCTTTATAAAAGATGGGTATCTTAGCATGCATGATTCTAATTGTGATTATCCTGCTTAACAATTACGCACAAGGTATCAATGTTTTATAAAGGAAAATATGAGAAAAACCCAAAAAGTTGAAACACAAAAACTGGCATAACGCATTCATTTTTCAACGGATTTTGTTGGTTTTTCCCATTTTGGAAAGCCAACTAAATTTCCTATTTGCTATCTGTAAACAATTGTACTGTTAGGTGTCATTTACGCAGCCTAAAGCACAAGGAAAAACATTTTACTGTTTTTTAATGCGTTTTTGTCACATATAAACCACTATTAATTAGCCATTTGTTAACCAATTTTAAAAATCTATGGCTTGTTCGAAAGGAACTACTCTACCCTTTATAATGAAAAACGGTGTGTGCAAATCGGTTGTGGAAAAAAGAAGTAATGTCCGTTTAAAGTTGAAAATCCAAGAAAGCCCATTTTTCACTACATTTACCGTTATAAAATGAAAAACCGAAGTGACCCAAAGAAACCAAAGGTATTTTCGTCTTCTATGGACTCCCACAAAACCGAATTTATGCATTAGCACCCCTGCAAATTTTCACTGTAGCACAGTGTAATTAAATTAATATTAATAGTTGAATTTTCACTATTTCATTAATTAAATGTTTTTATTAAATCTTTTTATGTTTGTTTTGTTGTTAACATTTGCTTGAGAAAATAAAAATGAAAGAAAATGGAAGAAAAAATCTTGCTACGAAAAACAAGAAGAGGCAACATAACAAACACAGAAAACCATGTACATGGGTTTCTCTACTTCATACCCCTCGCCTATAAACTTGACGTCGCCATGTTGAAATCATGCTAGTCTGACCATCGACTATGGTCTGTTGAGCGTCGCGTTACAACAACCACATGAAAACTTCAAGAACAAACTTGGCATCACTTACAAATTTTTCATGTGGTTGTTTTTAACGCGTGACACAACGGACCGTATGTATTTGGTCTTATATGGTGCATTGAGTGCCGCGTTACAACAACCACATGAAAACTTCAAGAATTTCGTGATTTTATAGTGCGGTTACACTACAGTTTTTTGCCGGGTTAACCCACTTTATGAGGATTTATTGCTTAATCTGGTCAAATCTGACCAGATTTGCCATACAAAAATTAAATCCTCTCATGACTGGGTTTATTTTAAATCCGGCACAAATCCACCAAAAATACAGTGTTGTATTCGGTATTTGTGCAAAAAAATCCAACTCTACTCAAAAAGTACCAAAAGTTGCAACTGTTTTTGCAACAGAGTTTGTCGTGTTTTACACGTTTACGATTGGTCGCATGAGATTTTATGGAGTTAATAAATCTAAAGTTATTTGGAAATCATCAAATTATTATTTTTTTTTATTAGACACTTTTTTAACAGAAAGTAAGATTGATACCATGATACAAAAATGTATCCCTGTGTGTAAAATATACCAATATGAACAAAGAGGGGGCGATATCACATATGAGAAATTGTAAAAGTGTAACACACGACTTTATTAGTTATTTTGTATGTATACGTAAACAAACATCAGCTGACAGTTTATACCCTCGAAAAGCTAAGTGTAACCAGCAAAGATTAACCCACTGGATCTATTAAACCCAGTGGGTTAACCTTCAATAGTGTAACCGGGGTATTACTCTACTATGGAACTCGATCCAGAAACACATAATTTCATGAATTTTTTTCAAATGAAATCGCTTTAGGACAAAACCTATAACTCTCAAACATGATGAAATAATAAGGTGGCGTAAAACGTCCAGCTGATTGGTTTCAATCTGTCAAATGTTTTGTTATTGTGAATAAATTGTATGAAAACGTAAACAAACATTTTGACATATTCCGCCAAAAATGAGTTGTTGTTGTGCTACTTACGTGACTTGTTAAATAGATCTTGCTCTCAAATCGAAATACATGTATTTTGTTTTTGTATTTTTGAACGCACACGCAGAGTTATAGGTTTTGCCCTAAAGCGATTTCATAGAAAAAAATTCATGAAATTATGCGTTTCTTTCTAGATCGAGTTCCATAGTAGAGTAAAATCACGAAATTGTTGTAGTGAGGAATTCGATCTAAAAACGCCTAATTTAATGAAATCTTTTGATAAAATTCACTCTAGTGGACCGGGACTAATATCTCATTTAGACTAGTCATAAATCCTCGACTGGATTTAATAAATCCAGTACAAATCTCATTGCATTTAGATATACATTTTGGAGGATTTAAATGGCAGTCAGCTGATTTTTGTTCATAGCACAATTATCAAGGTAGATGCATCAGCCCATCTGATTGAATTTGAAACGTCAAAAGAATTTTTTGTAAATTGAATTCGTCTCAAAAAACATATTGTTTAATATTGAAAATGTTAGTACATTATGCTATTAATGCTAACTAAAGAGCAAATAAAGAATTATTTTATTGCAGTTTGCTCATCTAAAATTTATAAACGAATTATTTTATCGTTTAGACATCTTAAATATTAGTCTTGTTTGATTAAAATAAACTTTGTACATCAAAAAAAATTAATTTTTCCGCCTTGTTTAAATTTTTTTACATTTTAAATTATTTTTAGTGTAGCAATTCACCGATGCATCTACCTTCTTGTGTCAGCTCGTAACTTTTTGTATTTTCTAGCAACATGTTGCAAAAACAGAGTTGTATACGAGGATTTATGCCAGATTTAAAACAAATCCACTCAATACGAGGATTTATTTTCGTATGGGAAATCTGGTAGATTTTGGCTGGATTTAGCAAATAAAACTTGATAATGTGCTAAATCCGGCTAATAAAGTCATATCTAAATGGGCTATAAATTCGGCTTTTCTGAGATTTTTTGGTACAACAAAACATTGACATCACTGATCGAACCAACAAAGCTATTTATCATGATGATGTGAACCCCCCATACGCTTTGTTTAATTGATGTGGCATCATCATCGATCAGCATCTTAACAATTCCGTTGCAGTTTCGAGAAAAGGTTGAACGCTTTAAATTGTGAAGAAATTGTGGTGAAAAAAGTGGCCCACAGTGATATTGATAAATTTTAATAAGCTACAAGTGCAGGTATGTACTTTTTGTTCAATTTATTCTTATTTTATTGAGTTTGTATTGCGAAATCTTTTGAGACTTCCACGAAGATCAGCGCATCAGAAAAGACGCCGTCCTGTTTCCAAGGAAAATCGATCAAGAGCACACTTTCTACAATTGAAAGCCGGTTACTTTGAAGACAAGCCCTTTGTTTATGCAGTATTTTATCCGATTTGTTATTGAGGAATATTTTGAGTCTCGAAAATTTCACGTCAATACATCAGAAGATGCCCGCAAATACATATCAGCGAACTGTGTTGTTGCCAAACAGAACCGACCATATTTTCATATTTCTAAAATCGATTCTTCCAAAGATACAGAGTGCTCTGATTGGATTCCTTAGTCCCGGGCCACACTACAGTAATTTCACTGAAATTTTGACACGAAATTATGCGGTTTGTATTGGTTGGAAATAAAGTTGGAATTTTCAACATATCATGTTAGAACTTGCATACATACATGGGAGATTGCATTGGTAATTATCAGCCACCAAATTGAGTGCAATGTATTTAATGCCCCAATCTGGCAACAACAATAACCTGTAGATTGCAAACATTTCATTTCGCTTTAGTTGCAAATAACTTGAGCTTGTTATTAAAAGTGACAAAACACAGCTAAGAACAACAGGAATTTTATAAAATTATAGCAAAGTATTTTGAAGTACTCTCAAGGTATGCAAAAATTTCTATAAATGTCTCAAATTATTGTACAATATTATGAAAATGTAATTTGTTGTTGTGCGGGATTTATGCAGTGCGTTTGTCTGTGGATGGGAAAAGTAATGAAGTAAGCAGAATTGTATATGCGATGCATTTGTGCGAATGTGTGTTTATTCAAAGATCACCATCAGTTAATGTTGCTTTGGGTGTGAAAACAAAGTATGGAAAACTTTTCATAGGTTATCAGTAAGTGTCGGGTTGATTCAGGACAGACATCAATATAATGTCTGTTCCAGAACCTGCATGAATAGGAAAAATTAGTAGAATCTTGCAGTACTGGAAGAGACCAATAATATACCTATATGTTTTGGTCTTTGTTTAGGATGTATTCAAATGAATTACACATTTCGTATACTTAATATGTAATACAACGAATTCTAAAATATGCATTTGGCGACTTACGGGAATTCCCCCCTTTCATATACAAATACAAAGAGATAATTTATTGGAATTGAAAATCCACTAGCTGCAAATGGTTGCCATACGCACCCTACGTTGAAGTGATTGCCATATTATCAGAATTTAAGACTACTATCAATATGTTTTCGACCAAAACTTCTCCAAATACATACAATTTTCTAGGCGACATCAAAGACATAAATACAACTAAGACTAGACAAAATGCATGCAACAAAAAAATGTTTACGAAACTTTGTATAGAAACATTACCCTTAACAGGTTGCAGTTAATTCAAAATCGCATCCAAGGAGGAACATTTCATGTAATGGTATCAGAAACGAAATTTATGAATTCAAGGATATATTCAAGAATAATTCTATGTCAATTGGATCGGTAAATTCGGTTAAATACGTAAAAATGTATAAAAGAGAAAAATGTTATATCACCATATCGTAATATAACATTATGTTAAATTCAAAAGCCATTCACTGAAGAATGATATCAAAAAAAAAATGTCTTATCTTGTTGTATTTATGTCTTTGGCGACATACCATGGTAGAATAAGAAAAGGTAGCAGCAATACACAGCTGACTGAACTGGGTTGTAACGTTAGTGTCAAATTTCATATGACATTTTATACATTTATTTCTATTTCGATGTACATTAGGGACATATATTTTTTGAGAAAAAAATATATCATTCGGAAAAACCATTTCCCAGAAAGACTTCTTCATATCAATGATATGTAACCTCCTCCAAGTTCGAACGATAAGCCGCGCAGTAAATCCCCGCTTGTATAGGCGATACAACGTTTGTTAATATGTGAGGTATTTTGTTAAAATTTAAAAAAATAAAGCCCAAATAAACATGTGCTTCTTTGATTTCTAAAACAAAACATTGAAACAGCTTCTCCTTTTTCTATGAATTTCCAGCGACCCCAAACTTTTCTGCAAGAATTCTACTCTCTGCGAGAAATTATGCATTTAGTGGAATGATGTGGAAACATAAAAATTGAAAATGTAACGAATTTTCATTAATGTTTTCCAAAATATTCAACCAAATGTGAAAAATTATTAGTTTTTTAAATTCCAATAATTTATAGACATTTCCTTGTTTTGTTTACAAATACAATTGGCAGTAACGTTACAAACAAAAACAAATTCCTTTGTGGTTGTTGTTCGAGTTGTATTTGTTGTAGTATTAACTTTACCTTGTATTTGTTCTACCATGGCGACATACACTTCCAGATATGGATCAGAAAATTGGAAAAAGTCTTCGAAAAAAAAAATCACAATAATTAAATAACACTCAATTTAAAAGTATATACATTTTCATCCTATCGAAAAAGTGCCTCATCGATATAATGCTTTTGGACAGAAATCCAATTTGTATACCATATAGCCTCGTCCGTCTGTCTGGCTGGTGCGGGCTAACTCTCGCACAGATGAACCAATTTGGGCCAAACATTGCATTTCGATTCAGGGCAATAATGAATATTTCCCTCGGAAGTTTTTTGCGCAAGTAACATAATTTAAAAAGGTGAAATTCTTTAAAAATCATTATTTTAATATGTGGAAAACTACTGGAATCTCCTATGCAATATTCTTGCCTAATCGACAAAAATATTCCCTTTTTGGACATAATTCGGAAATACAAAATTTGTGAAATCGGAGAAAGGGAACAAATTCCGCACGGAATTTTAATTCATGAATTCCCTGATTATGTTCTTCCTTAAAGTTACATGAATAGGCTTATATTTCCTTTACCGACTCACCGCAGAAATTGATGAAAATATTGTTACTACAGTAGTGGAATTCTGTAACTCATTTTTCGAGTTACCGACAAAAATCGGTAAAATTAAAACGCTTATAATTTCGGTAATAAACGAAAATTTTCGGTAAGTGAACAACCATATCTCAATTTTCTTTGAGAGCTGTAGATAAAGTAAAGTTAAGCCATTTTGGTTTAGACCCCCCATGTAACGGTACTTGTTTGTTTGAAGGTTTTTGTCACGTTTTCTTTCTAGAGACAGGAAACGTTTGCACCAGACACTATTTTGGTATAAGTCAGGTTAGGTTGTAGGATGTGCAGCATATTCCGAGACGAGCGATCCATCCCGAAACTTTCTTCTATGGACAAGTAAAAATTTCGGCTAAAATTGTAAATATTCTAAATCGTTCTCCTATGAACAGTTGCTAATCTCGGGTACGAGATTTTTTTTTTTAATTGTAAATTTAGTTCAAAATAGCCTTCCTTCGGCCTCGATTTTAAGGGTTTCTCCCATAGATAGATGCACATATCGGGAACGGGGAAAAATATATTTTAAATTGTAATTTTTTTCTGGCCATATCTCAATTTTTTTCGAAAGCCATTTTGGTTTAGGCCCCATGTAACGATACCTGTTTGTTTGGAGGTTTTGGTCACGTTTTCTTTCTATAGACAGGAAACGTACACTATTTTGGTGTAGGTCATGTTAGGTTGTAGGATGTGCAGCTTATTCGGAGACCAGCGATCCATTTTGATTAAACAGAAAGGTAGAACAGTTTAGATTAGTTTAACTTAAAGTATAGGATGACCGTCACATAGCCTCTTCAGGCTTCTGCAATAACTTCGATCTATTGAAGAGAAGTACGTCATTTGATTCTCAGTCAAGCGCATCGACAGAGAAGTTGATCAGCATTTATGCTAACGAGGGTATATACACTTTCATACGGGCAAAATGTGCCTCATCGAAATAATGGTTTTAGACCCCAAGTATGTTTGGACGAAATGTGTTTCAGACAATTTGGAGTCGATTTAACAACGTCCATCCGTCTGTCTGGCTGGTGCGCACGATAAATCTCGAACGGATGAACCGATTTGGCCCAAAATTTGGCTTTCGCAATATTTTGTCCAAACTTAGTTTAAGTTCGAAGATGGGTTATATCGGTCCACTCCTTCCGGTACCATTCCACAAAAGTTCGAAAATGTTCGGAACATTTGTTTCCACGATAACTCTTGAAGGGAGTAACCGACTTGGTCCACTCTTTACACATCGTGAAATTTCTACCAAACTTAGATGAGGTTCCAATATGGAATCAATCGGTCACGCCTTCGGGTACCTCTCACACAAAATTTCGGAAAAGTTCAGTTTAGGACCTGCTCTCGAATCGTTTTGATTTTCGTTGCAACAACTTGTATTCACGGCCCCCCATACGACGGTACAAGTTTCATCAGGGGCAAAACCATTCTTCCTGAGAAAATAGCCTGAAAGGTTCAAAAAAACTCCTATGACACCGTGTGTAGTGGTTGGAGCGCAAGTTAGCCTTCATAATATTTTGTCTAAACTTAGTTTAAGTTCGCAGATAAGCCATATCGGTTTACTCCTTCAGGTACCTCCTCCACAAAAGTTAAAAAATGTTCGGAAAAATTGTGCTCACGATAACTCTTGTAGGGAAGGACCGATTTGGTCCATACTTTAGGCATCCTAATATATTTACCAGATATAGATCAGGTTTGAATATGGACTATATTTGCCAATTTTTCAGTGGCAAGTCCATACTTCTTGGGAAAACAGCCCGAAAGTTTCAAAAACCCCTATGGCACCATATGTAGTAGCTGGAGAGCACAATAACTCTCGAACTGATAAACCGATTTGGTCCAAAATTTGGCCTTCGTCATATTTTGTCCAAGCTTAGTTTAACTTCTAAAATGGCCCATATCGGTCCTCTCCTTAGGATACCTCCCCCACAAAAGTTCAACATTTGGTCCAAGTCCAGTTTAGTGTGTGTTCGGAGATCCTTGGGAAATTTATACCGATGATGTTCTTTGTGGTCCTGTTTACAGCCATGTTACATTTTCCGTGGACAAGTCCATCGTCATATCGAAAAGATATGACTCTCAAAATAAGATCCACTTCCGTAATGTACTATGCCGGTTCATTCCCTCGTCCACAAAACTTTTGAATTTTAATCCTAATCCACATTTTTGTCAGCAAGTTCAAATGTCCAATAAGTACCACAAAATTCTAGAAAATACCATAAATACATTCGATCTGTTGATTTAGCCATGTCCGTCCGTCTGTCTGTCTGGCTGGCTGGTGCGCACGATAACTCTCGAACGGATCTACCGATTCGGTCCAAAATTTGGATTTAGTAATATTTTGTCCAAACATAGTTTAAGTTTGAAAATAAGCCATATCGGTCCACTCCTTCAGGTACCTACCCCACAAAAGTTAAAAAGTATTCGGAAAAATTGTGCGCACGATAACTCTTGATGGGAGTGACCGATTCGGTCCATACTTTACACATTCTCATAATATCTACCAGATATAGATGAGGTTCGAATATGGACTATATTTGTCCACTCCATCCCGTACCTCCCACACAAAATTTGGGATAAGTTCACTTTAAGACCTGCTATTGAATCACTTTGATTTTTGTTGAAGCCACTTACATTCGGTGCCTCAATTACGATGGTAAAAGTTGTTTCAGGGGCAAGTCCATACTTCTGGAGAAAACAATCCAGAAGGTTGTAAAAACCCCCTATGGGACCCCCATGGTCTATGTCGGTCCATTCCTTTAAGTACCTTTTCCGCAAAATTTTTGAACTTTAATCCTAATCAGCATTTTTGTCGGTTCATACTACCAAAATTTTGAAACCCCCTAAATACATAAGTTTTTTTGTGAAAAAAGTGTTTTAATTTGCACAGGCTGAGGGTATATCTCTGTCGACTAGATATTTATACCCTATACCACAATGTGGAAAAGGGTATAATAAGTTTGTTTTCCCAAAAATTCATGTAACGCCGCGAAATATTCGTCGTAGACCCCTCATGTGGTATACCAAACTTCATATCTCGACGAGATAAAGCGATTTAGCGATGTGTGTCCGTCCGTCCGTCCGTCTGTCCGTCCATTAAAAATTGTAATCAAGCTAGAGGCCGCAATTATGGACCGATTGTCACGAAATTTAGTATGGAGGTCGGGTTTGGACCAGAATAGAACTGATTAGTTTTTGGCGATGATCGTGAAATGTTAAAGGGATGAAATGGACCAAAAACAAAATTTTTGCTCGATTTTGTAGCCGCTCTGTAGGTCGCAATAATAGTCCGATCGGCGCGAAATTTTAAACGTAGTTTTGGTTTGAGATGAAGAAGTAGCGTGCAAGTCAACGGTATGATCGGATAATATTTAGCGGGTTAAATTGATCAAAACTTTTGTGTGAAAATTGGTAAAATTTCTAATGCACATCTTATAACTTTATCCCAAGAAGACGCGTTTAGTGGTATAGGGTATCACATGGTCGGCCCCGTCCGACTATAGTCTGTTCTTACTTGTTTTTTTTTTTTTTTTTTTTGATTATTGAGTATTTCAAAAACAAATATTTTATGAAAAGATCAAAGTAAGAATTTGAACAACTCCATATTTCTAAAGATTCTTCCAAAGACACAGTTTGCTCTGATTGGATTCCTTACTGTTTCTATACTACGCCATAGCGGCATTGGTTGGAATAAAGTGGGAATTTTCAACATATGTTAGAACTTGCATACATACATGGGACATTGCGTTGGTAATTATCAGCCACAAAATTTAATGCAGTGTATTTAATGCCTCAATCTGGCAACAACAATAACCTGTAGTTTGCAAACCTTTGGCTTCAGTTGCAAATAACTTGAGCTTGTTATTAAAAGTGACAAAACACAGCTAAGAACTACAGGAATTTTATAAAATTATAGCAAAGTATTTTGAAGCACTCTCAAGGTATGCAAAAATTTCTATAAATGTCTCAAATTATTGTACAATATTATGAAAACGTAATTTGTTGTTGTACTGCGGCATTTATGCAGTGCGTTTGTTCGTGTGTATGGAAAAAAGTTTGTGCTATATGTAATGAAGTAAGCAGAATATTGTATATGCGATGCATTTGTGCGAATGTGTGTTTGTTCAAAGATCACCAGTCAGTTAATGTTGCTTTTGGGTGTGAAAACAAAGTATGGAAAACATTTCATAGGTTATCAGTAAGTGTCGGGTTGATTCAGGACAGACATCAATATGTCTATTCCAGAACCTGCATGAATAGGAACAATTAGTAGAATCTTGCAGTACTGGAAGAGACCAATAATATACATATATGCTTTAGGTATTTGTTTAGGATATATTCAAATGAATTCCACATTTCGTATACTTACTATTGAATTTAATACAATGAATTCTAAAATATGCATTTGATGACTTACGGGAAATCCCCCCTTTCATATACAAATACAAAGAGATAATTTATTGGAATTGAAAATCCACTATCTGCAAATGGTTGCCATATTTTCAGAATTTAAGCCTACTATTTTCGACCAAAACTTCTCCAAATACATACAATTTTCTCGGCGACATACACTTCCAGATATGGATCGGACACTTGGAAAAAGTCGTCGACAAAAAAAATCACAATAATTAAATAACACTCAATTTAAAAGTATATACATTTTCATCCTTTCGAAAAATGTGCCTCATCGATATAATGCTTTTGGACAGAAATCCAATTTGTATACCATATAGCCTCGTCCGTCTGTCTGGCTGGTGCGGGCTAACTCTCGCACAGATGAACCATTTTGGCCCAAACATTGCACTTCGTAATATTTTGTTCAAACGTCGATCATGTACGAAGATGGGCCATATCGATCTTACCCTTCGGATACCTCCTCACAAATGCTCAGCCATGTAAAATAAAACTTTTCTACAAGCGGTGTCTGTTCTGAGGCACTCCGGACATTACGATAAAAACTAGGTCACATATCATTGAGCTAATATGAATTTGGGTTCACTGATTTATATGAAAGGAGTCTCCTTGTCCTTTCTGAGATGTTTGTGGGAACAATTGTAATATTTTTTTAGAGGAAAAATCAGGTTCGATCCACTTCTAAAAATTTTTCGGATCGTTTTGAAATTTTTACAGCAGGCAGCCACCAAAGAAAACTGCCATTATGGAGGTGGATCTCCAGCCACTACATATGGTGCCATAGGGGGTTTTTACACCTTTCGAAATGTTTGCTCAAGAAGTATTAACTTGCCCCTGAAAAAATGTTTACGGATGTAAATGAGGCAGCGAATGCAAGTTGCTTCAACAAAAATCGAAGCGATTCTGAAGAAGGTCTTAAAGTGAACTTTTGCGAAATTTTGTGTGGGAGGTACCGGATGGAGTGAACAAATATACAGTACTAGCAAGTGCCCGCTACTTCGTATGCGGAAAGGAAACGAAATATATATAAACAATATTTAATACGGGAATGGTGAATACTGGAGATTCTATTGTACTAAGACCTATTTTAATTACCAATATTTTTTCGATTGTAGTCAGAATTTAAAAAAAAAATATCTGCCTTATCGCATCCCTACCATATTTTTTATTGCGAATTTCCAAAACTACGTATCATATTGCAAATTTCAGATTTGACTCCTGGTTTTATCCCTTCACTAACACAGCATTCCCTTCCAGTACGAATTTCCAAACACTTAACTTTATCTCACCCCTTCACAACAACAATCACGCACATTCACAATTCAAGGTTCTAGCTTTAGCGGTTTCGGCCAGAACCCGAAAAGGTCCGTTAAATTTTCGGCATTTAAAATGGCCATAAAAATCCACGTTTTCGGATATCCCCATATAATGGTACCTCTCGACTAAGTGTATTTTAAAAGAAGAACAAATGTATATTGTCCAATTTTCTTTAAATTTGGACCTCGAATACTCAGAGGATATAAAAGTTTTATTAAAAAATTCTCCACTTCAATCCACGTTTATTAGAAGAGATATTTTGAAGATTTAGAGTATTTTGAAAATCTTCTGCACATTTTCCAACCGAAATTCGGAATTTGTGGCATGAAAGGTTAGAAAACTTCTTTACAAAAAATTGTACTTATTGTGCACTGGTATGTCAACCGTATATAACGGAAATTTTTTGAAGGCATTTTAATTTAGGATTTTTTAATATCAGGGGGTAAATACTTTCTAGTTAACAAAATTGTCGCATTGGACCACGTTTTCAAATTTACATACCAAGCAAAACAAAAAACATTTTTTGAAAAGATACTTCACGTTTGACTACTTAATTTCAGTACATTATTTATAAACTCCTTGGCTTTAACATCAAATCAATGGAACAATATTCAGTACAATTTTTCAAACTCAGAACTTTGTCTCAAATTTTAGAGCGATCTTCATAACAAATATTTTTCCATTTCGTATTTTTTGTACAAATAGCGTATTTCCAAATTATATAATCCCAGTTTTGTTCCTACACCCAACACCAAATTTAGTACCTTAAATATTTAAAATGGTTTTGATACCAACATGTTATCCAACTTATCGTACACATAGGTAAACGTTTTAAAAATTACTTCCTTATATTCAACATATATCCTAACTCCAATTCACTTTTCCAGTTTTACCAGTTCCCCTGAAACCCATTTGGGGACTATTTAGTAGTTTTTGTATAAATAAGTACGAATTTTCAAAACCTCCTCCCTACCTCCACTCTAATACCGAATTTCAAAATTCCACTTCTAACCTTTACAAAATCACAAATTGTACAAAATTCTATACCATATAGCAAATACCAAAAGGTACCAAATTTTGTACCATTTAGCACTTTTCGTACACGATATCCAATGTAGTTCCATTTAGCACTTTTCCATAAGTACGAATTTCCAAAACTACCTCAATCGTACACTCCAACAATAATCTGTTCATGCAAATACAAATTATAGCGAATTTCGTACCATTTAGTACTGCTTCGTGCACATTAGTACGATTTTCCAAAGCTACCTCCATATCTCAATTCTATATTCCAACAGTAATCTTAATTCCAAATTTCAGGATTCCAACTCTTCAAATCCAAATCATACTAAACTCAGTACCATTTAGGACTTTTCGACCTTTGGTACATCTTTCTTACTCTTCATCAGTGACCCCCATTCCAAATTTCAGGATTCCGGCCCTATTCGTTAACCCATATCCAAATTGTACTATATTTAGTACCATTTAGTATTTTTCGTATACTTTTAATTCGAATTTCCAAAAACCTTTCTTTTTTACTCTCCATCAGTGACCCTCATTACAAATTTCAGGATTCCAGCTCCATCCGTTCACCCAAATCCAAATTGTACTAAATTTAGTACCATTTAGTACTTTTCGTATTTACAAAAACCTTTCATTGCTACTCTTCATCAGTGACCCTCATTCCAAATGTCTGTATTCCAGCTCAATCCGTTCACCCAAAATCAAAATTGTACTAAATTTAGTACCATTTAGTACTTTTCGTACCCTTGTAATTCGAATTTCCAAAAACCTTTCTTTTTTACTCTCCATCAGTGACCTTCATTCCAAATTTCAGGATTCCAGCTCTATTCGTTCACCCAAATCCGAAGTGTACTAAATTTAGTACCATTTATTACTTTTCGTATATTATAGTTCGAATTTCAAAAACCTTTCGTTTTTACTTTTCATCAGTGATCCTCATTCCAAATTTCAGGATTCCAGCTCTATCCGTTCACCCAAATCCGAAGTGTACTAAATTTAGTACCATTTAGTACTTTTCGTGCACTTATGGTTCGAATTTCTAAAAACCTTTCTTTGCTACTCTCCATCAGTGACCCTCATTACAAATTTCAGGACTCCAGCTCAATCCTTTCACCAAAATCCAAATTGTACTAAATTTAGTACCATTTAGAACATTCCGTGCACTTATAGTTCAAGTTTCCAAAAACCTTTCTTTGTTACTCTCCACCAGTGACCCTAATTTCAAATTTCAGGATTCTAGTGCCATCCGTTCACCCAAATCCAAATTGTACTCAATTTAGTACCATTTAGTACTTTTCGTACCCTTATAGTTCGAATTTACAAAAACCTTTCATTGTTACTCTTCATCAGTGTCCCTCATTCCAAATGCCTGTATTCCAGCTCAATCCGTTCACCCAAATCAAAATTGTACTAAATTTAGTACCATTTAGTACTTTGCGTACCCTTACAGGTCGAATTTCCAAAAACCTTTCATTGTTACTCTTCATCAGTGACCCTCATTCCAGTATTCCAGCTCTATCCGTTCACCCAAAACCGAATTGTACTAAATTTAGTACCATTTAGTACTTTTCGTGCACTTATGGTTCGAATTTCTAAAAACCTTTCTTTGCTACTCTCCATCAGTGACCCTCATTACAAATTTCAGGATTCCAGCTCAATCCGTTCACCCAAATCCAAATTGTACTAAATTTAGTACCATTTAGTACTTTTTGTACCCTTGTAATTCGAATTTCTAAAAACCTTTCTTTTTTACTCTCTATCAGTGACCTTCATTCCAAATTTCAGGATTCCAGCTCTATTCGTTCACCCAAACCCAAATTGTACTAAATTTAGTACCATTTAGTACTTTTCGTGCACTTATGTTTCGAATTTCTAAAAACCTTTCTTTGCTACTCTCCATCAGTGACCCTCATTACAAATTTCAGGATTCCAGCTCAATCCGTTCACCCAAATCCAAATTGTACTAAATTTAGTACCATTTAGTACTTTTTGTACCCTTGTAATTCGAATTTCTAAAAACCTTTCTTTTTTACTCTCTATCAGTGACCTTCATTCCAAATTTCAGGATTCCAGCTCTATTCGTTCACCCAAACCCAAATTGTACTAAATTTAGTACCATTTAGTACTTTTCGTACTCTTGTAATTCGAATTTCCAAAAACCTTTCATTTTTACTCTTCATCAGAGATCCTCATTCCAAATTTCAGGATTCCAGCTCTATCCGTTCATCCAAATCCGAATTGTACTAAATTTAGTACCATTTAGTACTTTTCGTGCACTTATGGTTCGAATTTCCATAAACCTTTCTTTGTTACTCTCCACCAGTGACCCTAATTTCAAATGTCATTATTCCAGCTCAATCCGTTCACCCAAATCAAAATTGTACTAAATTTAGTACCATTTAGTACTTTTCGTACCCTTGTAGTTCGAATTTCCAAAAACCCTTTGGTACATCTTTCTAGCTCTCCATCAGTTACCCTCATTCCAAATTTCAGAATTCTAGCTCTTACCGTTTGCCTAATACAAAGGGTACCATATTTAGTACCTTTTAGTACTTTTCGTACACTTCTAGGTCGAATTTCCAAAAACCCAGCCTTATCTCACCCCTACACACCAACAGCAACCTACACCCAAAATTTCAACTTTCTAGCTTCAGCGGTTTCGTCTGGGCGCTGATGAATCAGTCAGTCAATCAGTCAGTCAGTCAGTCAGTCACTCACCTCACTACTCTTTTATATATATAGATGGACCGATTCGGCCACTCCCTTCAAGAGTTGTCGCATGAACAAATTTTCCGAACATTTTTTAACTTTTGTGGTGGAGGTACCTGCAGAAGTGAGCCGATATGGCTTATCTTCAAACTTAAACTATGTTTGGACAATATATTACTAAGGCCAAATTTTGGACCGAATCGGCAGATCCGATCGAGAGTTATCTTGCGCTCCAACCACCTCACACGATGTCATAGGGGGTTTTTTTTTGCAACTTTCAGGCTTTTTCTCAGGAAGTATGGATTTGCCCCTAATGAAACTTGTATCGTCGTATGGAGGGCAGTGAATACAAGTTGCTAAAACAAAAATCAGAGCGATTCGAGAGATGGCTCTAAACTGAACTTTTCCGAAATTTTGTGTGGGAGGTACCCGAAGGAGTGGACCGATTGAGGCTATATTGAAACATTATCTAAGTCTGGTACACATTTTACGATGGCCAAAGTATGGACCAATTCGGTTACTCCCTTCAAGAGTTATCGTGCGCACAAATTTTCCGAACATTTTCGAACTTTTGTGGGGAGGTACCCGAAGGAGTAGACCGATATAGCCCATCTTAGAACTTAAACTAAGTTTGCACAAAATATTACGAAAAAATTTGAACCGAATCGGTTCATCCGTTCGAGAGTTAGCGTGCGCTCCAGCCAGACAGACAGACGGACGGACATGGCTCAATCGACTCCAAATTGTCTGAAACACATTTCGTCCAAACATACTTGGGGTCTAAAACCATTATTTCGATGAGGCACATTTTGCTCGTATGAAAGCGATATACCATCGTTAGCATAAATGCTGAGGGTATAAATATTTTATTGTGGAGGGTATAAAAAGTTGATAGTTTTCTGCTTTATAAGTTTTCATTTCACTTACTTACTTACTTAGCTGGCCCATTACAGAACATTTGTTCTATAGGCCGAACTAAGAAAAGATCTCCATTCCTCTCTATTTGTTGCTTTGCACTCTGGAATACCGCGCCTTTTCATCTCATCATCCAATTGTTTGCGCCATCTATTCCTGGGCCTGCCAATTCTGCGTGCACCGCCATGTGGCATGTATTCATACGCCTTTTTAGCGAATTCATCATCGCTCATTCTTATGACATGGCCTAGCCAACGCAATCGCTGCATCTCGATACGTTTAACTATATTGATGTCGTTGTATAGCAGATACAGCTCGTGGTTCATGCGACGTCGATATTCACCGTCAACGCAGATTGGTCCGTAGATCTTTCGAAGAATTTTTCTCTCAAACACACCAAGTACTGCCATGTCTGCTTGCGCAAGTACCCAGGCTTCGGAGCCATACATCAGCACGGGTAGTAACAGTGTTTTGTAGAGCGTTATTTTTGTTTGACGAGATGTGGCTTTGTTTTTAAACTGCTTACTTAAACCAAAGTAGCATCTGTTGGCCAATACAATTCTTCTTTTTATTTCACAACTGATGTCGTTTGTTGTGTTTACGGAGGTGCCGAGGTATACGAAGTCTTTTACTACCTCAAAATTATAGGAACCAACTTCAACAGTTGGTCCTATCTCAATGGACGCATTGCGCGTCGACACCATCAACTTGGTCTTCCCACCGTTTACCGCCAGACCCACCTTAGCAGATTCTCCTTCGACCTTTATAAAGGTATCAGTTACTTCTTTTACTGATCGGCCCATGATGTCTATATCATCAGCATAAGCAAGTAACATGTGACTATTGGTGTAGATTGTGCCACTTCTTTTGACGTTTGCCTCTCGTATAACCTTTTCTAGCAGGATGTTGAAGAGGTCACACGAAAGGCTGTCTCCTTGTCTGAAACCTCTTTTGGTACCAAACTCTTCGGAGAGGTTCTTTCCTATTTTAACTGAGGACCTCGTGTCAGTTAAAGTCATTTTACAAAGCCGGATGAGCTTTGCGGGGATACCAAATTCAGACATGGCTTGGAATACCTTGGAACGCAGCGGGCTGTCAAAGGCTGCTTTATAATCGACAAAAAGGTGGTAGGTGTCGATCTGCATCTCTTGGGTCTTCTCCAGGATTTGCCGCAGGGTAAATATCTGGTCAATGGTGGACTTGCCAGGTCTAAAGCAGCATTGGTATGGTCCAATTATCTCGTTGACCATAGGCTTTAGTCGTTCGCACAATATCCCTGACACGATCACATTTTCATAAAAACAGAATTGAGCCCCTGAAGTTTGTGTTTTTAAATAATAAAGACAAATCAATAAATAATCAATAAAAGTAAGTAAAAAGAAAAATAAAAAATAAATTTATAACTTTTCTTAAAAAATGATCATTTAAAAAAATCAAAAAATGGTCCAAAGTGCTGGTAAATAAAAATGTTAAAATCATATCGTGTCATTTTTTGTCAGATTATTTTATAATTAAGATTTTATATAATCTTTGGTAAAAACTTATCAAAATGTGACACAGGGATGCGAGGTTGTAAAAAAAGTCGTAATCATAACTTCGAGACATTCGTGACCGAAAGCTCTAAAAAAAATCTATACTCTCTATACTCCCCTCAATTATGGATCGAAAATTCCGAACATCCCGACCTAGTGATTTTCTTGTAATATATTTGTGAATAGTAAGTTGAAATTTATTATTAAATTTATATAATAGATATAGCTTTAAGCATTTTTACTGTACAGCTGGAGGTAATGTACGTAAGTAAACATAAATCTAATATGATTTAATTCAATTTTTTGGTCCGGTGGCTTTGGAAACATTTTTGAAAACACGTTACCAAAATCCTGGGGCTGGATTCTTGTTCTATGTAATTTTGAAATGAAAAATATTTTCGTTATAATTTTTTTTCATTTGACATTTAGTTCCTTTATAAATGGTGTGTCTTTTTACTTAAGTATAGTACACATTGACAAGCAAAACTGACAGTCATCGAGGTCTATTTCGTGAATATCAAAGCCTAACTGAAAAATTTCTTTTGTAATCTCTAAATAATACCGTAAATATTGTATTTCAAAGGTTTTTAGCTAAATAAAAGTTGTTATTTGCCGGAAAATTGTCCTAAAAGTACGTTGACTGTCAGTCATGGTACAAATACACAGGTAGCCGCATCGGCAATTTTTGGCAACATAAGATGTCAAAATTTGACATCAATTCAATGCAATTGACACATTATGTTACCATCAGCTGGCATGATAATGCTACCTGTATAATTGTACCATGCTGTCAGTTTTGACTGTTAGTGGGTACTCCCCTTTACTAAATGTTGCTGAAACAATTTTTTCAGCAACTTTTCCTTTATACAACTGTCAAAATTTTAAACATTAGTAATAATTATTACAAATTATCGAGTACGCAGACACACTTAAAGTTGTTCATTTCACATTTTCATAGAAACGGAATTGAGCCACTGTTTTCTACATTTATTTATTTCATTTTATGCAATATAAGCCTATAGGCCGATTAAAGTTCAATTGCATTTTCAACTACTATACGGTAATTACATTTCATATCTTTAGTACCATTCGCAGATTGTATTCTATTAATGTATACCTTCCTACATGGGTCAAACGAAGACTAGCTTCAGCTCTACTCATGCCTTGTATCAATTATGGCTTAGAAGTGGTTTCTGGTACGATAGAACGAAATTTATTAAGGCTGGGACGTATTGTCAACTCTGTTGCCCGGTTTGTCTTTGGTGTGAAACGTCGTGAACATATATCTAGTTATGTTGAGAGTTTTTTGGGTGTTGATTTCGAGAAATTTGTCAATTGTAAGCTGTTGTGCACTTTTCACAAAATAATTAAGACTGGTACTCCTGCTTCATTGGCTAACATGTTTAGCTTTATTGCTTCACCGAGGAATACACAACTATTTATACCTAGAATATACAACTCTACTTTTGAAAAGTCGCTCTTAATACGCGTTGCGAGATTATGGAATTATTTACCTCTTGATCTGAGAGTTTTTTCACATTCCAATAATGCTTTTCGGCTTAAAGTGCTTAATCATATTACTTCTCAACCTGAAATATAGACTTGCTCACAATGTTTGTGCTTATTGCTTGATTTTCTTGTGTCTTCCATGACGTTTGCTATGTAACAACAATTTTCCCGCTTTTTATTGAGTCTATGAAAGTCCATTAAATGACTTCTATGGTGTTTGGTTGCAATATTGAAACTCGACATGTACCTTGCTTATTGTACTGTAATTATGTTTGCTGCTTATTGGCCACTTTTTAGCTATACTTTTTTCTCTTTCTTGATTTTCATTTTTTAATGGCTGGGGAGCCAATTATACCAACACGCATTAAGAATTAGATTTTATAATTATTTCTACTCGGAATTTAATATTTTGTTAATACTATTTATTGGCCTTGAAGGCTTTTGTATTAGTATATGGATTGAATAAATAAATAAATAAATAAATAAAATAACTTAAAGTTTAAAACTAATATATATACAGTCTGTTTATAACTTGTAAGTCAATATCATATTGGTGGTTCCATTCTCAACCTAATCTAAAAATTCTCATTAACACACCAACGGATGGCAACCCTATACGTTTACGTTACGTCGCGAATGACTTTTACGTCTGTCACAACAAATACGGACGATACGATTTTGTGACGTGGTCAATGTTGTCGTGGCATTTTGACAGTTGAAACGTCAATTGAGAAAGTGTTTTTTTCTACGAATCAACTAGCCGACTAAGTGACAGACCAGAGAGCGACTTGCATTTATTTTAATAAATTTTATCGAACAAGAGTTGGTTGCGTCGTGTCAAGTGCAGCTGAAAAAAAGTGATTTCTTTTGAATAAAAACAAAATCAAAATACAAATTAAACAAAATGCGTCAATTCGTAAGTGCTTTGTTGATCTCCTTGTTCGTTGTCTCCGCCTATGGTAGCACTGCCTGCACCAGCCCCAAGGCTACAGTCACTTCATTCAGTACACAAGATGCCACAATTTTGACTCAATTGGCCCATGTTGGTGAATTCACATTGAAGTGCGGCAATGGAGCCAAACCCAACTTGTTTGCTGAATTCCCCTGTGGCAAAGTTGTTCCAGTTGCCCAAGTTGGTGATGAAAAATATCAGGTATGTCGAAAACAGCAACAACAACAACATCAAACACATAACTAATGTCTACGTCAACAACTGATTGCTTGCTTTTAGGTCAGCTGGACTGAAGAAATCAAAAAGGGTTCCAGTGGCAATGTTGTAGTACGTCTTTTCGATGAAGATGGCTATGCTAACTTGCGTAAAGTTCAACGTGATGGTGGCAAGGTTTCCAATGTCAAATCATTGGTTGACATTACCGTCAACACCAAGAGTGCCTACAAGGGTCCCTGGGTTAAGGCTGAACTTGTTGCTGCTTTGCTTGTTGGTGGTATTGCTTACTTTGCTGTCACCACTAAATCTAAGGTCCAACAATAAAGCGCCGCGTTTGGAAGTGCGTTTTTAATTTAATATTCTAATAGAGATTTTTTAATTCCATACAAACAGACAGACATTGTACTATTATTTAAAATTAAAAAAGTAATTTTTTGAATGAAATTCATTCACCTTAACGACATCCATGATTTCGATGATTTCTTGATTTTTTCGCCTTAAACATAACAAAACGCGTAAACCTCTTAAACACCTCATTAAAAATTACATTGTTACATTATTAGTTGTCAAGTGATACCATAAGAGGAGAGGATGATGATGTGGACGTTGGTGGTAATCATCTTCAGCAACAGCAGCAGTCATCTCCAATTGTGTGAAGTATATGCTTTTGTAATTTAAAATAAGAGTCGTTTTAAGAAACATTCTGTAATGGAATGTTGTCTTGATAAAAATAAAAAAAAATAATTTTTTATAAGACCCAACATTTGTTGTTTTAGTAGTCGCTTTTTGATAAACTACCATCAGCAGAAGTTCGGGGAATTTTAAAAAAAAAAAAAAATATCGGCTATTGTTTTGGAATCTTTAATGCTTGGAGAAGTAAAGTCTACTACTACCAACGAAGGTTAAATTGGTTTTTCTTCTATGTGAAATTTCATAATAAAATCCGCTCAGACTTGAATGTGCCATCGCTGATTTGTGGGGATTGCCACTATTTTACAATCATCGCAATTATAAATGTTCTCTTGTGGGAGATTTCTCCTTTCACTATCTCTTTCTATTATAAATTAGGACCTTTTATGGACAGACTACTTTTAAAAGTGTTCTTTGAACAAAGCCTCTTTTTAACATTTCTGTGGGCGAAGACCTCATTAAGGTATCCTAAGGGCAGAACTTCTAAAGGTATTGGAACTCCTTTCCTTTACCGATCCAACGCAGAAAATTATGAAAAAATTACCACAGATAGTGCTTTTTATCCCGATTCCAACCATGTATTGCTTTTGTTGCGGAAATGTATACTTCCCGAAGTTCCTCCAAAGTTCCACAATGGCCCTAGTCTAAAATTTTGGCAAACCACCGCAGAAAGCTATGAACAAATTACCACAGATAGTGTTTTTTATCCCGATTCCAACCATGTATTGCTTTTGTTGCGGAAATGTATACTTCCCGAGATATGGGCCTCCAAAGATCCACAAAGGCCCTTACCTATAACTTTGGCAAAACATCGCAGATAATTCTGAAAACAATTACCACAGATAGTGCTTTTTACACCGAATCCAACGATGTATTGCTTTTCTTATGTATACTTCCCGAGATATGGGCCTCAAAAGATCCACATAGGCCCTAACCTATTTTTTTTCTAAATAGCAGGCCTTCGGCCGGGTTTTAAGACTTTCTCCTATGGACAGGTGCAATTCTCGGGAACCGGAACAAAATTTTCTTTTAAATTAAATATTTTTTCTCCAAATAGCCGGCCTTCGGCCGAGATTTAAGACTTTCTCCTATGGACAGGTGCAAATCTCGGGAATGGGACCAAAATTTTCTTTTAAATTAGATATTTTTCTCTAAATAGCCGGCCTTTGGCCGTGATTTAAGACTTTCTCCTATGGACAGGTGCAAATCTCGGGATCGGGAACAAAATTTTCTTTTAAATTTAATTTTTCGGGAAGTATACATACTAGGGTGGGGCGATTTGTGTGGAGGGAAAAAAAATTAATGAGCACTTCGCGTTTCTGATTCCTGGGATTGAACTGAGCAAAAAAGTCCACTGGACCATATATCTACCGTGAAAATCGAGCCTCCCGATTTTGACTTTACGTTTTTTGGATATTTTGGCATATAACAGCCAAACCATTGAGATTTTCGATCCAACACAAAGACAAACATTGTAGCCAAGACAGTAATTGAAAACTCTCTAATACATCGCAAAAGCATTGGAACGTTTTTTCAGGCAGTTTTGGTCTTGAGAAGGTGCAAACTTTTCGGAAAATGTCGATAAATGGCACTTTGCTACAAAAGTTGACCAGAAAAATATTCAAGAGTTCATATTTCGGGTCATATCTCGGGAATTATACATTTCCGCAACAAAAGCAATACATGGTTGGAATTGGGATAAAAAGCACTATCTGTGGTAATTTTTTCATAATTTTCTGAATTGGGTCGGTAAAGGAAAGATAAGTCGAACAGAGTCTTCGCTAATGGAAACAGAAGGGTTTCAATTCATTTCTACGTTTGTTCTACTTTTTGTTGTAACATTTCGGATGAAATCGAGGGCCTTTAGCAAATGGAAAATACATAAATTATTTGTATTAATTGGTTTCGACCACAAATCCGTAGAACGACATCGACTTGTTTTGGGTTAGATGAGCGATTGAAGAAATGCAACGTATCGTGAGGGCTTTGGTGGTAACGGGGATGATGCTTGTTGAGGAATTGAGAACATTACCGAACCCGGATCGAAGTTGTGCCAGAATGGAACGTCTTTGGTTGGGAAGTTACAGTTTACTGTCCGAATTTGCAGGAGGATGTTGATTTAGGATTTTATTGCACCTATAGCCGTATATGGCTTCGGAGACATCAAATTGATTCACAGTTTTCATGGAGTTCGCTATCGATAATCTGTTGACGTCCGATGGAATGCCATCATGGATGTTACGAGTGGGTTAGGGAGGTGGATCTTTCATCACAGTGCGATGGCTGAAGTGACACGGCAAAGAGGACGGAGCAACACATTATGTTACCTGCCTGACAGCATTCTCGATCCACACTGGACATTTGTAGACAACCCGTTGCAACTCGGAACGCATTGTTTTGGGATTGTTGCAAATATCTCCATTGTGTGTCATTAAGGAAGGACCGATGTCCGTCACAGTTAGTGATTTAAGGATATGACTCCAGGCTTTCACTTTTTGGTGTGAGGAGAAGTTGAGAATGTTTTTGAAGATTACCCCCAATATTTTTGGATTATTGACTTCGGGTATATAATATAATCCAATAGATATCTCTAGCCCTAGGCTTACATTTTGTGTTCAGGAAGTGAGGATGACTTTTAGAGGATAATGTAAGATTGCGCTTCCGGAAGGAACTATGGATAGTCGGAAATCTTAGCATTTACGTCGTGAATTTTAAATTCTGATGCAATGATGATTTCCATCCTATCACCAGTAGCCACCATTTTAGAGGCACCATTCCTTTCCACGATGTGAAGCTGTTTTCCAGTTGCCCAACAACATTGATTCCGGAAAATGCATAGTACTACAACAGCATTATACGTCATATCCACACATGTCAGTAGAAGACTGAAACAGAACAGGCCGTGCGACCGATCAGTCATGGTTCTTGACCTATCGCAGGCCCTCGATACCGTCAACCATGCCAAACTGTTCGATGACATAGAGAATACTACCCTCCAGTCGTGTTTGAAGCGTTGCATAATCAACTATATTTGTGGATGCCAGTCGTTTGTGGATTTTTGAAACAAGAACTCTAAAACGTGTAGAGTGAAAGAGGGATATCTCCAGAACTGTTTAACCTCTACCTTTGATTCACCCAGGTACTCCACACTGTTTGACGACATTGAGCAGACAAACCTCCCGGCAAGCCAGTTGTTTGTAGAATTCAGAAATAAGAAGCCCAAAACCCATAGAGTGAAAAAGGGAGGTCCCCAAGGCGAGGTTATATCTCCGGAACTGTTCCGAATAGAGATCGTAATGTATGCGGATGATTGTACGATCTTGGCGTTGGGTCCTATCGTCGATGGCATATTTGATAGGTTAAATGTCTACATAGCTGACCTAGTGCAGTTTTTCCATCTGAGGAATATGAAAATATCCGCAGCTAATCGCCACACTGTTCACCAATTGGACGGCTGAAATGAGGCTCCCATAGGACATATTGGTCGATGTTGTCCAATAACTACACCAAAATATTGGATGTATTTAAGTCGTCCACGCAATCCACAGCTATTTGCGATAAGATCAGAAGTAGGAACAAGATCCTAAAGTCGCTTGCAGGCAGCACTTGGGTTGCTGAAAAAGAGGGTGGATGCCTGAAATCAGCCGCCGTTTGTTTAGGTCATTCGCGCAATCTTAGTCGTAATATCCTGCAAAGCTGTTATTGTGCTACGCGCTTACCTGAAACCATGTAGGTGGTTAACAAGATGGAAGTGCTCTTTCACGGAGTAACAAGGATTCTAAAACTTTTTCTACGCGTAACAGAAGATAAATCGGGCTGAAGGATTCTACATTGGTAGCGGATTTATGGGCCTTCAGAATTGAAATAATCGGACAACACTCCAGATGCTCAGAACTAACAATTGCGCAATTTATAACTCTTTCCAGGTAATCCGAGCCTTTTAAAGCGAGCTTCTTTAATATAATGGTTTGAATTTGCAGATAACTGCCTCGATTTTACTGGATGTTAAGAAGTTGTTTATCAAATTTCATTTGAAATTCTTATATCCCCGGATAACACCTCGCTTGGCACTGTTCAGAGAAAATGGATGTTCAATAAAATGACGGCAGTACACATTATGACATGAAGCCAAGACAGTAAATCCATGCCAGTTAGTTTTATTATAATTTGTGAAGGAGAGTTGTTGGGTCTCAACGAAATAACAGGGAGAAGCTATGGAAATGTCCGGAATTCCAACGTCTGTCAGTAATTCTTATAGAGAAGTCCTCGTTGTTGGAGGTGAAGTCGGATTCATCTATCAGGTTCGCTCACTACGTTGATCTCGGAAGTTGGGAAGTAGAAGTCCCCAAGAACAATTTTGTCAGCGGGAATGTAGACGTCGAAGATTTCAATTTCGGCGTCTACCTGCTTTGTATTACTAGCAGGATCAACGTTTCAATGAAAGTTGAGTTCGCATATAATATGGGCAGATTCCAACACTGACTGTGCAATAAAATCTTTCTTTCGACAAACATCCCATACGGGACAAGGGAGACTTCTCTCATATCAATGAGTGCACCCCGATTCATATTAGCTCAATGATATGGGACCTACAGTTTATCGCCGAGTCCGAACGGCGTGTCCTAAGACACCACTTGTAGAGAAGTTTTATATGGCTGAAATACTCAGAAAATGTCGCCAACATTACTGAGGGGTATTTTGCCAATGTTGAACATTTTTATGTTTGCCTGGCCGGGGAATCGAACCCACGACCTTCAGCGTGCAAGGCGGGTGTGCATACCATTGCACCACGTTGGCACCCATATCAGTTTCGTTACCTTTCAAAATAATGAGATCAAACCAAGGGTACCTACAGATTTTTGAAGGCCCGTATCGTGGGAAGTATGGACTTCCACAACACAAATATATACAATCGTTGAAATCAGGGACCCAAGGGCTATTGACGTTAGGCATATCGAAGGGATCCGCGAGGGGATCTTCAAATTGACTTAAGCCTCAGTTTTTACTGGGCAAAGTTCTTTCGTCTACTTACTTAGCTGGCCCATTACAGAACATTTGTTCCATAGACCGAACTAAGAAAAGATCTCCAATTCACTCTGTTTCGTGCTTCGCTTTTTGGAATACCGCGCCTAGTCATCTCATCATCCACTTGTTTGTGCCATCTATTCCTTGGCCTGCCAATTCTGCGTGCACCGCCATGTGGCTCGAATTTATACGCCTTTTTAGCGGGTTCATCATCGCTCATTCTTATTATATGGCCTAGCCAACGCAATCGCTGCATCTCGATACGTTTAACTATGTTGATGTCGTTGTATAACAGATACAGCTCGTGGTTCATACGACGTCGATATTCACCGTCAACGCAGATCGGTCCGTAGATCTTTCGAAGAATTGTTCTCTCAAACACACCAAGCACTGCCTTATCTGCTTGCGCAAGTACCCAGGCTTCGGAACCATACATCAGCAAGGGGAGTGTTTTGTAGAGCGTTATTTTTGTTTCACGAGTTGTGGCTTTGTTTTTAAAGTGCTTACTTAAGCCAAAGTAGCATCAGTTGGCCAATACAATTCTTTTTATTTCACAACTGATGTCGTTTGTTGTGTTTACGGCGGTGCCGAGGTATACGAAGACTTTTACTACCTCAAAATTATAGGAACCAACTTTAACAGTTGGTCCGATCTCAATGGACGCATTGCGCGTCGACACCATCAGCTTGGTCTTCTCGCCGTTTACCGCCAGACTCACTTTAGCAGATTCTCCTTCGACCTTCATAAAGGTATCGGTTACTTCTTTTACTGATCGTCCCATGATGTCTATATCATCAGCATAAGCAAGTAACATGTGGCTATTGGTGTAGATTGTGCCACTTCTTTTGACGTTTGCCTCTCGTATAACCTTTTCTAGCAGGATGTTGAAAAAGGTCACACGAAAGGCTGTCTCCTTGCCTGACACCTCTTTTGGTACAAAACTCTTCGGAGAGGTTCTTTCCTATTTTAACTGCAGATCTTGTGTCAGTTCGAGTCATTGAATGAGCTTTGCGGGGATACCAAATTCAGACATGGCTTGGAATACCTTTGAACGTAGCGGGCTGTCGAAGGCTGCTTTATAATCGACAAAAAGGTGGTAGGTGTCGATCTGTATCTCTTGGGTCTTCTCCAGGATTTGGCGCAGGGTAAATATCTGGTCAATGGTGGACTTGCCAGCTCTAAAGCCGCATTGGTATGGTCCAATTATTTCGTTGACCATGGGCTTTAGTCGTTCGCACAATATCCCTGACACGATCTTGTAGGCAATAGGGAGTAGACTTATGTCCCTATAGTTAGAGCATACAATCTTATTTCCCTTCTTGTGGACGGGGCACAGGATGCTCAGGTTCCAATCATCGGGTACGCGTTCTTCCTGCCAGATGGAGCTAACTAGCTGATGCATACATCTTATCAGCGTGTCGCCTCCGGTTTTAAACAGCTCGGCTGGTAGGCCATCAGCTCCTGCTGCCTTATTATTCTTCAGCCGGTTTATTGCTGTCTTTACCTCATCTTGGCCGGGTGGTATACATTCAATACCATCTTCTTGGATTGGATCTGTGGTATCTTCGTCGACTTCGCTACTATTGGATACCAGCAGATTGGAGAAATGTTCCTTCCACATCCTGAGCACGCTATCTGTATCTGTTACCAGATTACCTTGCTGGTCTCTACAGGAGGATGTGCCTGTACCAAAGCCATCTGTTTGATGTTTTACTCTTTGGTAGAATTTTCGGACTTCATTCTGGCTCCTGTACATCTCGATTTTTTCACACTCCCGCTTTTCCATTTCTCTCTTTTTCTTGCGGAAAAGACGTTTCTCCTCTCTCCTTTTCTCCCGATACCTCTCTCTCTCGTGCGCTACGCGTTGCTACTGATTGTAAAGTAGCTCTATATGCCGCATTTTTCTCTTCGGTAACAGCACGACACTCCTGATCATACCATGGATTCCTTGGTGGAGGTCTCTGGTATCCAAGTATGGATTTTGCGGCTGTTTGCATGGAGTGGGCAATGTTTTGCCATTGTTCTGATATGTTAACGGGATGAGGAGTGCTTTATGCAATTGGGCTAGTTGAGTGGAATATGCTGTGGCTATCTGTTGTGATTGCAGCTTACCAATGTCCAACTTCCGTGTTGTGTCTGTTCGCACTTTGTTTGCTACGTTTAATCTGGTACGTACCTTTGCCGCAACAAGGTAGTGGTCCGAGTCTATGTTTGCACCTCGGAACGATCGTACATCCAACACGCTTGATGCATATCTTCCATCTATCACAACGTGATCAATTTGATTTCTTGTTCTTTGATCTGGCGACAGCCAGGTGCCCTTATGAATATCGAGATGCTTAAATCTGCTACTGCTAACTACCATGTTTTTTGCAGCTGCAAAGTCTATCAGCCTCATACCATTGTCAGATGTTTCACTGTGGAGACTGAATTTCCCGACTGTTGGGCCAAAGATATTCTCCTTTCCAATTTTGGCATTAAAGTCGCCTAGTATAATTTTAATGTCATGGACAGGGCAACGGCCATAAGTTTCTTCTAAGCGCTCGTAAAATATATCGTTGGTCTGTTCGTCCTTGTCTTCGGTGGGATCATGAGCGCAAATAAAGCTGATGTTGAAGAATTTTGCTTTTAATCGAATTGCAGCGAGTCTTTCATTCACTGGGGTGAAGCTGGATACCAGATATTTTAGTCTCCGAATAACTACGAATCCGCAACCAAACTCATGCTTTACGTCATGGCAGCTATAATACAGTGCGTCACCTTTAGGTGTTGTTGTGACGCCTTTCCCAATCCATCGTATTTCCTGTATGGCAGTAATGTCGGCCTTGTACTTTTCCAGTACATCTGTCAATGCGTAAACTGCACCTTCTCTATAAAATGTGCGAACATTCCAGGTGCATTTTCGCAGATCATGGTCCTTAAAACGTTTGCGGGGGTCGTCAACTTTAGAGGGATTTGTTTTTCTTTTCTTTTGTTTTTTCATAGTAGGGTGCTTGTTCTAGGGGAGGGTTACTAACCCTGCGCCCAAACCCAAGTTTTTAACGTTCTTATGGGTGAACGCGCGGCACATGTTAGCTCACTAACTTTAACGGGTGTTAAAGGCAGCTCCCCAGATGACACTACGGGGAGGTCAGTGTCCTCTTGAGATGAGAGAGGGACCAAGATAAATCCTGCACTTTGCCATGTTAAAGCCGGTCAGGACCCTTCCTTGGCATCTCTCATCCCCTACGTCATCTATCAGGTTCGTAAAATATGCTCACTACGTTGATCGTCGGAAGTTGGGAAGTAGATGTCCCCAAGAACAATTTTGTCAGCTCTTTTAAGCAGGGCGGAATGTAGACGTTGAAGATTTCAATTTCAGCGTTTCCCTGCTTTGTATTATGTACTAGCGGGATCAACGTTTCAATGAAAGTTGAGTTCGCATATAATATGGTCAGATTCCAACACTGGCTGTGCAATCAAATCTTTCATATCAGTTACGTTACCTTTCAAAATAATGAGATCAAACCAAGGGTACTTACGGATCTTTGTAGGCCGTATCGTGGGAAGTATAGACTTGCACAACACAAATATATACAATCGTTGTAATCAGGGACACAAAAACTATCGACGTTAGGCATATCGAAGGGATCCGCGAGGGGGTCTTAAAATTGACTTAAGCCTCAATTTTTACTGGTCAAAGTTCTTTCCTAGATCTAATAAAAACACTTCTAAGTTTTCTTACATTTTAACAAATTATATTTGTTTATAAATACTGAAATATATATATATATATATTATAGAGAGGCTTTATATAAAACTAAAAGCACATACACATTGAATGATGAAGATCATTTTCCCATTCGACTTCACGCGGAATACATTTATAATTTAAATTCTTGATTAAAATTTTGCAACAAACACATTATTGAAAAAATTTGTCACCTAAATTAATTATTAGAACCCATAACACAATTTCCGGCAGTAGGTGTGGCACCAACTCCAACTCCTCCGCCACCACCAGTGATGGTGACACCACCACCACCACCCCCGCTCCCAGCACCATTTACACTTGTTGTATTCTCATCGTCCGATGACAAATCAATCATTCCCTCCACCCTTGAGGGTGACATTACATAAACAAAATGTTCCGAATGTGGTGGTTCATTGATGTTACTGCCAATGGCCGGTGGTGGTGAATCAGTGTTGTTTGTACAGTACTTTGTGTTGTTGGGATTCGGATTGCCATCACCATTCTCACAACTCACATTATCCAATTCCAGTTCGATATCACTTACAATACGCATACAACGCATTTTGGCCAACGATTGGAATTTTGTGGGCATGTTGCGCACAGAACGTGCCAAACTTAGGAAAAATAAAGTATTGGCATCTAGATCCCGGTTGGCCTGTAATATGGCTGATATTTCCAATTCTGCAGTTTTGAGTCGTTTAGCTGGTGATGGTCCACCAATACCACCACCACCGCCAACCGCTGAACTATTTGATGGAGTTGTGATTGTAGTGGTAGATCCTAGATTTGATTGAGCAAAATTTGTTGAGAAATTGGGCAGGAGGTTGGGTGGTATTGTGTTCAAGAATCCATTTAGGGCGGCCGCATTCAAGCCAAGCGTTGACAGAGCAGGTGATGTTGAGGTTACTGGAGCTGGAGCACTGCTGAAACTTAAGTTTATGGCTGTATTGGTTTGATGTGGTGATGGCTGAACGCGCCTTATCTTTGTTATCAGTGGCGGATTTAAACGATTGGTGTTTGTTGTATTTGCTGCCGATGATGATGATGACGATGAGGAGGGTGTAACTTGAGCGCTTATGTTGGGATATATGTGTAAATTGGAAGGGGTTATTTGAGTGGTGGAGGTGCTTGTAGATGATAATGATCCCGGAACATTGGTAAGTTCCTTTTTGAAGGTATCCGCCGAAGCAAACAGTTGAGGTTCTATAATGAGGCAACCAACGGAACTTGCTGTACTGCTAGATGGCATTGGTATTGATCCTTTGGCTGACAATTGTGGCAAAGCAAATAATTGTGATGCCATGGATGAGGGGGTGGTCAAAGCAGTGGCTGACATGGATGCCGACATGTGAGTAGCAGTGTTTCCATTAGATGTACTAAACGCCAACGACGATGATGGTGCTGAAAGTGATGCTATTGAAACTCCCATCGATGAAGCCGTTGAGGAGGAGGTGGATGTGCTGGAATTTCCCATACCACTCAGTATGGGTTTAGCTGTTAATGAAGGTGGCAATTGTACAGTTGGCAATGATGGCACTGGTAAAAGAAGTGGTCCTCCTGATGCCCCAGCAAATCCGTTAGTAACCGCTGATGAAGTGGTGGGCAGACCCAAAGCCGAGGATGTCATTAGTCCTCCGCCGCCAACGAAATTTGGCAAAACACTTGCCAACGATGTGGCAAACAGATTGGGATTTGAATTTGCCAAAGATATTTGCTTAACATCATCATCTGTTGAATTACTGGTGGCTTTGGCCAAGACTTGAAAACCCAAATCACATTCCGTTTCTTCCTCGTCTTTAGTAAGAACTATGCCATTATTCGATCTGCATAGGGAAGAAGATTACAACTTTACTAAATGTTGGATAAATTGTATGTTGATTTTATCTTACCTTCCAGGTCCCTGATAGGGTTTCAGAAATTCCATGTGATCAGCATGTGCCCAAAATTGATATTTCTTGGATGTCTTTGAGCCAACACGAAATGAACGCAAATATTTGGTATAGCTGTCGCGTAGATTTTTCCATTTTCTTTTGGAGGCATCTGAAATGGAAAACAAAAAAATATTTATTAAAATTATTTAAATTAAAAGCTCACAGGTCATGGATATGACCAGGAGTGGACAGGAAACTATATTTTAGTGCATTACAAATGGAAAATGTGGCAAGGATTTTTATAGTATATTGCCATTGATTAGTTTTAAAAGGGGGATCAAAACAATCTCCCCAAACTCAGAGGCCTCATTGATAGAATATTCTTAAATTTTATACGTAAGTTATTGCCAAATTTACAGTTTTACATTTTTCCCATATGAATATTTGACGTACGTTTGATGCTCTTTTTTTACGGAGTGGAGAGAGAAATATGGTCATCTCATTTTATATTCATAAAAGAAAACATGCTGCTGTCAAATATATAATGAAGGTTTGTTTTGTTTTCAACGGTTTTGTTTTTATTTTCATCTTTATAAAATTTTTATTTTGTTTTTATTTTTCTCCAAAGTACTCGTATATAAACACATTCGCTCTCTGGTTGCTGTACAGTGGTGCCAACTTTTGGCTTTTTTTTTTTTTTTGAAAAGTTGACAAATCACTGATTTCCTTATAAAATCTTCAATTCAACCTGGCTGAATTAAGCTTTTCCAATAGGAATCTTCAATTCAGCCTGGCTGAATTTAAGTTTCCATAGGAAATCTTCAATTCAGCCTGGCTGAATTTAAGTTTCCATAGGAAATCTTCAATTCAGCCTGGCTGAATTTAAGTTTCCATAGGAAATCTTCAATTCAGCCTGGCTGAATTTAAGTTTCCATAGGAAATCTTCAATTCAGCCTGGCTGAATTTAAGTTTCCATAGGAAATCTTCAATTCAGCCTGGCTGAATTTAAGTTTCCCTAGGCAAACTTCAATTCAGCCTGGCTGAATTTAAGTTTCCACAGGCAAACTTCAATTCAGCCTGGCTGAATTTAAGTTTCCACAGGCAAACTTTAATTCAGCCTAGCTGAATTTAAGTTTCCATAGGCAAACTTCAATTCAGCCTGGCTGAATTTAAGTTTCCACAGGCAAACTTCAATTCAGCCTGGCTGAATTTAAGTTTCCATAGGCAAACTTCAATTCAGCCTGGCTGAATTTAAGTTTCCACAGGCAAACTTCAATTCAGCCTAGCTGAATTTAAGTTTCCATAGGCAAACTTCAATTCAGCCTGGCTGAATTCAAGTTCCCATAGGAAATCTTCAATTCTGCCTGGCTGAATTTAAGTTTCCAAAGGCAAACTTCAATTCAGCCTGGCTGAATTTAAGTTTCCGTAGGCAAACTTCAATTCAGCCTGGCTGAATTTAAGTTTCCACATGAAATCTTCAATTCAGCCTGGCTGGAATTTAAGTTTCCATAGAAAAAATTCAATTCAGCTTGGCTGAATTCAGGTTTCCATTGGAAATCTTCTATTCAGCCTGGCTGAATTTAAGTTTCCATTGGAAATCTTCAATTCAGCCTGGCTGAATTTAAGTTTCCATTGGAAATCTTCAATTCAGCCTGGCTGAATTTAAGTTTCCATAGGAAATCTTTTATTCAGCCTGGCTGAATTTAAGTTTCCATAGGAAATCTTCAATTCAGCCTGGCTGGATTTAAGTTTCCATAGGAAATCTTCAATTCAGCCTGGCTGGATTTAAGTTTCCATAGGAAATCTTCAATTCAGCCTGGCTGGATTTAAGTTTCCATAGGCAAACTTCAATTCAGCCTGGCTGAATTTAAGTTTCCATGGGCAAACTTCAATTCAGCCTGGCTGAATTTAAGTTTCCATAGGCAAACTTCAATTCAGCCTGGCTGAATTTAAGTTTCCATAGGCATACTTCAATTCAGCCTGGCTGAATTTAAGTTTCCATAGGCATACTTCAATTCAGCCTGGCTGAATTTAAGTTTCCATAGGCATACTTCAATTCAGCCTGGCTGAATTTAAGTTTCCATAGGCAAACTTCAATTCAGCCTGGCTGAATTTAAGATTCCATAGGGAAACTTCAATTCAGCCTGGCTGAATTTAAGTTTCCATAGGAAATCTTCAATTCATCCTGGCTGAATTTAAGTTTTCCATAGGAAATCTTCAATTCATCCTGGCTGAATTTAAGTTTTCCATAGGAAATCTTCAATTCAGCCTGGCTGAATTTAAGTTTTCCATAGGAAATCTTCAATTCAGCCTGGCTGAATTTAAGTTTCTATAGGAAATCTTCAATTCAGCCTGGCTGAATTTAAGTTTCCATTGGAAATCTTCAATTCAGCCTGGCTGAATTTAAGTTTCCATAGGAAATCTTCAATTCAGCCTGGCTGAATTTAAGTTTCCATAGGCAAACTTCAATTCAGCCTGGCTGAATTTAAGTTTCCATAGGCAAACTTCAATTCAGCCTGGCTGAATTTAAGTTTCCATAGGCAAACTTCAATTCAGCCTGGCTGAATTTAAGTTTCCATAGGCAAACTTCAATTCAGCCTGGCTGAATTTAAGTTTCCATAGGCAAACTTCAATTCAGCCTGGCTGAATTTAAGTTTCCATAGGAAATCTTCAATTCAGCCTGGCTGAATTTAAGTTTCCATAGACAAACTTCAATTCAGCCTGGCTGAATTTAAGTTTCCATAGGCAAACTTCAATTCAGCCTGGCTGAATTTAAGTTTCCATAGGCAAACTTCAATTCAGCCTGGCTGAATTTAAGTTTCCATAGGCAAACTTCAATTCAGCCTGGCTGAATTTAAGTTTCCATAGGCAAACTTCAATTCAGCCTGGCTGAATTTAAGTTTCCATAGGCAAACTTCAATTCAGCCTGGCTGAATTTAAGTTTCCATAGGCAAACTTCAATTCAGCCTGGCTGAATTTATGTTTCCATAGACAAACTTCAATTCAGCCTGGCTGAATTTAAGTTTCCATAGGCAAACTTCAATTCAGCCTGGCTGAATTTAAGTTTCCATAGGCAAATTTCAATTCAGCCTAGCTGAATTTAAGTTTCCATAGGCAAACTTCAATTCAGCCTGGCTGAATTTAAGTTTCCAAAGGCAAACTTTAATTCAGCCTGGCTGAATTTAAGTTTCCATAGGCAAACTTCAATTCAGCCTGGCTGAATTTAAGTTTCCATAGGCAAACTTCAATTCAGCCTGGCTGAATTTAAGTTTCCATGGGAAATCTTCTATTCATTCTGGCTGAATTTAAGTTTCCATGGGAAATCTTCTTTTCATTCTGGCTGAATTTAAGTTTCCATGGGAAATCTTCTTTTCATTCTGGCTGAATTTAAGTTTCCATGGGAAATCTTCAATTCAACATGGCTGAATTTAAGTTTCCCTAGGAAATCTTCAATTCAGCCTGGCTGAATTCAGGTTTCCATTGGAAATCTTCTATTCAGCCTGGCTGAATTTAAGTTTCCATAGGAAATCTTCAATTCGGCCTGGCTGGATTTAAGTTTCCATAGGAAATCTTTTATTCAGCCTGGCTGAATTTAAGTTTCCATAGGAAATCTTTTATTCAGCCTGGCTGAATTTAAGTTTCCATAGGAAATCTTTTATTCAGCCTGGCTGAATTTAAGTTTCCATAGGAAATCTTTTATTCAGCCTGGCTGAATTTAAGTTTCCATAGGAAATCTTTTATTCAGCCTGGCTGAATTTAAGTTTCCATAGGAAATCTTTTATTCAGCCTGGCTGAATTTAAGTTTCCATAGGAAATCTTTTATTCAGCCTGGCTGAATTTAAGTTTCCATAGGAAATCTTTTATTCAGCCTGGCTGAATTTAAGTTTCCATAGGCAAACTTCAATTCAGCCTGGCTGAATTCAGGTTTCGATAGGAAATCTTCAATTCAGCCTGGCTGAATTCAGGTTTCGATAGGAAATCTTCAATTCAGCATGGCTGAATTTAAGTTTCCATAGAAAATCGCTACATTGCCTACATTGATATCACATTGCCCATTGACAATTTTACTCGTAAACAAATTCTCTTACTCCTCTCACTCGGGAAGATGTCAAACACTACTTGCATTTGTTATTGTTTAGTATCTACTGCTACCTCTTCTATTTTGTTTTGTTTTTCTTTGGTATCTTTTGGATTGATATTCGTTGTTCTTTCGCGATTAGATACATTTTCATGCTTTTTTTGAGAGTTTGCAATGGCACACCGCACTAATGTGTATCTGAAGATATTTTTTTTTTTTTTGCGGACTATAGGGAAAAGAGTACAACAAAGTCAATCTATTTTGTTTGTTTGTCACACATGCACATATTCACATCCGCACAGCGGTCGCATTAATAGCGAAAAAATGCACTTTCTGTACTGCTGCGGACGGGCGTTCGTTTTTCGTTTGACAAAGTATGAAAAAATCAGGTGATGGAGGACTTTCGGTGGAAAGGGATGAAAGCCCAGCCAGGATTAAGAATGCCGCCGCTCAATGTGTGGAGAAAACTCTAGTTATCAGGATGTACCTACCCACTGATAAACCAATCTCCTTGGCAATTTCATTCCAAACTTTCAATTTGACTTCGACATTCTTGTAGTCGGGATGGTGAGTGTTGTAAACGACATCATGCTTCTTGACAATCTCTATAAAATCGCTGGTATTATCCGATGTCGTGGAGGATTCACTTGTACCGCCGCGTTGAGTTGGTCGTATGGGTTTATTAAGGGTGGAGGCGGAGGTGGTGGTGCTGGCAGCGTCACCGCTGGTATTGCATGGGTCTTGTTGTTGGGTACCCATCATATAAACACTGAGCGGGCGTCTAGCACCACTGCTTCGTTATGGTATCGAGAATATACACTATAGTAAACTGTTGTTGTTGTTGTTGTCGTTTTTGCTTTTCAATTTTCTAGAACGCGAAAATATTTGTTGTTGTCATTCATTGATTAAATGGAAGCGAACCGATTAAAATTGTTGAACGACTAGTACAGCAGAGAGTCAGTCAGTCAACCAGCCAGGCAGGCAGGCCAGGCCAGGCATACATGTAACAAACACCTTATATACACACACACAAACACTCATACGCCGCGACGCACTATACTGTGGTGTTTTAGTTGGCCGTTGTTTTTCTTTTTGCTGTTGTTGTTTTATTGGGGATTGATATTGTGTTGTTCCTTTGCTCTTCCTCTGCTGTAACCGAGCGCACCCCGAATTGAAATTTGCGATACCAAAAATCCGTTGCGTTACGTTATCGATGCGACCGCTCCGACAAAAGTTGGACACTTGAATGAGAGACCAACGATTTTAGATGTGCGAAACAGCCACAGACAGGCAGCAGGCAGACAACCCAACAACCACCGGGTTTCTTGTAGGCATCAGTAGCAACAGCAGCAGCAAAAGGCACTGGCAGTGACAGCAGCAGCAGCCACCGCAACAGAGCCCAAACACATGGGCAGCAACTGCGCGTATCCACTTTGCGAACGAACTGTGTAGCAAGACTGCGGCGGTCATCGTAACAACAATACAGGATGGGCTTTGAGAATGAAAGGCGGCAGCAAGGAGGAGCAGCAGCAACTGTATCCCGACTAACTGCCTCATAGTGAGTAAACACAACATTGGCATAGTAGGCGATGTTGAATCTTTGCAATGTGTTGTTGTTCTTCTTTTTCGTTCACATGGTCGTCGGTGGTAACAACAGCAACAACAACAACAGCGCCAGCAACATCAACTATCCATTGACTTTGCACAAGCCAATCTCTGGCTAGTTATTTGACACAGTGCAGTTTGAACAACAACAATAACAACAACAACGACGAGGAATGAACGACCATCCGACCGACCAACTAACAGAATGTCTCTCCACTTCGTCTGTTACAAAATAAAACATCATAATAGAGAACAACGGTTGGCAGGGCAGGCACAACGGCATGCCACTATCCACCATCCAAGACACCATCGCATCCATACTCACCAAGCAATAGTCAGTCGTCGTAGCTTCCCCAACCTGCCTGCCTCCCCAACCAACACACGTCAAACCCCACAAACACAATATTGCATAAAAACAACACTGCCATGGGTGATGTGTAGTGCAAAAGGAGTAGAACGACAAAGGAGGAGGAGGCGGTTAGCGGGGGGACAATGGCAACAATGATGGTAGTCGTGGCGGCCTATGGCAGCGGCGACAACAACGACACCTCATTAACCATCTCTCCCCATCTATCTATCTGCCAGGCAGGCAGCCTGCCATACCATGAACGACGACGACTGCATGCCCAGTCGTTGGTGGGGGGATGACGTTTTTCGTATTCCTAAAAAACAACAACAACGCAAAAACACATCACCATCATCATCATCATTGCTGTAGTCAGCGTTGCCGTTGTAGCCATCGTCGATTTCGTTGTCGTCGTAGTCGTTGTTGTTGTTGGTCCTCTCCACAACACCACAGTGTGTACCTACTACATACTGACATACATACATACACACAAAAATCTGCCAAGTTCCGACAAACTCGCAAGAACCCACGTTTGTTTATGCATATAGTATACGTTGGTTCGTTCGTGTATGTGTGAGTGTGTGCGTTTGTTATTGAAAGCAACGGCAAAAAAATGTTGGACTGTTGATTCGCGCCTTGCCTGCAGAGCCTTAGAACTCCCCTGTTTTGCGCTAGAGATAAAACGAAGAGCGATAGAAAAGATAGAGAGCGAATGGATAGAATATAAAACAACGGTTTTTATTGAGAGAAACGTCGTATAAGGCAAAGTTTAGTACTTTTCCTCAACCATTTCCATTTCCATCCTTGTAATATTCGAGATCAGTGGCCTAATATGATCCTTTTATAACATAATTAAGAGCGTTGAGGTTTTCGTGTCCTTTTGGATGAAACCAAACTGAACTTAATTGTTGTACAAGAAGGACTAGAAGGGTAATGAGCGCTGCATCAATCGCATCTGCATACACACATACATATAAAATATAAGTTAACAACGCTGAGACCAGCAAATAAGACATAAAAACATGAGATTGGGATTCAACAGGTTGGTGCTGGAGCTTAAGCGGAAAAGTAACTAGATCGTCTGAAGACTTGTAACATTGGACCTGTAAAAGGTAAACTGTGGACAAAGGCTAAGTCATCCTTGAACACTGCAACGATCGAAGAATCAACTCAAGGCTCGTTTGGTAACGTCTCCCTTTGACCGATCTGAAGATGTGTGTGAGTTATTTAGAACGATCATTTGTCGAGCAACCGAGAGTGACAGGGCGAAGAAAAAGTATTACATGAGGTACCTTCCGGCTGCGGTAACATCACTGTACAACCTGGGAAGGAGATAGATAGAACTTTTGGCTATGTTACGCTGACGAAGGGAAGAGCACTACGTCGCATTAGGTCTCTTCCTGCCACAATTTACAATGTAATCTGTTGCAAATGCCTTCCGAAAAACATAATCATCCGAAATGTTGAACCCAGAGGGAATTTCTATAATAATGCTGAAACAGCAGGATGAGCCACGAGTCGAGAATCTTACCGAAGTTCTCAATTTGTAAATAGCCATCATCAACGTTTCTAAAGTATGGAATATGTTATCTGCAACACTAAATTATCCAAAATGTTGGGCTCAAACGTCATCTTTAATGTAAGCCTGAAAGTGCAGGTTGAACCAGGAATCGAACATCTTAAAAAAGTCATCAAATTATCATCACCGTTCCCAAAGACCTCCACCAAGGAATCCGAAGAGAAAAATGCGGCATATAGGGCTACTTTACAATCAGTAGCAACACGTAGCGCACGAGAGAGATATATTGGGAGAAAATGAGAGAAGAAAAAGAGAGAAATGGAAAAGCGGGAGTGTGAAAAAATCGAGATGTACAGGAACACGAATGTACAGACCAGCAAGGTAATTTGGTAACTGACACAGATAGTGGGGCCACCGTGGTGCAATGTTTAGCACGTCCGCCTTGCACTCAGAAGGTCTGCGGTTCGAATCCCAGGCCGAGCAACATCAAATTTTCAACGGTGGCAAAATTCCCCCTCAGTAATGCTGGCGACATTTCCTGAGTATTTAAGCCATGTAAAACTTCTCTACAAGTGGTGTCGTAAGACACGCCGTTCGGACTCGGCAATAAAAAGTAGGTCCCATATCATTGAGCCAATATGAATCGGCGTGCACTCATTGATATGAGAGAAGTCTCCCTTGTCCCTTCGGGGATGTTGTGGGAACATATGTATGTATGATACAGATAGTGTGCTAAGGATATAGAAAGAGCATTTTTGGTATCCAATAGTATCCATTTGCTGGTATCCAATAGTAGCGAAGACGACGAAGATACCACAGACTCAATCCCAGAAGATGGTATTGAATGTATACCACCCGGCCAAGATGAGGTAAAGACAGCAATAAATCGGCTGAAGAATAATAAGGCAGCATGAGCTGATGGCCTTCCAGCCTAGCTGTTTAAAACCGGAGGCAACATGCTGATAAGGTGTATTCATCAGCTAGTTAGCTCCATCTGGCAGGAAGAACACGTACCCGACGATTGGAACCTGAGCACCCTGTGCCCCGTCCACAAGAAAGGAGATAAGACTGTATGCTCTAACTATAGGGGCATAAGTCTACTCCCTATTGCCTACAAGATCGTGTCAGGGATATTCTACGAACGACTAAAGCCCATGGTCAACGAGATAATTGGGCCATACCAATGCGGCTTTAGACCTGGCAAGTCCACCATGGACCAGATATTTACCCTGCGGCAAATCCTGGAGAAGACCCAAGATATGCAGATCGACACCTACCACCTTTTTGTCGATTATAAAGCAGCCTTCGACAGCCCGCTGCGTTCAAAGGTATTCCAAGCCATACCTGCATTTGGTATCCCCGCAAATCGCATTCGGCTTTGTAAAATGATTTTAACTAACACGAGGTCCTCAGTTAAAATAGGAAAGAACCTCTCCGAAGAGTTTGGTACCAAAAGAAGTTTCAGACAAGGAGACAGCCTTTCGTGTGATCTCTTCAACATCCTGCTGGAAAAGGTTATACGAGACGCAAACGTCAAAAGAAGTGGCACAATCTACACCAATAGCCACATGTTACTTGCTTATGCTGATGATATAGACATCATGGGACGATCAGTAAAAGAAGTAACTGATACCTTTATGAGGGTCGAAGGAGAATCTGCTAAAGTGGGTCTGGCGGTAAACGGTGAGAAGACCAAGTTGATGGTGTCGACGCGCAATGCGGTCATTGAGCTCGGACCGATTGTGGAAGTTGGTTCCTATAATATTGAGGTAGTAAAAGACTTCGTCTACCTCGGCACCTCCGTAAACACAACAAACGACATCAGTTGTGAATTAAAAAGAATTGTATTTACCAACAGATGCTACTTTGGTTTAAGTAAGCAGTTTAAAAACAAAGCCACATCTCGTCAAACAAAAATAACGCTGTACAAAACACTGATACTACCCGTGCTGATGTATGGCTCCGAAGCCTGGGTACTTGCGCAAGCAGATTTGGCAGTGTTTGGCGTGTTTGAGAGAAAACTTCTTCGAAAGATCTACGGACCAATCAGCGTTGACGGTGAATATCGACGTCGTATGAACCACGAGCTGAATCTGCTATACAACGACATCAGCATAGATAAACGTATCGAGATGCAGCGATTGCGTTGGATAGGTCATACGAATGGGCGAAGATGAACCCGCTAAAAAGTCGTATAAATACGAACCGCTTAGCGGTGCACGCAGAATTGGAAGGCCAAGGAATAGAAGGCACAAAAAAGTGGATGAAAAGGATCGGTATTCCAGAGTGCGAAGCAACAAATAGAGAGAATTGGAGGTCTTTTCTTAGTTGGACCTATGGAACAAATGTTCTCTAATGGGCCAGCTAAGTAAGCAAGTAAGTTCCTAAAGTCTGGAAAAAGGGCAGGGTGCTCCCGTTCGAGGAGAGCAAGCAGTAAATCGTTCAATTTGTTGGGCTAAGAGATACTCTGAAACAGTCAGGAGACACAGGAATCGAGCATTTTACAAAAATCTGGGCTGAATTAAGGTTTCCATAAGAAAAATCTTCAATTCAGCTTGGCTGAATTAAGGTTTCCATAGGAAATCTTCAATTTAGACTGGCTGGATTAAGCTTTCCATAGGAAATCGTCATTTCAGCTGGGCTGAATAAAGGTTTTGATAGGAAATCTTCAATTCAGCTGGGCTGAATAAAGTTTTCCATAGGAAATCATCAATTCAGCTGGGCTGAATTAAGGTTTCCATAGGAAATCTTCAATTCAGCTGACCTGAATTAAGGTTTCCATAGGAAATCTTCAATTCAACTGGCCTGAATTAAGGTTTCCGTAGCAAATCTTCAATTCAGCTGGGCTGAATTAAGGTTTCCATTGGAAATCTTCAATTCAGCTGGGCTGAATTAAGGTTTCCATAGGAAATCTTCAATTCAGCTGGGCTAAATTAAAGTTTCCATAGGAAATCTTCAATTCAGCTTGGCTGAATTCAGGTATCCATAGGAAATCTTCAATTCAGCTGGGGTGAATTTAAGTTTCCATAGGAAATCTTCAATTCAATTTAAGTTTCCATAGGAAATCTTCAGTTCAGCCTGGCTGAATTTAACTTTCCATAGGAAATCTTCAATTCAGCCTGGCTGAATTTAAGATTCCATAGGAAATCTTCAATTCAGCCTGGCTGAATTTAAGATTCCATAGGAAATCTTCAATTCAGCCTGGCTGAATTTAAGTTTCCATAGGAAATCTTCAATTCAGCCTGGCTGAATTTAAGTTTCCATAGGAAATCTTCAATTCAGCCTGGCTGAATTTAAGTTTCCATAGGAAATCTTCAATTCAGCCTGGCTGAATTTAAGTTTCCATAGGAAATCTTCAATTCAGCCTGGCTGAATTTAAGTTTCCATAGGAAATCTTCAATTCAGCCTGGCTGAATTTAAGTTTCCATAGGAAATCTTCAATTCAGCCTGGCTGAATTTAAGTTTCCATAGGAAATCTTCAATTCAGCCTGGCTGAATTAAGGTTTCCATAGGAAATCTTCAATTCAGCCTGGCTGAATTTAAGTTTCCATAGGAAATCTTCAATTCAGCCTGGCTGAATTTAAGTTTCCATAGGAAATCTTCAATTCAGCCTGGCTGAATTAAGGTTTCCATAGGAAATCTTCAATTCAGCCTGGCTGAATTAAGGTTTCCATAGGAAATCTTCAATTCAGCCTGGCTGAATTAAGGTTTCCATAGGAAATCTTCAATTCAGCCGGGCTGATTTAAGGTTTCCATAGGAAATCTTCAATTCAGCCGGGCTGAATTAAGGTTTCCATAGGAAATCTTCAATTCAACCGGGCTAAATTAAGGTTTCCATAGGAAATCTTCAATTCAGCCGGGCTGAATTAAGTTTTCCATAGGAAATCTTCAATTCAGCCGGGCTGAATTAAGTTTTCCATAGGAAATCTTCAATTCAGCCGGGCTGAATTAAGTTTTCCATAGGAAATCTTCAATTCAGCCGGGCTGAATTAAGTTTTCCATAGGAAATCTTCAATTCAGCCGGGCTGAATTAAGGTTTCCATAGGAAATCTTCAATTCAGCCGAGCTGAATTAAGGTTTCCATAGGAAATCTTCAATTCAGCCGGGCTGAATTAAGGTTTCCATAGGAAATCTTCAATTCAGCCGGGCTGAATTAAGGTTTCCATAGGAAATCTTCAATTCAGCCGGGCTGAATTAAGGTTTCCATAGGAAATCTTCAATTCAGCCGGGCTGAATTAAGGTTTCCATAGGAAATCTTCAATTCAGCCGGGCTGAATTAAGGTTTCCATAGGAAATCTTCAATTCAGCCGGGCTGAATTAAGGTTTCCATAGGAAATCTTCAATTCAGCCGGGCTGAATTAAGGTTTCCATAGGAAATCTTCAATTCAGCCGGGCTGAATTAAGGTTTCCATAGGAAATCTTCAATTCAGCCGGGCTGAATTAAGGTTTCCATAGGAAATCTTCAATTCAGCCGGGCTGAATTAAGGTTTCCATAGGAAATCTTCAATTCAGCCGGGCTGAATTAAGGTTTCCATAGGAAATCTTCAATTCAGCCGGGCTGAATTAAGGTTTCCATAGGAAATCTTCAATTCAGCCGGGCTGAATTAAGGTTTCCATAGGAAATCTTCAATTCAGCCGGGCTGAATTAAGGTTTCCATAGGAAATCTTCAATTCAGCCGGGCTGAATTAAGGTTTCCATAGGAAATCTTCAATTCAGCCGGGCTGAATTAAGGTTTCCATAGGAAATCTTCAATTCAACTGGCCTGAATTAAGGTTTCCGTAGCAAATCTTCAATTCAGCTGGGCTGAATTAAGGTTTCCATTGGAAATCTTCAATTCAGCTGGGCTGAATTAAGGTTTCCATAGGAAATCTTCAATTCAGCTGGGCTAAATTAAAGTTTCCATAGGAAATCTTCAATTCAGCTTGGCTGAATTCAGGTATCCATAGGAAATCTTCAATTCAGCTGGGGTGAATTTAAGTTTCCATAGGAAATCTTCAATTCAATTTAAGTTTCCATAGGAAATCTTCAGTTCAGCCTGGCTGAATTTAACTTTCCATAGGAAATCTTCAATTCAGCCTGGCTGAATTTAAGATTCCATAGGAAATCTTCAATTCAGCCTGGCTGAATTTAAGTTTCCATAGGAAATCTTCAATTCAGCCTGGCTGAATTTAAGTTTCCATAGGAAATCTTCAATTCAGCCTGGCTGAATTTAAGTTTCCATAGGAAATCTTCAATTCAGCCTGGCTGAATTTAAGTTTCCATAGGAAATCTTCAATTCAGCCTGGCTGAATTTAAGTTTCCATAGGAAATCTTCAATTCAGCCTGGCTGAATTTAAGTTTCCATAGGAAATCTTCAATTCAGCCTGGCTGAATTTAAGTTTCCATAGGAAATCTTCAATTCAGCCTGGCTGAATTAAGGTTTCCATAGGAAATCTTCAATTCAGCCTGGCTGAATTTAAGTTTCCATAGGAAATCTTCAATTCAGCCTGGCTGAATTTAAGTTTCCATAGGAAATCTTCAATTCAGCCTGGCTGAATTAAGGTTTCCATAGGAAATCTTCAATTCAGCCGGGCTGATTTAAGGTTTCCATAGGAAATCTTCAATTCAGCCGGGCTGAATTAAGGTTTCCATAGGAAATCTTCAATTCAACCGGGCTAAATTAAGGTTTCCATAGGAAATCTTCAATTCAGCCGGGCTGAATTAAGTTTTCCATAGGAAATCTTCAATTCAGCCGGGCTGAATTAAGTTTTCCATAGGAAATCTTCAATTCAGCCGGGCTGAATTAAGTTTTCCATAGGAAATCTTCAATTCAGCCGGGCTGAATTAAGTTTTCCATAGGAAATCTTCAATTCAGCCGGGCTGAATTAAGGTTTCCATAGGAAATCTTCAATTCAGCCGAGCTGAATTAAGGTTTCCATAGGAAATCTTCAATTCAGCCGGGCTGAATTAAGGTTTCCATAGGAAATCTTCAATTCAGCCGGGCTGAATTAAGGTTTCCATAGGAAATCTTCAATTCAGCCGGGCTGAATTAAGGTTTCCATAGGAAATCTTCAATTCAGCCGGGCTGAATTAAGGTTTCCATAGGAAATCTTCAATTCAGCCGGGCTGAATTAAGGTTTCCATAGGAAATCTTCAATTCAGCCGGGCTGAATTAAGGTTTCCATAGGAAATCTTCAATTCAGCCGGGCTGAATTAAGGTTTCCATAGGAAATCTTCAATTCAGCCGGGCTGAATTAAGGTTTCCATAGGAAATCTTCAATTCAGCCGGGCTGAATTAAGGTTTCCATAGGAAATCTTCAATTCAGCCGGGCTGAATTAAGGTTTCCATAGGAAATCTTCAATTCAGCCGGGCTGAATTAAGGTTTCCATAGGAAATCTTCAATTCAGCCGGGCTGAATTAAGGTTTCCATAGGAAATCTTCAATTCAGCCGGGCTGAATTAAGGTTTCCATAGGAAATCTTCAATTCAGCCGGGCTGAATTAAGGTTTCCATAGGAAATCTTCAATTCAGCCGGGCTGAATTAAGGTTTCCATAGGAAATCTTCAATTCAGCCGGGCTGAATTAAGGTTTCCATAGGAAATCTTCAATTCAGACGGGCTGAATTAAGTTTTCCATAGGAAATCTTCAATTCAGCCGGGCTGAATTAAGGTTTCCATAGGAAATCTTCAATTCAGCCGGGCTGAATTAAGGTTTCCATAGGAAATCTTCAATTCAGCCGGGCAGAATTAAGGTTTCCATAGGAAATCTTCAATTCAGCCGGGCTGAATTAAGGTTTCCATAGGAAATCTTCAATTCAGCCGGGCTGAATTAAGGTTTCCATAGGAAATCTTCAATTCAGCCGGGCTGAATTAAGGTTTCCATAGGAAATCTTCAATTCAGCCGGGCTGAATTAAGGTTTCCATAGGAAATCTTCAATTCAGCCGGGCTGAATTAAGGTTTCCATAGGAAATCTTCAATTCAGCCGGGCAGAATTAAGGTTTCCATAGGAAATCTTCAATTCAGCCGGGCTGAATTAAGGTTTCCATAGGAAATCTTCAATTCAGCCGGGCTGAATTAAGGTTTCCATAGGAAATCTTCAATTCAGCCGGGCTGAATTAAGGTTTCCATAGGAAATCTTCAATTCAGCTGGGCTGAATTAAAGTTTCCGAAAAAAATTACCGCTGAATTAATCAGACTATTAAAATTCACTTCGTAGCGTATACGTAATACAGTGCGAAATCGTCTAGCGTATACGTATTATAGATGCAATTAACCTTAGATTTTGTATACGTCCCATCGAACATCGTGGTTCAATGGCATTTACAGTGTACATTGTACATCTAGGCTTGCTAGCTTAATGCCTGGGTTCGATTGTCAGGCCAGACAACATCTCATTTTCAATGGCTGTAAAAATATGAACATGGGGTGGTGTACTCATTGATATGAGAATTGTATCCCTTTGTCCCTTTTGTGATGTGTTTGTGGCAAGACATGTATGTGGGTATCATCAAACATAACTGACCTTCCGTGATGTCAAGCTACAGCAGAGATCCATCCAACATATTTTACTTCGATAGTGGTTGGCAAAGGCAGAACTTCCGTTCTTTTTCACAGTAAAAAAAGAACAGTTTATTGGTGCACCTATTTAAATAGGCAGCAGTGTACTGATGTGTGGATCATTGTGAAAATCCTTATGTTATTATCCTGACTTAAATTGTTATTCAATAATATTGAAATTAGTCAGAGGTGACACTTGTTGCATTATGCAGAGCGAAAATTCCAAGTTCTAGGAGACGAGATGACCAAATTAAAGTGAGCGATATAAGTCACATGAACGACTTTTTTGGACTTTTAAAATCGGCAACAAACTTGGCAACGGTTTAATGGGAACGACCAAGCAGCGGAATTCTTCTTTGCATGAAATAAACAGTTTCAACATGGCTTTAACAATTTTTGTCCGTTCGCCCTCTGTCCTTGGGTCCGCGGACTATTGGCTGAATGGGAATGGTGGATAGATGCGGCGGATGGAGGATGGACGGGCGGACGTAGAAACTGGAAGGAAGCAAGACAGGCAGCAGGCACTCATGGATGGCAGGCGAATTTGAAGCACAAAATGGAATTCAGAAAGAAAAAAATAACAGCTTCAAACGCGCACAAACACACTCTCATTCATACTTACATACATTCAACAACAACAAAAACAACTCATTGTTGTTGTCGTTCCAACGGTGTGTGTATGTATGTATGTGCGTTTGAGTTTTCGCACAAAGAATGTCGAACGTCAGCGTCAGTGGTAGTCGTTCGTCGTTGTTGTTCGTTCATAATCATCATTGTTGTTGTTGCTGCTGTTGTTGCTATTGATTCTCTCACAACTTATCTCCTCCGAGTACGTAACTACATGCGGCGTAGAGCCAGCCAGCTAGCACAGCAACACCACGGCCTGCTTGCCTGGCTGGTTGGCTGTTTGGCTGACTGCTGCAATGAAGGGAACAAACCGCTGTGCTAGCTGCCTGGCTGGCGGGTTGGATGGATGGATGGAGTAGAGCTCTGATGACTTTGCTTGTCGCTCGTTTGGTCGTCAGCTTTGTCGTCGTGAATGTGGATGTAAGTAAGGCAGTGTCGCAGGCAGCCAAACAGCCAGCAAAAACTTTGTGTGTGTGCAAATGTGTGGATGGTTGTCTTGGATGTGATGCCTGGCTGATGGTTTGCAAACGTTTTGTTAGCGGTGAGGAGGATGGAGGAGGGTGTGGGGAGGTTAACGCGGGAGCACCGTGTAGTTTTCTCGGTATGTATGGGTGTGTGTGGTGGGGGTGAGGGTATAACGACGAGGATATTTTCAGTGAGTGGCATGATTTTAGCACGGTTTTCTCGTTAGTTTGTATGTCGTTTGTTGTTGTTGTGGCTGTCGGTCGCTTCGTCGTTCGGTCGTTTAGTCTTACAGTCATTCAATTGTTCGGTCGTTTATTCGTTCGTTCATTCTTTTAGTAACTCTGGCTGGTTGGCTGACTGGTAGCTGCTCAATGCGGTTGCTGATGCCGTTGCTGGTGCTCTCTATGAAAAGAACCACTAGAAAAAAAAACATACAACAACAAAATATACAACGTTCGTATATACATACACATTATATACCTACATACATGCCGATAGCTTTACATGCCTAGATTGACGATGTGCAGTAGGGATGATTGTTATATATGTATGGATGGAACATACAAAATAAACAAAAAAACAATAATAAAACTTTCGACCCACAGTGCGCTTTACTGTAAGATCAGACCAATAGGATTTAGTGATACAAAGACTAGCTGAAATAAAAATCTCCTTTGAATTTAAAGACTACCCTATGGAAACCTTAGTTCAGCCTGGCTGAATTGAAGATTTCCTATGGAATCCTTAATTCAGTCCGGCTAAATTTAAGATTTCCTATGGAAACTTTAATTCAGCCTGGCTGAATTGAAGATTTCCAGTGACAACTTTAATTTATCCTGGCTGAATTGAAGATTTCCTATGGAAACTTTAATTCAGCCTGGCTGAATTGAAGATTTCCTATGGAAACTTTAATTCAGCCTGGCTGAATTGAAGATTTCCTATGGAAACTTTAATTCAGCCTGGCTGAATTGAAGATTTCCTATGGAAACTTTAATTCAGCTCAGCTGAATTGAAGATTTCCTATGGAAACTTTAATTCAGCTCAGCTGAATTGAAGATTTCCTATGGAAACTTTAATTCAGCTCAGCTGAATTGAAGATTTCCTATGGAAACTTTAATTCAGCTCAGCTGAATTGAAGATTTCCTATGGAAACTTTAATTCAGCTCAGCTGAATTGAAGATTTCCTATGAAAACTTTAATTCAGCTCAGCTGAATTGAAGATTTCCTATGGAAACTTTAATTCAGCTCAGCTGAATTGAAGATTTCCTATGGAAACTTTAATTCAGCTCAGCTGAATTGAAGATTTCCTATGGAAACTTTAATTCAGCTCAGCTGAATTGAAGATTTCCTATGAAAACTTTAATTCAGCGTGGCTGAATTGAAGATTTCCTATGGAAACTTTAATTCAGCCTGGCTGAATTGAAGATTTCCTATGGAAACTTTAATTCAGCCTGGCTGAATTGAAGATTTCCTATGGAAACTTTAATTCAGCCCACCTAAATTGAAGATTTCCTATGGAAACTTTAATTCAGCCTGGCTGAATTGAAGATTTCCTATGGAAACTTTAATTCAGCCTGGCTGAATTGAAGATTTCCTATGGAAACTTTAATTCAGCCTGGCTGAATTGAAGATTTCCTATGGAAACTTTAATTCAGCCTGGCTGAATTGAAGATTTCCTATGGAAACTTTAATTCAGCCTGGCTGAATTGAAGATTTCCTATGGAAACTTTAATTCAGCCTGGCTGAATTGAAGATTTCCTATGGAAACTTTAATTCAGCCTGGCTGAATTGAAGATTTCCTATGGAAACTTTAATTCAGCCTGGCTGAGTTGAAGATTTCCTATGGAAACTTTAATTCAGCCTGGCTGAGTTGAAGATTTCCTATGGAAACTTTAATTCAGCCTGGCTGAATTGAAGATTTCCTATGGAAACTTTAATTCCGCCTGGCTGAATTGAAGATTTCCTATGGAAACTTTAATTCAGCCTGGCTGAATTGAAGATTTCCTATGGAAACCTTTATTCAGGCCTGCTGGATTGAAGATTTCCAATGCTATACTCTTCATTTTCAACACAATAACAGCTATTGCTTTGGCAGTTTGTCGTTAATAACGCCGTTTTAGTTTTTGTCTAGAGCACACATTCCGATATAAACGCAACTTATTTTTGTGTGTATGTATTGGCGGTCATCTTAAGTGGAGATGATATTCTTGGCGACGATGATTATGACGTTGGTACGCCATCACCGCTTTACCTCGGGATGTTTTTGTGACTCTCTTCAGCAGTGCATTGGATTTGTATCTGGGAGAAGGCAAACAGAAGAAGACGACGAAGGCAGTGTTGTCGAACAATTGTTGTAGTTGTTGGCCTACGTATTGTAGTTGGTGGGTTATTTGGTCGTTCGTCGTTGCTGTTTTTTGTTGTTGTTATTTCATTTTTTATTTTGCGTCGAATCTTTGCGCCCCACATCGTCATCATCATCATCGTCTTCATCAGTACCACCGTCGTCGTTATTGCAAAGCAACTTTGTCGTTGCAGTAGTTGGTTAGTTTATTTTTGTTTTTGCTTTTCTTTTCAATCTATTTTTTCATTGTTTTTGTTTACCGTGTTTTGAGCTTTGGTTGTTTGCTACAGAACGCTTTGCCATCGTTACTGCCCGCCTGCTGTTGACGTATGATACAGCTTTCCTGCCATTTCTACATTCTGGATGTGGATAGACACGGCCACCACCAACCCACATCAGTTCTTTTTCTTGTTGTTGTTGTTTAGTTTTCATAGTAGCTAAGGTGCCTATTTTGCGCCCGCTGTCCACCCCACACCCCCGCACTTTCCCCCCTCGCTGTAAGCAAATGTTGTACTCATATTTGCACACACGTAGAAGAGGAGCCTCGTTCATTTCCTCCTCTTATTCCTTGTATTTTTGTGCTCGCTCTCTACTCTCTGTTTCAGTGAGAACAACAAATGTGTAGCAGTTGCAGTTGCTGCTGCTGCTTGTTGTTGACGCTGGCGTTGTTGTTATTGCTGTACTGGCATTGCACTATTGTTGATTTTTGTTCTTGTTTTGTGTAACCAGAGCCCAGAGCAGCAGTGGCCGTTATTGTCATCTATTCAAGTGTAAGGTGACTGAGTTGAATGTTAAAGAGAGGAACTACATACGAGAGGAGTAGGGAACGTTGGTAGGTACCATTTATGAAGTAGATTGAAGAAAAATCTATAGGCTATATACTGTTAAAATCGGGAGGTCTTTTTTGGCACATGACTCTAATACATACACATGTATGGCATACCGAACAACATAGATCTTTTACACTATATAATTGAAAATTTCCTATGAAAACCTTAATTCAGCCCAGCTGAATTGAAGATTTACCATGGAAACCTTTATTCAGCCCGCCTGAATTGAAGATTTCCCATAGAAACCTTAATTCAACCCGGCTGAATTGAAGATTTCCTATGGAAACTTCAATTCAGCCCGGCTGAATTGAAGATTTCATATGGAAACTTTAATTCAGCCCGGCTGAATTGAAGATTTCATATGGAAAACATAATTCAGCCCGGCTGAATTGAAGATTTCCTATGGAAAACTTAATTCAGCCCGGCTGAATTGAAGATTTCCTATGGAAAACTTAATTCAGCCCGGCTGAATTGAAGATTTCCTATGGAAAACTTAATTCAGCCCGGCTGAATTGAAGATTTCCTATGGAAAACTTAATTCAGCCCGGCTGAATTGAAGATTTCCTATGGAAACCTTAATTCAGCCCGGCTGAATTGAAGATTTCATATGGAAACTTTAATTCAGCCCGGCTGAATTGAAGATTTCATATGGAAAACATAATTCAGCCCGGCTGAATTGAAGATTTCCTATGGAAAACTTAATTCAGCCCGGCTGAATTGAAGATTTCCTATGGAAAACTTAATTCAGCCCGGCTGAATTGAAGATTTCCTATGGAAAACTTAATTCAGCCCGGCTGAATTGAAGATTTCCTATGGAAACCTTAATTCAGCCCGGCTGAATTGAAGATTTCCTATGGAAACCTTAATTCAGCCCGGCTGAATTGAAGATTTCCTATGGAAACCTTAATTCAGCCCGGCTGAATTGAAGGTTTCCTATGGAAAACTTAATTCAGCCCGGCTGAATTGAAGATTTCCTATGGAAAACTTAATTCAGCCCGGCTGAATTGAAGATTTCCTATGGAAAACTTAATTCAGCCCGGCTGAATTGAAGATTTCCTATGGAAAACTTAATTCAGCCCGGCTGAATTGAAGATTTCCTATGGAAAACTTAATTCAGCCCGGCTGAATTGAAGATTTCCTATGGAAACCTTAATTCAGCCCGGCTGAATTGAAGATTTCCTATGGAAACCTTAATTCAGCCCGGCTGAATTGAAGATTTCCTATGGAAACCTTAATTCAGCCCGGCTGAATTGAAGATTTCCTATGGAAACCTTAATTCAGCCCGGCTGAATTGAAGATTTCCTATGGAAACCTTAATTCAGCCCGGCTGAATTGAAGATTTCCTATGGAAACCTTAATTCAGCCCGGCTGAATTGAAGATTTCCTATGGAAACCTTAATTCAGCCCGGCTGAATTGAAGATTTCCTATGGAAACCTTAATTCAGCCCGGCTGAATTGAAGGTTTCCTATGGAAACCTTAATTCAGCCCGGCTGAATTGAAGGTTTCCTATGGAAACCTTAATTCAGCCCGGCTGAATTGAAGATTTCCTATGGAAACCTTAATTCAGCCCGGCTGAATTGAAGATTTCCTATGGAAACTTTAATTCAGCCCGGCTGAATTGAAGATTTCCTATGGAAACTTTAATTCAGCCCGGCTGAATTGAAGATTTCATATGGAAACTTTAATTCAGCCCGGCTGAATTGAAGATTTCATATGGAAACCTTAATTCAGCCCGGCTGAATTGAAGATTTCCTATGGAAACCTTAATTCAGCCCGGCTGAATTGAAGATTTCCTATGGAAACCTTAATTCAGCCCGGCTGAATTGAAGATTTCCTATGGAAACCTTAATTCAGCCCGGCTGAATTGAAGATTTCCTATGGAAACCTTAATTCAGCCCGGCTGAATTGAAGATTTCCTATGGAAACCTTAATTCAGCCCGGCTGAATTGAAGATTTCCTATGGAAACCTTAACTCAGCCCGGCTGAATTGAAGATTTCCTATGGAAACCTTAATTCAGCCCGGCTGAATTGAAGATTTCCTATGGAAACCTTAATTCAGCCCGACTGAATTGAAGATTTCCTATGGAAACCTTAATTCAGCCCGGCTGAATTGAAGATTTCCTATGGAAACCTTAATTCAGCCCGGCTGAATTGAAGATTTCCTATGGAAACCTTAATTCAGCCCGGCTGAATTGAAGATTTCCTATGGAAACCTTAATTCAGCCCGGCTGAATTGAAGATTTCCTATGGAAACCTTAATTCAGCCCGGCTGAATTGAAGATTTCCTATGGAAACCTTAATTCAGCCCAGCTGAATTGAAGATTTCCTATGGAAACCTTAATTCAGCCCAGCTGAATTGAAGATTTCCTATGGAAACCTTAATTCAGCCCAGCTGAATTGAAGATTTCCTATGGAAACCTTAATTCAGCCCAGCTGAATTGAAGATTTCCTATGGAAACCTTAATTCAGCCCAGCTGAATTGAAGATTTCCTATGGAAACCTTAATTCAGCCCAGCTGAATTGAAGATTTCCTATGGAAACCTTAATTCAGCCCAGCTGAATTGAAGATTTCCTATGGAAACCTTAATTCAGCCCGGCTGAATTGAAGATTTCCTATGGAAACCTTAATTCAGCCCGGCTGAATTGAAGATTTCCTATGGAAACCTTAATTCAGCCCGGCTGAATTGAAGATTTCCTATGGAAACCTTAATTCAGCCCGGCTGAATTGAAGATTTCCTATGGAAACCTTAATTCAGCCCGGCTGAATTGAAGATTTCCTATGGAAACCTTAATTCAGCCCGGCTGAATTGAAGATTTCCTATGGAAACCTTAATTCAGCCCGGCTGAATTGAAGATTTCCTATGGAAACCTTAATTCAGCCCGGCTGAATTGAAGATTTCCTATGGAAACCTTAATTCAGCCCGGCTGAATTGAAGATTTCCTATGGAAACCTTAATTCAGCCCGGCTGAATTGAAGATTTCCTATGGAAACCTTAATTCAGCCCGGCTGAATTGAAGATTTCCTATGGAAACCTTAATTCAGCCCGGCTGAATTGAAGATTTCCTATGGAAACCTTAATTCAGCCCGGCTGAATTGAAGATTTCCTATGGAAACCTTAATTCAGCCCGGCTGAATTGAAGATTTCCTATGGAAACCTTAATTCAGCCCGGCTGAATTGAAGATTTCCTATGGAAACCTTAATTCAGCCCGGCTGAATTGAAGATTTCCTATGGAAACCTTAATTCAGCCCGGCTGAATTGAAGATTTCCTATGGAAACCTTAATTCAGCCCGGCTGAATTGAAGATTTCCTATGGAAACCTTAATTCAGCCCGGCTGAATTGAAGATTTCCTATGGAAACCTTAATTCAGCCCGGCTGAATTGAAGATTTCCTATGGAAACCTTAATTCAGCCCGGCTGAATTGAAGATTTCCTATGGAAACCTTAATTCAGCCCGGCTGAATTGAAGATTTCCTATGGAAACCTTAATTCAGCCCGGCTGAATTGAAGATTTCCTATGGAAACCTTAATTCAGCCCGGCTGAATTGAAGATTTCCTATGGAAACCTTAATTCAGCCCGGCTGAATTGAAGATTTCCTATGGAAACCTTAATTCAGCCCGGCTGAATTGAAGATTTCCTATGGAAACCTTAATTCAGCCCGGCTGAATTGAAGATTTCCTATGGAAACCTTAATTCAGCCCGGCTGAATTGAAGATTTCCTATGGAAACCTTAATTCAGCCCGGCTGAATTGAAGATTTCCTATGGAAACCTTAATTCAGCCCGGCTGAATTGAAGATTTCCTATGGAAACCTTAATTCAGCCCGGCTGAATTGAAGATTTCCTATGGAAACCTTAATTCAGCCCGGCTGAATTGAAGATTTCCTATGGAAACCTTAATTCAGCCCGGCTGAATTGAAGATTTCCTATGGAAACCTTAATTCAGCCCGGCTGAATTGAAGATTTCCTATGGAAACCTTAATTCAGCCCGGCTGAATTGAAGATTTCCTATGGAAACCTTAATTCAGCCCGGCTGAATTGAAGATTTCCTATGGAAACCTTAATTCAGCCCGGCTGAATTGAAGATTTCCTATGGAAACCTTAATTCAGCCCGGCTGAATTGAAGATTTACCATGGAAAACTTAATTCAGCCCGGTTGAATTGAAGATTTCCTATGGAAAACTTAATTCAGCCCGGCTGAATTGAAGATTTGCCATGGAAAACTTAATTCAGCCCGGCTGAATTGAAGATTTCCCATGGAAACCTTAATTTAGCCCGGCTGAATTGAAGATTTCCCATGGAAACCTTAATTTAGCCCGGCTGAATTGAAGATTTCCCATGAAAACCTTAATTCAGACCAGCTGAATTGAAGATTTCCCATGGAAACCTTAATTCAGCCCGGCTGAATTGAAGATTTTCTTTGAAAATTCTTATGGCAGAAGATTTCCTATGGAAACTTTTATTCAGGAACTTCCAATTTTGGACATATAAATGAATAGGCCCCTAATGCTAAAACCTTATTTACACTGGCTTTTAAAATAATAGTTTTGGAAAAATTCATAATTTTTGATAGATTTATAATTGACAACTTAACTGAAGCCTTTTACTAAAACCGGCTTGATATAAATCTGCTATAATATTTTTATTTAATTTTATATGTCCCTATGTATGTGTGCTTATTTTATAATCCATCCCAACAAATTTTTAATTTCAGTTAAAGTTTGAATACGATTTTCTGTGGCATCAAAATGGCGGCGTCTTCACCCTTCAATAAACATTTGCAGCTAATAGATGCTGAGATCAATGTTAAGCAGGAGGATAGAGAGAAGTATACCAAGATCTTTGATTTTGTCATGCAGACTATTGTTGCTGAAATGGAAAAATTGGATAGCGTATTTAAAAGTTTACATTGTGGCCAAGAATTATTCGGTAAGTCATTTTTTTCTTAATTATTCCTTTGTATGTTTGACTGAAAGAAGAATCAGTCGGATTTGACGATTGTTGAATACCCTACCCTATGACTGTGGAAAAAAAAGAAAGAGTCCCATGAACGGGTGAATCCGAAATCCATTAAGGGCCTGCTATAAATTGGATTTAAGTATAAGATAAGTAGGCGTGGCGAGGTATCAGAAACATTGGACCTATTAGTTCCACTAACAGGTTGCAGCAACAAGCGTAGCGACAACAACAGTAGTCGTAAAGTACTGCCGATAGCAAAAGTGCTGTCAACTTCTATTTAAACTTTTCATTAAACAATTTTGGGCAGTTAAAGGGTGCAGTGTGTCGTGCGGGCCTGCATCGGGGATGTACTCCCGATGACCATATTCACACGATAGTTGTTTGTGGCATATGGGACTGCATCTGTGTGAATTGTTAAGCTCTCTCTCTCCCGAGCAAATAATGCAACGAGAGCATGTCATTGCGCCATTGTACTGGAAAAATCTTCGACTCCTAATGCATACGCCCCACTGATGACTAGACAGCGGAATCCTATGCAAATGCATATATGGCTACGATGGTCGTAGAGAAAATCTGATTAAACAGAAACTAGTTGTATCACAAAATAAATCGCATATTTTGCATATCGTGCATATTTTGACATATTTTTCATATTTGCATAAAATGAGCATATGCAAAAAAATATACATGGATTTGTGGTCTAAATTTCCTACCGAAATGACTGAAAATTGGTATTTAGTCTTCGATGGGGCTATAAAACGTTTGATCTGAAATTTGTCAGCATAGGTCCACGTCTTCATATAGCCCCCATAGAAGGGTACCTCCAGATTTTCGGTATTTTGAAGGTTGTGGCCTCAATATCCTCCACCGAAATGACTGAAATTTGGTACTTAGTCTTCGTTGGCGGTAAGAAACTTCACAACTGAAATTTGTCCGCAGAGGTCCACGTCTTCATATAGCCCCCATAGAACGGTACATCCCTATTTTCGGTATTTTGAAGGTTGTGGTCTCAATATCCCCCACCGAAATGACTGAAATTTGGTATTTAGTCTTCGTTGAGGGTATAAAACTTTCCACCTGAAATTTGTCGGTATAGGACAACATCTTCATATAGTCCCACGCCCTTCATATAGCCCTAGTAGAACGATACCTCCTGACTTTAAACAGAAACATTTTTGTACCCATAATTGAAATATTTGTTGCATAAGAAAATATGTAAATTGCATAAATTTTGCATATGCAAATTTTGATGCATTTTGCATATGTCGTATGTTTCGATAGCAATTTAATCAGAAGCCAAAAATATGCCCAGCTCCAAAGTTTGACATGAATCTGACCAAAACTAGGGTTTGCATAAAATTCCGATGTCTTCTGATGACATCAGGAGGCAACCTGTGGCCATTCCGAGGTCGGCGTTCGGACCGGTTTGAATATGTTTCCATCGCATTGCACTCATATTCGTTGTATAGCATACCACAGACTGATCTTGCGCGTTATATGTGGTCAACAGGTAAAGAAAACTACCTGCACCCTGCCGAGAAGGGACTTGAGGAACTTTTTCCCACATCTCAGCTTGTCGCAAATAGCTCTGGGGCATAGTCATATTGATCATAATTTTATCTATCTATAATATCCGAGACATGTACCAAAACTGCACTTTTCCAAAAAAAAGTTGAAAATGTCAGTTACTCCCAAGAGACAGAGACCCACAGACAGGTGAACGGCGTACGGACAGGGCTAAATCGGCTCCAATCTGTCCAAACATAATTGGGGTTCAGAGAAAACCAATATTTCAATGAGACACATTTTAGGGTTCAATATCTAGGAATGGTGAAATCGCAAGACAATCGTTACGTGCAAATTGTATATGTCGTGGTTGATCCCACTCCAATATACCCTGAAGATCCAAAAAATTTCTTCACTAATTTTTTAAATTTGCATGTCCAGTTTTGAGACCCATACATTATAGGACGGCCAATAGTAGTGCTTTGTAGGGTGGAATTTTTATTTGATGAGATGTGAATTTGTTGCTAATCTGCATTTATGTCGGTTTCAAGGTATATAGAATAATTAACTATTTCAAAATTGTGTTTTCCAACATCCACAGTTGTGGCCGGAGTTCAGCGGACGCATTTGACGACACTTTGTCTTTTGTCGTTTACTATAAGACTTTAGCAGTAGCATGTGGTTTATGCGACGCTATGGAAACGATCTCTTGAGAGGCTGACATTCAAAAAATTTTTTTTTTTAGAAATATTTTGAGTTCATACAAAGATAAAGGGAACCTAGATTCAAGTGAATCCTAGTATTCCCAAAACTAACGTACTCTAATTTCTTTACTTTGCAGGCAGCTACAGCAATGGAGTACGTCTGTTGTCTCCAAGTGAATTTGATGTATTCGTTGTTCTTAAATTTCCATTTGAAGTAGATGTTAAACCAGATGAATATCGACCAGGTTTCGTACATTTGAATGTGCACGGTAACATGCAAAAACTTTTTAACCGTGGTGATTCGACATTTTGCTCGACACTTGCAAAACTTGCCGATCATAACACAAAACAACTAAGAAACACAAATTTCCAAGGGTGGATGTTCGATTTGATCGAAAGGGCTGCAAAATCCTGCCATGGTTTTATCTACCATAAAGGCTTTAATATTAAATACCAAAAACATGCTGTAGCCTATAATGTGTATATTGAGGACCTGAATGATCGAGATGTACGAATTTCACTAGATATTGTACCAGCGATAAATGTTGGTTCACAAAATTGGATGAGGCTTCGTAATAATTCAGTTGCGAAAAAATCTCATTTTGAACATTTTATGGCAATAGCCAAAACAGCTGCTAATTATCCACCATCAACCTTCGAAAATACCTTTATGTTGGTAAATCCCGCTGCCGAACGAGATGTCCTATGGGACAAACCGAATTTAAAGCCCACTTTACGTCTACTTAAGTCGTTGCGTGACAAGTTAGACTTGAAACGCTTTAAAAGTTTTTTTGTTACCCAGATTTTTTTGTGGGAAGTGGAAGCTCAACCTTTGGATTTTTGGCGTCAGCCCATTGGAGCTATTTTTGTTCATGTAAGTGTTCAGTTCAACAAATCTTCTCCCCTATTAATGGTATTTGGGAATTTCTTTTTTTGTTTCCATTGTTAGATGCTACAACGGCTTTATGATTGCTTTATTGAAGGAAATTTACCATATTTTTGGAACGAAGGGTGTAATCTACTGGATATTCTAAAGCCATATGAAATAGAAGTGTATTCTTACAAATTAAAACAAGCTTATCGCACACTGAAGTCGTATCCAGAACAACCAAATTTATCGTATGAACAAGTTGCGTCTTTTTTGGACTCTTATGAAGACTCTGACTCAGAAGATGATTATTGATACGAATATGTTATTCAATCCTCCGTATATGATTCTGAATCTACATATGATGACGAATATGATTATCACAATTATTTCACATTTATATTGAGTTTTTTCTTTTTCAATTACAAATACATAATATGCATGCACTTTTATGGAAATTAACTGAAAATTGTACTTTTCAACTGGTTCGAGTTCAATGGTGGGGGTATAATATTGTCCGTAGATATCAAGAGGATCCGTTTTTTGAAGGTGATTGTGATTTCTTTCATTATTGGAACCATGATGTCGTCATTGTCGCGTCTACATAAAAGAGTTACAAGTGTATTTTGTATTATACTATTATTTATTCACCCTCACTCCTCGTTTGAACTTCTTCAGCAGCCTATTAAAAAGAGCACATAAAAGAAATTGTTTCCCGCCCCGTTTACACCCGTTTGTTTGTCATATGATCCCAGCAACATAAATTGGAAGTAGTATATTGAGCTATTTCCATTCATTTCCTTGCTTGAAAAGATCTCCTGAGAGGCTAAAATTCACAAAAAATATATTAGGAATATACATATATGTACATGGAATATAAGGAACATAGATTTCTGTGATTCCGAGTATTCCTAAAGTAACTAACTGTCTTTTTCTATACTTTCCAGGTAGTTACAGTAATGGAGTACGTCTGTTGACTCCAAGTGAATTTGATATATTCGTTGTTCTTAAATTTCCATTCCAATTAAATAAATGTTCAACCAGATAAATCTCGACCAGGTTTCGCACATATTGGAATGCGCAAAAATATGAATAAGCTTGGAAATAATGTAAATAGTAGAAAATTATATTCGCTACTGAAGAAGATTGTTGATTACAACACAGGATATCTAAGAAGGACGAATTTCAAAGCCTGGATGTTCGATTTGATCGAAACGGCTGTAGAATCCTACAAAGATTTTTTCCACCGCAAAGGCTTTGATATTAAATACGAAAGACATGCGGTAGCCTATAACTTATATATTGAAGTTCTGAACAAGTAAAAAAGTATCAGTCGGCTTTGCCGACAGAGATATACCCTCAGCCTGTTCAAATTGAAACACTTTTTTCACAAAAAACTTATGTATTTAGGGGTTTCAAAATTTTGGTCCTATGAACCGACAAAAATGTTGTTGTTAAAGTTCAAAAATTTTGCGGAAAAGGTACTTAAAGAAATGGACCGTCATAGACCATGGGGGTGCCATAGGGAGGGGGTTTTTACACCATTCGGGCTGTTGTCTCAAGAAGTATGGACTTGCCCCTGAAACAACTTTTACCATCGTAATTGAGGCAGCGAATGCAAGTTGCTTCAACAAAAATCAAAGTGATTCAATAGCAGGTCTTAAAGTGAACATATCCAAAATTTTGTGTGGGAGCTACGGGATGGAGTGGACAAATATAGTCCGTATTCGAACCTTATCTATATCTGGTAGATATTATGAGAATGTGTAAAGTATGGACCAAATCGGTCACTCCCATCAAGAGTTATCGTGCGCACAATTTTTCCGAATATTTTTGAACTTTTGTGGGGTAGGTACCTGAAGGAGTGGACCGAAATGGTTTATATACGAACTTAAACTAAGTTTGAAAACAATATTACGAAGGACAAATTTTGGCCGGAATCGGAATTTCCGTTCGAGAATTATCTTGCGTTTCCACCCATAAAAATGGTGTCATAGGCTTTGTTTTTCAACTTTCAGGCTATTTTTTCAGGAAGTATGGACTTGCCCCTGAGCAACTTGTACCTTCGTATAGGGGACAGTGAATACAAGACGTTACAAAAAAAAACCAATGCGATTCGAGAGCAGGTCCTAAACTGAACTTTTCCGAAATTTTGTGTGGGAGGTACTCGAAGGAGTTTACCGATTAAGTCCATATTGGAACCTCATCTAAGTCTGGTAGAAATTTCATAATGTGCAAAGTATAGACCAAATCGGTTACTTCCTTCAAGAGTTAACGTTCGCACAAATTTTCCGAACATTTTCGAACTTTTGTGGGGAAGGTACCGGAAGGAGTGGACCGATATAATCCATCTTTGAATTTGAACTGAGTTTGGACATAATATTACGAAAGCCAAATTTTGGACCGAATCGGTAGATCCGTCCGAGAGTTATCTTGCGCTCCAACCACTACACACGGTGTCATAGGGTTTTTTTGTAACTTTCAGGCTATTTTCTCAGGAAGTATGGACTTGCCCCTAATTAAACTTATAGCGTCGTATAGAGGACAGCGAATACAACTTGCGTAAACAAAAATCAAAGAGATTCGAGACCAGGTCCTAATCTGAACTTTTGCGAAATTTTGTGTGGCAGGTACCCGAAGGAGTGGACCGATTGAGTCCATATTGGAACTTCATCTAAGTTTGGTAGAAATTACACGATGTGCAAAGTATGGACCAAATCGGTTGTTCCCTTCAAGAGTTATCCTGCGCACAAGCTTTGCGACAATTTTTGAACATTTGTGGGGGAGGTACCTGAAGGAGTGGACCTATATGGCCCATCTTCGAACTTAAATCAAATCTGGACAATATATTTCGATACCCAAAATTTGAACCGAATCCATTGATCCGTTCGAGAGTATCGTTCGCACCAGCCAGACAGACAGACGGACGGACGGACATTGCTAGATCTACTCAAAATTGTCTGAAACGGATATTGTACAAACATACATTTTTGGTCGTATCAAAGTGTAAATACCCTCTTTAGCCTAAAGGCTGAGGGTATAATGATCCAGATGTACGAATTTCTCTAGATGTTGTACCAGCGATACTAGTTGGTTCACGAAATTGGATGAAGCTTCGTAATAATTCCGCAGCGGAAAAATCTCATTTAAAACATTTTATGGCAGTAGCCAAAAGAGCTTCTAAGAATCCACGCGGAACCTTTTTAAATACATTTATGTTGGTAAATCCCCAGGCCGAACGGGATATCCTATGGAACAAACGGCATTTGAAGCCTACTTTACGTCTACTTAAAATTTTATACATGTAAGAAACCAGCTCCTTCTCTATTAACTTAAATGATATTTGGGACGATATTTGACGTAGGGGATGGAAGATACCAAGGAACGGTCCTGACCGGTTTTAACATGGCAAAGCCCAGGATTTATCTTGGTTCCTCTTTCATCTCAAGTGAACACTGACCTCCCCGTGGTGTCACCTTTAACACCCCTTAAAGGTAGTGAGCTAACATGTGCCGCGTGTTCACCCATTAGAACGTTAAAAACTTTGGTTTGGGCGTCGGGTTAGTTACCCTACCCTAGAAAAAACAGCCTACTATGAAAAATCCCACGGCAGCGGGTTCTTACATACCGGATTGACCCGAAACCATAGTGTTTCGGCCAGCGGCTGCCAACCCAGCATCAAACCTATGCTTCAACGTAGGTTTCGTGCTGCTACAACAACAACAACTATGAAAAAACGAAAGAAAAGAAAAACAAACCCCTCTAAAGTTGACGAACCCCGCAAACGTTTTAAGGACCATAAGCTGCGAATCTGCACCTGGAATGTTCGCACTCTTTATATAGAGAAGGTGCAGTCTTCGCATTGACAGACGTACTTGAAAAGTACAAGGCCGATATTACTGCCATACAGGAAATACGATGGATTGGGAAAGTCGTCACAACAACACCTAAAGGTGACGGACTGTATTATAGCTGCCATGACGTAAAGCATGAGTTTGGTTTCGGATTCGTAGTTAGTCGGAGGCTAAAACATCTGGTATCAAGCTTCACCCCCAGTGAATGAAAGACTTGTTGCAATTCGAATAAAAGCTAAATTCTTCAACATCAGATTTATTTGCGCTCATGCTCCCACTGAAGAAAAGGACGAAAAGACCAAAGATATATCTTACGAGCGCTTAGAAGAAACATATGACCGTTGCCCTGCCCATGACATTAAAATTATACTAGGCGATTTTAATGCCAAAATTGGAAAGGAGAATGTTTTTGGCCCAACAGTCGGGAAATTCAGCCACCACAGTGAAACATCTGACAATGGTATGAGGCTGATAGACTTTGCAGCTGCAAAAAACATGGTAGTTAGCAGTACCAGATTTAATCATCTCGATATTCATAAGGGCACCTGGCTGTCGCCAGATCAAAGAACAAGAAATCAAAGTGATCACGTTGTGATAGATGGAAGACATGCATCAAGCGTGTTGGATGTACGATCGTTCCGAGGTGCAAACATAGACTCGGACCACTACCTTGTTGCAGCAAAGGTACGCACAGCATATTCCACTCAACTAGCCCAATTGCTTAATCAAAGCACTCCTCATCCCGATAACATATCAGCGCAATGGCAAAGTATTGCCCACTCCATGTAAACAGCCGCAAAATCCATACTTGGATACCAGAGACCTCCACCAAGGAATCCATGGTATGATCTGGAGTGTCGTGCTGCCACCGAAGAGAAAAAATGCGGCATATAGGGCTACTTTACAATCAGTAGCAACGCGTAGCGCACGAGAGAGGTATCGGGAGAAAAGGAGAGAGGAGAAACGTTTTTTCCGCAGGAAAAAGAGAAAGATGGAAAAGCGGGAGTGTGAAAAAATCGAGATGTACAGGAGCCAGAATGAAGTCCGAAAATTCTACCAAAGAGTCAAGCATCAAACTGATGGCCTTGGTACAGGCACATTCTCCTGTAGAGACCAGCAAGGTAATTTGGTAACTGATACAGATAGTGTGTCCAGGATATGGAAAGAACCTTTTTGAAAACTGTTGGTATCCAATAGCAGCGAAGACGACGAAGATACCACAGTCCCAATCCCAGAAGATGGGAGAAAGACAGCAATAAACCGGCTAAAGAATAATAAGGCAGCAGGAGCTGATGGCCTACCAGCCGAGCTGTTTAAAACCGGAGGCGACACGCTGATAAGGTGTATGCATCAGCTAGTTAGCTCCATCTGGCTGGAAGAACGCGTACCACCCGACGATTGGAACCTGAACATCCTGTGTCCCGTCCATAAGAAAGGAGATAAGACTTTATGCTCCAACTATAGGGGCATAAGTCTACTCCCTATTGCCTACAAGATCGTGTCAGGGATATTGTGCGAACGACTAAAGCCTATGCTCAACGAGATAATTGGACCATACCAATGCGGCTTTAGACCTGGCAAGTCCACCATCGACCAGATATTTACCCTGCGGCAAATCCTGGAGAAGACCCAAGAGATGCAGATCGACACCTACCACCTTTTTGTCGATTATAAAGCCGCCTTCGACAGCCCGCTACGTTCAAAGATATTCCAAGCCATGTCTGAATTTGGTATCCCCGCAAAGCGCATTCAGCTTTGTAAAATGACACAAGATCTTCAGTTAAAATAGGAAAGAACCTCTCCCAAGAGTTTGGTACCAAAAAAGGTTTCAGACAAGGAGACAGCCTTTCGTGTGATCTCTTCAACATCCTGCTGGAAAAGGTTATACAAGACGCAAACGTCAAAAGAAGTGGCACAATCAACACCAATAGCCACCTGTTACTTGCTTATGCTGATGATATAGACATCATGGGACGATCAGTAAAAGAAGTAACCGATACCTTTATGAAGGTCGAAGGAGAATCTGCTAAAGTGGGCCTGGCGGTAAACGGTGAGAAGACCAAGTTGATGGTGTCGACGCGCAATGCGGCCATTGAGCTCGGACCGATTGTGGAAGTTGGTTCCTATAATATTGAGGTAGTAAAAGACTTCGTCTACCACCTCGGCACCTCTGTAAACACAACAAACGACATCAGTTGTGAAATAAAAAGAAGAATTGTATTGGCCAACAGATGCTACTTTGGTTTAAGTAAGCAGTTTAAAAACAAAGCCACATCTCGTCAAACAAAAATAACGCTCTACAAAACACTGATACTACCCGTGCTGATGTATGGCTCCGAAGCCTGGGTACTTGCGCCAGCAGACATGTTGTTGTTGTAACCCCTACAGGAAAAGATTGTATCGGGAGTAAAGAGAATAGAAAAAGAGAAGAAGAAAATATGAAATTAATAGGTGGACATCTAAGCATCAACTTCCAGTCCCAGGAAGCGGGCCGCTTCGACTGGATGTGTCCAAAGTGACTCCGGTGTCAGGTCTGTCGGTTGTGCAGGACACGCGAAGAGGTGCCGTGTGATGTGTGGAGATTGGCCACATTTTGGGCATGTGTCAGTTATCTCAGGATTCAGGAGGGAGAGATAACTGTTGAGGTACCTAGAGATACCAGACCTGAGCTGTGATAGAGTCGATCTGGTCTCCCTAGGTAGGACCCTCTCATCCTCACTTACAGGAGGGGGTCTCTCACCGAGCACAACACTGCTCGTATACGACGAGATTTGGTCATCGACCGACTTTGTGTGAACTTGCTTAAGGGCGTTTTTTATGTCATCATGTGATGGATTATGGGGGATTGGGGGGATATATGGCAGCTCTTTACGAAAGTCGTATCTGATGGGTACGTGTCTTTCGGAGAGGGGTCTAATGCAACTCTCATGGTTAGGGTGGTCTTGTTTCTTACATTTAATCACATGTTGTTGTGTTAGGAGGGTACAGTGTGATTTTACCGGTAGGAGTTTGGATTCGTGGTGTAGGTGGTTTTCTGGGGCCTTGGAGTGGCACCCAGTGGCGATACGCAAGGCCGTGTTCTGTACCGTTTGGAGATTCTTCCATTGGGTATCGCTGATGGCCGGTGACCATATTGGGGCTGCGTAATCAAGGAGGGGACGTCCTATTGCCTTGTAGGTGGTCAGGATGGTCTCCTTGTCTTTCCCCCATGTACTTCCTGAGAGGGCTTTAAGGATTTTGTTCCTTTTACCTACATTCCCAGCCACCATCTCAGCATGTTTACAGAAGAGGAACAGATTGTCGAATGTAACGACCAGTATTTTGGGGTTCTTTATAGTTGGGACGCCAGCTGACATTACAGTGCTTGGTGTGTTTGAGAGAAAAATTCTTCGAAAGATCTACGGACCGATCTGCGTTGACGGTGAATATCAACGTCGTATGAACCACGAGCTGTATCTGCTGTACAACGACACCAACATAGTTAAACGTATCGAGATGCAGCGATTGCGTTGGCTAGGCCATATAATAAGAATGAACGATGATGAACCCGCTAAAAAGGCGTATAAACATGGACCGCTTGGCGGTGCACGCAGAATTGGCAGGCCAAGGAATAGAGGGCGCAAACAAGTGGATGCTGAGATGAAAAGGCGCGGTATTCCAGAGTGCGAAGCAACAAATAGAGAGAATTGGAGATCTTTTCTTAGTTCGGCCTATGGAACAAATGTTGTGTAATGGGCCAACTAAGTAAGTAATATTGTCGTGATCAGGATGGTGAGATCTACCTATAAACAAATTCATCACGATCGGAGCTGAGCGGCTAAACTCATCTTTACCGTTTTTTGTGTATTATGCTAACTCTATTCACTCCTTTGAAACCGTTCGGTTGTCATATACAGCCCAATCATGAATATCAACTCCCCGAGAGTTGTTTCACTTTTTTCACGGGTAGTTTACATTCATGATCGGGCTGATAATCCCAGCAAAATAAATTGGTAGTCGTATATTGTGTTATTTCCATTCACTTCCTTCTTCAATAGGCTATTGAAAAAAAATCCCCTGATATATTAAATATAGGGAACCAAGATTTTACTGAATCCGAGTATTCCCGAAAGTAACTTACTGTGTTTTCCCTTTCCCTTTCAGGTAGTTACAGTAATGGAGTACGTCTGTTGACTCCAAGTGAATTTGATATATTCGTTGTTCTTAAATTTCCATTCCAATTAAATGTTCAACCGGATAAATCTCGACCAGGTTTCGTACATATTAAAATGCGCAAAAATATGAATAAGCTTGGAAATAATGTAAATAGTAGAAAATTATATTCGCTACTGGAAGATATTGTTGATTACAACACAGGCTATCTAAGAAGGACAAATTTCAAAGCTTGGATGTTCGATTTGATCGAAACAGCTGTAGAATCCTGCGAAGATTTTTTCTACCGTAAAGGCTTTAATGTTAAATACGAAGGACATGCAGTAGCCTATAATTTATATATAGAGGATCTGAATGATCCAGATGTACGAATTTCACTAGATGTTGTACCAGCGATACTAGTTGGTTCACAAAATTGGATGAAGCTTCGTAATAATTCCGCAATGGAAAAATCTGATTTTAAAGATTTTATGGCAGTAGCCAAAAGAGCTTCTAAGAAGAATCCACGAAGATCCTTTGTAAATACATTTATGTTGGTAAATTCCCAGCCCGAACGGGATATCCTATGGAACAAACAAAATTTAAAGCCTACATTACGTTTACTTAAGTCATTGCGTGACAAGTTGGAATTGAATCGTCTTAAAAGTTTTTTTGTTACGAATGTTTTTTTGTGGGAAGTGGAAATTCAACCTTTGGAATTTTGGCGTAAGCCCATTGGAGTTATTTTTATACATGTAAGTAACCCAGAGGGGTTACTCTGTATTGCGATGTGTTGGGGAAATTAAATAATTGGTACTCTATAATGCGTTTTGGTTTCTCCTATCGCATCTAATTGTTTCCTTTAGCAAATTAAGCATCACCACGCTCTGTCAAAATTTTGCTTTAAACTCTAAACAAACATTTCAAACGCATTGCAATACAGCGTTAACTCCTCCCACCTGCTCCTTCTCATTAAACTATAATGCTATTTAAGAATTTGTTTCCATTGTTAGATGCTACAACGGCTTTGTGATTGCCTTAATAAAGGGAATCTATCATATTTTTGGGACGCTGGTTATAATCTACTGGACATCCTAAGGCCAAATGAAATACAAGAGTATTCTAACAAATTAAACCAAACATATCGCACACTGAAGTCGTATTCACAACAACCAAATTTATCGTATGAACGTACTGCGTCTTATTTTGACTTACCAACGGACTCTGAAGATGAAGATGATGAATCCGAATATGATACTACTGAATATGATACTGAATCTGATTATGATGACGAATATTATTACGATGACGAATATTATTCCGAATCTGATTATGATGACGAACCTGAATCTGACCGCATGTATGGTTATTATTAGTATTTATGTAATTTTCCAATGTAATAATAATAATATAAATATTAAAATAAAATTTAAATAAATATTACATTTTATTTTTCAATTAAAAATATACACTTTTGTGGAAATTAGCTCAAAATTATTATTAAATTTGGTACGAGTTCAATTGATGGTATTTGCGCTTTAAATATCATCAACATGACCCATTTTTTGAAGGTGTTTGTGACTTATTTCATTATTCGACCTTCGATTTCACTGTGGCCTCGACATATGTGGGTGAGTTATATGTGTTTTGTGTGTGTGTGTGTTATGCCATCTCTATTCACTCCCTCATCTCGTATGAACGTATCCAGCAGGATATTAAAAATATCACATACAGTCAGGGACAAAAGTTTACATACACCCCCAAAATCCCGGGTATTGGGGTTAGTAGTGATTTTTATGAAATTTCAAGTATGCAGTTTTATTTCGTCTCACTAATAAACAATATTTAATAGAACAAAAGTATATTCCATAATACAAATAACGGTAAATTTTACAAAAACCTAAAAATGATGGGGACAAAAGTTTACATACACCCCAAGGAAGTATGCGTATTGCCGTGCAATTTATGGAATTAACTGAAAAATTTGTACATTTTATTGTTTTGGCGAATGCCTCTGGGTGTTTGAGATATATTTTAGAGAAAAGAAAATAATTTTGGGGGTCAAATGCCGTTATTTAAGGTCAAACTTCTTGTATGGCTTGTTAAAGCTGACCCTTACTTAAGTCTTTGCGTTTTTAGGTAATGCACTTTAAAAAAAGCACGAAATTAGTGTCAGGTTACAAATTTTGAGACCCTAGAAAGCTTAGGAATTGATCTTGTGCAAAATATTACTTCTTGGACGTCGATAAATGCCCGCTTTTCATCAGATTTCTCAGGAAGTTAATAGATTCCGCGGAATTCTTGGTGCAACTTACATATAGAAGGCCTTGAATTGCGTTGTGATATGGTCTGATACAATCCTCTGGCATCAATTAACTCAGAAATGTACAATTATACGAAACTTTTCGCCCCTATAGTGACGGTAATGATCATAATACGGAAACGACGTTGTTCACAGTACAAATTTCATGCTTTTTTTGGTAGTGCTTACATTTTGGTGCTTTGGTAGCTTCGGGAACGGGTTTGTAACAGAATATTTCACATTTCTGATTCAATTGATGCCAGAGGTTTGTATCAGACCATATTACAAGGCAATTCAAGGCCTTCTATATGTAATTTGCACCAAGAATTCCGCGGAATCTATTAACTTCCTGAGAAATCTGATGAAAAGCGGGCATTTATCGACATCCAAGAAGTAATATTTTGCACAAGATCAACTCCAAAGCTTTCTAGGGTCTCAAAATTTGTAATCTGACACTAATTTTGTGATTTTTTAAAGTGAATTACCTAAAAGCGCAAAGAATTAAGCAAGGGTCAGCTTTAACAAGCCATACAAGAAGCTTGACCTTAAATAACGGCATTTGACCCCCAAAATTATTTTCTTTTCTCTAAAATATATCTCAAACACCCAGAGGCATTCGCCAAAACAATAAAATGTACAAATTTTTCAGTTAATTCCATAAATTGCACGGCAATACGCATACTTCCTTGGGGTGTATGTAAACTTTTGTCCCCATCATTTTTAGGTTTTTGTAAAATTTACCGTTATTTGTATTATGGAATATACTTTTGTTCTATTAAATATTGTTTATTAGTGAGACGATATAAAACTGCATACTTGGAATTTCATAAAAATCACTACTAACCCTAATACCCGAGATTTAGGGGGTGTATGTAAACTTTTGTCCCTGACTGTATATATGAAGGTTTTCCTCGTTTGAAGCTGTTCGGCCATGGGTATCAGTCAATATCATATTTCAAAACAGGATTATTATTATCGACAAACAGATTGTAATTATTGATTTTTTTCAATTACAAATATGCGTTTTTATGGAAATTACCTCGAAATTATAGTTTTCAACTGCCACGGTTGGTCCCGAGTCAATGGGGGGATGGTATTGTGCCTAGATATTATCAACAACAAACTGGTCCTTTTTTGAATGTGGTTGTGACTTCTTTCGATATACGACCCATGATGTCATAGTGGCGTCGAGCGAGTAACAAGTGTGTTTGGCTGATTTCCGAAACGTCAGTTGCTTTGTATTCGTGCATGAAACTAGGGGTTCTTAGATCGAGCTCCGTACTAGAGTAATTTTATGAAATTGTAGCAGTGGGGAACTCAATCTACGAACCCCTAGTTTTATGCACGAATACAAAGCAACTGACGTGTTTCGAAAGTCAGCATTTTTATGAGTGTGTCATGTCATCTCTAATCACTCCCTCCTCCCGTATGGACTTTTCTAGCAGCACATTAATAGCCAGTTTCTCTAAGACGATCGAAAGGTTATTCGAACAAATGTTAGTCGTTCGAATTTGAACGGAAATCGGTTTCTGTAATATATGCATTGTCGTTCGACACGAGTTACGTTTTCGATTTTCATGTCAAATAATACTTTACGTTATAAAATATTGCCAGATTATTAAAGTTTGCTTTTGGTGTACTTTTGTTAAAAATAATACGAAATAATATGCTTGCTTATACAACTGTGTTCCTTTCTTGTGACGTTCTGTCAAATAAATGAAGTAAACAAATATAAAATATTTGAAGTTTAAACTTATAAAGAAAGTAAACAAAAGAAAATTAATTGAACTGTGAACAAATATAACAATATTGTGATGGAGTTAACAGCAGCCGTGTATTTTTTAAACGAGTTGGAGGAAGAAAATCTATCCATACCTCGTAAACAGTTACGAGACGCATATAATGTATTGGAAATCCCATCGAAACAGTAAGAACACCATCTTCATTTAACGATAAATATAAATATATGCATTTTTAAACATTTCTTGCAGATTTATTTCAAATTTTCGTATCAACAAAGATGTATTCAGAATGTTGGTTGATTTGTTTAACAAGAAGGGCAATTCCACATTCAGAAATACCGCTGTGCGATCAGATGTGAAGTTAGCAACATTTATCCGATTTCTAGCCACTGGAAGCTATCAAGAAACACTCGGCAACGAATTTATTTCGTCCACCGCCAGGAGTACCGTCTGTAGGATAATATCGGAGTGTCTAATATTTTTCGAAAATTATGTGTGTGGAGACTGGATACAAATGCCTAACCTAAATGATGAGAACGAAATAAAAAAGGCATTTTTTGACACAACGGGATTTCCGGGTACAATAGGATGCGTTGACGGAACACATGTCCGTATAAAATCGCCTGGAGAGGATGTTAGACACCTTTATTATAACAGAAAGGGTTATTATAGCCTGAATGTTATGGTGGTAAGGCATGCACATCTTTTACTTCTTCATAAGGTCCTTAATGTCAAATGTTTCAGATCTGCGACCACAATACAAAAATTATGTACGTCGACGCTAGGCACCCTGGAGCAAATCACGACGCCTTTATTTGGGAACAAAGCATTGTAGACGAGAAGTTACAAAATTCGTTCGACGACGGAAAAAGGAACACGTGGATACTAGGTATGATAACCGTCATGTAAATATGCAAATATATTTTTAAAATCAATTATTTTTTCCTTTAGGTGATTCGGGCTACAAATTAAAGCCATTTTTAATGACACCCTTTCGAAATCCAAAAGACGCTGTAGAAAGGCGCTACAATAAAAAACATGCTAGTACGCGTAATGTTGTCGAACGATGTTTTGGAATATTGAAAAATAGATTCCGATCCATCATTGGGTCTAGAGGATTACACTACGACAGCAAAAAAGCAATTCAAATCACTAATGCGTGCTGCGCACTTCATAACATATGTTTGTTTTACAAATGCGAAGAACCTGATGTTGATGATGTTAGCGAAATTGAAGAAACGGAAGACGACAATCGTGAATTCGAAGATGAGGCAAGGGCAATTTTAATAAGAAGACATATAGCTATAAATCTCTAAAGAGTATGTGTATTAACTAGTAATATGTCCAACATCTCTTGAAACAATAACCAAATATAACTTGAGATCTATTTATAAAAAAATGTATTGTTTATATTGAACACTTTAGTCACTCAATACATGTAAGACCAATTTATCGGTTTCCTCTCTTGAAGTCCTAATAAATATTGGGCTCTACGGGTAGCGTGTGCTCACCTGAGGTTTTTACTAACTACAAAAATCTAATCTCCGTTAGTTGGAAAAAAGGCTACTGTAAGATAACCTACAATGCCAAGCACTTCGGCTGTATTGTTCTTCTATTGGAATATGGCTAAATTCGTGAAGTAGTTGTATGAGGTACATACTATTTACAAGGCTCATCCGAATATGTAAACATTAAAGGATCGTCATATAAAAATCAAATGTATTGTAGTCGGGTAAACTACAATGAGCATATCCAATTAAATAAACGGAAAGACTTTAAAAAGGACTAAAAATTATTTAGACGATGTGTATTTTCTATATATTTAAAACATACATATATAATTAGTAATATTTAAAGTTAGTCATTCATATTGGATATTAGCGGAAAGGAATGCTTATTAGAATTCCTGTAAAAATATCAAATTAATCACAATTTAATAAATTCATTTTGTGCTGCGTTCTGTGTAGTTTTTATACAAATTTTCCATCCTATTTGCTGCATCCTGTATTGCCGAAAGGCTTTTGGCTTGAGATTCTGCGGCATCAGCTAGTCTAATTAATATTTCATTTTGTGCTTTTAATGTAGACACGTTTTCTTCCGCAATACTGATTTGTTGGCGTATTAGAATAAGTTGCTCCTCGACTGTGCATTTGTTTTTCTTTGCTTACGAACAAGAAGGCGCTTTATCATCAATTGGATGATCCCTCTTCTTATTCATTATTTTTTTGGAACTCTTGTTACCCTTTTGGCTAAATTGATTTTCAATGATTTGTATTTCGGGTACTGTAATAAGGATTTCATCATTAATAGGTGGTGAACTCATTGAATTTGACGATTTTGGAGGTGATTCGAGTAAAGAAATAAACGAGTTCTCCAATGAAGCAGAGTCGGTTCTGTTTTCGTTATAACCAAATAGGTTACCATTTGGAGCTGCGGCAGATGAAAGTGTTCTGTCAATTATTTCCTCCATCTCAGTCAAATTGCACATTTTATATAGCCCACCACCAGTTTCCCGAAGACTTTTTATGTTCTCAGAAATCTTTTTCTTGGTCCTAGATTTCAAATCAGCCCAAGTCTGCAACAAATAAGAACAAATGCGAGAGAAAATGGTTATGATGAAAAGGATGCAATGGAGGTAAACATACTTTTTTCCATTCTATTACGGCTCTCATTGGGGGACCGAGCGAATTGAGTTTCAATGTTATCTCCTTCCACAATTCGTCCATGGAATTCTTGTTGTTGCCAAATACCGGTGCCCCTCTTGCCATTTCCGGATGTTCTTCCATATATAGCACCAATGTTTTTATTTGATAGGCTGTGGTTTTCCTTATACTGAAACAATAACATATATGTATTTTTGGATCTCTATAAATGCATAAACATGAATATATGTATAACATACCTTTTATTCTCCATTGTTTTTTAATTTAAGAAATAAATTATTTTTGCTTTTAATATTTTTAAATTTTCACCATTCGAAAGGTAAATTGATAGTGACTGATTTTGACATATCGTTTCGTATATTTGACAACTTTATCGTCGTACAGAAACTCAAAATGATTCAAATACACACAGTTACGTTACGTTTTCTTTCGAGTTGTCGATTGTAGTCACCAATCGAATAGAACACATTTACTGAAACCAAAACTGGATTTCTTTTCGAACTGAAGCGAAAGAAGTCTTTCTATCGTCTTAGAGAAATAGGCCATAAAAATATTACATTAAAGAAAAGTTTCTCTCGTATGATTTTGACCATGGAGGACTGTCGCAAGCAGCAGCATTATTATTATCGACAAACAAATTGTAAGTATCGAATTTGGCGTACGGTGAAGATCTGGTCGCTAATGGGAGGATTTGCTGGATCTAAAACCGCATTGGTATTGATATAATTTTCATTTTGTTTTTTTTTTTTTTTTAACTAAATATAATTTTTCATGGATGGATCATAGGATACACATTTTTTCATTTCATTTATTCATCAATTGTAATATAAAAAAGCCAACATGGCCAATAACTTATATTATCTTACTACAATATCCAAACACCAAGAACTTAGAAGTAAATAATTAAAATTAAATATACAGTGCTGCTCAAAACATTTGCAACTCAGATGCCTATATCACATTCAATCTATTTTTAGGGACATTTTGAGTTTAGAAATATGTTTGTTTTTGTTATTTGATTTTTTATTGACCATATTTTCAAGATTTAAAAATCATTATCCAGTTATGAACACTTATGTTTAAAAAATGTTTGAAATATCGGAGGACCACATGTTTTAGCCTGCTCAAAACATTTGCAACTCCGTGGTACGAATATCTATTAGTTCATTTTTGACCAGTTTTTTGTATTGATTGGCATCAAATTGATTTTAATCAGAAGAAGGGGGCAAAAAGCTTTCATGGGGAGTACTTTTATCCCACATATGTTTACTTTTGATAGACAAGTATGCCGAAAACAAGACATGTCCAATTTTTTAAGAAAAACTTAAATTACGACCAGAAATTTTTATCAACGCTTTGCTAAAATGGTAATTTTTGAAAATTCTGAATCCAACGAGGTCCAAAACTAAACATAGGAACACCACAATATCTAAAACAGAGCTGGATACCGCGTAAAAAGCACTAAAATCGCCATAAAATGGGAAGAAGATGCGAGGACAACAACATCTACTGCAGGGGATGATCAAAAAATTATACGAATTATTAAGCAGATCTCTCAGAGGTCATCAACAGATGTTTAAAATAGACTTGACACCGATAAATCTATACAAACACCTCCGATACATACCAAAGACACCGGTATACCAAAATAGGCAAATTTTGGGAAAACAGTAATTTCCGGGAAAAATGGAATTTTTCAGAGAAATTATTCAAAAGATGTGTGGTTATATTTTTGGAGTAGTGAAATCGAGCAGTTCTCCTCGATATAAATCAATATTTAAGTTATATGGCTTGAAAAAGATTGATTGATCACCAGAACTAAAGATAATAGAATTTGTCCCCTTATACGAAAAAGTTGTCCCAAAATGTAGAAGGTGTTTTATATTGCCCTGGAGGTATTTTTATGGACAGAAATGGTACAGGATACATGAGGTCGAGATATTTATCAGATCCAAGAACTAACCGGACAGGTAGCATGTTAAAATCTCACCATGTACACTCCAGAATTGTCGTATAACAGAATGTTTTGGCATAATACGGCTTCTAAACGTATATATAACCACGTAAAACTAGTAATTTTTTGAAAATATGCTTAAGTTCTTATCGGACGCAATCAGCTATAGTAATCTAAATTCATATAGGAGGTTCCGGGACTCTAATCTGGACTCTAGACTATTAAATATCGAATAAAACCTTGGTATTTAACAATTATCCTTAGAGCGCAGGATTCCAAAAGATATATTAACTTATTTGATTGTCTAAGTCTGGAGTTTCCCCCATTGGCTTAACTTCATCACTTTCCTCTTTGCAGAGAAAAATGTTTACAAAACGCACTGACAGCTTGCAAAATTTTTACTGATCGCTACCAATATCATGATTTCATCCCGGCGAAGGGAATTATCAATTGGCTTTTCAGTTTTTGAAATGATGATTTTTTTAGTGAAAACCTGAATTAGTTAACTGGTTTCCTTTACGATGTCTCCAGATAATAATTAAAATGTTTGATTCACAATGTATTATCAAAACAAAAATAATTTCTTCAGATTTTGAATAAAATGATCTAGTTGCACATGTTTTGAGCAGAACCAAAAGTGAGTTCGAGCTTTGTTTTGTATATTTTTTTGTAAAATAAGTGAAATTTTTGCAAATTAATTTTTAAATCTTTAAAAAGGATTCAATAAACAATCAATCTACAAAAATATTGGCATTTCAAATCCACAAACTACCTCAGAACTATATAAAATATGAACTAGTCATTCCAGTTGCAAATGTTTTGAGCAGCACTGTATATATAAATACATAAATAAAATATATACATAAATACTATGCATTCTATGATTAATGACTATCAAAGGAATTCATTGAAATACAAATATAAATAGACTCCCTATTCATAGCCACTAACCACTGCACTTCACTTAACAAATGTTAAGAAAAGTGGAGGGGAGATGAGCAAGGGACGTCCATACACAATAAATGCTATGTTTCACTCAATCACTAGAGTGAACATAGTTTTTTACATTTTATTTACATTTACATTTTAGCGAGGGCTTCAACCCAGCTCCCTCTCTCTAATCCCGCTAATAACTTTGACGTAAACTCATTTCACATCTGAAAATAAATATCCATTAATAACATAATATCCATTAATAATATAAAAATATCCATTAATAATATCCATTATTATTAATTAATATCTATTAATATCCAAATCCTCAGTATAATCCGTAAAAGCAAACCTCGCAAAGTGGAACTGGAGATGAATCACCACTCAAAGTTTTTTTTTTTGTCAAATTTCTAGCACAATCATCCCTACACTTTGCAAACCACAACTCGGATCCAGGCCATAATATCCTGATGTTGATCATATTGCGTCTCTCCGAGTAATTATTGAGATTTTTGTCCACTTCAAAAAAAAACTTTTGTTCGCCTATATTATCAAAAACAAGTAAAAAAGTATCAGTCGGCTTTGCCGACAGAGATATACCCTCAGCCTGGTTATATTAAAACAATTTTTTTCCGAAATACGTATGTATTTAGGGGGTTTTAAAAATTTTGGGCGTTTGAAGCGAAAAAAACTGTTGATTAGGATTAAAGAGCAGATACTAAATGGAATGGATCTACATTGACCGTTATAAAAGTGGATCTCCAGCCACAACATATGGTGCCATAGGGGTTTTTTACACTCTTCGGGCTGTTTGCTCGAGAAGTATGGACTTGCCCCTAAAAAAACTTTTACCACCGTAATTAAGGCAGCGAATGCAAGTTGCTTCAACAAAAAATAAAGTGATTCGAGAGCATGTCTTAAAGTGAACTTATCCAAAATTTTGTGTGGGAGGTACCGGATGGAATGGACACAAATATAGTCCATATTTGAACAAGACCTATATCTGGTATATATATTAGGATGTGTAAGGTATAGACCAATTCGGCTACTCCCTTCAATAGTTACCATACGAACAATTTTGGATAAAATATTACTAAGGCCATATTTTGTACCGAATCGGCAGATCCGTTCGAGAGTTATCCAACACTACACACGGTGTCATAGGGGTATTTGCATCCTTCAGGCTATTTTCTCAGGAAGTATGAACTTGCCCCTAATGAGACATGTACCGTCGTAAGCGGGGCAGTGAATACAAGTTGCTATAACAAAAATCAAATTGATTCGAGAACAGGTCCTAAACTGAACTTTTCCGAAATTTTGTGTAGGAGGTACCCGAAGGAGTGGACCGATATAATCTATATTCGAACTTGATGTATGCCTAGAGGTATTATTATGCAAAGTTTGGTTCAATTCGGTTACTCCCTTCGAGAGTTATCGTGCGCACAAGTTTTGCGACAATTTTTGAACATTTGTGGGGGAGGTACCTGAAGGAGTGGACCTATATGGCCCATCTTCGAACTTAAATCAAATCTGGACAAAATAGTTGGATACCCAAAATTTGAACCGAAATGATTGATCCGTTCAAGAGTTATCGTGCGCACTAGCCAGACAGACAGACGGACGGACGGACATTGCTAGATCTACTCAAAATTGTCTGAAACGGATATCGTACAAACATACTTGGGGTCTAAAACCATTATTTCGATGAGGCACATTTTTGGTCGTATCAAAGTGTAAATACCCTCTTTAGCCTAAAGGCTGAGGGTATAAATATGGGGAGCTCCTCTACGAAGGTACTTGGCATTTTAATTAAAATAAAATTTAAATTAATATTAAGTTTTATTTGTATACCCTCAGCCTTTAGGCTAGAAAGGGTAAATACACTTTCATACGGGCAAAATGTGCCTCATCGAAATAATGACAATTTTTGAACATTTGTGGGGGAGGTACCTGAAGGAGTGGACCTATATGGCCCATCTTCGAACTTAAATCAAATCTGGACAAAATATTTGGATACCCAAAATTTGAACCGAAATGATTGATCCGTTCAAGAGTTATCGTGCGCACTAGCCAGACAGACAGACGGACGGACGGACATTGCTAGATCTACTCAAAATTGTCTGAAACGGATATCGTACAAACATACTTGGGGTCTAAAACCATTATTTCGATGAGGCACATTTTTGGTCGTATCAAAGTGTAAATACCCTCTTTAGCCTAAAGGCTGAGGGTATAAATATGGGGAGCTCCTCTACGAAGGTACTTGGCATTTTAATTAAAATAAAATTTAAATTAATATTAAGTTTTATTTGTATACCCTCAGCCTTTAGGCTAGAAAGGGTAAATACACTTTCATACGGGCAAAATGTGCCTCATCGAAATAATGGTTTTAGACCCCAAGTATGTTTGGGCGAAATGTGTTTCGGACAATTTGGAGTTGATTTAGCAATGTCCGTACGTCTGTCGATCTGTCTGGCTGGCTGGTTCGCACTATCGAACGGATGAACCGATTCGGTTCAAATTTTGGCTTTCGTAATATTTTGTCCAAACTTAGTTTAAGTTCGAAGATGAGCTGTATCGGTCCACTCCTTCTGGTACCTCCCCCACAAAAGTTCGAAAATGTTCGGAAAATTTGTGCGCACGATAACTCTTGAAGGGAGTAACCGATTTGATCCACACTTTGCACACCGTGAAACTTCTACCAGACTTAGATGAGGTTTCAATATGGACTCAATCGGCCCACTCCTTCGGGTACCACCTCCCCCACAAAATTTCGGAAAAGTTCAGTTTAGGACCTGCTCTCGAATCGCTTTGATTTTTGTTGCATCAACTTGTATTCACTTCCCCCCATACGACGGTACCAGTCTCATCAGGGGCAAGTCCATACTTCCTGAGAAAATGGCCGGAAAGGTGCATAAAGCCCCTATGACACCTTGTGTAGTGGTTGGAGCGCAAGATAACTCTCGAACGGATCTGTCGATTCGGTCCAAAATTTGGCCTTCGTAATATTTTATCAAAACATAGTTTAAATTCAAAGATGGGCTATATCGGTCCACTCCTTCAGGTACCTCTCCCACAAAAGTTCAAAATGTTCGGAAAAATTGTGCGCACGATAACTCTTGAAGGGAGTGACCGATGTAATCCATACTTTGCACATCCTAATATATCTACCAGATATAGATCAGGTTCGAATATGGATTGTATTTGTCCACTCCTTCGGGTACCTCCCACACAAAATTTCGGTTAAGTTCACTTTAAGACCTGCTCTCTAATCACTTTGATTTTTGTTGAAGCAATTTGCATTCGCTACCTCCATTACGACGGTAAAAGTTTTTTCAGGGGCAAGTCCATATTTCTTGGGAAAACAGCCCGAAATGTGTAAAAACCCCCTATGACACCATATCGACGCCTCCACACAATATTATGCTAAGTCGACTTAGCATGTTTTCAAGTTCTTTACATTTTTATATTTAACGTCCTTTAACTTAAATTCTGTCAAATTTTGGTAATAATCGGACAATCCGAACAGAAGTTATAAACAAATATTTACGTAGCATAGTACTGAAGTTCAAAAAAATTTCCAAACTTTTAGAGCTTGTCCTGCAAAACTCACTGTTCAGAATTTGCAAACTATGATTTGGAGGTGTCGAACGTCCTTTAACTTAAATTCTGTCAAATTTTGGTAATGATCGGTCAATCCGAACAGAAGGTATAAACAAATATTGACTTAGCATAGTACTGAAGTTCAAAAAAATTTCCACGCTTTGAGAGCTTCTCCTGCAAAACTCACTTTTTAGACTTAGCATACTATTATTTGGAGGTGTCGATATGTGGCGGTCGGAGAACACGATAACTCTCGAACTGTACAACCGATTTGGTCCAACATTTTGTCTTCGTCATATTATATCCAAACTTAGTTTCATGGGCAATACCGGTCCACAACTTTCGGGGTACTTCTCCCCAATATTTAAAAAATGTAACTAAAATGCTAGGACGATATCACTTGAATGGGGCAACCAATTTGGTCCAAACTATGGATCTCCTAATATTTTATCAAAATTTAGTTTAACTTCTAAAACTACAAAAATTCAACATTTGTGTCTTAGTGCAGTTAATTCCTAATCCACATTTTTGTCGGCAAGTTCAAATGTCCAAAAAGGGCCACAAAATTCTGAAGAGATCTTAAATACATTCGATCTGTCCGGAGGTAAAAGTTTCGCTTCACATTGTCTGAGGGTATATATCTGTCGGCAAAGCCGACTGACACTTTTTTACTTGTTAAATTGCAAATATGCGCTTTTATGGAAATTAGCTCAAAATTATTATTAAATTTGATACGAGTTCAATGGATATGGAATTGTGCTTTACATATCATCAACAGGGTCCGTTTTTGGAGTTGTTTGTGACTTCTTTCAGAATGCGACCTTCGATGTCACTGTGGCCTCGACGAATTTTTCATGGGACAATATCGGAACCAATAAATATTGTGCCAGGTCTTCGATTGGAATGCATTTGCATCCCGCTTTGCATGTTGTGATAGGTGAGTTACTCTTGTCAAGTGTAGCAAACAGAGGTATTCATCTTTGTCACCCCGTAAACGTGGAGTACGTAAATGATTTAACGTATCCTGGCGACATTACACTGATCTCCTTCTTCCAAAGTCACATCCTTCTTTAGGTTGAAAAAGTCAAGGGGAATTTCTGTTCAGAATGACCCCTAATAACTTGAAAACCAATGCTAAAAATGCAACAAAAGTTCCAATATTCAACTCCAGCGTAAAATCCACACTTGTTTACGGGTGTGAACGAAGCATGGCTCAAATCCACCAGAGGATCAAATAAACAGCAACCTTTTATTAAAAATAAAAATGGAGAAGGATTAGCGGAATTCTCTACATAAACATAAGGGTAGACCCCACAAGGCACTCGTCGTTATAGAAGATGGTTCAAAGGTTCTTTGCGGTAAGGTTGAACTAATAAAATAAAGTCTGTTAACGAGAACTTTAGCTGATTTCAAAGTCGAAACAATGGCTAATACTGGTAATAATTGTGAGAAAATTTATACGTCACTATGCGCATTTTAACCGACGCTAAAGCAATAAATAATAATAGAAAACACAAGATCCGATAATAAGGTAGGTGTGTGCTCGCTCCTCTTACCTGATGTATACAACTTTTCAACATTACGCTATAGGTCTTCAACCACATGTCGCCAGAATTCCAAACAATCGACTACCAAGGCAACGAGTTTTGGAAACCCGACCTTCTGTATGAGAAACAGAGCAAGTACATATACACGGTGCTCTTGAAACAATTTTAAATGGAAGGTGCTTACACCTTGGAAGTTTTTGCGGATTCTGAAACTACAATGTTCATACATGAGAAAAATCAAAAAACAAAAAAAATCGCCGGAGCGCTTTTGAAATAAATCGCGATTTAAGTTGACATTTTTAGGGGTTGTTTAGGTTTTCACGATTTTGCTTAGAAACCGCAAGTCCTATCAAAATAGGACTAAAGAAAATGTTGTAGCTATGAAAATTCTCTACAAGATCGGCCTTTGTGGTATTTTCGTAGTTTTTACCATTTTTGAGATATGTAAGTTCAAATTGGGACAATGCACTGACTGTATCGCCCCCTTATAAAACAAAGCCATGAAGGGTGCGCCTTAACTAAGTTTTGATGAAAACCGCTTACACAGGGAAAGTTTTTGTGAATTCTGAAACAGCAGTGTTCATAGATGAGAAAAATCCAAAAACAAGAAAAAATCGCTGTAGGGATTTTTAAATAAACCGCGGTCAAAATTCACATTTCTGGGTGTTTTTTAGGTTTTCACGACTTTGCTTGGAAACCGCAAGTCCAATCGAAATGGAGCTAAAGAAAATGTTGTAGCTGTGAAAATTCTCTAGAGGATTGACCTTACCATTTGTTCCCAGCATGTACCATTTTTGAGATAAAGAAGCTCAGTTTATCGGGTATGTGATGGAAAACGATTCGACTCGTTTTGCCATAAATCGAAATCGTATATCTCCAATTTTGGTGAGTATTTAAATGAAACTGAAAATGGATTTTAAAAATATTATTCAAATAAGGGGCGTTTGCGAAGCAAAACTATATATATCATCAACGGCACTCCGATTATATACCATTTCGATTCTGCAAATCGAGTCGATTCGGTTTTCATCACATACCCGTATATTTTAGGTTTTTTTTTGTTAGGGTTTCGCGATTTTGCTTGAATACGGTAAGTCTTATCGATATGGGACCTGAGAAAATCTTAAAGCAGTGAAAATTCTCTACAAGACTGACTTAAGTAACTTATCCTAAGTTGTAACATTTTTTTAGATATATAAGTTTAAGTTGGGAATTTGCAGTCATGACATTGTTTTATAAGGGGGCAATACAGAATTGAACTGAATTTGAATTGTCCCAATTTGAAATTCTATATCTCAAAAACGGTAAAACCGACGAGAATACTATAAAGGTCAATCCTGTAGAGAATTTTCATAGCTACAACATTTTCTTTAGTCACATTTTGGTAGGACTTGCGGTTTTTAAGCAAAATCGTGAAAACCTAAACAACCCCTAAAAATGTCAACTTTAATCGCGATTTATTTAAAAAGCGCTCCGGCGATTTTTTTGTTTTTTGATTTTTCTCATCTATAAACATTGTAGTTTCAGAATCCGCAAAAAATTCCGAGGTGTAAGCACCTTCCATTTAAAATTGTTTCAAGAGCACCGTGTATAAGGTAAAGTTGGATGGATACAGGTAAGAACACATTAACAGAAGGTATTATAGAGTCCCCAACAGCCAATGCCAAGGCTCAAGATAGGGCAAATTGGAGAAGTCTTTGCAAAAAAATGTCTAGTCTGCAAGGTAAAAGAGGTTTGGAATAGGTATGTACCTGCACGGAAGAATCAGTTTAATGTTTTTCCTTTTGGCAGAATTTTCGGGGTTCATTACTTACATAGCTGGCCCATTACAGAACATTTGTTCCATAGGCCGAACTAAGAAAAGATCTCCAATTCTCTCTGTTTTGTGCTTCGCTTTTTGGAATACCGCGCCTTGTCAGCTCTTCATCCACTTGTTTGCGCCATCTATTCTTTGGCCTGCCAATTCTGCGTGCACCGCCATGTGTCTCGAATTTATACGCCTTTTTAGCGGGTTCATCATCGCTCATTCTTATTATATGGCCTAGCCAACGCAATCGCTGCATCTCGATACGTTTAACTATGTTGATGTCATTGTATAGCAGATACAGCTCGTGGTTCAACGACGTCGATATTCACCGTCAACGCAGATCGGTCCGTAGATCTTTCGAAGAATTTTTCTCTCAAACACGCCAAGCACTGCCTTATCTGCTTGGGCAAGTACCCAGGCTTCGGAACCATACATCAGCACGGGTAGTATCAGTGTTTTGTAAAGCGTTATTTTTGTTTGACGAGTTGTGGCTTTGTTTTTAAACTGCTTACTTAAGCCAAAGTAGCATCTGTTGGCCAATACAATTCTTCTTTTTATTTCACAACTGATGTCGTTTGTTGTGTTTACGGCGGTGCCGAGGTATACGAAGTCTTTTACTACCTCAAAATTATAGGAACCAACTTCAACAGTCGGTCCGAGCTCAATGGACGCATTGCGCGTCGACACCATCAGCTTGGTCTTCTCGCCGTTTACCGCCAGACTCACTTTAGCAGATTCTCCTTCGACCTTCATAAAGGTATCGGTTACTTGTTTTACTGATCGTCCCATGATGTCTATATCATCAGCATAAGCAAGTAACATGTGGCTATTGGTGTAGATTGTGCCACTTCTTTTGACGTTTGCCTCTCGTATAACCTTTTCTAGCAGGATGTTGAAAAAGGTCTCACGAAAGGCTGTCTCCTTGCCTGAAACCTCTTTTGGTACAAAACTCTTCGGAGAGGTTCTTTCCAAATTCAGACATGGCTTGGAATACCTTTGAACGCAGCGGGCTGTCGAAGGCTGCTTTATAATCGACAAAAAGGTGGTAGGTGTCGATCTGCATCTCTTGGGTCTTCTGCAGGATTTGCCGCAGGGTAAATATCTGGTCAATGGTGGACTTGCCAGGTCTAAAGCCGCATTGGTATGGTCCAATTATCTCGTTGACCATAGGCTTTAGTCGTTCGCAAAATATCCCTGACACGATCTTGTAGGCAATAGGGAGTAGACTTATGCCCCTATAGTTAGAGCATACAGTCTTATCTCCTTTCTTGTGGACGGGACATAGGATGCTCAGGTTCCAATCGTCGGGTACGCGTTCTTCCTGCCAGATGGTGCTAACTAGCTGATGCATACACCTTATCAGCGTGTCGCCTCCGGTTTTGAACAGCTCGGCTGGTAAGCCATCGGCTCCTGCTGCCTTATTATTCTTCAGCCGATTTACTGCTGTCTTTACCTCATCTTGGCTCGGCGGTATACATTCAATACCATCTTCTGGGATTGGGACTGTGGTATCTTCGTCGTCTTCGCTGCTATTGGATACCAACAGTTTTGAAAAATGTTCTTTCCATATCCTGAGTACACTATCTGTATCAGTTACCAAATTATCTTGCTGGTCTCTACCGGAGGATGTGCCAGTTCCAAAGCCATCAGTTTGATGTTTCACTCTTTGGTAGAATTTTCGGACTTCATTCTGGCTCCTGTACATCTCGATTTTTTCACACTCCCGCTTTTCCATTTCTCTCTTTTTCTTGCGAAAAATAAAACGTTTCTCCTCTCTCCTTTTCTCCCTGTATCTCTCTCGTGAGCTACGCGTTGCTACGGATTGTAAAGTAGCCCTATATGCCGCATTTTTCTCTTCGGTGGCAGCACGACACTCCTGATCATACCATGGATTTCTTGGTGGAGGTCTCTGGTATCCAAGTATGGATTTCGCGGCTGTTTGCATGGAGTGGGCAATGCTTTGCCATTGTCCTGATATTTTATCGGGACGAGGACTGCTTTGATTAAGCAGTTGGAGAAGTTGAGTGGAATATGCTGTGTCTATCTGTTGTGATTGCAGCTTATCGATGTCCAACTTCCGTGTTGTGTCTTTTCGCACTTTGTTTGCTACGTTTAATCTGGTACGTACCTTTGTTGCATCAAGGTAGTGGTCCGAGTCTATGTTTGCACCTCGGAACGATCGTACATCCAACACGCTTGATGCATGTCTTCACAACATGATCAATTTGATTTCTTGTTTTCTGATCTGGAGACAGCCAGGTGCCCTTATGAATATCGATATGCTTAAATCTGGTACTGCTAACTACCATATTTTTTGCAGCTGCAAAGTCTATCAGCCTCATACCATTGTCAGATGTTTCACTGTGGAGACTGAATTTCCCGACTATTGGGCCAAAGATATTCTCCTTTCCAATTTTGGCATTAAAATCGCCTAGAATGATTTTAATGTCATGGACAGGGCAACGGTCATATGTTTCTTCTAAGCGCTCGTAAAATATATCTTTGGTCCGTTCGTCCTTTTCTGCAGTGGGAGCATGAGCGCAAATAAAGCTGATGTTGAAGAATTTAGCTTTTATTCGAATTGCAGCAAGTCTTTCATTCACTGGGGTGAAGCTGGATACCAGATGTTTTAGTCTCCGCCTAACTACAAATCCGCAACAAAACTCATGCTTTACGTCATGGCAGCTATAATACAGTGCGTCACCTTTAGGTGTTGTTGTGACGCCTTTCCCGTTCCATCGTATTTCCTGTACGGCAGTAATGTCGGCCTTGTACTTTTCAAGTACATCTGCCAATGCGTAAACTGCACCTTCTCTATAAAGAGTGCGAACATTCTAGGTGCAGATTCGCAGATCATGGTCCTTAAAACGTTTGCGGGGTTCGTCAACTTTAGAGGGGTTTTATTTTTCTTTTCTTTCGTTTTATCATAGTAGGCTGTTTTTGCTAGGGTAGGGTTACTAACCCGACGACCAAACCCAAGTTTTTAACGTTCTTATGGGTGAACGTGCGGCACATGTTAGCTCACTACCTTTAGCGGGTGTTAAAGTCAGTTCCCCAGGTGGCACCATAGGGAGGTCAGTGTCCACTTGAGATGAAAGAGGAACCAAGATAAATCCTGGGCTTTGCCTTGTTAAAGCCGGTCAGGACCGTTGCTTGGTATCTTCCATCCCCTACGTCACCCTTTCGGGGTTCATTATGCCACCTATATCTCGATTTGGTCACACAATCATGTCTATACCCTCATCCTATAGGCCAACTGTAGGATACAATGAATTATGTACCCCATCGAAATAATGGTTTTAGACCCCACATCACATAGCTCGATTTTTCATTCACGAGCAAATACTCGATCGAATCGAATGTCGTAATTAGGCCCCTGTTTGGACGAAATCCGTTTAACATAATATGGAGTCGATTTAGCCATGTACTTCGGCCCGTCTATCTGTCTGATGGCTTCGCACGATAAGTCTCGAACGAATTAACCGATTTGGTCCAAATTTTGTCCATCGCAGATCGGTCCCCACAAAAATAAAAAAAATGGCTAAAATGGTACGTCCGATTGCTCTCGAAGGAAGTATCCGATTTGGTCCATACAATGCACTTGGTAATATTTCTACCAGACATAGAACAGGTTCTAACCTAGACTATATAGGTCCACTCCTCCGAGTACCTCCCACACAAAATTTTTTTGCTAAAATGCATTTGTGAAATTTAGGCTGACATCCGAAACGTCAGTTTCTTTCTACAAATGTCTTTAGCATCCTATTCCCTATCACAGTTATAACAGAAATAATCCAAAGTATTTTATCCCAAAACGTCGCTGTTTTGCGCATTTTAAACGCAGAATACGCTCAAAATAGCCATCAGGTAGAAAATGATACATTAGGTGTTAGATTTTGCCACTCCCTGTGCATTTAAAAAAAAAACCTTTTTACAAAGCAAGAGCAATAACTGAAACAATAAATTTTTGTAGCGTCTCGGAAGTCAGCCTTATTGTAGCATTTTGTCCACGCGGCTCAATATAACGACATATTTTTCCGGGGGCAAATCCATTCTTCCTGAAACAATGGCCCCCAAAAGCTCTAAGAACCCCTAACGGGATCAACTTAAATGAATGATGAGCATCAGATTGAGTATCAGATTCTACCGAAAAATTACTTCCAAACCTACATCAAGATCCAAAAAGGATCTATATAGAATAACATCTCGAGGATCGTTTGGAAATTTCTATTGAAAGTTTTTTTTGTGACCCTCTTTATAATAATAACTAGCAAATGCCCGCTACTTCGTATGCGGAAAGGAAACGAAATATATATAAACAATATTTAATACCGGAATGGTGAATACTGCAGATTCTGTTGTACTAAGACCTATTTTTATTACCAATATTTTTTTCGATTGTAGTCAGAATTTACAAAAAAAATCTGCCGTATCGCATCCCTACACAACTACCATTTGTGGCATGAAGGGCTAGAAAACTTCTTTACAAAAAATTGTAGTTAATGTGCACGGGTAAGTCAACCATATATAACGGAAAATTTTTTGGAGGCATTTCAATTTAGGATTTTTTAATAGCAGGGGGTAAATACCTTCTAGTTAACAAAATTGTCGCATTGGACCACGTTTTCAAATTTACATACCAAAGCGGTCACAACAATAAACATTTTTTGAAAAGATACTTCACGTTTGACTACTTAATCTCAGTACATTATTTAGAATCTCCTTGGCGTTAACATCAAATCAATGGAACAATATTCAGTACAATTTTTCAAACTCAGAACTTTGTCTCAAATTTTAGATTGACCTTCATAACAAATATTTTTCCATTTCGTATTTTTTGTACAAATAGGTACCCAACTTTTCGTACACATAGGTAAACGTTTCAAAAATTACTTCAACATATATCCTAATCCTAATTCACTTTTCCAGTCTTACCAGTTCCCCTGAAACCCATTTGAGGACTATTTAGTAGTTTTTGTATAAATAAGTACGAATTTTCAAAACGTCCTTCCTACCTCTACTCTAAACACCAATTGCTACCCTAATACCGAATTTCAAAATTCCAGTTCTACCCTTTACAAAATCACAAATTGTACAAAATTCTATACCATATAGCAACTACCAAAAGGTACCAAATGTTGTACCATTTAGCACTTTTTGTGCACGATTTTCCAAAATGTATTTTCATATCTCAGCTATATCCGTTCACCTAAACTCAAATTATAGCGAATGTAGTTCCATTTAGCACTTTTCCATAAGTACGAATTTCCAAAACTACGTCAATCCTACACTCCAACAATAATCTGTTCACGCAAATACAAATTATAGCGAATTTCGTACCATTTAGTACTACTTCGTGCACATTAGTACGATTTTCCAAAGCTACCTCTATATCTCAATTCTATATTCCAACAGTAATCTTAATTCCAAATTTCAGGATTCCAGCTCTTCAAATCCAAATCATACTAAACTCACTACCATTTACGACTTTTCGACCTTTGGCACATCTTTCTTACTCTTCATCAGTGACCCCCATTCCAAATTTCAGGATTCCAGCTCTATTCGTTCACCCAAACCCAAATTGTACTAAATTTAGTACCATTTAGTATTTTTCATGCACTTATAGTTCAAATTTCTAAAAACCTCTCTTTGTTACTCTCCATCAGTGACCCTCATTAGAAAATTCAGGATTCCAGCTCAATCTATTCACCCAAATCCAAATTGTACTAAATTTAGTACCATTTAAAACTTTTCATGCACTTATAGTTCGAATTTCCAAAAACCTTTCTTTGTTACTCTCCACCAGTGACCCTAATTTCAAATTTCAGGATTCTAGCTCCATCCGTTCACCCAAATCAAAATTGTACTAAATTTAGTACCATTTAGTACTTTTCGTACCCTTGTAATTCGAATTTCCAAAAACCTTTCTTTTTTACTCTCCATCAGTGACCTTCATTCCAAATTTCAGGATTCCAGCTCTGTTCGTTCACCAAAACCCAAATTGTACTAAATTTAGTACCATTTATTACTTTTTGTAACTTATAGTTCGAATTCCAAAAACCTTTTATTTTTACTCTTCATCAGTGATCCTCATTCGAAATTTTATGATTCCAGCTCTATCCGTTCACCCAAATCCAAATTGTACTAAATTTAGTACCATTTAGTACTTTTCGTGCACATATAGTTCGAATTTCTAAAAACCTTTTTTGTTACTCTCCATCAGTGACCCTCATTACAAATTTCAGGATTCAAGCTCAATCCGTTCACCCAAATCAAAATTGTACTAAATTTAGTACCATTTAGAACCTTTCGTGCAGTTTTAGTTCGAAATTCCAAAAACCTTTCTTTGTAACTCCTCACCAGTGACCCTAATTTCAAATTTCAGGATTCCAGCTCTATCCGTTCACACAAATCCAAATTGTACTAAATTTTGTACCACTTAGTACTGTTCGTACCCTTATAATTCGAATTTACAAAAACCTTTCATTGTTAGTCTTCATCAGTGATCCTCATTCCAAATGTCTGTATTCCAGCTCAATCCCACCCAAATCAAAATTGTACTAAATTTAGTACCATTTAGTATTTTTCGTACCCTTATAGTTCGAATTTCCATAAACCTTTCATTGTTACTCTTCATCAGTGACCCTAATTCCAAATGTTTGTATTCCAGCTCTATCCGTTCATCCAAATCCAAATTGTACTGTATTTAGTAACATTTAGTACTTTTCGTATACTTTTAATTCGAATTTCCAAAAACCTTCCTTTTTTACTCTCCATCAGTGACCTTAATTCCAAATTTCAGGATTCCAGCTCTATTCGTTCACCCAAACCCAAATTGTACTAAATTTAGTACCATTTATTACTTTTCGTACACTTATAGTTCGAGTTCCAAAAACCTTTCATTTTTACTCTTCATCAGTGATCCGCATTCCAAATTTCAGGATTCCAGCCCTATCCGTTCACCCAAATCCAAATTGTACTAAATTTAGTACAATTTAGTACTTTTCGTTCACTTATAGTTCTCCATCAGTGACCCTCATTCCAAATTTCAGGATTCCAGCCCTATCCGTTCACCCAAATCAAAATTGTACTAAATTTAGTACCATTTAGTACTATTCGTGCACTTATAGTTCGAATTTCCAAAAACCTTTTTTGTTACTCTTCATCAGTGACCCTAATTTCAAATTTCAGGATTCCAGCTCTATCCTTTCACACAAATCCAAATTGTACTAAAATTAGTACCATTTAGTACTTTTCGTACCCTTGTAGTTCGAATTTCCAAAAACCCTTTGGTACATCTTTCTAACTCTCCATCAGTGACCCTAATTCCAAATTTCAGAATTCTAGCTCTTACCGTTTGCCTAATACAAAGGGTACCATATTTAGTACCTTTTAGTACTTTTCGTACACTTCTAGGTCGAATTTCCAAAAACCCAGCCTTATCTCACCCCTACACACCAACAGCAACCTACACCCAAAATTTCAACTTTCTAGCTTCAGCGGTTTCGTCTGGGCGTTGATGAATCAGTCAGTCAATCAGTCAGTCAGTCACTCACCTCACTACTCTTTTATATATATAGATTGTTCCATGAACATCCAAGAAAATGTAAGGGTGGGGGAGGCTTCTCTCATATCAATGCACCCCCAAACTAACGTACCATTTTCTCCTATCTTTTACAGGTAGCTGCAGCAATGGAGTTCGTCTGTTCTCTCCAAGTGAATTTGATATACTATTGCTTATTAAATTTCCATTCCCATTGAATGTTAGTCCAGATACATCTCGACCAGGTTTTGTACATTTTAACATGTCCAAAAATTTGCAAGAACTTCGGAACGGTGACAATAATAGGAAATTATATGCAGCACTGAAAACTCTTGTTGATTACAGAACTGGATATCTAAAAAGAACGTTTTTCAAAACCTGGATGTTCGGTATGATTAAAAAGGCTGTAAAATCCTGTAAAAATCTATTATACAAAAGAGGCTATAAGATTACCTACGAAGGACATGCGGTAGCCTTTACTGTATATATTGAGGATCTGAATGATCCTGGGGTCAAAATTTCACTAGATATTGTACCTGCAATACTAATTGGTAATCATTCCGTAACGGAACATCCGAAGCTTAAAAATTTTATCGCAGTTGCAAAAAGAACTACTTATCGTCCACGAAAAACCTATGAAAATACATTTATGTTGGAGAATCCAACCTACGAACGAGACATCCTATTGGATAAAGGATATTTAAAGCCTGCTTTGCGTCTACTCAAATCATTGCGTGACAAGTTAAAATTGTATCGCCTTACAAGCTATTTTATTACAAATGTTTTTTTGTGGGAAGTGGAAATTCAACACACGAATTTTTGGCGTGAGCCCATTGAAGTCATTTTTATTTATGTAAGTGTCAATTTTAAGAAACCACACCAAGCAGATCATATTTCTGATACTTTGGAATTTTTTATTTATTTTTTTTTATTGTATTCCTAGATGTTGGGATGCCTTTGTTATTGCTTTCATTGTGGCCATCTTCCATATTTTTGGAACCACAATTACAATCTTCTGGATACTTTAAAGCCAAATGAAAAAATCTTATACTCGCAGAAATTAAACCAGGCTTATTCGACACTGTGCACGTATAGACATCAACTTAATTTGCCCTATGAACGTGTAGCTTCGCATTTCCACTTATCATGTGAGGATTACTATAACTCGGAAGTTTATTGTGAACAACCACCCATAGTTCCTATTCGAATGCAGAATCATTTCCCAACTGCATCCGGTGGTCGTTATGTTAAACAATATTTTAATATTGGATTAAAAAATGTAGAATATCTTAAAGTATTTTTTCCATAAACAGTTCTATTTTTATACCTATCTAAGTATTTGTATGTCGCCACCATAAATGCCCGAAGACGTAACCGACATGAAAATCGAAATTCGTTTTTTTGACATAATATGATACATAAAGCTAAAATAAAAGCTCTGGCAAAATTTCAAGCTATATGATCGATAATATCCCATATACTCGCCTTCATAAGATAATTATTCCGTAAAACAGTTTTTAATTTTATAACGTTTTTTGCTTCTCCTGTAAAGTTTTGGTTTTGAGGGTTACGTCTTCGGGCATTTATGGTGACGATGTACTCCTCCTATACATACGCATGTGAATTTATGTAATTTTTAAGTTTGATGTTAAGTTTTATAAACAGTTTTATGTTTTTTTTGTGTTCCTATGCATGTGAATTAAAAATGAATAAACTACTTTTTTAAGTTTCTTTTTTGTTAATTACACTCAGTGTCTACACAATTTAATTTCTAAGCTGATGGGAAAAACGCATTGGGAGAAGAGAGTTTTGGATGATAATCATCTGAAAGGTTTGCAACAACGAAACAAGTAGAAAAAAATCAATCGGCTTTGTTGCCGACAGTTAAAAATACTCTGAGGAGGAGCGATTGACCAAAATGTGTAAAATAAATAGTAATAAATTATAACAATAATTAATAAATAATAAAATAAAAAATAACTACCCGTGAGTTTTGCCTTTCTGCCATTTCAACTTAAAGGAGAAAGTGAGAAAACTCACGGGGAGTTGACAATTTGTCGTAGGAGACAGAAGAATTTGTGATCTTAACATATATGAGCTTCGTTCCCGTACTTTTTAATAGTAAAACTCGTATAAGAGAGAGATCTGTAAAAACTTTTTTTCTCACAAAAAAGTTTTTTGAGGTAGTTCGGGAACGGAAAAATGGAAAATACGTCAAAAAACTGGAACAAATGTCAAAGTCGGCGTCCCAGCCAATCAGACGCCGGCATCCATGTTGCTATTTTTTACACGATCAAATTTGTGGAGTAAAAATTTTTTAAAGAGACCGCCATTCAGCGCCATTTTTGTTTAAAGAGAAGTGGACATTTTACAGCTTTTTTGTGTACTGGAACGGTTTTTCGGGTAAAATGTGTAAAAATTGTAAAAACTTTTTAGTTCTGGAACAAAGCTATGGTCTAAAACCAAGTATGTATTATTAGTAATGATGCCGAAGGTATAATAATAGGTACTAATGGAACCCTAAATATTTTTAAACACTCAAAGATATATTAGACACATTTTTATACCCTCAGCCTTTAGGCTAAAGAGGGTATTTACACTTTGATACGACCAAAAATGTGCCTCATCGAAATAATGGTTTTAGACCCCAAGTATGTTTGTACGATATCCGTTTCAGACAATTTTGAGTAGATCTAGAAATGTCCGTCCGTCTGTCTGTCCGTCTGTCTGGCTGGTGCGCACGATAACTCTCGAACGGATCAATCGATTCAGTTCAAATTTTGGGTATCGAAATATTTTGTCCAGATTCGATTTAAGTTCGAAGATGGGCCATAAAGGTCCACTCCTTCAGGTACCTCCCCTACAAATATTCAAAAATGGTCGCAAAACTTGTGCGCACGATAACTCTTGTAGGAAATAACGGATTTGGTCCATACTTTACTCAATCGGCCCACTCCTTCGGGTACCTCCCACACAAAATTTCGGAAAAGTTCAGTTTAGTTTAGTTTAGTTTAGGACCTGGTCTCGAATCGCTTTGATTTTTGTTTACGCAAGTTGTATTCGCTGTCCTCTATACGACGCTGTAAGTTTCATTAGGGGCAAGTCCATACTTCCTGAGAAAATAGCCTGAAAGTTAAAAAAACCCTATGACACCGTGTGTAGTGGTTGGAGCGCAAGATAACTCTCGAACGGATATGCCGATTCGGTCCAAAATTTGGCTTTCGTAATATTTTGTCCAAACTTAGTTCAAAGATGGATTATATCGGTCCACTCCTTCCGGTACCTCCCCCACAAAAGTTCGAAAATGTTCGGAAAATTTGTGCGTACGATAACTCTTGTAGGGAGTAGCCGATTTGGTCCATACTTTGCACATTATGAAATTTCTACCAAACTTAGATGAGGTTCCAATATGGATTCAATCGGTAAACTCCTTCGAGTACCTCCCACACAAAATTTCGGAAAAGTTCAGTTTAGGACCTGCTCTCGAATCGCCTTGGTTTTTTTGTAACATCTTGTATTCACTGTCCCCTATACGAAGGTACAAGTTTCCTCAGGGGAAAGTCCATACTTCCTGAAAGATAGCCTGAAAGTTGAAAAAGAAACCCTATGACACCATGTTTATGGGTGGAAGCGCAAGATAATTCTCGAACGCATATGCCGATTCCGCCCAAAATTTTGACTTCGTAATATTGTTTCCAATACACGCCGTTCGGACTCGGCAATAAAAAGTAGGTCCCATATCATTGAGTCAATATGAATCGGCGTGCACTCATTGATATGAGAGAAGTCTCCCTTGTCCCATCTGGGATGTTTGTGGAACAATTATTATAATATTGTTTCCAAACTTAGTTTAAGTTCGTACATAAGCAATATCGGTCCACTCCTTCAGCTACCTACACCACAAATGTTCAAAAATATTCAGAAAAATTGTGCGCACGATAACTCTTGATGGGAGTGACCGATTTGGTCCATACTTTACACATTCTCATAATATCTACCAGATATAGATCAGGATCGAATATGGAATATGGAGTGGACAAATATCTACTCCATCCCGTACCTCCCACACAAAATTTTGGATAAGTTCACTTTAAGACCTGCTATTAAATCACTTTGATTTTTGTTGAAGCAACTTACATTCGCTGCCTCAATTACGATGGTAAAAGTTGTTTCAGGGGCAAGTCCATACTTCTTGAGAAAACAGCCCGAAGGGTGTCCTTTAAGTACCTTTTCGGCAAAATTTTTGAACTTTAATCTTAATCAACATTTTTTTCGGTTCATACGACCAAAATTTTGAAACCCCCAAAATACATAATTTTTTTTGAGAAAAAAGTGTTTCAATTTGCCCAGGCTGAGGGTATATCTCTGTCGGCAAAGCCGACTGATACTTTCTTACTTGTTATTACCAATATACATTTACAAATATTGAATATATGAGTGGGGAACCTAAATTTTTGTGAATCTGGGTATTCATAAACTAAGGCAATGTTTATACCCTCAGCCTTTAGGCCAGAAATGTTTTAGACCCAAGCCTGTTTTGACGAAATTCGTTCAGACAATTTGGAGTCGATTTAGCCATGTCCGTCCGTCTGGCTGCCTGGCTGGTGCGCACAATAACTCTCGAACGGATGTATCAACCGTTTTGAACCAAAAATTGGGTATCGTTATATTTTGTCCAAGCTTCGTTTTAGTTCGAAGATCTCGGTCCACTCCTACGGCTACCTCCCCCACAAAAGTTTAAAATTTGTCTGTAAATGGTGTGAACGATAACTCTCGAAAGGAGCAATCGATTTGGTGGTCCAAACTTTGCACTCATTCGGATACATACCACTTAAAATTCCGATAAAGTGAAGTTTAAGAGCTTCTCTCGGATCGTTTTGAAAATTGTTTCAGTAAGTTGTCCTTGCGGCTCCCTTTATGACGGTACCCTCAGCATTTATGCTAACGAGGGTATATACACTTTCATACGGGCAAAATGTGCCTCATCGAAATAATGGCTTTAGACCCTATGTATGTTTGGACGAAATGTGTTTCAGACAATTTGATTTAGCCGTGTCGCTGGTGTGCACGATAACTCTCGATGGATCAACCGATTCGGTCCAAAATTTGGCTTTCGTAATATTTTGCCCAAACTTAGTTTAAGTTCGATAATGGGCTATATCGGTCCACTCCTTCTGGTACCACCTCCCCCACAAAAGTTCAAAAATGTTCGGAAAGTTTGTGCGTACGATAACTCTTGAAAGAAGTAACCGATTTGATCCATACTTTGCACATCGTGAAATTTCTACCAGACTTAGATGAGGTTCCAATATGGACTCAATCGGTCCACTCCTTCCGGCACCTCCCACACAAAATTTCGGATAAGTTCAGTTCGCTGTGATTTTTGTTGCAACAACTTGTATTCACTGCCCTTCATACGACGCTACAAGTTTCATCAGGGGCAAGTCTCTACTTCCTGACAAAATAGCTTGAAAGTTGCAAAAAGCCCCTATGACGCCGTGTGCAGTGGTTGGAGCGCAAGATAACTCTCGAACGGATCTGCCGATTCGGTACAAAATTTGGCCTTCGTAATATTTTGTCCAAACATAGTTTAAATTCCAAGATAAGCCATATCGGTCCACTCCTTCAGGTACCTCCCCCCAAAAATGTTCAAAAATGTTCGGAAAAATTGTGCGCACGGTAACTCTTGAAGGGAGTGACCGATGAAATGAATACTTTGCACATCCTAATATAGATCAGGTTCGAATATGGACTACATTTGTCTACTCTTTCTGGAACCTCTCACACAATATTACGTATAAGTTCACTTTAAGACCTGCTCTCGAATCAGTTTGATTTTTGTTGAAGCGATTTGCATTCGCTACCTCCATTACGACGGTAAAAGTTTTTTCAGGGGCAATTCCATATTTCTTGGGAAAACAGCCCGAAAGGTGTAAAAACCCCCCTATGTCACCATATGTGGCGGTCGGAGAGTACGATAACTCTCGAACTGTTCAACCGATTTGGTCCAACATTTGGTCTTCGTCATATTATATCCAAACTTAGTGTCATGGGGCAATACCGGTCCACAACTTCCGGTACTTCTCCCCAATATTTAAAAAATGTCACTAAAATGCTAGGACGATATCACTTGAATGGGGCAACCAATTTGGTCCAAACTTTGGATCTCCTAATATTTTGTCAAAATTTAGTGTAACTTCTAAAATGGCCCATATCGGTCCTCCCTAAGGGTACCTCCCCAACAAAAGTTCAACATTTGTGTCTTAATGCAGTTAATTCCTAATCAACATTTTCGTTGGCATGTTCAAAAGTCCAAAAAGGGCCACAAAATTCTGAAGAGACCTTAAATACATTCGATCTGTCCGTGGGTGAAAGTTTCACTTCACATTGGCTGAGGGTATATATCTGTCGGCAAAACCGACTGACACTGTTTTACTTGTTTTCTAGCGCAAGTCCATACTTCCTGAGATTTTGGCCTAAAAGCTCCAAGAAAAACCCTTGGCGGCACCAACCAAAATGGCAAATCCGTAAGATAATTCTCGCAGGAAGTTTCTGATTGGTGCAGACATATTATTTCTTCCAATCATGTATCAGCTTGGAATATGGACTATTACGGCACACTCCTTCGGGTACCTCCCACACAAAATTGGGCTAAAGTGAAATTTAAGAGCTCCTCTCGCATCGTTTTGATTCTTTTTTTCAGTAGATTGTTCTAGCGGCCCCATTTACAATGGTACATTTTTTCCGGGGTAAGTCAATACTTCCGGAGATAATGGGCCAAAAGTTCCAAAACCCTGCCGTCACATACAAAAAGGCTATGCGCAAGATAAATCTAAGGAGTCGATTATGGATAACCACCCAACTCCAGCTGCGTTGCCCACAGCAAATTTAGTAATAGAATTTTCTATTTCCGCATTAAAATTTATACTTTTTTTTACAAATAAATTAATAGCTGAAGGTTTAGAACACTGATATTGATTGGATTTTACAAAAATGTCCGTCTTTTTGCTCGTCTTAATCGCATGATTTTCTCTTCTGGCAAGGCAACTAAAGTTGAGTTTCTATTCATAATCGACCGCTAAAACTTTTTCAAAAATTTCTTTTAAATTTAGTTTAACGTATTTTAATATTTCGAACTCTTTATGAAGAAGTTTTTTTTTTAATAAAAATATTTTGTTTTGTTTTTCGGTCAATGACTGAGGGTATATCTCCGTCAGCACAACTGATTGATACTTTCTTACTTGTTTCTTCTATCATTTGCAGGTAGCTGCAGCAATGGTGTACGTCTACTATCTCCCACTGAATTTGATGTATTGATGGTTCTTAAATTTCCTTTCCCCTTGGATATTCGTCCAGATAAATCTCGCCCCGGTTTTGTACATTTTAATATGTCCAACTCTATGCAAGAACTTAAGAACTATCAAAACAATACGAAATTATATGCGGCAATGAAAACTCTTGTTGATTACAATACTGGCTATCTAAGAAGATCAAATTTCAAAGCCTGGATGTTCGGTATGATCGAAGCAGCTGTTATATCCTGTGGAAGTTTTTTATACAATAAAGGCTACAAAATTACATACGAAGGACATGCGGTAGCCTATAATTTGTATATTGAGGATATGAATGATTCGAATGTACAAATTTCACTAGATATTGTACCAGCCATACTAATTGGTAATCATTCCGTAACGGAACATCCGAACCTTGGCAATTTTATCGCAGTTGCCAAAAGAGCTGCTTATCATCCACGGAAAACCTATGTAAATACATTTATGTTGGAGAACCCAACCTACGAACGAGATATCCTATTGGATAAAGAGTACTTAAAGCCTGCTTTGCGTCTACTCAAATCATTGCGTGATAAGCTGAAATTGTATCGCCTCACAAGCTATTTTATTACGAATCTTTTCTTGTGGGAAGCGGAAATGAAACCCTTGGAATTTTGGCGCGAGCCCATTGAAATCATTTTTATAGATGTAAGTTTCAATTCTAAGAAAACTCCTTTTTGATATTTTTTGTATTAATTTTTGTGTATATTTTTAGATGTTGGCCAGGCTTTGCGACTGTCTCAATGATGGATATCTTCCATATTTTTGGAACAATGATTGTAATCTTCTGGATACCCTAACGCCAAATGAAAAACAGGAATATTTGCAGAAATTAAACAGTGCTTATTCGACACTAAATTCGTATCTATGTCAACCTTATTTGTCCTATGAATGTGTTGCTTCGCATTTTGACGTACCATCGCAAAATTACTCTGACTCAGAATCCGAAGATGATTCTGAATCCGAAGATGATTCTGAATCCGATGATGATTCCGAATCCGATGATGATTCTGAATTCGATGATGATTCTGAATCCGATGATGATTCTAAACCCCCAGCTTATTATGGTTATAATTATGGTCCACAATATTATCAGCAATATAATTATTATGTACCAAATTTTATGGGTATGAATTTCTATTTTTATTAAACTTAATGTAATTTTTTATAAACAGTTGTATGTTTATACATAAGTATTTGTAGTATGTTCTCTTATACACACACCTTTGAATTAATGTAATTTTTAAGTTGATTAAACATTTTTTGAAAACTATTGAATTTTTATATGTATATTTTTTGTGTTCTTATATATGTATAAGCATGTGAATGAATAAAAGTATGTTTTAAGTTTATTTTTGTTAACTACATAAATGTGTATTTTTTACTGGTGGAGAAAAACACAATGGAAAAAAAGAGTTTTTAGATGGAATGGTCCACGAAAACGAAATAAGTAAAAAAAAGAAACAGTTAAATACTCCCAGCAGGAGTGGTGAACCTTAATGTCTATGAACATATTATAATAATTGTTCCAGAAATATCCCAAAAGGGACAAGGGAGACTTGTCTCGTATCAATCATATCATTTTATCGCCGAGTGTTGTGTCTTATGAAACCGTTTAAAGTTTTTCATGGCTAGAATACTCACATTTCGCCGAAGGATATTTTAGCACGGTTGGAATCTATGATGCCCGGCCTGGAAATCGAACCTGGGCATACAGAGTGCAAGGTAGACGTGCTTATCATTTCACCACGATGGCACCCGTGATTATTATTTTAAAAATAAAATAGCTTTTTCGTTGATGACAAAGAAGTTTTGGAATCGTTTTTTCTGGTCAAAACTCTGTAGCATGTGAATGGATATTTTCATACTTTTTTTGTTCGGCAGATAAGACTTTCAGCTTTTCAAACAAAATAAAAAATAAATAAATAATAATCGGGTATGTTCTGAGATACACTTCGCCTCTCACTTCACGCCTCAAGCATTTTGTTCACCCCATTGTGTGTCTCAGAACATACCCGAATAAAAAAATAAATAAAGTTTGTTTAAAAAATACTACTTGGGTTTTCAAAAAACTCACACAACTCATATAAAATTTGTTCCATGCTGATTTGGAATTTCACCAAAATCATGATACAATAAGAAGGTAGCAGCAACTGCCGTTTTTGGTAACATAAGATGTCAAAATTTGACATAAATTCAATGCAATTGACACATTATGTTACCACCAGCTGGGCTTCAGCTGGGCTGATAATGCTACCTTCTTATTGTATCATGACCAAAATGTAGTACCTGAGGAAAAATAAAATAGTTGACTTCGTATAAACACTACGGTAGGCCGTATCGTCAGTTGCTTTGTGTTGATTAAACTTTGTCAAATACTTCTCACGTTTGCAGTCATTTGCCAAGCAACGGACGATACGAAAGTCGGTCGCACTTTATTAAAACGGTTCTCAAAAACAACCTACTCCAAAAATGACATATTTTCCAAAATTCGGCTACATTTGTCGTTTATAGGAGCACGCCACGCACAAACCTTCTAATATTTTGACCTAATTTGTTGGTTTCGGTAGAAATATTAGACTAAATTAATTAGGTTGTAATGAAGACCACAAAGACTATTCAAAAGTTTACTGCGAGAGGTGTATAAAAGGAAGTGATCCCATTTTGATACCCTCAGCCTTTAGGCTAGAAAGGGTATATACACTTTCATACGGGCAAAATGTGCCTCATCGAAATAATGGTTTTAGACCCCAAGTATGTTTGGACGAAATGTGTTTCAGACAATTTGGAGTTGATTTAGCATGTCTGTCCGTCCGTCTGTCTGTCTGGAGCGCACGATAACTCTCGAACGGATAAACCGATTCGGTTCAAATTTTGGCTTCCGTAATATTTTGTCCAAACTTAGTTTAAGTTCGAAGATGAGCAATATCGGTCCACTTCTTCCGGTACCTCCTCCACAAAAGTTCAAAAATGTTCGGAAAATTTGTGGGCATGATAACTCTTGAAGGGAGTAACCGATTTGGTCCATACTTTGCACATCGTGAAATTTCTACCAGACTTAGATGAGGTTCCAATATGGACTCAATCGGCACACTCCTTCGGGTACCTCCCGCACAAAATTTTGGATAAGTTCAGTTTAGGACCAGCTCTCGAATCGCTGTGATTTTTGTTGCAACAACTTGTATTCACTTCCCCCCATACGACGGTACAAGTTTCATCAGGGGCAAGTCCATATTTTCTGAGAAAATGGCCGGAAAGGTGCAAAAAGCCCCTAAGACACCTTCAGCCCTATTCTGAACGCATGGGAGTTGGGAATTTTTTCCCATTCCCACATTTTCATATTCTGAATAAAATTTTGTGGGAGTTTTTTTCCCATTTCCCATCTCCCCTCATTCTGAATGAAGTTCGAATTGGGAATTTGTTCCCATGGGAAAAAAGTATACATTCTCTATCTTGAATTGTGGGAGAATTTTGTGTCTTTTTGTGGGAAAAATCTCCCCAGCAAACAGTGTGGGAGTTTGAAAAAAAATTTCAAGAAATTTCATATTTTTATGAAATTTCATATTTTAAGACATCTACACGACAAAATTATTGCAAATATTTATAATCGCCATGTGTTTGCTTAATAAAAGCATACAAAATGTACTGTAAAATATGTCATTAGTAGACTTCGGATTTTGCATATTCTTATATGATACAAAAACCTGCAAGAATCTAACATGTTTCCTTTATGTTATCGAACAAAACAAAAAAAGTAGTAAAAATTAGTAGATTTTTGCAGTTCTGGAACAGAACATACCATATGTATTGAAATACGAGAAAAAGAGTCATGGTTGATTCTGTTAACGCAGCACAGCAAGTAAAAACAAATCAATTTCAAAAGAATTTTTGGCAATAATTAATTGGTTTGTTCCCGTACTGCAAGAATCTACTATTTTTTCCGATAACATAAAGGAAAAAATGCTATCGTAGTAAAAAATAGTAGCTTCTTGCAGGTTCTGGAACAAAGCAATTAAAATATATTGGAAAATAACCATAATATATACAATAGGGTTATGACTTTTTGACATTTTTCATTAAAAATGATTTCCTGTAGCAGGGATGAATGAACTTTTGCCTATTAATTAGTGTGCTATCGTTTATTCCATTGAAATATAAAAAAAGTTCACGCACAAATCGATTTTAAAAAAATAATTTTTTGAAAAATATATGAAATGAAAAAAAAAAAATTAAAAAAATTATTTTTTGTTGTACGAATGAATAAATATAAGCCTACTAATAACTATAATAACGTTTATTTCATTCAAATATTAAAAAGGCGCGAAAAAAGTCACTTTGAAAAAATTTTAAATTTTTTGTTTTTTGTTAAAAAATTATATTTTTGGATAAAAGCGTTTACGACATTTTTACGATTCTCAGAATTGAAGAAAAATAGTGAGAAATAAATTTGATGTCATTTTAATTATCTCATGTGGCTCTAAAGTTTATTTTCAATTATATATCTGTTTTCAGTGACTTCAAAAAGTTGTCCATAATTTTGATAAATTCAAAAAAAAAAAAAAATCATTTTGTGCGTGAGGTTTTTTCACCGAATCACCTTATAATTAAGATTTTATGTAATCTTATGGCAAAACTCATCACGCTATGATACAGGGATATGAGGTTGTAAAAAAGTCATAACCCTAATATGCAATCTTTACAACTTTTATTCATTTTCGTAATATAATCTTCCGGGTTTTTAAATCAGACGACTAACGTTCTATTGAAAACGTGTTAGTCTCCTCAACGACACGACAACTATCACACAAACGTACATACATATGTATATGCTAAATTATTGCAATGCTATTCCATTTTCCGAAATGCCTTTTCTTGAATAGGATCGTTATTTTTGAACGTAGAAGCTTGAAATTTTGCAAGGGCATGTGTTTTAGTTTTAGATTAAATCAAAAACGTATTTTATTTATTTATTTTTTTGAGATACGTTTTCTGAAATATGTAATAATCGAGAAAAATATCCGAATTTATCTTTTTGAATTTTTTTCTAGCGATCATTAGGAATAACTAACTAAAATTATTCAGAATTAACATACAATTTTTAAATTCGTTGCAAACTTAAAAAGTTCCTATTACTTTATACACAAAACTTATGTTTGCCTACTAATTAATTCTAATTCGCAAATTCTGAAGAAAATGTGCTTATTAGAACAACACCACACACGTTGACTCCATTCACTTAAAAAATCCGTAAATCAATGCACGGTTGTTGAATTAAGTGAGTTGTGCTTTGCTAATCTAATTTAAAAACCGCGAATTCAATGCAAATAGGCATTTTGTATTACAAAACAAAATTACATCCCCCAAAAGTATGCTATAATAATTTGGTGTGACTGATTTCGAATTTCGAAATTCCAGCTCCCATCATTTGCTGTTCCCACGTCGTTGAGAATATGGAAAACGTGGGAATGGGAAATTTCGCACCCATGGGAAACAGTTCCCATGGGAATGTTCAGAATAGGGCTGCTTGTGTAGTGGTTGGAGCGCAAGATAACTCTTGAACGGATCTGTCGATTCGGTCCAAAATTTGGCCTTCGTAAGATTTTATCAAAACATAGTTTAAATTCGAAGATGGGCTATATCGGTCCACTCCTTCAGGTACCTCCCCCACAAAACTTCAAAATCTTCGGAAAAATTTTGCTCACGATAACCCTTGAAGGGAGTGACCGATGTAATCTATACTTTGCACATCCTAATATATCTACCAGATATAGATCACGTTCGAATATGGACTATATTTGTCTACTCCTTCTGGTACCTCTCACACAAAATTTCGGATAAGTTCACTTTAAGACCTGCTCTCGAATCACTTTGATTTTTGTTGAAGCGATTTGCATTCGCTACCTCTATTGCGACGGTAAAAGTTTTTTCAGGGGCAAGTCCATATTTCTTGGAAAAACAGCCCAAAAGGTGTAAAAAAACCCCTATGTCACCATATGTGGCGGTCGGAGAGCACGATAACTCTCGAACTGTTCAACCGCTGTGGTCCAATATTTGGTCTTCGTCATATTAGTTAGTTCTTACTTACTTCTCCCCAATATTTAAAAAATGTCACTAAAATGCTAGGACGATATCACTTGAATGGGGCAACCATTTTGGTCCAAACTTTGGATTTCCTAATATTTTATCAAAATTTAGTATAACTTCTAAAATGGCCCATATCGGTCCTTCTTAAGGGTACCTGCACTACAAAAGTTCAACATTTGTGTCTTAGTGCAGTTAATTCCCAATCCACATTTTTGTCGGCAAGTTAAAATGTCCAAAAGGGCCACACAATTCTGAAGAGACCTTAAATACAATCGATCTGTCCGGAGGTAAAAGTTTCGCTTCACATTGGCTGAGGGTATACATACATATATCTGTCGGCAAAGCCGACTGACACTTTTTTACTTGTTGATCGTATCAAAGTCTATAAGCTGAGAGTATAAAGACTAAATCAGAAATTTACAATTTTACAACGCTATAAAAAGAAATACAAAAACATGGGTTTTGGTACGGTTCCAATATGTTTATTTTCCAACACTGCTCTTAATATACGTTAATAATTGTTAGGTTGCCTGGCCACTCGATTTGTTTGTTTATTTACATTTGATCCAGTTTGCAAAATTCTATTACATATCAGTGATGGGAGAGAGAGGAGAGTGAGAGAATTTCTATTTTGGCAACTTTTGCAACAACTTCATTGAAAAAAATTATGGACTTTAAATTGCAACCCATTATTAAAGAATATTAAGAAAGTCGTGTGGTAAGTTTATTTTAAATGCTGCTTAATTCAGGTTTAAGGCCTGATCGCGGATCATCTTGTCGTATGTACTGGGAGAAGACCCACACAACAACTGCAGATGTGTTGTGTTCCGAGGTCTTTAAAGTAGTATCCATAGTATCCACAAGAACTTTAAGCTTTAATCTAGTCTTCACAAGCTCCTTGCTTGACTTTAAAAACAAAAAAATTAGGAATATTTCTAGAATTTTGAAGATCCATATATTGGGAAGTATGGACTTCGGCAACACAAATTGTATATCGTTGTAATGAGAGTCCCAAGGGATATCTGCGATCAGACCTTAAATCCGACTTGTTCCACATAAAGCACTCCGGAAGTCATTTAGAACCGAATGGACATCAAGTTACGCCACACATGCCGTAAATGGGGAAATAAATTTCATCAGATCTTAGCGATCAGAGCTTAGCGGGTAAGCTCAACTTGTTCTCAAATACAATCTAAAGCAATTTGAAGAATCGGAACTATACAAAGAATTTGAGAGAATATTGATTGTTATGTATAATCACGGAATTAAAACTAATCCCTTTGTCAAATTTAATTTTCAGCAGCTTGGTTTCAGCATGAGCATGTCTCCGTTCAATGAACATCTTCATACGATCGATGAAACTATTGGACCAAATGTTTCAGAACGCAATGCATATGCAAATTTAAGGCAAAAGTTTACAGCATGGCTGATTAAAGAAATGCGAAGAGTTGATCCAGTTTTTAATAAGCTATGCATTGGCGTGTCACAATATCGTAAGTACTTCATCATAATTTAATTGCACTTACATATTTTTACATGTTTATTTGTATTTTTTTTAAGCTGGCAATAGTGAAAGGACTGGTCATTGTGAACCAAATGCATTCGAAGTAATTTGCATATTCGAATTTCCATTTCCAATACATATAGGATTGGATAATGATCGTCCCGGATTTGTACATCTTGATATGTATGACGTACTCAACAAAATGGCCTTTGAAGAGTACTGGGATGATACCTTTATTTTACTTAGCAACTTGGTTGATTACAACACAGCTTATCTTAGGCGCCAAAAGCTAAACAACTGGGTATCTGAAGTTGTTGAAAAGGCCCTGGTTTCAGCACACACATTTGGCTATGAAGTGAATTGTAAGCAAAGCCGGGATGAGCATGGACTAGTAATATGTGAAGGCCATAATCCATCGAAAATGCTTAAAATCGATGTTCGACCAGCGGTTAAATTTGGAAAAGTTAATTGGATGCAAAGACATCCAAAGTGGTTGTATAAGACCGATTACTACTACAACTGGTATGCGTTTCCAGTAGAATCATACATACCCCACCCTAAACATACACGTAATTATACATTTCTTTTGTCGAATCCAATGGCAGAGAATGAATTGTTGTGGTCAAAGGAACATTTGAAAATGGCATTTCGTTTGCTATGTTCTATCAGAGATGCTTATGATCTATACGAAATAGAAGATTATATGATAACAAATGCCATGTTATGGATGTTGAAAAAGGAATACGCAGAATCTGTGGTTAATTGGGACCTGGAGGATATTTTGATTTATGTAAGTATACAAGTATTGGAAAGAATTGGTATAATGAAATCAATCTTACGATAGGAGATATTAGACGGGCATAAATAGAATACTCTACCACAGGTAGATCTTTACGTCCTGATTGCGACAAAAATGCAAAGTTTGTTGGGGGAAAGTCCATACTTTCCGAGATGTGGGCCCCTGAAGTTCCGAAAATTCCCTTGTTAAAGTAAGAAAAAAATTAAATTAAAAAAAATAGGAGAAAGTCGTAAATCTCCCGCCGAAGGCCGGCTAATTAGAAAAAACTTACAATTTAAAAAAAATTTCAGATTTTTTCCGTCAGCTGGTAGAGTATTCAATTTGTTCCATTAGACGGTATCCAATATAGAATAGGATATTTGTTTCACATTAGGCGTTGACATAAGTCCCTAGCGGGTCTCTTTGACATGACTACCGTTTATAGCCCTTGGAGTCCTGATTACAGCGGTAAATATTTTTTTGTTGCGTATGTCCACACTTTTCGAGGTATGAACTTTACAAGATCTATCCACTTTTCATCGTTTATCAGACTATGGCACTGGCAGAGAAGGTGCTCGATTGTTTCAGTCTCATCCACATTCTCGCATGGCCTCCAGTACTCGTTGTTGTTGTCCTGTACATCCTTCGATACCTTGCATCCAGGTCCGCAACATTGCAATGCCCTGAAATCTAACAAAATCTAACAAGCATACCATAAGTTTTTAAATTGGACCTACAACTTTGAACAGTCTTAGATATAATTGACATATAATGTAGATGGTAGAGTGAAGACATGAGGAGGCAACATGTTGCAGTTTTCAGGGCGGAATTTTTTGGTTTGGCTGCCGGCTAGGGACTTGAGGACCGTGTCCCTACATCTCAGCTTGTGGCATATAGCTGTAGCATGTGCGGATGACGTGAACATGCTGTCGAATATGACCCCTAGAATCTTAGTATTTAGTGATCGGAATTCTGCCTGCTACCATCGACCATACAACTCAGTGCTCACCTCTGCAGTCCATGTAGTGAACAGAGCGGCCGAGGATTTACTGTTGGATATTTGCATATCCATGCTGGCACGTACCAAAAGAATACGAATCAAGCATTTCGGGATATGCTGCTCTCAACACAGAAAATCGACATGTTTTTGGATTTCGCGTTCTGTGTAAATTTCATTAATCATTACATTTAATTTAATCATTACATTTCTTTCAATCGGTCATTCTGGTGTACCTGTGAAGCGAGACTTAAAAATGATCCGTAAAAGAACACTCCTCCAATACCCTCCATGCAGTTCAAGGGTGCGACCTATTTTGCAATGTGGCAATACTTCCCCTATTGCATAAGCCTAATGACTGGAGGTATAACAAGTAAAAAAGTGTCAGTCGGCTTTGCCGACAGATATATACCCTCAGCCAATGTGAAGCGAAACTTTTACCTCCTGACAGATCGAATGTATTTAAGGTCCCTTCAGAATTTTGTGTCCCTTTTTGGACATTTGAACTTGCCGACAAAATTGTGGATTAGGAATTAACTGCACTAAGACACAATAATTGAACTTTTGTAGGGCAGGTACCCTTAGGGAAGACCGATATGGCCCATTTTAGAAGTTAAACTAAATTTTGATAAAATATTAGGAGATCCAAAGTTTGGACCAAATTGGTAGCCCCATTCAAGTGATATCGTCCTTGCATTTTAGTGACATTTTTTAAATATTGGGGAGAAGTACCGAAAGTTGTGGACCGGTATTGCCCATGAAACTAAGTTTGGATATAATATGACGAAGACCAAATGTTGGACCAAATCGGTTGAAAAGTTCGTGCTCTCCGACCGCCACATATGGTGACACAGGGGGTTTTTACACCTTTTGGGCTGTTTTCCCAAGAAATATGGACTTGCCCCTGAAAAATCTTTTACCCTCGTAATAAAGGTAGCGAATGTAAATCGCTTCAACAAAAATCAAACTGATTCGAGAACAGGTCTTAAAGTGAACTTATCCGAAATTTTGTGTGAGAGGTACCAGAAGGAGTAGACAAATATAGTCCATATTCGAACCTGATCTATATCTGGTAGATATATTAGGATGTGCAAAGTATAGATTACATCGGTTACTTCCTTCAGAGTTATCGTGCGCAAAATTTTTCCGAACATTTTTGAAGTTTTGTGTGGGAGGTACCTGAAGGAGTGGACCGATATAGCCCATCTTCGAATTTAAACTATGTTTTGATAAAATATTACGAAGGCCAAATTTTGGACCGAATCGACAGATCCTTTCGAGAGTTATCTTGCGCTCCAATCACTACACAAGGTGTCATAGGGGCTTTTGCACCTTTCCGGCCATTTTCTCAGGAAGTATGGACTTGCCCCAGATAAAACTTGTACCGTCGTATGGGGGGAAGTGATTACAACTTGTTGCAACAAAAATCAAAGCGATTCGAGAGCAGGTCCTAAACTGAACTTTTCCGAAATTTTGTGTGGGAGGTACCGGAAGAAGTGGGCCGATTGAGTCCATATTGGAACCTCATCTAAGTCGAGTAGAAATTTTACGATGTGCAAAGTATGGACCAAATCGGTTACTCCCTTTAAAAGTTATCGTGCCCACATATTTTCCGAACATTTTGGAACTTTTGTGGGGGAGGTACCGGAAGGACTGGACCGATATAGCTCATCTTCGAACTTAAACTAAAATATTACGAAAGTTTAGGCCAAGGCATATCGACCAGGTAGTGGCATCGACATATTTGTAATATGTTATTTCATTTCAAAATTTTCTTTATGTCGTTGGTGAAATTACAACAAAAATATTCTTTTATAAAGGGATCTGACACTTCATATTCGAACAGCTGGTGTGATACGACTACCTTGGTAATTGTGCCATGGTTTAGGCCAAGGGATTGTGATAAATAATAAAATGTCCTATCCCCGATGGCGACATTACATGTAATGACCAATGGGAATGCGGGAATTTTGCTATTTTGTTGTCAATATTTACTGTGCTATAAAATGTGGAAATAATTTTCCACCAGACTTTGATCCCTTTCTACTTCAATTTTCTTTCATTTTTAGATGTTATCGAGCCTACTCGATTTCTTTCAAAATCATTACATGCCTTCATTTTGGGTCCACAACTGGAATCTACTGGAAATGTTGGATTGGGTAGATGTCTGGAGTTGTGTCGAAGATTTAGGAGCGATTTATAATCAACTAAGCTCATATCCGCACCAACAGAACTTATCGTTTGGGCGAACTGCAACACATTTCTGCATTCACTAAAGGGAGGCGAGTGTAAAAAAATGTTCGCAAAACTTTAAAACAAGTTTTCACTTACAACAACGTTTATAGTTTTAATGTTTTATGAATTACAACCAAGTTTGTTTTAAGTTTTATTTATTTATTTTTAATTTATTATTTATATTGCATGGAATCCATTTTAGTTGTGAAAATAACTTTCGAATGTAAAAGAACTGATTGAATACATTCTGTGGTTTTGTTATAAATTGATGTTGGAATTATTTTTAATTATTTAATTTAATAATAAATTTTAATTCAATTTTATTACTACAACAAACGTTAAAAATGTCCCAAAATAATGTATGTATGTTTTTCCATTTGTAAGAAAATTAAGGGAAGGGAGGGATGATACGAATGACCCTTTACTCGTCGCTTTGCGAGGTCACGCAATTCATACAACACTTGATGACAAATAAAGCCTCACCAAGGATCCATTATCAGTAAAATGCAGCACGCCCAGATCTTAAAGTCGAAAACACAATCAACGTTTGAGTAAACCAGAGAAAAGTGTCACAGTTCGCCAGATGTAACCATCGTGTCCCCCGCTCTGATAAACGATTAGGTATGTGATGGAAAACGATTCGACTCGTTTTGCCATGATCTAAATCGTATATCTCTAATTTTGGTGAATATTTTAATGAAATTGAAAATGGATTATAAAAATATTATTCAAATAAGGGGCGTTTGCGAAGCAAAACTATATACATGTATATCATCAACGGCACTCCGATTATATACCATTCCGATTCTGCAAATCGAGTCGATTCGGTTTTCATCCCATACCTGGATGTCTATGACAACTCGTCGTTTCTTAAATTAGTGTAACGGTTTACCAGATATAACCATCATGCCACCTCGTCTGACTAATGACGTCACCTTGCAACCCGTCGTTTCTCTTGGGTCAGACCATCTCCCCATAATTGTCCCCATCAACACGATGGAAAAGTATTCAAACAGGTCAGAACGCCGCCTTGAGAACTGTAACAGGGTGCCTCCTCATGTCATCAGTGGACCATCTACATGAAGATTCTTCCAGTGCATCAACACAATGACATGATCTTGTTGCAGTACTTACTCGGGTATTACGGTGAGAGTCATCCAAATCACCACATGGTGGATAGGAACCCTCACCCAGGCATGCCAGGAGGGATTTTCATGATCTAAAAAGATAAGCCCTACAATACAAGGGAGAATCCCTAGATCAACAAGCCTATCAAGTAGGTTTAAATCACATTCACACAGCTGCAGTCGCAGATGCGGTCCTCGGAGGACATTCCCCATCTCTCGCGGCTGAAGAGCGTCAGCTGCCACGACAAACCAGAATATTTTGTCTCAACTACGCTCGGGAAAGTGAAGCCGTCTAAACTCCTATATAGCTATTTGAAAGAAAAAAGAACAAGTAAAAAAGTATCAGTCGGCTTTGCCGACAGAGATATACTCTCAGCCTGTGTATATTGAAACAATTTTTGTTTCCCCAAAATACGTATGTTTTTAAGGGGATTTAAAAATGTTGGGCATTTAAACCGACAAAAATGTTGGTTACGATTAAATATCAAAAGTTTTGCGGAGGAGATACTAAAAGGAATGGATCGACATTGACCGTTATGGAAGTGGATCTCCAGCCACAACATATGGTGCCATAGGGGGTTTTTACACTCTTCGGGCTGTTTGCTCAAGAAGTACGAACTTGCCCCTAAAAAAACTTTTACCATCGTAATTGAGGCAGAGAATGCAAGTTGCTTCAACAAAAATCAAAGTGATTCCATATCAGGTCTTAAAGTGAACTTATCCGAAATTTTGTGTGTGAGGTACCGGATGGAGTGAACAAATATAGTCCATATTTGAACCTGATCTATATCTGGATGTGTAAAGTATAGACCAATTCGGCCACTCCCTTGAAGAGTTACCGTACGAACATTTTTTCCGAACATTTGTGAACTTTTGTGGGGGAGGTACCGGAAGGAGTGGACCGATATGGCTTATCATCGAACTTAAATTAAGTTTGGACAAAATATTACGAAGGACAAATTTTGGACCGAATCGGCAGATCCGTTCCAACCACCTCACACGGTGTCATAGGGGTTTCTTGCAACTTTCAGGCTATTTTCTCAGGAAGTATGGACTTGCCCCTGATAAAACTTGTAGCGTCGTATAAAGGGCAGTGAATACAAGTTGTTACAACAAAAATCAAAGCGATTCGTGAGCTGGTCCTAAGCTGAACTTTTCCGAAATTTTGTGTGGGAGGTACCCGAAGGAGTAGACGGATTGAGTTTATATTGAAACTTTATCTAAGCCTGGTACGCGATGGGCAAAGTATGGACTAATTCGGTTACTCCCTTCAAGAGTTATCGTGCGCACAAATTTTCCGAACATTTTCGAACTTTTGTGGGGGAGGTACCGAAAGGAGTGGACCGATGTAGCCCATCTTCGAAATTAAACTAAGTTTGGGTAAAATATTACGAAAGCCAAAATTTGAACCGAATCGGTTTATCCGTTCGAGAGTTATCGTGCGCTCCAGCCAGCCAAACAGACAGACGGACGGACATTGCTCAAACATACTTGGGGTCTAAAACCATTATTTCGATGAGGCACATTTTGCCCGTATGAAAGTGTATATACCATCGTTAGCATAAATGCTGAGGGTATAAAAATTCGATACATGTTGCCTTTGCTATTTCATTCTTTTATCAGAAATGACGGCCAAATTTACTGAAACGTTGGATGTGTTTACGGCTTAACTGCCCTGCCAATCGTAGAAGTACGTTTACATTTACGAAACCACTCGTTTTCAACTACCAATTCCTTTGCGAATATGTCAAATGAAAAGTCATCTGAAATCTATTTGTTTCATTTGACGTCTAAGAAATGGAATTGACAGTTAAAATTGAGGGGATTTCGTAAATGTAAACGTACTATAACTCCAGTAGCTTTTTGGTGAGTCCCAATTTACATTGGGCGAGTTTACTTGCGGCAATTGTCATTTTGTAGGAGAGAGAGGTGAGGCATATGGTAACCCTTTGCCTCTCAGCACCCTCTCTCACCTACAAACTGACAATTGCCGCAAGTAAACTCGCCCAATGTAAATTGGGACTAACAACACAAGGCAGGTTTACATATATAAGGTAGAAGTGACAACCAGCTGTATTCTTACTTTTTTTGTAAATTTAGTTTTCAAAATGTAATAGGGTCTACTCATGAAATTTGAAATTTGCTACCATAAAATACTGCTTTTCATCCTAAACGTGTAATAAAAATGCCCTACGACAGCTCTAAATGCTTTATATTCACATTTTGATTCAAATTTGTTCTATGAGAAAATTTTTGGAACGACCCTATTATTCAATATTGTCGTTGACAATTTATTTTCAATAACTACAATGTTGTTTTTGTAAGTTTGTTAGTTGTTGTATTTCATGCATATACTTTATATAAATGTGCCTTGTTACAACCCATCAAAGCAGCCACATTCCTAGAACTATAGATATACCCAGAATCAGATTAAGCAGAAAACGAACATACATATCATGTACTATTACATGGGCCTAAAAGTGGTTAATTTAACTCAAATTGAATTAAGGATAAGGACATTCTCCTTAATAAACGAAAATATGACCGTTTTTAATTCTTAGCTGGTGGCCAGGCCACTCGATTTTTTGTTTATTTACATGTGATCTGTTTGCAAATTCTATTACATATCAGTGATGGCAGGGAGAGAGAGAGTGAGAGAAAATTTCTAGTTAGAAAATAAATCATACAATTTCATTGAAAATTTATAAACTGTGTTTTAAATTGCAAACAAATATTGAATTTTCCAAGGTATATTAAAAATAAAAAATATAAATATAATATATGTTAAATATAAATATACCATGGAATCTACTTTCTATAAATATTCTTAAAATTTTAAAGAAGTTGTAGTAAAAAAATCGTATGGTAAAAATGTGAGTTTTCTTTGTCATTTAACCATTAAGGATCACATTGAAGAAGCTGATCTGTTGATATCTTGGTTTAATATGGGTATCTTATTTCCCGAGTTATGCGCCTTGAAAGTTTCGGAAATGTTTTGCTACTATGCTGGTAGGAAATTTAAAGGCCCATATCTGGACTCATCGAACAAAAGTTTTAGGCATATTATCGTTATCAGGGAGACGCATCCTAAATGTGGAAAATAAATTACAATGATCCTAGTTCAACTGAGTTAACAACTTGTTCCCAAATACTTATTATATAACTTTAAAGAATGGGAATTACTTAAACAATTTTAAATAAAATTACCCCCTGTTTTTGTAACTAATTTTTATTCATTCGTCTATTTTAGCTCAGCCGCTAGAAGACATTCGTACCTAATTTTTCGTAAACGAGTTCCATATTTAGTTAAGAATTCCTTATTTAAAAATCATGTAATTGAAACTACTTTCAATGTCGACAAATTTGTAATATTTCAAATTTACTTTTCAGCAGTTTTTTGTCATCATGAACATGTCTCCGTTTAATGCACATCTGCAAATTATTGATAAAACTATTGGACCTAAAGTTAGAGAACGAAATACATATGTAAATTTAAGGGAAAAGTTTGTAACATGGCTGATTAAAGAAATGCGAAGAGTTGATCCGGTTTTTAATAAGCTCTGCATTGGTTTGTCGGCATTTCGTAAGTATATTACATCATTATGGAACTGCATTTATTTATTCCTCTTTTTTATTTTGCAGCCGGCAACAGTGAATGGAATGGCGATTGTAAACCCAATGAATTCGAAGTAATTTGCATATTGGAATTTCCATTTCCCGTACATATAGGATTGGATAACGATCGTCCTGGATTTGTACATCTTGATATGTATGACGTACTCAACAAAATGGCCATTGAGGATAAATGGGATGATACCTTTATTTTACTTAGCACTTTGGTTGATTTCCACACAGCTTATCTTAGGCGTCAAGAGCTGCACAACTGGATATCTCAGGTTATTGAAAAGGCCTTAATGACTGCCCATATCTTTGGCTATGAAGTGAATTATAAGAATTACCAGGAGGCCCATGTACTAACAATATATGAAGGACATAATCTAATGAAAGTGATTAAAATCGATTTTCGACCAGTGATTAAATTTGGAAAAGTTAATTGGATGCAAGCACGTTCAAAGACGTTGTTAAAGACAGATTACTATTATAACTGGTATGCGTTTCCAATCGAATCATCCATGCCCATGCCAAATCGTACACATGATTATACATTTCTTTTGTCCAATCCAATGGCGGAGAATGAACTGTTGTGGTCAAAGGAAAAACTTAAAATTGTATTTCGTTTGATATGTTCGCTCAGATTTCGTTATGTTTTACACGGTATACGAGATTATATGATAACAAATGCCATGCTATGGATGTTGAAAAGCAAATCCATGGAATTTGTGAATAGTAGACCGCTGGAGGATTTGCTGATTTATGTAAGTATTTATAAAAGATTTACAAGTATATGCATACATGGGTATCACCGTTGTGTTATGGTAGGCATACCTTACCCTCACATTTGGTGGGGGTCCAGTTTACAAAATGTTAACTTTTGGTAGTACAATGTGGATACATTGTTGTTGTTTTAGCAATGTTAATTATTGTATGTTTGTGTGCTGAAAAGGTGTACAGTGTATTGTGCGTGCCCATGGCGCAGGGCAGATGTTTTCCACTGTGCGATCGACTTTTTCCTATAAGAATTTAGGTGACTGCAATATCCTGAGCGTAGTTGAGCCAAAACTAGTCTGGTTTATCGTGGCAGCTGACGCTCCTCATCTGCGATAAATGGGGATATACTCCGAGGTCTTTATTCACACTATAGTTGCTTATGGCCTTAGTAACTGCGTCCGTGTGAATGCTATTCAAGTCTGCTTGATATGCTTGTTGATCTAGGGATTCTCTCCTGTAACCGTTGGACCTCCCTCTCTAGAACGTGAAGATCCTTCTTGATGTGCCTGGGTGTGTCGGGCATACCCATCAGACAGTGATTGAGATGGCTCTCACGGTAACACCCAAGCAGGTACTGCAACGAAAGCATCTCATTGTGTTGCTGTACTGGAATAATCTTTGCCTTCTCATGTAGATGGTCCACTGAAGACTAAAGAGGTACCCTTTTGCAGTTCTCAGGGGGTATTGTGACAATTTTGAATGTTATTTCATTTCAAACTCGAGTACCAGACTGGCGCCGCATAACTCACCACAGTCCGACCTATCGCGTGCTTTATATGTGGTCGACGAGGTATCTTTATCTGCACCCTAAGTGCAGCCGGCTAGGGACTTTTATTCCGCCCCACCTTGGGGAACTCCCTGTTTCACTCTAAGGCGTTTGGAATTCTTGTTCCTGAATTCCACGTACGATTGGCGTCCTCACATATAATTGATTATACAACGTTTCAGACATGACCGGAAGGTTGTTTGCTCAATCTCTTCAAACAGCGTGGAGTGCCTGACAGTATCAAAGAAAACAAACAAAACAAAAAACATTGTTACACAACATCCCATACGGGACAAGGGAGTCTTCTCTCATATCAATGAGTGCACCCCGATTCATATTTAGCTCAATGATATGGGACCTACTGTTTATCGACGAGTCCGAACGACGTGTCTTAAGACACCACTTGTGGAGAAGTTTTTCAAGGCTGAAATAGTCCGGAAATGTCGCCAACATTACTGAGGGGTATTTTGCCACCGTTGAAAAATGTTTGATGTTGCCTGGCCGGGGAATCGAACCCACGACCTTATGTTTACAAGGCGGGCGTAAAAACCATTGCACCACGGTGGCACCCGACAGTATCAAAGGCCTTTGAATCAATCGCCACTATCACTGTTCTATCACACGGCTTTTCCTGGTCCTCGACGAATATGTGTGGACATGGCGTGAGCCCTGTTGTCGTGCTGTGCTGCTTAAGGAATCCATGCTGATGATCGGCAACGGGAAAGCTATTTCTGACGTTGGGGAGGACTAAGGCCTCAAGGGTCTTTGATACGGGCGACAAAATGGACATCGGTCTGTACGATTCACTTTTGCTGGCTTCAGTAGCGGGACCACACTGTCCATTTTCCAAATTTCGGGAACATTGTGGTTGGCTAACGACAGGTTGAGAACTTCAGTGAGATACTTGACTCCCGGCACATATAATTGTTTCAGCATTACCATGGAGATTCCATCAGGGCCCTGTCTCTCTAAGGGTGCTCGACAAACTGTCGATTGAAATAACTTGCGCATTTCTACGGGTCAGTCAACGTTTCGTCATTAACGTGACTGAGGTCCTATCTTCCCTTCTTCCAGGATTCGAAAGTCACTTAACCATTGCCCACAATTCACTTATACCAGCTCCAATGTTGGAAGTCTTCAGACGACTTAACCACTTGTTCCGCTTATGCTCGCCTACCAACCGGTTGAGCACTTCAGAGAGATACTCCACTCCCGGCACATCCAATTATTTCAGCATTGCCACGGAGATTCCATCAAAGCCCGATGCTTTGGAAGATTTAGCGTTCCTGATGGTATTCGCAGCATCATCCATTCTAAACTGTGGTGGTTTTTTCTTCGCAGGAAGATATCAAAGGCGATTTAGTACCCTTCTCCTCGCCCTTTCTCTCTACGGGGTGCTCGACAAACTGTCGATTGAAATAACTTGCGCATGTCTTCGGGTCAGTCAACGTTTCGTCACCAACGTGACTGAGGTCCTATCTTCCCTTCTTCCAGGGTTAGAAAGTCACTTACCCGTTGCCCACAATTCACTTATACCAGCTCCAATGTTGCAAGTCTTCAGACGACTTAACAACTTGTTCCGCTTATGCTCGTCGACCAACCGGTTGAGAACTTCAGTGAGATACTTGACTCCCGGCACATCCAATTGTTTCAGCATTACCACGGAGATTCCATCAGAGCCCGATGCTCTGGATGATTTAGCGTTCCTGATAGCATTCGCAGCATCATCCATTCTAAACTGTGGTGGTTTTTCTTCGCAGGAAGAGATCAAATGCGACGTAGTACCCTTCTCCTCGCCCTGTCTCTCTATGGGGTGCTCGAAAAACTGTCGATTGAAATAACTTGCGCATGTCTTCGGGTCAGTCAACGTTTCGTCACCAACGTGACTGAGGTCCTATCTTCTCTTCTTCCATGGTTCGAAAATCACTTAACCGTTGCCCATAATTCGGTTATAACAGCACCAATGTTGCAAGTCTTCAGACGACTTAACAACTTGTTCCGCTTATGCTCGCCGACCAACCGGTTGAGAACTTCAGGGAGATACTTGACTCCCGGCACATCCAATTGCTTCAGCATGGAGTTTCCATCAGGGTCCGATGCTTTGGATGATTTAGCGTTCATGATGGCATTCGCAGCATCATCCATTCTAAACGGCGGTGGTTTTTCTTCGCAGGAAGAGATCAAATGCGACGTAGTACTCTTCTCCTCGCCCTGTCACTCTACGGGGTGCTCGACAAACTGTCGATTGATATAACTTGCCCATTTCTTCGGGTCAGTCAACATTACGTCACACACGTGACTGAGGTCCTATTTTCTCTTCTTCCAGGGTTCGAAGGACACCTTACCGTTGCCACAATTCACTTATACCAGCTCCATTGTTGCAAGTCTTCAGACGACTTAACCACTTGTTCCGCTTATGCTCGCCGACCAACCGGTTGAGAACTTCAGTGAGATACTCGACTCCCGGCACATCCAATTGTTTCAGCATTACCATGGAGATTCCATCAGAGCCCGATGCTTTGGATGATTTAGCGTTCCTGATGGCATTCGCAGCATCATCCATTCTAAACTGCGGTGGTTTTTCTTAACAGTAAGAGATCAAATCCGACTTAGTACCCTTCTCGTCGCACTGTCTCCCTACGGCGTGCTCGACAAACTGTCGATTGAAATAACTTGCGCATGTCTTCGGGTCAGTCAGCGTAACGTCGCCAAACGTGACTGATGTCCTATTTTCCCTTCTTCGAGGGTTCGAAAGACACTTCACCGTTGCCCACAATTCACTTATACCAGCTCCAATGTTTCAAGTCTTCAGACGACTTAACCACTTGTTCCGCTTATGCTCGCCGACCAACCGGTTGAGAACTTCAGTGAGATACTCGACTTCCGGCACATCCAATTGTTTCAGCATTACCATGGAGATTCCATCAGGGCCCGATGCTTTGGATGATTTAGCTTTCCTGATGGCATTCGCAGCACCATCCATTCTAAACGGCAATGGTTTTTCTTCGCAGGAAGAGATCAAATGCGACGTAGTACCCTTCTCCTCGCCCTGCCTCTCTACGGGGTGCTCGACAAACTGTCGATTGAAATAACTTGCGCATTTCTTGCAAGTCTTCAGACGACTTAACCACTTGTTCCGCTTATGCTCGCCGACCAGCCTGTTAACCTCCAGTCTCAATTCCTTGACTCTGGGGCCATTGGGTTTGGCTCGACGAAGCTCATCAGGCTCATTTGTAAATCCCGTCGCTTCTGCCGGGAAGTTGGTCTCACTTCTGGTATTCGACCATCAGGTATATGGCTAGCGGAACGTCCTTTCCGGTACCCGAACACGAGATGAATTGGGCAGATCTCTGAAGCAGTGATTATTGAACTCTCTGAAATTAGACCAATTAGTTTTCCCATTATTGATGAAAGTGCGGTGTTCAGAGGTGATGAAAGCGAGTGGTCTGCTGATGGAGACAATTATGGGGAGATAATCTGACCCAAGAGAAAGGATGGGTTGCCAGGTGACGTCATTTGTCAGACCACGAACTATGGCACTCTCCGCTAATTCTCGTAGGGTATAAAATCGAGTGGTGTGCTGATGGAGACAATTATGGGGAGATGATCTGACCCAAGAGAAAGGATGGGTTGCCAGGTGACGTCATTTGTCAGACCACGTTACGCAATGATTATGTCTGGCGAACTATGGCACTCTCCGCTAATTCTCGTAGGGTATAAAATCGAGTGGTGTGCTGATGGAGACAATTATGGGGAGATGATCTGACCCAAGAGAAAGGATGGGTTGCCAGGTGACGTCATTTGTCAGACTACGTGACGCAATGATTATGTCTGGCGAACTATGGCACTCTCCGCTAATTCTCGTAGGGTATAAAATCGAGTGGTGTGCTGATGGAGACAATTATGGGGAGATGATCTGACCCAAGAGAAAGGATGGGTTGCCATGTGATGTCATTTGTCAGACCACGTGACGCAATGATTATGTCTGGCGAACTATGGTACTCTCCGCTAATTCTCGTAGGGTATAAAATCGAGTGGTGTGCTGATGGAGACAGTTATGGGGAGATGATCTGACCCAAGAGAAAGTATGGGTTGCCAGGTGACGTCATTTGTCAGACCACGTGACACAATGATTATGTCTGGCGAACTATGGCACTCTCCGATAATTGTCGTAGGGTATAAAAAGTAGAACTATCAATGTGCTAAGCCAGCACTATACCCTCTGCTCATTAGCTAGGACCGAAGGTTGAGTATGGTGGATGCGAATGTGACAAATTGGTGCTCGGTTTTCCTCCGTTACGGTACGGACCAAAAGAATCCGTACCAAGCATTCCGGGATATGCTGCTCCCAAATGCTGGAAAAACAATACAAATAAAAACATATAAACACTGCCGTTTGCCGAAACGTTTATTTAGTGTGGTTCCGGGTCAATACGGTGTCGAAGAACCCGTCGTTGCGGGATTGGAAGGGGGTTGTGCTCTCGGTAGCTATTATGACGCTTTTTAGTCTCAAGTCCATACTTCCGATTTGATTGAAAATTTGCCAAATGCACCTTCTTGTACCTCCCTCTACCATGTTCAAAAACTTCGCGTGAGTAGCGTTTATTTTATTTTTAACTCGGGTATAAGTTTGAACTTTACTTAGATGTCGTGTTTTGTCCCTACCAACCTCAACGTTTTTTTTTTCTTTTGGATTTTTTTTATTTTAGATGTTGACAAGCCTATGTAACTTTTTTCAAGAACGTAATATGCCTTCATTTTGGGTCCAAAACTGGAATCTATTGGAAATGTTGGAACGTAAAGATGTCGCTGATTATGTCAAAGATTTACAAATAGTTTGCAATCAACTAAGCAGCTATCCGAAACAACCACAGTTATCGTTTGCTCGAACTAGTAAACATTTCTGCATTAGATAAGGTGTGGAGAGGCAGGCCTCAAACATTTGACCTAAGACTTTTTGAAGAATTCCGCAAAACATACGTGAATCTCCTTTAACATACACACATATGTACATAAATATCCATTTGAATAATATTTTACGTTTTAATATATATTATTTAATATATAATATATTATGAACTTAACTTAATTTTCATTAATTAATTAATTTTTCAACTTAAATTTAAGATCTTTTTTGTTGAATATTTTGTATAGAATCAATTTTAAGTTCTGTAAATAACTTTCATATGTAAAAGAAGTAAATACATTATGTAATTTTATTCTGAATTAATTAAGAAATTTGGAACTTGATTTTCTTAGCAACTAAGGGCAGACGAAGGACCATTTACTCGCCCCTTTAGTAGGTCACCCAATACGTGCAAAACTTGATGTGACACAAAGTCCCTTAGCTGTAAACTTTAACTCATCCCCATTAAATGTTGTTACCATTTACTTGGAATATCGTTGCCTACTAAATCTTATTACTAGCATTGACTTGATTTTTTTCTCCTCGGTTTTGTTTTGCAAATGTCTGCAAATAAGTCATCAAAATCCGTCTTAGCAATTTTTGGGATCAGATCTTCTTTTCAATTTACGTTGATATGTTTATTGTGGTGGTTAACCACAAATGAAAAAAAGGCAACATAAGCGCAGATTCCATGCTCCCCACAATATGTTGTTGTGTTCACATTGTCTGCTGATGATCGTCATCATCCTCTGTCTGTTTGTTGGCACATTTGTCTACCTTTTTGTCATTTTGAAACAGGAAACAAATTGTTTAAAAGCATTGCTACACTACAATCCAAATCCAATTCAGCATTAAAGCCTGCCAAGCTATCGTTAAGTGAACTTATCGTTATACTTCATTCATACACATGCCGTGAGCGACCAACCGACCGACTGAACAAACTGAGAAATGCCATAAAATGTGTGTGTTGTCTTTTAAGCCACATCTTATGTCATTCGCGTTTGAAAACAACAACAACACCAACAATAAGAACATAAAACGCATACAAAACCAAAGGAAGAGGCGTTGAAACCCATACGTAATCGATATTTGCAATAACGACAACAACAACACAACTGCAAGGTATTGATGGGTGTTGTTTTAGTTTTTAACACACATCGATACTCGATTTTGTCTCCATCTTCTTTTCCTATAGATAGGATCACCAAGCTTTGCATGGAAATTTCGTTTTAAACATACTTACCATACCATTGTATCGACCGGCAACAGACCTCAGCGCTAATGCTAAATGCAAACTGACTACCAAGAAGGGGAAACACAGTGGGGTATTAGTTTTAAGGGAACAAGTGTCGTTTAGGGGCACCTTTCGGATCCGGTCCGAAATTTTTACCTTAGGTAGCCCTTGGGACCCTGATTCCAACGACATATAATTTACCGGGGGGAAGTCCATACTTCCCGAGATATGGGTCTTGACATTTCGGAAATTTCGTACTTTAACACCTATAGGTTGTTTATGGGCACCTCTTGGATCGGGCTGAAAATTTTGCCATAGGTAGTCCTTGGGACCCTAAACACAACGATATATAGCTTTCCGTGGGGAAGTCCGTACTTCCCGAGATATGGGTCTTGACTTTTTTACTTTTATCACCATTATTTTTAAAACCTATGCAATATGGGACTCGTTTTAAAGCTCACGAAGAGTACTTTCCAACGCCTCCAATAATTAATAATGGTGATTAGATTTTCTAATAATAATTTATTAAGTTATTATTGGGCTACACGAACAAAACCCTCTTTTAAATTGTAAGTGTTCTTAAGTAGCCGGCCTTCGGCCGGAGATTTAAGACTTTCTCCTATGGACAGGGACAAAAGTGGGCTACGCGATCAAAACTCTCTTTTGAATTGAAAGTGTTCTCAAGTAGACGGCCTTCGCCCGGGGATTAAAGACTTTCTCCTATGGACAATGACAAAAGTGGACTCCGCAAACAAAACTTTCTTGTAAATTTAAAGTTTCCTAAGTAGCCGGCTTTGAACAGGAATTTAATACATTCTCCTATAAACAGGTGTAAAAATAGGTCGCGTGCCTAAAAGTACTGTCCATAAGCTTTAAAACGATGCCCATATTGCCCACGTTAGAATTGTAAAATGTCAAGACCAATATCTGGGGAAGGATGGACTTCCCCCCGAAAAATTTCCGAAATGTCAAGACCAATATCTCGGGAAGGGCTATCTACTGTAAAAATTTCAGCCCGATCCGAGAGGTGCCCCTAAACGACATTTAAGCCATTTTCGGAGAAGTTCAGTTTAGGGCCTACTCTCGAATCGCTTTGATTTTTGTTGTAACAACTTGTATTCACTGTCCCCTTTACGGAGGTACATGTTTCATCAGGGGCAAGTCCATACTTCCTGAGAATATCGGTCCACTCCTTCTGGTACCTCGCTCACAAAAGTTCTAAGCTTTTCGCTTTTCGGTGTGGACGGTACCTCTGGAAGGCAGTAACCGAGTAGATCCATACTGTACACATCGTAATATCTCTACGAGACATAGATTAGGTTCGAATATGGACTATATAAGTCAACTCCTTCGGGTACCTCCCACACAAAATTTCCGAAATGTGCAGTTTAGGAGCTGCTCTCGAATCACTTTTATGTCTGTTGTAGCAATTTGTATTCGTTGTCCCCATTACGACGGAAAAAGTTTTTTTCAGGGGCAAGTCTATAGTTCCTGAGAAAATGACCCGAAAGCTGTAAAACCCCTACGATATTAGTAGATGGAGCGGACAGTAAGTTTCGAAAGGATCAGCCGATTCGGTCCAAAGTTTGGCCCTTGTAATATTTTGTCCAAACTTGGTTTAAGTTCGAAGGTGAGCCATATGGGTCCACTCCTTCGGGTGGTACCTCTCCCACAAAGTTTAAAAAATGTCACTAAAATGCGATTTGGGCCAAGGGGATCCAAAGATCTCCTAATATTTAATCCAAATGTAGCTTAACTTCCAAAATGGTCCACATCGATCTTCTTTTTAGGGTAACTTCACACTGGCTGAGGGTATATCTCTGTCGGCCAAGCCGACTGATACTTTTGTACTTGTTTTCTACAGCCCCCATATAGCGGTACCACCCGATTTCAGGTATTTTGAGAATTTTATCTTCATTTTAGTCCGAATTAGCTGTCATTTGCCATTTGGGATTCCCAATGATACAGACATTTCCCCACCAAAAATTGTGAACATAGGTCCAGGTTTTGATATAGCCCCTCCTATAGCGGTACCACCTGATTTAAGGTATTATGCGGATTTTATCTTCATTTTTAGCCCGAATTGGCTGTAACATGGCAGTGGGACCCCCCATTGGTACAGAAACTTCTCCACTAAAAATTGTTGACATAGGTCCAGGTTTTGGTATAGCACCCATATAGCGGTACAACCCGATTTCAAGAGTTTTAAGGATTTTATCCTTATTTTTAGGCAGTCGTAACTTCTTTGAAATCCCCTTCTTTCTGAATTTGCATTTCAAATCATTTTTGAAACATTTGTAACTATTAAATCTTTCCTGAAGCATTTCCCTTTAAATTTTCTGCTTACAGTTTCATTATCAAATTTATCCTGTTGCTCTCAAATTACTCCACTGTGATTGTTGATGACATTTATTGCGAGGACAATAATCGCATTAAATGCGAAAGCAAAGCCAAGCGTCTAAACGAATCAAAAACAAAAAAATAAGAATAATGTGCGGCATAAAATGGTTGCTGTTTTTTTCTCAAAGAACACCACTCGCACCAGGTACAATGACTACTAATAATGGTCAACCTGATAATAATGATGACGATGATGATAGCCACCTAACAAACAGCCAGCCCATCGAGTCGTCTACCAAGAAGCTATACATTGTCGTTTTCTGATTGTGTAGCAATGAAATTCACATTCATTTGGAAAACGCCACAACATTAAATTGCCGATTCGAACAAGTAGCTGCCTGGTCGTTGTTGCAACAACTTGTTCCAATGAATAGGTAAGTAGTACCCAAACATTCCCTTTTATGTTTAATTCTCTGTTTTTGTTTTCTACAATGGGTTCTTAATGCTCATGGGCCGGCCCAATGTGGTCATTATCAAGTTCCGCTCTTGAAGTGCGTGTGTCCACCAGGCTTAAGGAGTAATTAAAGCACACAAACGACCATTCGAAATTTAATGTTGAGAGTGTATGGGAAGGCAAAAATGTCATGCAAAGGAATCTGAATTAAAACGATGTGTAAATTGATAGCAGGCTTGGCGGTCTTTGGTCGCTTCCCGAATGGCTGTCATAGTTTAGACATGCCCTTTCTTTTTGCATGTTTTTTCGGGAGGGTCATTATATTTTGAAATGATTTAAAGAAAAAAGCTGCTTACTTAGTACTCCACAAGCTAAAATGAAGGTAAAGACCTCCCTGCCGTGCACTTTTTTGTTGCACATAAAGCCTGGGAGTTGTTGGTAGCCAACAAGCATTTGAATGGAGTCACTGGAATTACTAAACGGAAATTGTCATCACTTTTGCTGACAAGAGAAACAAACTTCTAATACCTATGTATATTGTCGAAATACTTACAATGAATTGTTGACTAAGCCCTGTTGTCTGCAGGGTTTAGCTTTTAATACGACGATACCCTTCACAAAGTTTTGTTGTCCACCTCTTGATTTGATGATTAATCAATCGATAGTTAAATAGACAAGAGGGAATGCCTGGAACTTGTTGTGAATTTAGATTGACTTAATACAGCAGAATGAATGATAAGTTTAGATATGTCTGATACGAGGAATTTTGTTTTTTACTTAGGCATGTCGTCCATTTCGAAGGCATAAAATATAAAATAAATAAATAAATATAAAATATATAATACAAAATATAAAAAATAAAATACAATATGTAAAATATAAAATACGAAATATAAAATATAAAATATAAAATATAAAATATAAAATATAAAATATAAAATATAAAATATAAAATATAAAATATAAAATATAAAATATAAAATATAAAATATAAAATGTAAAATATAAAATATAAAATATAAAATATAAAATATAAAATATAAAATATAAAATATAAAATATAAAATATAAAATATAAAATATAAAATATAAAATATAAAATATAAAATATAAAATATAAAATATAAAATATAAAATGTAAAATATAAAATATAAAATATAAAATATAAAATATAAAATATAAAATATAAAATATAAAATATAAAATATAAAATATAAAATATAAAATATAAAATATAAAATATAAAATATAAAATATAAAATATAAAATATAAAATATAAAATATAAAATGTAAAATATAAAATATAAAATATAAAATATAAAATATAAAATATAAAATATAAAATATAAAATATAAAATATAAAATATAAAATATAAAATATAAAATATAAAATATAAAATATAAAATATAAAATATAAAATATAAAATATAAAATATAAAATATAAAATATAAAATATAAAATATAAAATATAAAATATAAAATATAAAATATAAAATATAAAATATAAAATGTAAAATATAAAATATAAAATATAAAATATAAAATATAAAATATAAAATATAAAATATAAAATATAAAATATAAAATATAAAATATAAAATATAAAATATAAAATATAAATATAAAATATAAAATATAAAATAAAATATAAAATATAAAATATAAAATATAAAATATAAAATATAAAATATAAAATATAAAATATAAAATATAAAATATAAAATATAAAATATAAAATATAAAATATAAAATATAAAATATAAAATATAAAATATAAAATATAAAATATAAAATATAAAATATAAAATATAAAATATAAAATATAAAATATAAAATATAAAATATAAAATATAAAATATAAAATATAAAATATAAAATATAAAATATAAAATATAAAATATAAAATATAAAATATAAAATATAAAATATAAAATATAAAATATAAAATATAAAATATAAAATATAAAATATAAAATATAAAATATAAAATATAAAATATAAAATATAAAATATAAAATATAAAATATAAAATATAAAATATAAAATATAAAATATAAAATATAAAATATAAAATATAAAATATAAAATATAAAATATAAAATATAAAATATAAAATATAAAATATAAAATATAAAATATAAAATATAAAATATAAAAAATAAAATATAAAATATAAAATATAAAATATAAAATATAAAATATAAAATATAAAATATAAAATATAAAATATAAAATATAAAATATAAAATATAAAATATAAAATATAAAATATAAAATATAAAATATAAAATATAAAATATAAAATATAAAATATAAAATATAAAATATAAAATATAAAATATAAAATATAAAATATAAAATGTAAAATATAAAATATAAAATATAAAATATAAAATATAAAATATAAAATATAAAATATAAAATATAAAATATAAAATATAAAATATAAAATATAAAATATAAAATATAAAATATAAAATATAAAATATAAAATATAAAATATAAAATATAAAATATAAAATATAAAATATAAAATATAAAATATAAAATATAAAATATAAAATATAAAATATAAAATATAAAATATAAAATATAAAATATAAAATATAAAATATAAAATATAAAATATAAAATATAAAATATAAAATATAAAATATAAAATATAAAATATAAAATATAAAATATAAAATATAAAATATAAAATATAAAATATAAAATATAAAATATAAAATATAAAATATAAAATATAAAATATAAAATATCTATATATATAAAGTAGAAAAATGTTTGTATGTTTGTTTGTTTGTTTGTTTGTTTGTTTGAAATTTATAGACTCAAAAACCGCTGAACCGATCCTGCTGAAATTTTCAGGGTACATTACTACATCGCCTGAAAGTAACATAGGCTATAAAAAGTTTCGAAATTCCGCTCTGATCCGGAGATATAGCATCAGAATCGGAGGTACCTCCAAAAAATTTAAACTTTGTATGCAAATATCTATAGATCGGTTACAGATACAGACTCCAAATTTGAAATGTCTAATGGATTTTAGCCTAAAAATAAATGTGCCAAAATGTATCAAAATCGGTCCAGATTTGGATATAGCTCCCATATATATTTTCGTCCGATTTCAAGTATTTGATGTACCAAACACGCTATATATGTCCGATTTCCATGAAATTTGGAATGTGTGACTTAATTTGTTGCAGAAATGAGTATGCCAAATTATGTTGAAATCGGTTTAGATTTGGATATAGCTCCTATATATATTTTCGGCCGATTTCATGTATTTGATGCACCCAACCCACTATGTATGTCCAATTTCAATGAAATTTGGAATGTGTGACTAAATTTTTTGTAGAAATGAGTGTGCCAAATTATGTTGAAATAGGTTCAGATTTGGATATAGCTCCTACATATATTTTCGGCCGATTTCATGTATTTGATGCCCCAACGACGCTATGTATGTCCAATGTGTAACTAAATTTGGTGTAGGTATAATTATTGAAATCGGTGTTGATTTGGCTATAGCTCCCATATTTATTTCTATGAAATTTGTGCGGTATCTATATCTATAAAAGAGGAAAATGTTTGTACGTTTGTTTGTTTGAAGTTTATGGACTCAAATACCGCTGAACCGATCTTCCTGAAACTTTCAGAGTATATTACCACATGGCCTGAAAGTGTCACAGGCTATATAATTTTTAAAAATTCCGCCCCGATCTGGAGATATAGCCTCAGGATCGAAAGGTACCTCCAAAAAGTGTAGACTTTGTATGCTGATATCTAACGAACGATTATCGATACAGTCTTCAAATTTGGAATGTGTGACGGAAGTTGGTCTAAAAATAAATTTGCCAAAGTAATTTGAAATCGGCTCAGATTTAGATATATATTTTCGGCCGATTTAATGCTTTTGATGCATAAAACACGTTTCGTATTCCGAATTCCAATGAAATTTGGAATGTGTGACGGAATTTATTGCAGAAATAAATGTTCCAAACTATTTTGAAATCGGTTCAGATTGAGATATAGCTCCCATATACATATATTTTCGGCCGATTTCATGTATTGTCTACACCGAACACGCCATGTATGTTCAATTTTGACGAAATTTGGAATCTTTGACGAATTGATCCTAGAAATTAGTTTGCCAAATTATAATTAAATCGGACCAGATTTCGATATACCTCCAATATATATTTTTGGCCGATTTCATGTATTTTATGCAATAAACACCTTATGTATGTCCAATTTCAATGTAATTTGAAATATGTGGCGGAAATTGATCTACAAAAAATTTGTCAAATTATATTGAAATCGGTTCAGATTTACATATAGCTCCCATTTATATTTTCAGCCGATTTCATGTATTTGATGCACCAAACACGCTATGTAAGCCCACTTTCAATAAAATTTGGAATATGTGGCGGAAATTGGTCTAACAAACAAATTGGTAAATTACATGAAAGAATTTCAGTCAATAGAATTTCAGGAAAAGCACGGACGTACAAATCCATTGATACTGTGGCAACTGAAGACGACGCGGTTACCTATCCAGTTGAATTCCTAAATTCGTCGGATCTTCCAGGCTTTCCACCACATAATTTAGTGCTAAAAGTTGGTGTTCCTATTATTTTATTAAGAAACATAGACCCACCTCGCCTTTGCAATGGTACAAGGTTAACAGTAAAAAAACTACATAATTATTTAATTGAGGCAACGATTATTACTGGGAAGTATATAGGTTCAGTAGTGCGATTCTCTAACATATTTTTAGAGTTACCGACAAAAATCTGAAAAATTAAAATGCTTATAATTTCGTCAATTAAGATATGTGTCGGTAAGTTAGCGACGAATAAAAAGTAGTCGTAAAGTTCTACCGATAGCAAGAATGTTGTCAACTTTTATTTGAACTTTTCATTCATAATTTTGCGTTTTAATGTTAACGATTTTTGTCGGTAACTCAAAAAATGAGTTAGAGAATTGCACTACAGATGTACTGCTGTTGCTAATTTTAAAAGATTGTACGTTTGGCATCTGCAATGACTATAAATAAATCCCAAGGACAGACTCTTCGTGTATGCGGCCTAAATTTAGCATGTTCTTGCTTTTCTCATGGTCAGCTCTACGTTGCATGTTCACGTGTTGGTAGACCGGCCGATTTGTTTGTTTACGCTCCTGAAGGAGAAACAAAAAACATTGTATATCCTAAAGCATTACAATAAATACTTTACTTTAAATTTTTGAATTTTATTTCTTTCTGATTTCAAAAAATCCGTAAAATTTCAAATGCATATCAATCTAAAGGGGTAGCGAAGCGCACCGGGTTCTGCTAGTAAAATATAAAATATAAAATATAAAATATAAAATATAAAATATAAAATATAAAATATAAAATATAAAATATAAAATATAAAATATAAAATATAAAATATAAAATATAAAATATAAAATATAAAATATAAAATATAAAATATAAAATATAAAATATAAAATATAAAATATAAAATATAAAATATAAAATATAAAATATAAAATATAAAATATAAAATATAAAATATAAAATATAAAATATAAAATATAAAATATAAAATATAAAATATAAAATATAAAATATAAAATATAAAATATAAAATATAAAATATAAAATATAAAATATAAAATATAAAATATAAAATATAAAATATAAAATATAAAATATAAAATATAAAATATAAAATATAAAATATAAAATATAAAATATAAAATATAAAATATAAAATATAAAATATAAAATATAAAATATAAAATATAAAATATAAAATATAAAATATAAAATATAAAATATAAAATATAAAATATAAAATATAAAATATAAAATATAAAATATAAAATATAAAATATAAAATATAAAATATAAAATATAAAATATAAAATATAAAATATAAAATATAAAATATAAAATATAAAATATAAAATATAAAATATAAAATATAAAATATAAAATATAAAATATAAAATATAAAATATAAAATATAAAATATAAAATATAAAATATAAAATATAAAATATAAAATATAAAATATAAAATATAAAATATAAAATATAAAATATAAAATATAAAATATAAAATATAAAATATAAAATATAAAATATAAAATATAAAATATAAAATATAAAATATAAAATATAAAATATAAAATATAAAATATAAAATATAAAATATAAAATATAAAATATAAAATATAAAATATAAAATATAAAATATAAAATATAAAATATAAAATATAAAATATAAAATATAAAATATAAAATATAAAATATAAAATATAAAATATAAAATATAAAATATAAAATATAAAATATAAAATATAAAATATAAAATATAAAATATAAAATATAAAATATAAAATATAAAATATAAAATATAAAATATAAAATATAAAATATAAAATATAAAATATAAAATATAAAATATAAAATATAAAATATAAAATATAAAATATAAAATATAAAATATAAAATATAAAATATAAAATATAAAATATAAAATATAAAATATAAAATATAAAATATAAAATATAAAATATAAAATATAAAATATAAAATATAAAATATAAAATATAAAATATAAAATATAAAATATAAAATATAAAATATAAAATATAAAATATAAAATATAAAATATAAAATATAAAATATAAAATATAAAATATAAAATATAAAATATAAAATATAAAATGTAAAATATAAAATATAAAATATAAAATATAAAATATAAAATATAAAATATAAAATATAAAATATAAAATATAAAATATAAAATATAAAATATAAAATATAAAATATAAAATATAAAATATAAAATATAAAATATAAAATATAAAATATAAAATATAAAATATAAAATATAAAATATAAAATATAAAATATAAAATATAAAATATAAAATATAAAATATAAAATATAAAATATAAAATATAAAATATAAAATATAAAATATAAAATATAAAATATAAAATATAAAATATAAAATATAAAATATAAAATATAAAATATAAAATATAAAATATAAAATATAAAATATAAAATATAAAATATAAAATATAAAATATAAAATATAAAATATAAAATATAAAATATAAAATATAAAATATAAAATATAAAATATAAAATATAAAATATAAAATATAAAATATAAAATATAAAATATAAAATATAAAATATAAAATATAAAATATAAAATATAAAATATAAAATATAAAATATAAAATATAAAATATAAAATATAAAATATAAAATATAAAATATAAAATATAAAATATAAAATATAAAATATAAAATATAAAATATAAAATATAAAATATAAAATATAAAATATAAAATATAAAATATAAAATATAAAATATAAAATATAAAATATAAAATATAAAATATAAAATATAAAATATAAAATATAAAATATAAAATATAAAATATAAAATATAAAATATAAAATATAAAATATAAAATATAAAATATAAAATATAAAATATAAAATATAAAATATAAAATATAAAATATAAAATATAAAATATAAAATATAAAATATAAAATATAAAATATAAAATATAAAATATAAAATATAAAATATAAAATATAAAATATAAAATATAAAATATAAAATATAAAATATAAAATATAAAATATAAAATATAAAATATAAAATATAAAATATAAAATATAAAATATAAAATATAAAATATAAAATATAAAATATAAAATATAAAATATAAAATATAAAATATAAAATATAAAATATAAAATATAAAATATAAAATATAAAATATAAAATATAAAATATAAAATATAAAATATAAAATATAAAATATAAAATATAAAATATAAAATATAAAATATAAAATATAAAATATAAAATATAAAATATAAAATATAAAATATAAAATATAAAATATAAAATATAAAATATAAAATATAAAATATAAAATATAAAATATAAAATATAAAATATAAAATATAAAATATAAAATATAAAATATAAAATATAAAATATAAAATATAAAATATAAAATATAAAATATAAAATATAAAATATAAAATATAAAATATAAAATATAAAATATAAAATATAAAATATAAAATATAAAATATAAAATATAAAATATAAAATATAAAATATAAAATATAAAATATAAAATATAAAATATAAAATATAAAATATAAAATATAAAATATAAATATAAAATATAAAATATAAAATATAAAATATAAAATATAAAATATAAAATATAAAATATAAAATATAAAATATAAAATATAAAATATAAAATATAAAATATAAAATATAAAATATAAAATATAAAATATAAAATATAAAATATAAAATATAAAATATAAAATATAAAATATAAAATATAAAATATAAAATATAAAATATAAAATATAAAATATAAAATATAAAATATAAAATATAAAATATAAAATATAAAATATAAAATATAAAATATAAAATATAAAATATAAAATATAAAATATAAAATATAAAATATAAAATATAAAATATAAAATATAAAATATAAAATATAAAATATAAAATATAAAATATAAAATATAAAATATAAAATATAAAATATAAAATATAAAATATAAAATATAAAATATAAAATATAAAATATAAAATATAAAATATAAAATATAAAATATAAAATATAAAATATAAAATATAAAATATAAAATATAAAATATAAAATATAAAATATAAAATATAAAATATAAAATATAAAATATAAAATATAAAATATAAAATATAAAATATAAAATATAAAATATAAAATATAAAATATAAAATATAAAATATAAAATATAAAATATAAAATATAAAATATAAAATATAAAATATAAAATATAAAATATAAAATATAAAATATAAAATATAAAATATAAAATATAAAATATAAAATATAAAATATAAAATATAAAATATAAAATATAAAATATAAAATATAAAATATAAAATATAAAATATAAAATATAAAATATAAAATATAAAATATAAAATATAAAATATAAAATATAAAATATAAAATATAAAATATAAAATATAAAATATAAAATATATAAAATATAAAATATAAAATATAAAATATAAAATATAAAATATAAAATATAAAATATAAAATATAAAATATAAAATATAAAATATAAAATATAAAATATAAAATATAAAATATAAAATATAAAATATAAAATATAAAATATAAAATATAAAATATAAAATATAAAATATAAAATATAAAATATAAAATATAAAATATAAAATATAAAATATAAAATATAAAATATAAAATATAAAATATAAAATATAAAATATAAAATATAAAATATAAAATATAAAATATAAAATATAAAATATAAAATATAAAATATAAAATATAAAATATAAAATATAAAATATAAAATATAAAATATAAAATATAAAATATAAAATATAAAATATAAAATATAAAATATAAAATATAAAATATAAAATATAAAATATAAAATATAAAATATAAAATATAAAATATAAAATATAAATATAAAATATAAAATATAAAATATAAAATATAAAATATAAAATATAAAATATAAAATATAAAATATAAAATATAAAATATAAAATATAAAATATAAAATATAAAATATAAAATATAAAATATAAAATATAAAATATAAAATATAAAATATAAAATATAAAATATAAAATATAAAATATAAAATATAAAATATAAAATATAAAATATAAAATATAAAATATAAAATATAAAATATAAAATATAAAATATAAAATATAAAATATAAAATATAAAATATAAAATATAAAATATAAAATATAAAATATAAAATATAAAATATAAAATATAAAATATAAAATATAAAATATAAAATATAAAATATAAAATATAAAATATAAAATATAAAATATAAAATATAAAATATAAAATATAAAATATAAAATATAAAATATAAAATATAAAATATAAAATATAAAATATAAAATATAAAATATAAAATATAAAATATAAAATATAAAATATAAAATATAAAATATAAAATATAAAATATAAAATATAAAATATAAAATATAAAATATAAAATATAAAATATAAAATATAAAATATAAAATATAAAATATAAAATATAAAATATAAAATATAAAATATAAAATATAAAATATAAAATATAAAATATAAAATATAAAATATAAAATATAAAATATAAAATATAAAATATAAAATATAAAATATAAAATATAAAATATAAAATATAAAAATATTTCGAAGGCATAAAATATAAAATAAATAAATAAATATAAAATATATAATACAAAATATAAAAAATAAAATACAATATGTAAAATATAAAATACGAAATATAAAATATAAAATATAAAATATAAAATATAAAATATAAAATATAAAATATAAAATATAAAATATAAAATATAAAATATAAAATATAAAATATAAAATATAAAATATAAAATATAAAATATAAAATATAAAATGTAAAATATAAAATATAAAATATAAAATATAAAATATAAAATATAAAATATAAAATCTAAAATATAAAATATAAAATATAAAATATAAAATATAAAATATAAAATATAAAATATAAAATATAAAATATAAAATATAAAATATAAAATATAAAATATAAAATATAAAATATAAAATATAAAATATAAAATATAAAATATAAAATATAAAATATAAAATATAAAATATAAAATATAAAATATAAAATATAAAATATAAAATATAAAATATAAAATATAAAATATAAAATATAAAATATAAAATATAAAATATAAAATATAAAATATAAAATATAAAATATAAAATATAAAATATAAAATATAAAATATAAAATATAAAATATAAAATATAAAATATAAAATATAAAATATAAAATATAAAATATAAAATATAAAATATAAAATATAAAATATAAAATATAAAATATAAAATATAAAATATAAAATATAAAATATAAAATATAAAATATAAAATATAAAATATAAATATAAAATATAAAATATAAAATATAAAATATAAAATATAAAATATAAAATATAAAATATAAAATATAAAATATAAAATATAAAATATAAAATATAAAATATAAAATATAAAATATAAAATATAAAATATAAAATATAAAATATAAAATATAAAATATAAAATATAAAATATAAAATATAAAATATAAAATATAAAATATAAAATATAAAATATAAAATATAAAATATAAAATATAAAATATAAAATATAAAATATAAAATATAAAATATAAAATATAAAATATAAAATATAAAATATAAAATATAAAATATAAAATATAAAATATAAAATATAAAATATAAAATATAAAATATAAAATATAAAATATAAAATATAAAATATAAAATATAAAATATAAAATATAAAATATAAAATATAAAATATAAAATATAAAATATAAAATATAAAATATAAAATATAAAATATAAAATATAAAATATAAAATATAAAATATAAAATATAAAATATAAAATATAAAATATAAATATAAAATATAAAATATAAAATATAAAATATAAAATATAAAATATAAAATATAAAATATAAAATATAAAATATAAAATATAAAATATAAAATATAAAATATAAAATATAAAATATAAAATATAAAATATAAAATATAAAATATAAAATATAAAATATAAAATATAAAATATAAAATATAAAATATAAAATATAAAATATAAAATATAAAATATAAAATATAAAATATAAAATATAAAATATAAAATATAAAATATAAAATATAAAATATAAAATATAAAATATAAAATATAAAATATAAAATATAAAATATAAAATATAAAATATAAAATATAAAATATAAAATATAAAATATAAAATATAAAATATAAAATATAAAATATAAAATATAAAATATAAAATATAAAATATAAAATATAAAATATAAAATATAAAATATAAAATATAAAATATAAAATATAAAATATAAAATATAAAATATAAAATATAAAATATAAAATATAAAATATAAAATATAAAATATAAAATATAAAATATAAAATATAAAATATAAAATATAAAATATAAAATATAAAATATAAAATATAAAATATAAAATATAAAATATAAAATATAAAATATAAAATATAAAATATAAAATATAAAATATAAAATATAAAATATAAAATATAAAATATAAAATATAAAATATAAAATATAAAATATAAAATATAAAATATAAAATATAAAATATAAAATATAAAATATAAAATATAAAATATAAAATATAAAATATAAAATATAAAATATAAAATATAAAATATAAAATATAAAATATAAAATATAAAATATAAAATATAAAATATAAAATATAAAATATAAAATATAAAATATAAAATATAAAATATAAAATATAAAATATAAAATATAAAATATAAAATATAAAATATAAAATATAAAATATAAAATATAAAATATAAAATATAAAATATAAAATATAAAATATAAAATATAAAATATAAAATATAAAATATAAAATATAAAATATAAAATATAAAATATAAAATATAAAATATAAAATATAAAATATAAAATATAAAATATAAAATATAAAATATAAAATATAAAATATAAAATATAAAATATAAAATATAAAATATAAAATATAAAATATAAAATATAAAATATAAAATATAAAATATAAAATATAAAATATAAAATATAAAATATAAAATATAAAATATAAAATATAAAATATAAAATATAAAATATAAAATATAAAATATAAAATATAAAATATAAAATATAAAATATAAAATATAAAATATAAAATATAAAATATAAAATATAAAATATAAAATATAAAATATAAAATATAAAATATAAAATATAAAATATAAAATATAAAATATAAAATATAAAATATAAAATATAAAATATAAAATATAAAATATAAAATATAAAATATAAAATATAAAATATAAAATATAAAATATAAAATATAAAATATAAAATATAAAATATAAAATATAAAATATAAAATATAAAATATAAAATATAAAATATAAAATATAAAATATAAAATATAAAATATAAAATATAAAATATAAAATATAAAATATAAAATATAAAATATAAAATATAAAATATAAAATATAAAATATAAAATATAAAATATAAAATATAAAATATAAAATATAAAATATAAAATATAAAATATAAAATATAAAATATAAAATATAAAATATAAAATATAAAATATAAAATATAAAATATAAAATATAAAATATAAAATAAAATATAAAATATAAAATATAAAATATAAAATATAAAATATAAAATATAAAATATAAAATATAAAATATAAAATATAAAATATAAAATATAAAATATAAAATATAAAATATAAAATATAAAATATAAAATATAAAATATAAAATATAAAATATAAAATATAAAATATAAAATATAAAATATAAAATATAAAATATAAAATATAAAATATAAAATATAAAATATAAAATATAAAATATAAAATATAAAATATAAAATATAAATATAAAATATAAAATATAAAATATAAAATATAAAATATAAAATATAAAAATATAAAATATAAAATATAAAATATAAAATATAAAATATAAAATATAAAATATAAAATATAAAATATAAAATATAAAATATAAAATATAAAATATAAAATATAAAATATAAAATATAAAATATAAAATATAAAATATAAAATATAAATATAAAATATAAAATATAAAATATAAAATATAAAATATAAAATATAAAATATAAAATATAAAATATAAAATATAAAATATAAAATATAAAATATAAAATATAAAATATAAAATATAAAATATAAAATATAAAATATAAAATATAAAATATAAAATATAAAATATAAAAATATAAAATATAAAATATAAAATATAATAAAATATAAAATATAAAATATAAAATATAAAATATAAAATATAAAATATAAAATATAAAATATAAATAATAAAATATAAAATATAAAATATAAAATATAAAATATAAATATAAAATATAAATATAAAATATAAAATATAAAATATAAAATATAAAATATAAAATATAAAATATAAAATATAAAATATAAAATATAAAATATAAAATATAAAATATAAAATATAAAATATAAAATATAAAATATAAAATATAAAATATAAAATATAAAATATAAAATATAAAATAAAATATAAAATATAAAATATAAAATATAAAATATAAAATATAAAATATAAAATATAAAATATAAAATATAAAATATAAATATAAAATATAAAATATAAATATAAAATATAAAATATAAAATATAAATAAAATATAAAATATAAAATATAAAATATAAAATATAAAATATAAAATATAAAATATAAATATAAAATATAAAATATAAAATATAAAATATAAAATATAAAATATAAAATATAAAATATAAAATATAAAATATAAAATATAAAATATAAAATATAAAATATAAATAAAAATATAAAATATAAAATATAAAATATAAAATATAAAATATTAAATATAAAATATAAAATATAAAATATAAAATATAAAATATAATATAAAATATAAAATATAAATATAAAATATAAAATATAAAATATAAAATATAAAATAAAAATATAAAATATAAAATATAAAATAAAAATATAAAATATAAAATATAAAATATAAAATATATAAATATAAAATATAAAATATAAAATATAAAATATAAAATATAAAATATAAAATATAAAATATAAAATATAAAATATAAAATATAAAAATATAAAATATAAAATATAAAATATAAAATATAAAATATAAAATATAAAATAAATAATAAAATATAAAATATAAATATAAATATAAAATATAAAATATAAAATATAAAATATAAAATATAAAATATAAAATATAAAATATAAAATATAAAATATAAAAATATAAAATATAAAATATAAAATAATAAAATATAAAATATAAAATATAAAATATAAAATATAAAATATAAAATATAAAATATAAAATATAAAATATAAAATATAAAATATAAAATATAAAATATAAAATATAAAATATAAAATAAAAATATAAAATATAAAATATAAAATATAAAATATAAAATATAAAATATAAAATATAAAATATAAAATATAAAATATAAAATATAAAATATAAAATATAAAATATAAAATATAAAATATAAAATATAAAATATAAAATATAAAATATAAAATATAAAATATAAAATATAAAATATAAAATATAAAATATAAAATATAAAATATAAAATATAAAATATAAAATATAAAATATAAAATATAAAATATAAAATATAAAATATAAAATATAAAATATAAAATATAAAATATAAAATATAAAATATAAAATATAAAATATAAAATATAAAATATAAAATATAAAATATAAAATATAAAATATAAAATATAAAATATAAAATATAAAATATAAAATATAAAATATAAAATATAAAATATAAATAATTAAAATATAAAATATAAAATATAAAATATAAATATAAAATATAAAATATAAAATATAAAATATAAAATATAAAATAATAAATATAAAATATAAAATATAAAATATAAAATATAAAATATAAAATATAAAATATAAAATATAAAATATAAAATATAAAATATAAAATATAAAATATAAAATATAAAATATAAAATATAAAATATAAAATATAAAATATAAAATATAAAATATAAAATATAAAATATAAAATATAAAATATAAAATATAAAATATAAAATATAAAATATAAAATATAAAATATAAAATATAAAATATAAAATATAAAATATAAAATATAAAATATAAAATATAAAATATAAAATATAAAATATAAAATATAAAATATAAAATATAAAATATAAAATATAAAATATAAAATATAAAATATAAATATAAAATAAAAAATATAAATATAAAATATAAAATATAAAATATAAAATATAAAATATAAAATATAAAATATAAAATATAAAATATAAATATAAAATATAAAATATAAAATATAAAAATATAAAATATAAAATATAAAATATAAAATATAAAATATAAAATATAAAATATTAAATATAAAATATTAAATATAAATATTAAATATTAAATATTAAATATAAAATATTAAATATTAAATATAAAATATAAAAAAATATAAAATATTAAATAAAATATAAAAGATAAAATATAATATATAAATATAAAATATAAAATATAAAATATAAAATATAAAATATAAAATATAAAATATAAAATATAAAATATAAAATATAAAATATAAAATATAAAATATAAAATATAAAATATAAAATATAAAATATAAAATATAAAATATAATATATAAAATATAAAATATAAAATATAAAATATAAAATATAAAATATAAAATATAAAATATAAAATATAAAATATAAAGTGTGCAATTTAAATTTTTTTTATATTTTCATTTAATAAATTGGAAATGTAAATAATTATTACTAAAATTTAGGCATTTTCATAAAATAATTATTTTCAATTTGTTAGAGATCGAAAAACATTTATTGAGTTTACGAAATTTACACAGACTTCAAAATTAAATTACCGCAAAAAAAAACGCAACAAATACCATTTCATATTGAAAAACTTTGCAGACATTGCTGTCATTGTCATTTAGATGCTGCTTTTGTATTTCTTGAGATAAAAAAGTTCTGCCTTTTTATGCTGATGAAGACGATGACGATGTGCAACACCTCCGCAAGCTAACCCCAACCACTGCAGTAGTCAATGTTTCAGATTGCTGATGTTAGTTTGAATATGCACAGCTTCTTTGTTTTCCCTTATTTTGAAAGCAATCTGCACAGAAGACGACGAAGAAGGCGTATGAAGTTAACAAAGTTTTCATATCACAAATATTGATATGAGAAGCAATGTCAATAGAATGACATTGGCATGGAGGAAATTTAATTATTTTAAATAAAGGGAAAATTTGCATAAGAAGATTGATATTCCCTTAAAGGTAACAACCTTTACATTCTTAAAAAAACTGTAAAAGTAAAGAAATTATCTAAGGACATCTTTAGACCCGAAGGCACGTTTAAGGGCGACTTTAGAGGCCATCGAAATCATTAGACAATAATAAGGATAACTAAATACCTGAAGGTATGCAGTATTAAAGTCGGTATTTGAAAATATTCAAATTCAAGCTACCCAAAACTTTTAGACGAGTTTTTGCAGCTGGTCTATAAAGACGACCTTCTGCTGCTGATCTATAAGGCAACCTTCTGCAGTTGGTCTATAAAGAGGATTTTATCGTCTATAAAGACGACGTTTCCTCGTCTATAGAGACGACGATCTTCAGCTCGACGACCTTCATCTCATCTATAAAGTCTCCCTTCGTGCTTGTCTATAATGACTCTCTTCTACTTGTGTATAAAGTCTCCCTTCCTGCTCGTCTATAAATTCTCTTATCCTGTTCGTCTATAAAGACTCCCCCTGCTTGTCTATAAAATATTTTTAAGAATGGCGTGGATTTTTTAAGAATATTTTTTATGGGCCATCAGCCCTCTAGTCGTGTATTTTTAAAGAATATTTTTTATGGACCATCAGCCCTCTAGGCGTGGATTTTTTAAAAATATTTTTTATGGACCATCAGCCCTCTAGGTGTGGATTTTTAAGAAATTTTTTAAGCCCTCTAGGCGTGGATTTTTTTAAGAATATTTTTCCAATGACCATCAGCCCTCTAGGCGTGGATTTTTTAAGAATATTTTTCCAATGACCATCAGCCCTCTAGGCGTGGATTTTTTTAAGAATATTTTTCCAATGACCATCAGCCTTCTAGGCGTGGATTTTTTTAAGAATATTTTTCCAATGACCATCAGCCCTCTAGGCGTGGATCTTTTAAGAATATTTTTCCAACGACCATCAGCCCTCTAGGCGTGGATTTTTTAAGAATATTTTTCCAATGACCATCAGCCCTCTAGGCGTGGGTTTTTTTAGGAATATTTTTCCAATGACCATCAGCCCTCTAGGCGTGGATTTTTTAAGAATATTTTTCCAATGACCATCAGCCCCCTAGGCGTGGATTTTTTAAGAATATTTTTCCAATGACCATCAGCCCTCTAGGCGTGGATTTTTTAAGAATATGTTTTAATGCACCATCAGCCTTCTAGGCGTGGATTTTTTAAGAATAATTTTTTATGGACCATCAGCCCTCTAGGCGTGGATTTTTTAAGAATAATTTTTTATGGACCATCAGCCTTCTAGGCGTGGTTTTTTTAAGAATAATTTTTTATGGACCATCAGCCCTCTAGGCGTGGATTTTTTAAGAATAATTTTTTATGGACCATCAGCCTTCTAGGCGTGGTTTTTTTAAGAATAATTTTTTATGGACCATCAGCCCTCTAGGCGTGGATTTTTTAAGAATAATTTTTTATGGACCATCAGCCCTCTAGGCGTGGATTTTTTAAGAATATGTTTTAATGCACCATCAGCCTTCTAGGCGTGGATTTTTTAAGAATAATTTTTTATGGACCATCAGCCCTCTAGGCGTGGATTTTTTAAGAATAATTTTTTATGGACCATCAGCCTTCTAGGCGTGGTTTTTTTAAGAATAATTTTTTATGGACCATCAGCCCTCTAGGCGTGGATTTTTTAAGAATAATTTTTTATGGACCATCAGCCTTCTAGGCGTGGTTTTTTTAAGAATAATTTTTTATGGACCATCAGCCCTCTAGGCGTGGATTTTTTAAGAATAATTTTTTATGGACCATCAGCCTTCTAGGCGTGGATTTTTTAAGAATAATTTTTTATGGACCATCAGCCTTCTAGGCGTGGATTTTTTAAGAATAATTTTTTATGGACCATCAGCCCTCTAGGCGTGGATTTTTTAAGAATATTTTTTTATGGACCATCAGCCTTCCAGGCGTGGATTTTTTAAGAATAATTTTTTATGGACCATCAGCATTCTAGGCGTGGATTTTTTAAGAATAATTTTTTATGGACCATCAGCCTTCTAGGCGTGGATTTTTTAAGAATAATTTTTTATGGACCATCAGCCTTCTAGGCGTGGATTTTTTAAGAATAATTTTTTATGGACCATCAGCCTTCTAGGCGTGGATTTTTTAAGAATATTTTTTTATGGACCATCAGCCTTCTAGGCGTGGATTTTTTAAGAATGATTTTTTATGGACCATCAGCCTTCTAGGCGTGGATTTTTTAAGAATGATTTTTTATGGACCATCAGCCTTCTAGGCGTGGATTTTTTAAGAATGATTTTTTATGGACCATCAGCCTTCTAGGCGTGGATTTTTTAAGAATGATTTTTTATGGACCATCAGCCTTCTAGGCGTGGATTTTTTAAGAATGATTTTTTATGGACCATCAGCCTTCTAGGCGTGGATTTTTTAAGAATGATTTTTTATGGACCATCAGCCTTCTAGGCGTGGATTTTTTTAGAATGATTTTTTATGGACCATCAGCCTTCTAGGCGTGGATTTTTTAAGAATGATTTTTTATGGACCATCAGCCTTCTAGGCGTGGATTTTTTAAGAATGATTTTTTATGGACCATCAGCCTTCTAGGCGTGGATTTTTTAAGAATGATTTTTTATGGACCATCAGCCTTCTAGGCGTGGATTTTTTAAGAATGATTTTTTATGGACCATCAGCCTTCTAGGCGTGGATTTTTTAAGAATGATTTTTTACGGACCATCAGCCTTCTAGGCGTGGATTTTTTAAGAATGAGTTTTTATGGACCATCAGCCTTCTAGGCGTGGATTTTTTAAGAATGATTTTTTATGGACCATCAGCCTTCTAGGCGTGGATTTTTTAAGAATGATTTTTTATGGACCATCAGCCTTCTAGGCGTGGATTTTTTAAGAATGATTTTTTATGGACCATCAGCCTTCTAGGCGTGGATTTTTTAAGAATGATTTTTTTATGGACCATCAGCCTTCTAGGCGTGGATTTTTTAAGAATGATTTTTTATGGACCATCAGCCTTCTAGGCGTGGATTTTTTAAGAATGATTTTTATGGACCTGCTTGTCTACAAAGTCTCCTTTCTGCTCCTCTGTAAATACTCCCTTCTAGTCGTCTACAAAGAATCTCTTCTGCTCTTCAATAAAGAGCTCCCTTTGTTAATTTATAAATTCTCCTCATTATCATTTATCACGACCAATGACCTTCAATAAAAACTGTCTATGAATTTTGATGGAACCTCCTCCAGATGTAAGTGAACTTGTTGTCTCTTTCTAATACAAAGGATTTGTGATAATAATAAATTGTTGTGTAGTTTTATGAGATAAACTCGGGACAAAACATTACGACCACAACATCGTCTGGCTCGTAAATGTGCAGCGTGGATTTGGGTATGACAAAAATTAAGCATTCAAAGTTGTGTGTTGACCAACCCAACAACAACACAACAACCGCAATGACAATTTATGATGATTTTTGAATTTTTCAAATCCTTGAATTTACAACCATATTAAGAGGATGTGTGTGTGCGGGTATGTTTATGGGAATATCCCTGAAAACGACACAAAAGCACTTAAATTATTATCCATTTCTATATCCTTTGGAATAAAAAGAAATAACTTTAAAAATACGTTCAGCAATGCAATGCGAAGGACATTAAACTGTTTGGAATGTAGACAAGGATCCAAACAGACCAGACACAACTAAGGGCCACAACCAACAATGGTTGAGTAGAGAGCCAGAAAAAGGAAAAGTGCAACAAATTTCGCCAACTTTGTAAGCAAAACAAACGAACAAAGAAGGACAACCAACTGCCTTGGATAAAGTTCAAAATCCTTTATGTCGAAGTTTTGTGAAAAGTGACAGCATCAGTAGTAGGTGGCGGAAAGGTGTTGCCGGCAAACGCTTGTATGCCACAAGGAAGCTGTTATGCGTCAAATCATTGGTTTACGCTTTGCTCGGAAAGAACCCCCAGCTATTTTGGTTTTGCAGCCCCACTCCTTCTTCACTTCTTCTGCACTTTTATGTGCATCTATTTGTTTGTCTGCCAAACTATTTGTCTGCATTAAATGAAAGTTTAGGAATATATTAAAGCTGTTAGCGACCGCGTTGTGTGCGTGTTCGGTTTGTAATGAGGCACTGTATTTTCGGGGAGAACAAGTATAGGTGTGTGGAAAAATCGATGAGTTGAAATCCAGACTTCTTCAAGGAGTCTTCTGGTAGTTCTTAAGGCCTTTTTATATTGGTCATCTCTTCTATATTGGGTCTTTTCGGCACCACCAGCTTTGTTTTCCCCTAAAGTCACTGTTCCCACCCAAACCGCTGTACTGTGCGAGATATTGCGAAAGTCAACACCCAGCCAAGCCGCAGAGAATATATTGAATGACACGTTTATGACAAAGACGACAAGGAAAAGCCACCAACAAAATGTGACAGAAACATTTTCAAAAACCAACAGCAACAGAAAAAAAGGAAAAGAAAAAAATAAAGACTACAAACCGCATAAAATTCCACTTCCTTGTCTCGTTAAAAAAGTGACAAACAAAAATAAGAAACAACATCAACAACAATTCCCAGCCGCTGCAGCAGCCTATCGAACATTGGATGGATTGGTGGATTTTCCAATAAAAGTATTTATTAAGAATCAGTTCAACACGTTCCTTTGTTTGTTGTTGTAATGGCCTTTGAATGGTTTTTTAATCAACTGCATGAATTACTTGTCGCTAATAGCAGGCCGACAGGACAGAACAACAACAACAACACAAACAAACAGGCAAACAACAAACAGCTGCAGTTAAATATTTAAATAAGCCCATGAGGATGAGGCTTAGTGCAGATATGATTTAAAAACACAGAAATACTACGGCACGTGCATCATGCAATCATTCATGTAGCCAGCCCCAGCTAGGCGTATTCATTCATACATCTCCCAACCCATCATCATCTCCAACTCTTCGCATGTGTGTAACTTTTAGATACAACAAAAACAAATCTGAAATTCTGACAAAACAAATATTGGCCATGACCATGAAGCTGGAGGACTCCTTCCATCTAACTTGCACTGCAGTTCCTCTTACTTTCTTTTTGTCTCTCCTTCCTCCTCTCTCTCTCTGTCTTCCCTGGGGATGTGTTAAGCTTTTGCTTATCATGTTCAACAAATACGTTACATTTTTCATAAACAAATCCAAGGCTATATGTCATTCGAAGTGGATTCAATTCAGGAAGTGCTGCTACTCCTGCCACATTTTTTTTGTAAACTAGAAAATGCCATCACCACCACCCCACCATCAATGCCATGAGGCCAGGCGCCAAAAGTATTCAATGCACCCTGGCTGAAGGGTGGAATTGTTGAACGTTACAATAGCAAAAAACAACCAGAGAAGGAACAGAAGACATACATTTTAACTTTGCTAATTTGCATTAAACCACAAAAACCCACCAAAAAGAAAGCAACAAGGATTTCCTCTTGTTCGTCACTTGTTTGGGGGAAAAGGCTTTGTGGCTTCTCCTAAGACAGGAATAACTTGGCGGAGGATATAGTATTAAGGTCGACATGAGTTCAACACTACTTAATTCAGATTCTAAGGGGGGGAGTCTGCAAGGGCCAACATGAGTCGATCTTTATAAACAAGCAGGTCCATGAAAAAATATTTTTAAAAATATCCACGCCTAGAGGGCTAATGGTCCCTCAAAAAATATTCTTAAAAAATCCACGCCTAGAGGGCTGATGGTCATTGGAAAAATATTTTTAAAAATATCCACGCCTAGAGGGCTAATGGTCCCTCAAAAAATATTCTTAAAAAATCCACGCCTAGAGGGCTGATGGTCATTGGAAAAATATTGTTAAAAAATCCACGCCTAGAGGGCTGATGGTCATTGGAAAAATATTTTTAAAAATATCCACGCCTAGAGGGCTAATGGTCCCTCAAAAAATATTCTTAAAAAATCCACGCCTAGAGGGCTGATGGTCATTGGAAAAATATTGTTAAAAAATCCACGCCTAGAGGGCTGATGGTCATTGGAAAAATATTGTTAAAAAATCCACGCCTAGGGGGCTAATGGTCCCTCAAAAAATATTCTTAAAAAATCCACGCCTAGAGGGCTGATGGTCATTGGAAAAATATTCTTAAAAATCCACGCCTAGAGGGCTGATGGTCATTGGAAAAATATTCTTAAAAAATCCACGCCTAGAGGGCCGATGGTTATTGGAAAAATATTCTTAAAAAATCCACGCCTAGAGGGCCGATGGTTATTGGAAAAATATTCTTAAAAAATCCACGCATAGAGTGCCGATGGTTATTGGAAAAATATTCTTAAAACATCCACGCCTAGAGGGCCGATGGTTATTGGAAAAATATTCTTAAAAAATCCAAGCCTAGAGGGCCGATGGTTATTGGAAAAATATTCTTAAAAAATCCACGCCTAGAGTGCCGAGGGATATTGGAAAAATATTCTTAAAAAATCCACGCCTAGAAGGCCGAGGGCTATTGGAAAAATATTCTTAAAAAATCCACGCCTAGAGGGCTGATGGTTATTGGAAAAATATTCTAAAAAAATCCACGCCTAGAGGGCCGATGGTTATTGGAAAAATATTCTAAAAAATCCACGCCTAGAGGGCCGATGGTTATTGGAAAAATATGCTTAAAAAATCCACGCCTAGAGTGCCGAGGGATATTGGAAAAATATTCTTAAAAAATCCACGCCTAGAAGGCCGAGGGCTATTGGAAAAATATTCTTAAAAAATCCACGCCTAGAGGGCTGATGGTTATTGGAAAAATATTCTAAAAAAATCCACGCCTAGAGGGCCGATGGTTATTGGAAAAATATTCTAAAAAATCCACGCCTAGAGGGCCGATGGTTATTGGAAAAATATGCTTAAAAAATCCACGCCTAGAGGGCTAATGGTCCCTCAAAAAATATTCTTAAAAAATCCATGCCTAGAGGGCTAATGGTCCCTCAAAAACTATTCTTAAAAAATCCACGCCTAGAGGGCTAATGGTCCCTCAAAAAATATTCTTAAAAAATCCACGCCTAGAGGGCTAATGGTCCCTCAAAAACTATTCTTAAAAAATCCACGCCTAGAGGGCTAATGGTCCCTCAAAAAATATTCTTAAAAAATCCACGCCTAGAGGGCTAATGGTCCCTCAAAAAATATTCTTAAAAAATCCACGCCTAGAGGGCTAATGGTCCCTCAAAAAATATTCTTAAAAAATCCACGCCTAGAGGGCTAATGGTCCCTCAAAAAATATTCTTAAAAAATCCACGCCTAGAGGGCTAATGGTCCCTCAAAAAATATTCTTAAAAAATCCACGCCTAGAGGGCTAATGGTCCCTCAAAAAATATTCTTAAAAAATCCACGCCTAGAGGGCTAATGGTCCCTCAAAAAATATTCTTAAAAAATCCACGCCTAGAGGGCTAATGGTCCCTCAAAAAATATTCTTAAAAAATCCACGCCTAGAGGGCTAATGGTCCCTCAAAAAATATTCTTAAAAAATCCACGCCTAGAGGGCTAATGGTCCCTCAAAAAATATTCTTAAAAAATCCACGCCTAGAGGGCTAATGGTCCCTCAAAAAATATTCTTAAAAAATCCACGCCTAGAGGGCTAATGGTCCCTCAAAAAATATTCTTAAAAAATCCACGCCTAGAGGGCTAATGGTCCCTCAAAAAATATTCTTAAAAAATCCACGCCTAGAGGGCTAATGGTCCCTCAAAAAATATTCTTAAAAAATCCACGCCTAGAGGGCTAATGGTCCCTCAAAAAATATTCTTAAAAAATCCACGCCTAGAGGGCTAATGGTCCCTCAAAAAATATTCTTAAAAAATCCACGCCTAGAGGGCTAATGGTCCCTCAAAAAATATTCTTAAAAAATCCACGCCTAGAGGGCTAATGGTCCCTCAAAAAATATTCTTAAAAAATCCACGCCTAGAGGGCTAATGGTCCCTCAAAAAATATTCTTAAAAAATCCACGCCTAGAGGGCTAATGGTCCCTCAAAAAATATTCTTAAAAAATCCACGCCTAGAGGGCTAATGGTCCCTCAAAAAATATTCTTAAAAAATCCATGCCTAGAGGGCTAATGGTCCCTCAAAAAATATTCTTAAAAAATCCACGCCTAGAGGGCTAATGGTCCCTCAAAAAATATTCTTAAAAAATCCACGCCTAGAGGGCTAATGGTCCCTCAAAAAATATTCTTAAAAAATCCACGCCTAGAGGGCTAATGGTCCCTCAAAAAATATTCTTAAAAAATCCACGCCTAGAGGGCTAATGGTCCCTCAAAAAATATTCTTAAAAAATCCACGCCTAGAGGGCTAATGGTCCCTCAAAAAATATTCTTAAAAAATCCACGCCTAGAGGGCTAATGGTCCCTCAAAAAATATTCTTAAAAAATCCACGCCTAGAGGGCTAATGGTCCCTCAAAAAATATTCTTAAAAAATCCACGCCTAGAGGGCTAATGGTCCCTCAAAAAATATTCTTAAAAAATCCACGCCTAGAGGGCTAATGGTCCCTCAAAAAATATTCTTAAAAAATCCACGCCTAGAGGGCTAATGGTCCCTCAAAAAATATTCTTAAAAAATCCACGCCTAGAGGGCTAATGGTCCCTCAAAAAATATTCTTAAAAAATCCACGCCTAGAGGGCTAATGGTCCCTCAAAAAATATTCTTAAAAAATCCACGCCTAGAGGGCTAATGGTCCCTCAAAAAATATTCTTAAAAAATCCACGCCTAGAGGGCCAATGGTCCCTCAAAAAATATTCTTAAAAAATCCACGCCTAGAGGGCTAATGGTCCCTCAAAAAATATTCTTAAAAAATCCACGCCTAGAGGGCTAATGGTCCCTCAAAAAATATTCTTAAAAAATCCACGCCTAGAGGGCTAATGGTCCCTAAAAAAATATTCTTAAAAAATCCACGCCTAGAGGGCTAATGGTCCCTCAAAAAATATTCTTAAAAAATCCACGCCTAGAGGGCTAATGGTCCCTCAAAAAATATTCTTAAAAAATCCATGCCTAGAGGGCTAATGGTCCCTCAAAAAATATTCTTAAAAAATCCATGCCTAGAGGGCTAATGGTCCCTCAAAAAATATTCTTAAAAAATCCACGCCTAGAGGGCTAATGGTCCCTCAAAAAATATTCTTAAAAAATCCACGCCTAGAGGGCTAATGGTCCCTCAAAAAATATTCTTAAAAAATCCACGCCTAGAGGGCTAATGGTCCCTCAAAAAATATTCTTAAAAAATCCATGCCTAGAGGGCTAATGGTCCCTCAAAAAATATTCTTAAAAAATCCATGCCTAGAGGGCTAATGGTCCCTCAAAAAATATTCTTAAAAAATCCACGCCTAGAGGGCTAATGGTCCCTCAAAAAATATTCTTAAAAAATCCACGCCTAGAGGGCTAATGGTCCCTCAAAAAATATTCTTAAAAAATCCACGCCTAGAAGGCTGATGGTCCATAAAAAATTATTCTTAAAAAATCCACGCCTAGAGGGCTGATGGTCATTGGAAAAATATTCTTAAAAATCCACGCCTAGAGGGCTAATGGTCCATGAAAAAATATTCTTAAAAAATCCACGCCTAGAGGGCTAATGGTCCATGAAAAAATATTCTTAAAAAATCCACGCCTAGAGGGCTGATGGTCATTGGAAAAATATTCTTAAAAATCCACGCCTAGAGGGTCATTGGAAAAATATTCTTAAAAAATCCAGGCCTAGAGAGCTGATGGTCCATGAAAAAATATTCTTAAAAATCTACGCCTAGAGGGCTGATGGCTGATGGGAGTCTTTATAGACGAGCAGGAGGGAGTCTTTGTAGACAAGCAGGAAGTGTGACTTTGTAGACGAGCATATATGGAGTCTTTATAGACTAGAAGAATGGAGTCTTTATAGACGAACAGGAGGGAATCATTATAGACAAGCAGGAAAGCGTAAAGCTCTCATCCGTAAAGACTTGCAGTAGGGTATACTACACCTTGGCATATGCCTGAGTGTCCTTTTACATAACAAAGAGAAATTATACATTGTGTGTTGTGTTCCATTGATGTTACTGTTATTGTTGTTGTTTGTTTGAACAGTATAATCCTTGGAGTAGTAGTCGTCATCAGGGTAGCATTTTAATCCTTGTCACATGCAAACGGTCACGTGTGACCCACTCCGTAAAGTTTAAGTATTTCTACAAATTTTGTCTGCCGCATAAAAGTTCTGACAACAACAAATGTTCGAACAGAGACTGATAGGAATACCAAGTTAATGGGAATATATATGTCTGTCTGACTTGAATGCCGCCTCCTTGGCAAAGTGCAGCAAACCAACACTCCGATTTCTACTCACACATTTCCCAAAGTGAGTGAGTAATTATGAATTACGATGTGCCGGTTGATTGAAAGTACCGGGCAGCAAAAAAAAGGATAATATTTCAATGTTTTTCTTGTTTGTTTCTACACTTTCTCCATTCTTTGTGCTTTTTTCATTTTCGTTTGTTCTTTTTCTACATTCCATTTTAAGTGCGATATTTTGGCTGACTGCCGACTGACGGCTGTTTTGACCCGGCGTCAACATTTTGTGGCGTCATTTTCAGAAGGTAAACGGAAACACTTTTCATTTCCGTTCATGCTAAATTTCTTTTGGAAATTATGAAAGCTTATTGCGGTTTTTTGTGCTTTGAACGAACGTTCGGTGGGCTGGTGGAAGGGGGGCTTTTTGCTGTCTCAAGCAGTGCCACCATTTAAGCCAAAAAGGTCATTAAGGAGTCGTCTGTCTACCCAGCTTAGATTGTTTCTTTTTTGTTTTCGGTCTCATCTTTCATTCTTAGAAAAGTGTTTTGTGATGGGGTGTTAATGGTAGGGAGAGCTGAGGGCATGAAAAAAAAAAAATAAAAACGAAGAAAAAAAATATATTTTTGGTAATTATAGTGTTTTAGGAAGGAACGCTTTTTTTGTTTGATGTCATAAATAATTTGTACCCACAACAAGTTTTTGAAGGATATTTCGACCAGAGGGTGTCTATTAGGATATTTTTTGGAGGGTGTTTTTGCTGAGTAAGAAGGAAGTATTTATAGACGAGTGGAACGAAATGTTTGCTGACGATTGGAATATAGTATTTATAGAGGAGCTAAAGGTCGTCTTTATAGACGAGCCAAAGGTCGTTTTTATAGACGAGCCAAAGGTCGTCTTTATAGACGAGCCAAAGGTCGTCTTTATAGACGAGCCAAAGGTCGTCCTTAATAGACGAGCTAAAGGTCGTCTTTATAGACGAGCTAAAGGTCGTCTTTATAGACGAGCTAAAGGTCGCCTTTATAGACGAGCTAAAGGTCGTCTTTATAGACGAGCTAAAGGTCGTCTTTATAGACGAGCTAAAGGTCGTCTTTATAGACGAGCTAAAGGTCGTCTTTATAGACGAGCTAAAGGTCGTCTTTATAGACGAGCTAAAGGTCGTCTTTATAGACGAGCTAAAGGTCGTCTTTATAGACGAGCTAAAGGTCGTCTTTATAGACGAGCTAAAGGTCGTCTTTATAGACGAGCTAAATGTCGTCTTTATAGACGAGCTAAAGGTCGTCTTTATAGACGAGCTAAAGTTCGTCTTTATAGACGAGCTAAAGTTCGTCTTTATAGACGAGCTAAAGGTCGTCTTTATAGAAGAGCTAAAGGTCATCTTTATAGACGAGCCAAAGGTCGCTTTATAGAAGAGCCAAAGGTCGTCTTTAAAAACGAGCTAAAGGTGGTCTTTATAGACGAGCCAAAGGTAGTCTTTATAGACGAGCCAAAGGTAGTCTTTATAGACGAGCTAAAGGTCGTCTTTATAGAAGAGCTAAAGGTCGTCTTTATAGACGAGCTAAAGGTCGTCTTTATAGACGAGCTAAAGGTCGTCTTTATAGACGAGCTAAAGGTCGTCTTTATAGACGAGCTAAAGGTCGTCTTTATAGACGAGCTAAAGGTCGTCTTTATAGACGAGCTAAAGGTCGTCTTTATAGACGAGCTAAAGGTCGTCTTTATAGACGAGCTAAAGGTCGTCTTTATAGACGAGCTAAAGGTCGTCTTTATAGACGAGCTAAAGGTCGTCTTTATAGACGAGCCAAAGGTCGTCTTTATAGACGAGCTAAAGGTCGTCTTTATAGACGAGCCAGAGGTCGTCTTTATAGACGAGCCAAAGGTCGTCTTTATAGACGAGCCAAAGGTCGTCTTTATAGACGAGCCAAAGGTCGTCTTTATAGACGAGCCAAAGGTCGTCTTTATAGACGAGCCAAACGTCGTCTTTATAGACGAGCCAAAGGTCGTCTTTATCGACGAGCCAAAGGTCGTCTTTATAGACGAGCCAAAGGTCGTCTTTATAGACGAGCCAAAGGTCGTCTTTATAGACGAGCTAAAGGTCGTCTTTATAGGCGAGCTAAAGGTCGTCTTTATAGACGAGCTAAAGGTCGTCTTTATAGGCGAGCTAAAGGTCGTCTTTATAGACGAGCCAGAGGTCGTCTTTATAGACGAGCCAGAGGTCGTCTTTATAGACGAGCCAAAGGTCGTCTTTATAGACGAGCCAAAGGTCGTCTTTATAGACGAGCCAAAGGTCGTCTTTATAGACGAGCCAAACGTCGTCTTTATAGACGAGCCAAACGTCGTCTTTATAGACGAGCCAAACGTCGTCTTTATAGACGAGCCAAAGGTCGTCTTTATAGACGAGCCAAAGGTCGTCTTTATAGACGCGCCAAAGGTCGTCTTTATAGACGAGCCAAAGGTCGTCTTTATAGACGAGCCAAAGGTCGTCTTTATAGACGAGCCAAAGGTCGTCTTTATAGACGAGCCAAAGGTCGTCTTTATAGACGAGGTAAAGGTCGTCTTTATGGACGAGCCAAAGGTCGTTTTTATAGACGAGCCAAAGGTCGTTTTTATAGAGGAGCCAAAGGTCGTCTTTATAGACGAGCCAAAGGTCGTCTTTATGGACGAGCCAAATGTCGTCTTTATGGACGAGCCAAAGGTCGTCTTTATAGACGAGCCAAAGGTCGTCTTTATAGACGAGCCAAAGGTCGTCTTTATAGACGAGCTAAAGGTCGTCTTTATAGACGAGCCAAAGGTCGTCTTTATGGACGAGCCAAATGTCGTCTTTATGGACGAGCCAAATGTCGTCTTTATGGACGAGCCAAAGGTCGTCTTTATAGACGAGCCAAAGGTCGTCTTTATAGACGAGCCAAAGGTCGTCTTTATGGACGAGCTAAAGGTCGTCTTTATAGACGAGCTAAAGGTCGTCTTTATAGACGAGCCAAAGGTCGTCTTTATAGACGAGCCAAAGGTTGTCTTTATAGACGAGCCAAAGGTCGTCTTTATAGACGAGCCAAAGGTCGTCTTTATGGACGAGCCAAAGGTCGTCTTTATGGACGAGCTAAAGGTCGTCTTTATAGACGAGCCAAAGGTTGTCTTTATAGACGAGCCAAAGGTCGTCTTTATAGACGAGCCAAAGGTCGTCTTTATAGACGAGCCAAAGGTCGTCTTTATAGACGAGCCAAAGGTCGTCTTTATGGACGAGCCAAAGGTCGTCTTTATGGACGAGCTAAAGGTCGTCTTTATAGACGAGCCAAAGGTTGTCTTTATAGACGAGCCAAAGGTCGTCTTTATAGACGAGCCAAAGGTCGTCTTTATAGACGAGCCAAAGGTCGTCTTTATGGACGAGCTAAAGGTCGTCTTTATAGACGAGCTAAAGGTCGTCTTTATAGACGAGCCAAAGGTCGTTTTTATAGACGAGCCAAAGGTCGTCTTTATAGACGAGCCAAAGGTCGTCTTTATGGACGAGCTAAAGGTCGTCTTTATAGACGAGCCAAAGGTCGTCTTTATAGACGAGCCAAAGGTCGTCTTTATAGACGAGCCAAAGGTCGTCTTTATGGACGAGCCAAAGGTCGTCTTTATGGACGAGCTAAAGGTCGTCTTTATAGACGAGCCAAAGGTTGTCTTTATAGACGAGCCAAAGGTCGTCTTTATAGACGAGCCAAAGGTCGTCTTTATAGACGAGCCAAAGGTCGTCTTTATGGACGAGCTAAAGGTCGTCTTTATAGACGAGCTAAAGGTCGTCTTTATAGACGAGCCAAAGGTCGTCTTTATGGACGAGCTAAAGGTCGTCTTTATAGACGAGCCAAAGGTCGTCTTTATAGACGAGCCAAAGGTCGTCTTTATAGACGAGCCAAAGGTCGTCTTTATGGACGAGCTAAAGGTCGTCTTTATAGACGAGCTAAAGGTCGTCTTTATAGACGAGCCAAAGGTCGTCTTTATAGACGAGCCAAAGGTTGTCTTTATAGACGAGCCAAAGGTTGTCTTTATAGACGAGCCAAAGGTCGTCTTTATAGACGAGCCAAAGGTCGTCTTTATGGACGAGCCAAAGGTCGTCTTTATGGACGAGCTAAAGGTCGTCTTTATAGACGAGCCAAAGGTTGTCTTTATAGACGAGCCAAAGGTCGTCTTTATAGACGAGCCAAAGGTCGTCTTTATAGACGAGCCAAAGGTCGTCTTTATGGACGAGCTAAAGGTCGTCTTTATAGACGAGCTAAAGGTCGTCTTTATAGACGAGCCAAAGGTCGTTTTTATAGACGAGCCAAAGGTCGTCTTTATAGACGAGCCAAAGGTTGTCTTTATGGACGAGCCAAAGGTCGTCTTTATAGACGAGCCAAAGGTCGTCTTTATGGACGAGCCAAAGGTCGTCTTTATAGACGAGCCAAAGGTCGTCTTTATGGACGAGCCAAAGGTCGTCTTTATAGACGAGCCAAAGGTCGTCTTTATGGACGAGCCAAAGGTCGTCTTTATAGACGAGCCAAAGGTTGTCTTTATAGACGAGCCAAAGGTCGTCTTTATAGACGAGCCAAAGGTCGTCTTTATGGACGAGCCAAAGGTCGTCTTTATAGACGAGCCAAAGGTCGTCTTTATAGACGAGCTAAAGGTCGTCTTTATAGACGAGCCAAAGGTCGTCTTTATAGACGAGCCAAAGGTTGTCTTTATAGACGAGCCAAAGGTCGTCTTTATAGACGAGCTAAAGGTCGTCGTCATAGACGAGCTAAAGGTCGTCGTCATAGACGAGCTTAAGCTAAAGGTCGTCGTCATAGACGAGCTTAAGCTAAAGGTCGTCTTCAAAGTCGTCTTTATAGACGAGCCAAAGGTCGTCTTTATAGACGAGCTAAAGGTTGTCTTTATAGACGCGCCAAAGGTCGTCTTTATAGACGAGCTAAAGGTCGTCTTTATAGACGAGCTAAAGGTCGTCTTTATAGACGAGCTAAAGGTCGTCTTTATAGACGAGCTAAAGGTCGTCTTTATAGACGAGCTAAAGGTCGTCTTTATAGACGAGCTAAAGGTCGTCTTTATAGACGAGCTAAAGGTCGTCTTTATAGACGAGCTAAAGGTCGTCTTTATAGACGAGCCAAAGGTTGTCTTTATAGACGAGCCAAAGGTCGTCTTTATAGACGCGCCAAAGGTCGTCTTTATAGACGCGCCAAAGGTCGTCTTTATAGATGAGCTAAAGGTCGTCTTTATAGACGAGGTAAAGGTCGTCTTTATGGACGAGCCAAAGGTCGTTTTTATAGACGAGCCAAAGGTCGTTTTTATAGGCGAGCCAAAGGTCGTCTTTATAGACGAGCCAAAGGTCGTCTTTATGGACGAGCCAAAGGTCGTCTTTATGGACGAGCCAAAGGTCGTCTTTATGGACGAGCTGAAAGGTCGTCTTTGTGGACGAGCTGAAAGGTCGTCTTTATAGACGAGCTGAAAGGTCGTCTTTATAGACGAGCTGAAAGGTCGTCTTTATAGACGAGCTGAAAGGTCGTCTTTATAGACGAGCTGAAAGGTCGTCTTTATAGACGAGCTGAAAGGTCGTCTTTATAGACGAGCGGAAAGGTCGTCTTCATAGACGAGCTAAAGGTCGTCTTTATAGACGAGCTAAAGGTCGTCTTTATAGACGAGCTAAAGGTCGTCTTTATAGACGAGCTAAAGGTCGTCTTTATAGACGAGCTGAAATGTCGTCTTTATAGACGCGTCAAAGGTCGTCTTTTTAGAAGAGCTGAAAGAGCTTATAGAGCTGAAAGGTTGTCCTTTTAGACGATCTGAAAGGTCGTCTATATTGACGAGCCAAAGGTCGTCTTATAGACGAGCCAAATTTCGTCTTTATAGACGAGCTAAAGGTCGTCTTTATAGACGAGCTAAAGGTCGTCTTTATAGACGAGCTAAAGGTCGTCTTTATAGACGAGCTAAAGGTCGTCTTTATAGACGAGCTAAATGTCGTCTTTATAGACGAGCTAAAGGTCGTCTTTATAGACGAGCTAAAAGTCGTCTTTATAGACGAGCTAAAGGTCGTCTTTATAGACGAACCAAAGGTCGTCTTTATAGACGAGCTAAAGGTCGTCTTTATAGACGAACCAAAGGTCGTCTTTATTGACGAGCTAAAGGTCGTCTTTATAGACGAACCAAAGGTCGTCTTTATAGACGAGCTAAAGGTCGTCTTTATAGACGAGCTAAAGGTCGTCTTTATAGACGAGCTAAAGGTCGTCTTTATAGACGAGCTAAAGGTCGTCTTTATAGACGAGCTAAAGGTCGTCTTTATAGACGAGCTAAAGGTCGTCTTTATAGACGAGCTAAAGGCCGTCTTTATAGACGAGCTAAAGGTCGTCTTTATAGACGAGCTAAAGGTCGTCTTTATAGACGAGCTAAAGGTCGTCTTTATAGACGAGCTAACGGTCGTCTTTATAGACGAACCAAAAGTCGTCTTTATAGACGAGCTAAAGGTCGTCTTTATAGACGAACCAAAGGTCGTCTTTATAGACGAGCTAAAGGTTGTCTTTATAGACGAACCAAAGGTCGTCTTTATAGACGAGCTAAAGGTCGTCTTTATAGACGAACCAAAGGTCGTCTTTATAGACGAGCTAAAGGTCGTCTTTATAGACGAGCTAAAGGTCGTCTTTATAGACGAGCTAAAGGTCGTCTTTATAGACGAGCTAAAGGTCGTCTTTATAGACGAGCTAAAGGTCGTCTTTATAGACGAGCTAAAGGTCGTCTTTATAGACGAGCTAAAGGTCGTCTTTATAGACGAACCAAAGGTCGTCTTTATAGACGAGCTAAAGGTCGTCTTTATAGACGAACCAAAGGTCGTCTTTATAGACGAGCTAAAGGTCGTCTTTATAGACGAGCTAAAGGTCGTCTTTATAGACGAACCAAAGGTCGTCTTTATAGACGAACCAAAGGTCGTCTTTATAGACGAGCTAAAGGTCGTCTTTATAGACGAACCAAAGGTCTTTATAGACGAGCTAAAGGTCGTCTTTATAGACGAGCCAAAGGTCGTATTTTTAGACGAGCTAAGGGTCGTATTTATAGACGAGCCAAAGGTCGTCTTTATAGATGAGCTAAAGTTCGCCTTTATAGACGAGCTAAAGATCGTCGTTAAAGACGAGGTAAAGGTTGTCTTTTTAGACGAGCTGAAAGGTCGTCTTTATAAACGGGCTAAAGGTCGTCTTTATAGACGAGCTGAAAGGTCGTATTTATAAACGGGCTAAAGGTCGTCTTTATAGACGAGCTGAAAGGTCATCTTTATAGACGAGCTAAAAGTCGTCTTTATAGACGAGCTAAAAGTCGTCTTTATAGACGAGCTGAAAGGTCGTCTTTATACACGAGCTGAAAGGTCAAGGTCGTCTTTATAGACGAGCTAAAGGTCGTCTTTATAGACGAGCTAAAGGTCGTCTTTATAGACGAGCTAAAGGTCGTCTTTATAGACGAGCTAAAGGTCGTCTTTATAGACGAGCTAAAGGTCGTCTTTATAGACGAGCTAAAGGTCGTCTTTATAGACGAGCTAAAGGTCGTCTTTATAGACGAGCTAAAAGTCGTCTTTATAGACGAGCTAAAGGTCGTCTTTATAGACGAACCAAAGGTCGTCTTTATAGGCGAGCCAAAGGTCGTCTTTATAGACGAGCTAAAGGTCGTCTTTATAGACGAGCTAAAGGTCGTCTTTATAGACGAGCTAAAGGTCGTCTTTATAGACGAGCTAAAGGTCGTCTTTATAGACGAGCTAAAGGTCGTCTTTATAGACGAGCTAAAGGTCGTCTTTATAGACGAGCTAAAGGTCGTCTTTATAGACGAGCTAAAGGTCGTCTTTATAGACGAACCAAAGGTCGTCTTTATAGACGAGCTAAAGGTCGTCTTTATAGACGAACCAAAGGTCGTCTTTATTGACGAGCTAAAGGTCGTCTTTATAGACGAACCAAAGGTCGTCTTTATAGACGAGCTAAAGGTCGTCTTTATAGACGAGCTAAAGGTCGTCTTTATAGACGAGCTAAAGGTCGTCTTTATAGACGAGCTAAAGGTCGTCTTTATAGACGAGCTAAAGATCGTCTTTATAGACGAGCTAAAGGTCGTCTTTATAGACGAGCTAAAGGTCGTCTTTATAGACGAGCTAACGGTCGTCTTTATAGACGAACCAAAGGTCGTCTTTATAGACGAGCTAAAGGTCGTCTTTATAGACGAACCAAAGGTCGTCTTTATAGACGAGCTAAAGGTCGTCTTTATAGACGAACCAAAGGTCGTCTTTATAGACGAGCTAAAGGTCGTCTTTATAGACGAACCAAAGGTCGTCTTTATAGACGAGCTAAAGGTCGTCTTTATAGACGAGCTAAAGGTCGTCTTTATAGACGAGCTAAAGGTCGTCTTTATAGACGAGCTAAAGGTCGTCTTTATAGACGAGCTAAAGGTCGTCTTTATAGACGAACCAAAGGTCGTCTTTATAGACGAGCTAAAGGTCGTCTTTATAGACGAACCAAAGGTCGTCTTTATAGACGAGCTAAAGGTCGTCTTTATAGACGAGCTAAAGGTCGTCTTTATAGACGAACCAAAGGTCGTCTTTATAGACGAGCTAAAGGTCGTCTTTATAGACGAGCTAAAGGTCGTCTTTATAGACGAGCTAAAGGTCGTCTTTATAGACGAGCTAAAGGTCGTCTTTATAGACGAGCTAAAGGTCGTCTTTATAGACGAACCAAAGGTCGTCTTTATAGACGAGCTAAAGGTCGTCTTTATAGACGAACCAAAGGTCGTCTTTATAGACGAGCTAAAGGTCGTCTTTATAGACGAGCTAAAGGTCGTCTTTATAGACGAACCAAAGGTCGTCTTTATAGACGAGCTAAAGGTCGTCTTTATAGACGAGCTAAAGGTCGTCTTTATAGACGAGCTAAAGGTCGTCTTTATAGACGAACCAAAGGTCGTCTTTATAGACGAGCTAAAGGTCGTCTTTATAGACGAACCAAAGGTCGTCTTTATAGACGAGCTAAAGGTCGTCTTTATAGACGAGCTAAAGGTCGTCTTTATAGACGAGCTAAAGGTCGTCTTTATAGACGAGCCAAAGGTCGTCTTTTTAGACGAGCTAAGGGTCGTATTTATAGACGAGCCAAAGGTCGTCTTTATAGATGAGCTAAAGTTCGCCTTTATAGACGAGCTAAAGATCGTCGTTAAAGACGAGGTAAAGGTTGTCTTTTTAGACGAGCTGAAAGGTCGTCTTTATAAACGGGCTAAAGGTCGTCTTTATAGACGAGCTGAAAGGTCGTATTTATAAACGGGCTAAAGGTCGTCTTTATAGACGAGCTGAAAGGTCATCTTTATAGACGAGCTAAAAGTCGTCTTTATAGACGAGCTAAAAGTCGTCTTTATAGACGAGCTAAAGGTCGTCTTTATAGACGAGAGCTTTTGGTCGTCGTTTTTAATGAGTCTTTATAGACGAGCCTAGTTTTTATAAACCAAACTAAGAACTATTTTTAGACATTCCAAAAAGCTTTACAACCCTCCAATAGCTATGTGATGTGTAATTTTTAACCGACCCTGACCGATTATAGAGGTCACGCGATGCATTTCATGTTCACACACTAGTTGTGGCAACAACAAAAATGTACGCCAAAAAAAGACAGCATAAGAAGCGCATTGCAAGAGCAGCAGAGGAACTTAGATTTCCCCGCACATAAATCAATTCAAAAGTCCAACTAGACAATGAAAAAAAATCTATCCAAAAGAAAATGTTAATGTATGAATCGAACCGTAATCTAACTATGGGGAGTATGGACGAAGAGAAGAAGCGCATGGATGGATATGATGATGAATGTATAGCTTGTTGGTTGGATGGTCGATAGCACGCCATGAGTTTTGATATTCCTCCATGATGAAGCAGGCAACATTTTTTTGCATTTATTTTCGATGCCTTAATTCATTTCTCGTCGTGCAATTAACGGAAGTTCGTTCCGTTCCACTTGGAAAAATTCTGCAAAAGAAAAATAAAAACTCGATCTACCAGCACTCAGCAATATTCCAGTGCAATTCACATACACTGTCTCACAGTTCCATTGCATAGTTGCAATGATGATAATGAAACACATCGAGTCAGCTGGAGGGTTCAATGCATGCGCATTGATGCATTCCGTGTGCGGAAACAAGAATAACAACAACAACTAAACTGCAAGACCATAACAGCAATGAGAATATAGAGAGCAGAGAAAACTTTGTTTCATTTGCCGTTCTGTGTGTGCGTGCGTTTGTTTTGTTTCATTTCTCTCCCCCAGAAAAATGACCGCTGTTATGTTTCCTTTCCTCTGTTTCCTGTTCCTCAACACATTCATTCAAGCATTCGCTCACTCCCTCTCCGTTCTAGCGGTTTGTTTACATTTGTTCCATTATCACTTCGTTCCCCACCGATGTGTGTTTCTTATTGGAAGGAACGTTTCGGAAACGAAGTGGAAATAAAAACACAACATGCATGTTTGTGTGATGTTTGTTATTATTTTTGTTGTTGTTCTACTTCTTGTATGAGTTGCATTCATTCCATCGGTCTCTACTTGCCCATATGGTTGTTGGTCGGTCGGTGATTTTTTTCAGACAGTAGTTGTAACAGTGGGTTGTTTATGAACTAAGTGTAAAATTAAATTCAATGGACTAAAGAGATTAATTTCGACAAAATTAAACCAGGGCCAGCTTAATAAAAACCGTACTTTATTATGAGTCCCATTGTCACTACACCTTCTACATCGAAATGTTCCTCGGAGACCCTATAGAGTTTATGTATGTGTATATATGTATTCTTGAACAGCATAAAAGTCTAAATCGATATAACGACGTCAGTCTACACGTCCGTTCTGTTCTGTTGAAATCAAGATACAGCTCGCAAAATGTTTATATATGTTCAGCTAGAATTTTTGCTTGGTTCCAGGGAAGATAGCAAGAGAGACATTCCTTCTTCACAACACGGATCCATGTATTTCGAGGCCTGCCAAGATTTCGATGGCCTTGTGTGTTCCAATATAGAGCTTGTCTTCAGATTTCACTAGGAGGTTTCCTCAAAATGTGCCCAATCCATGCCCATTTGCGTCTGCGGATTTCATGTTCTATTGGATTGCAGTTCGCCATCACGTAAAGTTGCTCATTAGTTACCCAGTTAGGCCAAAAAATGAGCAGGATTTGTTTCAGGCATTTATTGTAAAAGGCTTGAATCTTCCTAAGAGAGACCTGCGTTGTACTCCAGGTACTGCAACCATACAAAAGGACAGATTTTACACAGCTATTGAAAATGTTGAGCTTTGTTTTTGTTGATAACTTGTTCGCTCTCCAGATTTTGTGTAGAGAGTGGAAAGCTGTCCGGGCTTTGTTGATTCTGTCGGTAATGTCGGCATTTGAACCTCCGTCTTTGCAGATTGTGCTTCCTAGGTAAGAGAAGCGGTCGACATCTTCCATCTATTAGAACCGATCCGCATTAGTTTGGTTTTCTTCGCATTTATCTTCAGGCCAACATAATTCGCAATAGCTGACAGTCGCTCTAAAATGTTTCGCAAAATGTTTAAAAAAGCTTTATACTTTGGTACAGAACTTTATATTACTCCTAGGATGTTTGGATTTAAAATAGCTATATTTTGTATTTAAAATAAGCTATATTGTTTTCGTCAACGAGGCTCTGTCGACCGAGAAAAGGCGGTATAACCCACTCATTAGCACAGCGAAAATACTGTTGCAAAAGAGGGCGGGATGGCGCCCTAAAGTGGCAGTCCCACTACCATCCTAGGATACGGTGGACCGATTATCCGCCTATCCGAATTCAAAACGATTTATGAAACTTCAACAAGAGAAAATGCAAATCCACCCAATGCAAATGACGACCCTTGGCACACAAAAACGGATAAGATTAGCTCAATGGAATGTAAGGACGCTAAGAGAAACAACAAGAGTTGCGCAACTAGAGGCACAGTTTGCAAAATACAAGCTGGATATTGTTAAGAATGTAACTGATAGGTATAGGTTAATTTAGTTTAATTTCCGTTAATTTAAAAATTTGAATTGTAACGTAAAGTTTTATTACGCAGTTACTTTATTTAAGCAACAACAACTACCATGTAGAATTATCTTCATAATTCTAGTTCTTACTTTACCTTTCATTAACGTGCTTTTGTTTTGCCATAATCATGTAATTACGTCATTAGTGTGTTTGTCTACTTGTATTGATCTTCCCCCCCCATGTGCGCCTTGTGTTCTATGTACAGATTCGAGGTGTTGCCAGACGTGTTCTAGAGGACTCTCGAACATGGAGATTTTGGGGTATAAATACAGGGGGAACTAGCAATGACGAGTTAGTTGTGTTGTAAGCGTTGAACTGAACAGATCGGTTAAAGAATAGCTGCGTGCTAACTAGAGACAAGCTGCGTTCTTAGTAATTAAAGTCGGTTCCGAATAAGTGTAATAAAGTAAATAAAGCATTGTAGAAACGTAATCTAAAACGAACCCTGTTTTATTTGGTACAAATCGTAATGGGGAATAGAACAACGTCTACACGAAGATTAGTTAAATCTAATTCCGTAACAATATATTAGGAATAAGTAAAATAAGATGGTGTGATAAGGGCGAACACTTATCATCAAATGGCAACATAATATTGTTCAGCGGAAATAAATGGCGATGTGAGAGGGGTGTAGGAATCATGATTTCAAAACAAACTAAAAAGGCGTTAAGCAACTCGGAACCCATTAATGAACGGATCATAACCGCACGATTCTACAGTTCTACCACAAAGTGGCGTCGTGATCCTGTCAGGTGATTTTAATGCAAAAATTTGTGCAAATAATGACGACGCAAAAAATATAATGGGTAAACATGGCATGGGAAGTAGAGACGACAACGGTGAGCGTTTTGTTGGATTCTGTCAGGAATTTAACCTAGTTATCGGAGGCTTACTATTTCCCCACAAAGATATACACAAATATAAGTGGACATCGCCAAATGGCTACACCAAAAACGAAATAGACCACATTTGCATACGCCACCGTTGGAAATCATCCTTAATAGATGTGCGAACTAAACGCGGCGCAGAGTGCTTACCAATGCATAGGGTGGGAAGAAACTTGTAAATCCATAAACAATATAGCAGAAGCAAATCTAGGATACGCAAATAAATATGAACGTAAAATTTGTATAAGCGACAATACATGGAATTGTATTCAAAGGCGAAACATCCTCAAAATGCAGAGCAACGTAGACAAAGGCCTAAGGGCTGAATATAGAGCTGCGTCGCCCAACAGAATACCATCAAACTGAAGCAAGTGTTTATGTATAGGTAAAAAACCACAACCACATGATGTTTATCAGTCGTGTTTTGCTCACGTACACTGTGAATGAGGGAGAATGGCAAAAGCAAAACAACTCAGTGGGCGCCCGCAGTATACAGATGGGCGACCCTGATATAGAGCAATGGCCAAAGCAGTTAAACGCTCTGCTCGCGCTGACAAGAGAAAATATCTGGAATCCCTCGCAGACGAAGCAGAGAAAGCCGCAGGATCAAATAATATGCGTCAACTATTCCAAATCATAGGACGACTTGGAAAACAAAACTTTAATCAAAACAAACCTATTATGGATGTCAATGGACAACTTCTGAGATCAACTGAACAACAAACCCAGCGTTGGAAGGAACATTTCGAAACAAGCAGCAACATAAATTCAAATGAGGAAAGCGAAGTCGCAACTGGTAATACATATCAATAATCATCGGCGACAGAAGCTATAAACATCGATCCGCCCTGTTTTGACCAAATCGCAACAGCAATAAAAGCCATGAAACGAAATAAAGCACACGGAGACGATGGCATACCATTCGAAATTCTCCAAGTCGACCCACTAGTCTCAGCTGAAATCCTTCTCCCATTCATAGTGGGAGCCTGGCAACAGGAACAACTCCCAGAAAGTTGGAAAACGGGGATTATTATAAAATTGCCAAAAAATGGCATCCTAACTGACTGCAATAACTGGAGAGAAATAACATTACTTAATACAATATACAAACTAATTGCAGTCATAATTAATACTAGGCTTCAGGAAATAGAAAGAACTCTACGTGGCGAACAAGCTGGGTTCCGTCCCCACTGCAGTTGCGTAGACCAAACTAACTCGCTTTGAATTGTCATAGACCAGTCAATCGAATGGCGCTCTCCACTCTACCTGGTATTTATTGATTTCCAGAAGGCATTTGACTCCATCCGTCCCATCAGTACCTCCTAAAATTGTCAACTTAATAAAAGCAATGTACGAAGGAACCACACTAAGGGTTCGACATGGGACAACGTACAGCGAAGCCTTTTCCACTAACGCTGGAGTGAAACAAGGCTGTCCATTATCACTTCTACTCTTCGCCGTCACACTAGACAACATAATGGGTGAAGTTAGTAAAAAGAAAAGGTGGATAGTTTGGAATCTTCAAAACCACCACGAAGATCTTGATTTCGCCGATGACATATGTCTTATGTATCATAGACACAGTTATATGCAATCCAAACTGAACGAGATAGTGAAGTTTTCTGCAAAAGCCGGTTTAACAGACAACATCAAAAAAACTAAAGCCATGCACATCAACCACAACAAGGAGAAATTGAATGGGTGAGCTCCTTTTGCTATCTGGGGTGTATAATGTCGGACAATGGCGGCATATATGACGACGTCCAATACAAGTTAGGGAAAGCTCGCTCAGTCTTTGGTAGATTAAACCGATTAAACCATATATGGCGTTCAACACAGATATCCCTTCAAGCTAAACTGCATATTTTCAATGCATGCGTCAAACCGACGCTATTATACGGAAGTGAAACGTGGCTAACAACTAATGCAATTAATCAAAAAATTCAAACCCAGTTCAAAAAATTTGTACGAAGCATATGCAGAATATTTTGGCCAAATACAATCTCCAACGCTGATCTATGGAGGAAAACAATACAAAAATTTACACAGTAATAAAAATATTTCCTAACCTAGCGAATAAATAAATATTTATCATTGTAAGAGCTTCACACAAACACTCTGGTTCATCTGAATAGAACCAACCTAGTTTGCCTAAAATACCGTTATATCTAACTATAGGAGAGGACTTGCACATGTAGAGTATATAGTAGGCGATATTTTCAATACCTTACCTGTTACACATATGCGTTATAACGGTAATTTTTACGCGCTTTATGAAAAAAATTTCAAAATATTGGCATGTTTTAATGGTTCCCCATGATAGAACCACCACAAGAATTTGCACAAATCCTCTGTCAGATGTGGAAAACTTTTACAAAAAAACTTACTTACTTAGCTGGTCCATTACAGCACATTTGTTCCATAGGCCGAACTAAGAAAAGATCTCCAATTCTCTCTGTCTATTGCTTCTCTTTCTGGAATACCGCGCCTTGTCACCTCTTGATCCACTTGTTATTCCACTTGTTATTCCTTGGCCTGCCAATTCTGCGTGCAACGCCAAGCGGTTCGTATTTATACGCCTTTTTAGCGGGTTCATCATCGCTCATTCTTATGATATGGCCTAGCCAACGCAATCGCTCCATCTCAATACGTTTAACTATATTGATGTCGTTGTATAGCTGATACAGCTCGTGGTTCATGCGACGTCGATATTCATCGTCAACGCTGATTGGTCCGTAGATCTTTCGAAGAATTTTTCTCTCAAACACACCAAGCACTGCCTTGTCTGCTTGCGCAAGTACCCAGGCTACGGAGCCATACATCAGCACGGGTAGTATCAGTGTTTTGTAGAGCGTTATTTTTGTTTGACGAGTTGTGGCTTTGTTTTTAAAGTGCTTACTTAGGCCAAAGTACCATCTGTTGGCCAATACAATTCTTCTTTTTATTTCACAACTGATGTCGTTTGTTGTGTTTACGGCGATGCCGAGGTAGACGAAGTCTTTTACTACCTCAAAATTATAGGAACCAATTTCCACAGTTGGTCCGAGCTCAATGGACGCATTGCGCTTCGACACCATCAACTTGATCTTCTCACCGTTTACCGCCAGACCCACTTTTGCAGATTCTCCTTCGACCTTCATAAAGGTATCAGTTACTTCTTTTACTGATCGGCCCATGATGTCTATATCATCAGCATAAGCAAGCATCAGCAAGAGACGCTTGCCTCTCGTATAACCTTTTCCAGCAGGATGTTGAAGAGATCACACGAAAGGCTGTCTCCTTGTCTGAAACCTTTTTTGGTACCGAACTCTTGGGATAGGTTCTTTCCTATTTTAACTGAAGATCTTGTGTCATTTTACAAAGCCGGATGAGCTTTGCGGGGATACCAAATTCAGACATGGCTTGGAATACATTTGAACGCAGTGGGCTGTCGAAGTCTGCTTTGTGATCGACAAAAAGGCGTTAGGTGTCGATCTGCATCTCTTGGGTCTTCTCCAGGATTTGCCGCAGGGTAAATTTCTGGTCAATGGTGGACTTGCCAGGTCTAAAGCCGCATTGGTATGGTCCAATTATCTCGTTGACCATAGGCTTTAGTCGTTCGCACAATATCCCTGACACGATCTTGTAGGCAATAGGGACCCAGCAAAATGTTCGATGCCAAAGATGACATTCAATCATGGGTGCAAGTGATCTAGCATGTCATCTTTTTAGCATCTTCATCGATGAATTTTATATGAGCGTGGACCCCAAAAGATGACGTTCTTTTCTGGATCCTAAGCATGTCATTTTAACCAATGCGTTGACATGTCATTTCCACCAATGCTTTGGCATGTCATTTCCACCAATGATTTGACATGTCATTTTCACCAATGCTTTGACACGTCATTTTAACCAATGCTTTGGCATGTCATTTTCACCAACCCCTTGGCATGAAATTTTCATGTCTTGTTTGGAAAATGGAAATGCTGCATTGAAATATGGTTTTCATGAAAAACAAAACTCTTTATTAATTCAAACGAATTCATGAAATAGCTACAATTAATTTATCAGTTTAGTTTTTCAAAAGTTTACATCCAAAATTGCAATGTAAACCGCTGCAACGCAAAAGATTAGTTCCTCCGTTCTCCGCAACTGATATTCTTTCATCTTACAAAAGGTTTTTTCAATTATCTTCCAATCACCAGTTCAGATTTCAACATGGACTCCAAATGCACTCCTTTAAGTATTTTTATTTCGTAAATTACTTTTATTTTATAATTTTGTTATTTTATAACAACATTTTGGTAATTTATACTCTTTTGTTTAGTGACGGAAATATGTAGGGATCTACAACCCGGCTTGCTTTAGGGATCTCTAAGAACAAAATGTAACGAACGGGGAGGAGAGACTTTTTATGGAAAATACCATTTATCCTTAATAAATTTTTTTTAATTGTTTCTTTCCAAAAGTAGTCTCTTCTTTATTTTCAGATTCTTGTTCCTTTTCGTTTCGGACTTTTTTTTCAAATTCCAAGAAGCGAGATTTGATTGATTTCATTCTATGTCAGATTTAGAACAGACAAGGGAACTATTAAAATAGCAATGTGTGCAGTCCGATTCTATTTTTAGCTCGATGGTTGGAACTTCATATAATACCAATTGTTTAGAAGTTTTAGTTGTTTGATATGCAGGAAATGTAAGACAACATCACGACGACAGTTCTAACAACTTTGGTCTGTTCCAGAAACTGCAAGAATCTACTTATTTTTACAACGATAACAATTTTTCCTTTATATTATCGGAAAAAATGTAAAAATTAGTAGATTTTTGCAGTACTGGAACATACCAAAATGAAAATAAACAGGTGTGTAAATAAAAACACAAACATCATCTCTATTGGATCGATGGAAACAAATGCTGATGAAAAGATCGGATCTTTCACGACTTCCTTTGCATTGGTTCAAATCCTAATGAAAAGATCGGATCTTTCACGACTTCCTTTGAACCAATGCAAAAGATGCCATGAAGTCACGTCATCGCAAAGAACCCCTTCCGTCAAATTTTGCTGGGGAGTAGACTTATGCCTTCATAGTTAGAGCATACAGTCTTATCTCCTTTCTTGTGGACGGGGCACAGGATACTCAGGTTCGGCTACTCGTTCTTCCTGACAGATGGTGCTAACTAGTAGATGAATACACCTTATCAGCGTATCGCCTCCGGTTTTGAACAGCTCGGCTGGTAAGCCATCGGCTCCTGCTGCCTTATTATTCTTTAGCCGATTTATTGCTGTCTTTACCTCATCTTGGCTGGGCGGTATACATTCAATACCATCTTCTGGGATTGGGACTGTGGCATCTTCGTCGTCTTCGCTGCTATTGGATACCAACAGTTTGGAAAAATGCTCTTTCCATCAGTGTGCTCAGTATCACACTATCTGTATCAGTTACCAAATTACCTTGCTGCCTCTACAGGAGAATGTGCCTGTACCAAAGCCATCAGTTTGATGCTTGACTCTTTGGTAGAATTTTCGGACTTCATTCTGGTTCCTGTACATCTTGATTTTTTCACACTCCCACTTTTCCATCTCCCTTTTTTTCCTGCGGAAAAGATGTTTCACCTCTCTCCTTTTCTCCCTGTATTTCTCTCGTGCCCTACGCGTTGCTACGGATTGTAAAGTAGCCCTATATGCCGCATTTTTCTCTTCGGTAGCAGCACGACACTCCTGATCATACCATGGATTCCTTGGTGGAGGCCTCTGTATCCAAGTATGGATTTTGCGGCTGTTTGCATGGAGTGGGCAATGCTTTGCCATTGCGCTGATATGTTATCGGGATGAGGAGTGCTTTGATTAAACAATTGGGCTAGTTGAGTGGAATATGCTGTGGCTATCTGTTGTGATTGCAGCTCGCCGATGTCTAACTTTCGTGTTGTGTCTGTTCGTACTTTGTATGCTACGTTTAATCGGGTGCGTACCTTTGCTGCAACAAGGTAGTGGTCCGAGTCTATGTTTGCTCCTCGGAACGAACGCACATCCAACACGCTAGATGAATGTCTTCCATCTATCACAACGTGATCAATTTGATTTCTTGTTTTCTGATCTGGAGACAGCCGGGTGCCATTATGAATGTCGAGATGTTGAAATCTGGTGCTGCTAACTACCATGTTTTTGCCGCTGCAAAGTCTACATACCATTGTCAGATGTTTCACTGTGGAGACTGAATTTTCCGACTGTTGGGCCAAAGATATTTTCTTTTCCAATTTTGGCATTAAAATCGCCTAGAATAATTTTAATGTCATGGGCAGGACAAAGGTCATATGTTTCTTCTAAGCGCTCATAAAATATATCTTTGGTCATTAAAATTAAAAATAAAGACCGTAAATGTCCATTGCCATCAAATTTTGGACAAAAAATTGTAATAGGGTCTTTCATGACTACAACAAAAGTATAAAGAAGTCACGTTTTATAGCTTTATAAGTCCGAAACAGAAGAAATATGCTAAAGATAACTCAAATGTCGGCCTATTAATAACATTTTATTTTTTTGGTTTTGTTTTGCATTTAAGCCACCACCACCCCATTGTGCGATATAGTAAACTTGTAGACTATACCATACCATGCCATGCCGGTCCAAATGTTAGTTGCTAGTATCGTTTGCCATTCATATCGCTCTCATTTACTAAAAGAATGACACATCTCAAAAAATCATGTTTCGAGAAAAATGCGTTTTAAGTTGGCGATTGGAATTTGACTTCGCAACTTAAAACAATTATAGCGCAAAACTTAAAATAACTATTTGGACCATAGTTTGCCAACAGCTAAGCAGATATCAGTGCTAAACTTCTGTGCAAGATACAGCATGATTTGATGTGTTTTATTGCTTTATAAATTCGAAAAAAAAAACTTTTTTGTTGAGTTATGATTTACTAAGCTGTAACTGGTTGAGTTTACAGATATCAGGGTGAAAATTTGACACAAGATAAGGAACAAGTGTTGTTTAGGGGCAACTCTCAGATCAGTCCGAAATTTTCACCATAGGTAGCCCTTGGGAAACTGATTCCAGCGATATATAATTTTCCGGGGGGAAGTCTATACTTCCCGTGATATGGGTCTTGACATTTCGGAAATTTCGTACATTAACACTTATAGGTTGTTTATGGGCACCTCTCGGATCGGGTTAGCTCTTGGGACCCTGAACACAACGATATATAATTTTCCGGGGGGAAGTCCATACTTCCCGAGATATGGGTCTTGAAATTTCAGAAATTTCGTACTTGTAACACCCTTATGTTGTTTATGGGCACTTCTGGGATCGGGCTGAAATTTTTACAGTAGATAGCCATTGGCACACTGAACACAATGATATATAACTTTCTGTGGGGAAGTCCGTACTTACCGAGATATGGGTCTTGACTTTTTTTCCTTTATCATCATTATTTTTAAAACCTATGCAATATGGGACTCGTTTTAAAGCTCACGAAGAGTACTTTCCAATGCCGCCAATAACTAATAATGGTATTTAGATTTTCTAATAATAATTTATTAAGTTATTATTGGGCTACACGATAAAAAATCTCTTTTAAATTGAAAGTGTTCTTAAGTAGACGGCCTTCGACCGGGGATTTAACACTTTCTTCTATGGACAGTGACAAAAGTGGGCTACGCAAACAAAACTTTCTTGTAAATTTAAATTTTCCTAAGTAGCCGGCTTTGAACAGGAATTTAATACATTCTTCTATAAACAGGTGTAACAATAGGTCGCGTGCATAAAAGTACTGTCCATAAGCTTTAAAACGATGCCCATATTGCCCACGTTAGAATTGTAAAATGTCAAGACCCATATCTCGGGAAGGAGGAACTTCCCCCCGGAAAATTATATATCGTTGTATTCAGGATGCCAAGGTCTATCTACTGTAAAAATGTCAGCCCGATCCGAGAGGTGCCCATAAACAACCTAAAGGTGTGAAAGTACGAAATTTCCGAAATGTCATGACCCATATCTCGGGAAGTATGGACTTCCCCCCGAAAAATTATATATCGTTGTATTCAGGGTGACGTAGGGGATGGAAGATACCAAGGAACGGTCCTGACCGGTTTTAACGTGGCAAAGCCCAGGATTTATCTTGGTCCCTCTTTCATCCCAAGTGGACACTGACCTCCCCGTGGTGTCACCTGGGGAACTGCCTTTAACACCCGTTAAAGGTAGTGAGCTAACATGTGCCGCGCGTTCACCCATAAGAACGTTAAAAACTTGGGTTTGGGCGTCGGGTTAGTAACCCTCTGCTAGAAAAAACAGCCTACTATGAAAAAACGAAAGAAAAGAAAAACAAACCCCTCTAAAGTTGACGAACCCCGCAAACGTTTTAAGGACCATGATCTGCGAATCTGCACCTGGAATGTTCGCACTCTTTATAGAGAAGGTGCAGTCTTCGCATTGGCAGACGTACTTGAAAAGTACAAGACCGATATTACTGCCATACAGGAAATACGATGGATTGGGAAAGGCGTCACAACAACACCTAAAGGTGACGCACTGTATTATAGCTGCCATGACGTAAAGCATGAGTTTGGTTGTGGATTCGTAGTTAGTCGGAGACTAAAACATCTTGTATCCAGCTTCACTCCAGTGAATGAAAGACTTGCTGTAATTCGAATAAAAGCTAAATTCTTCAACATCAGCTTTATTTGCGCTCATGCTCCCACTGAAGAAAAGGATGAACAGACCAAAGATATATTTTACGAGCGCTTAGAAGAAACATATGACCGTTGCCCTGCCCATGACATTAAAATCATTCTAGGCGATTTTAATGCCAAAATTGGAAAGGAGAATATCTTTGGCCCAACAGTCGGGAAATTCAGTCTCCACAATGAAACATCTGACAATCGTATGAGGCTGATAGGCTTTGCAGCGGCAAAAACATGGTAGTTAGCAGCACCAGATTTCTACATCTCGACATCCATAATGGCACCCGGCTGTCTCCAGATCAGAAAACAAGAAATCAAATTGATCACGTTGTGATAGATGGAAGACATTCATCGAGCGTGTTGGATGTACGATCGTTCCGAGGAGCGAACATAGATTCGGACCATTACCTCGTTGCAGCAAAGGTACGTACCCGATTAAACGTAGCAAACAAAGTACGAAGAGACACAACACGAAAGTTAGACATCGGTAAGCTGCAATCACAACAGATAGCCACAGCATATTCCACTCAACTAGCCCAATTACTTAATCAAAGCACATCCCGATAACATATCAGCGCAATGGCAAAGTATTGACCACTCCATGCAAACAGCCGCCAAATCCATACTTGGATACCAGAGACCTCCACCAAGTAGCCCATGGTATGATCAGGAGTGTCGTACTGCTACCGAAGAGAAAAATGCGGCATATAGGGCTACTTTACAATCCGTAGCAACGCGTAGGGCACGAGAGAAATACAGGGAGAAAAGGAGAGAGGTTAAACATCTTTTCCGCAGGAAAAAAAGGGAGATGGAAAAGTGGGAGTGTGAAAAAATCAAGATGTACAGGAACCAGAATGAAGTCCGAAAATTCTACCAAAGAGTCAAGCATCAAACTGATGGCTTTGGTACAGGCACATTCTCCTGTAGAGGCAGCAAGGTAATTTGGTAACTGATACAGATAGTGTGCTCAGTATATGGAAAGAGCATTTTTCCAAACTGTTGGTATCCAATAGCAGCGAAGACGACGAAGATGCCACAGTCCCAATCCCAGAAGATGGTATTGAATGTATACCGCCCAGCCAAGATGAGGTAAAGACAGCAATAAATCGACTGAGGAATAATAATACAGCAGGAGCCGATGGCTTAACAGCCGAGCTGTTCAAAACCGGAGGCGACACGCTGATAAGGTGTATTCATCAGCTAGTTAGAACCATCTGACAGGAAGAAAGAGTACCCGACCATTGGAACCTGAGTATCCTGTGCCCCATCCACAAGAAAGGAGATAAGACTGTATGCTCTAACTACAGGGGCATAAGTCCACTCCCTATTGCCTACAAGATCGTGTCAGGGATATTGTGCGAACGACTAAAGCCTATGGTCAACGAGATAATTGGCCCATACCAATGCGGCTTTAGACCTGGCAAATCCACCATTGACCTGATATTTACCCAGCGGCAAATCCTGGAGAAGACCCAAGAGATGCAGATCGACACCTACCACCTTTTTGTCGATTATAAAGCAGCCTTCGACAGCCCGCTGTGTTCAAAGGTATTCCAAGCCATGTCTGAATTTGGTATCCCCGCAAAGCTCATCCGGCTTTGTAAAATGACTTTAACTGACACGAGATCGTCAGTTAAAATAGGAAAGAACCTCTCCGAAGAGCTTTGTACCAAAAGAGGTTTCAGACAAGGAGACAGCCTTTCGTGTGCTCTTTTCAACATCCTGCTAGAAAAGGTTACACGAGAGGCAAACGTCAACAGAAGTGGCACAATTTACACCAATAGCTACATCATGGGACGATCAGTAAAAGAAGTAACTTATACCTTTATGAAGGTCGAAGGAGAATCTGCCAAAGTGGGTCTGGCTGTAAACGGTGAGAAGTCCAAGTTGATGGTGTCGATGCGCAATGCGTCCATTGAGCTCGGACTAACTGGGGAAGTTGGTTCCTATAATTTTGAGGTAGTAAAAGACTTCGTTTACCTCGGCAACTCCGTAAACACAACAAACGACAGCAGTTGTGAAATAAAAAGAAGAATTTGTATTGGCCAACATATGCTACTTTGGCTTAAGTAAGCAGTTTAAAAACAAAGCCACATCTCGTCAAACAAAAATAACGCTCTACAAAACATTAATACTACCCGTGCTGATGTATGGCTCCGAAGCCTGGGTACTTGCGCAAGCAGACATGGCAGTGCTTGGTGTGTTTGAGAGAAAAATTCTTCGAAAGATCTACGGACCAATCTGCGTTGACGGTGAATATCGACGTCGCATGAACCACGAGCTGTATCTGCTATACAACGACATCAGTATTGTTAAACGTATCGAGATGCAGCGATTGCATTGGCTAGGCCATATCATAAGAATGGGCTAAGATGAACCCGTTAAAAAGTTGTATAAATACGAACCGCTTGACGGTGCACGCAGAATTGGCAGGCCAAGGAATAGATGGCGCAAACAAGTGGATGATGAGATGACAAGGCGCGGTATTCCAGAGTGCAAAGCAACAAATAGAGAGGAATGGAGATCTCTTCTTAGTTCGGCCTATAGAACAAATGTTCTGTAATGGGCCAGCTAAGTAAGTAAGTAAGTATTCAGGATGCCAAGGGCTATCTACTGTAAAAATGTCAACCTAAAGGTGTAAAAGTACGAAATTACCGAAATGTTAAGACCTATATCTCGGGAAGTATGGACTTCCCCCCGAAAAATTATATATCGTTGTACTCAGGATGCCAAGGGCTATCTACTGTAAAGTTCAGCCCGATCCGAGAGGTGTCCCTAAACGACATTTAAACCCAAGATAAAGTAGAAGTCATAGAACAAATAGAAATTCCATTTTTTGAGTTATGCCACTCTTTGAGTAAACGAGCGATTGTTTTTCAGAGACACCAACACCATAAACACCATCCAGCCATCCATCCAACGAACCAACCTAACAGCCATCCAACCCATCGTGGTAGTCGTCAGTTTCATTAGGCTCGCGTTTCATACACACAATCTGTTGTCTGTCGTGCGGGTCGTCGTTGTGTTTTGTTTAGCAGTTCTTTTGCTTCTTGGAGTGTTGTCGTCGGTTTGTTCGAACAACCGGCCACTTTTCGCTGTAGTGCGAATGAAGTTTAATTTAGTATTTGTCGTGAGTTCAAATCAAACGGATGTTTAGTAACGGGGTGGCTACGCTCAGCTGTTTTCCTCGTCTGCTTGTTTTGCCCTAGCGTGCGTTTGTTGTCGTACTAATTCGCGTCGCGTTGTAATTATTTTGCTTGTGTTTTTTATTTAAATTGTATAAAAATTTGATAAATTAAAAAAAAAACTACTACTACTGCCCATTAAAAGAAGAACTTGAAACTCCTTTTGGTGTTGAAAGTGTCGAAAGTGTCATGCCGAGGACTCCAGTCCCAACAAAGTAAAGTGAGTTATGAAGTAAGAAAATCCGAAAATCCACTAAACGAAATCAAATCCTTTGCTGTCACCACTCCACTTCTTCTAAAGTTTGTGGCCCAAGTGTTTTAAATTTAATTTACGAATTGACAGCTGTCACCTGTGCCACACAAGAGTGCAAACGATCGAAGCTGATCAAAAGAGTGTGGCGGCATGCGGTGGCATGGATCATAAATTGCTTTTTTCCTTCAATTTTCCCTCCATCTTTGGATCTTTGGTGTGCCATTGTGTTGTGGATGTTGCATTCATCCATCTATTGTTGCTTGCAGTATCTGTCTGCCTGCCTGCTTGCCTTTTTGCCGGTTTTTGTTTGTCTTTCATTTAGAAGAACAACAACATAAAGAATCTCTCAGTCCCCTCCTAATCGAGTCCAAGTGGAGTTTTGTGTTCTAACAGAGCATCAGGAGGAGGAGGAGAGTGTTGGGGACCCTGTGTTTGGTTGAATGTGTGTTGGCTGGTACTTGAAGTTTTGGACTACTATTACTCTATTTGTACAATAAGAACAAGAACAATAACACCACCAACAACAACAACCAGCTAGTACTACTGAATCTGAATCTAGTTTTGAGTTTGTTCTGATTTAATGTTGCTGCTGCTGTTGTTTCGTTTCGCGTTGTTCATACGCCGCCTTACAATACTTTGTGTGGAGCAGCAGCGGACATTCACACGTCGCTTTGGCAATCGTGCTTTTCGAAAAGTTCTTCTGTATTTACGGGTGACGGTGTGAATGTGCGTGTGTGTGTAAAGTACGCAATAATAAATAGTGTACTTACAAATGTATGTATGAATGTCTGTCTGTTTGTCGGTCTGTCGGTTGGTTTGTTTATGCTGTAATGATGATGTACGAACAACATACACTCTCTCCAAGTGCTGGTCACTCACATTCTCCACCACTCTCTCCATGGATTGTTATTGCATCAAGTACTGCATTCTCATACTCTCCTAACATAACACAAAATTTCATTTCTTTTGTTAGAATCTACTCGAGAAGAAGATCGTGAAAAAGAACAAAACCTGGAAAAATTTTGTAATTATTTTCAATAAAAGAAAATCAGTGTCAATTTAATTGGAGAATAAACCAATTTCCCCATAAAAACATCAAAGCAAATTATTAAGTTTTACAAAAAGAAAGAGTTTACCTTTGACTCATTGAGCAAACCAAACCAAATATCGCAGCTATTGCCCCAAAACAAACGAGAAAAAAACATAAAAGATAAAAAGAAATCAAAACAAAGTGCGGTGTTCTTTCTGTGAATTCTCTATTCATTTATTCGTTCAATTAAACAGCAACAACAACAACAAAAAGCATCATAAAACAAATTAAAATTAATTGTTTTTTACAACTTCACTTAAAACATAACGAAGAAGAAAAAGCAGCAGCAGCAAAAGAAGTATTCCCCAACCATTCTCAGCTGTTTTTCGTGTGTGTGTTTGTGTCTGTGCAAAATCAAAGAAATTTTTGTTTTGTAAGAAAAAAAAGAGGAGCAGAATCTAGTGCATTTGAAAATAAAGTGTTTGGAAAGAAAGAAAGAAAAATCTTTAAAGTGATATACAAACAACAACAGGGGGAAATGCTCCTTTATAATCAACGTAAATTGGATTAATTGGATTGCTGAAAGTGGTGATTTGAAAAGAAAATTTAAACAAGGTAAGTAAAAAATATTGTATAAACATACCAGTTTTTTTATACCCTATACCACAATGTGGAAAAGGGTATAATAAGTTTGTTTTCCCAAAAATTCATGTAACGCCGCGAAATATTCGTCGTAGACCCCTCATGTGGTATACCAAACTTCATATCTCGACGAGATAAAGCGATTTAGCGATGTGTGTCCGTCCGTCCGTCCGTCCGTCTGTCCGTCCATTAAAAATTGTAATCAAGCTAGAGGCCGCAATTATGGACCGATTGTCACGAAATTTAGTATGGAGGTCGGGTTTGGACCAGAATAGAACTGATTAGTTTTTGGCGATGATCGTGAAATGTTAAAGGGATGAAATGGACCAAAAACAAAATTTTTGCTCGATTTTGTAGCCGCTCTGTAGGTCGCAATAATAGTCCGATCGGCGCGAAATTTTAAACGTAGTTTTGGTTTGAGATGAAGAAGTAGCGTGCAAGTCAACGGTATGATCGGATAATATTTAGCGGGTTAAATTGATCAAAACTTTTGTGTGAAAATTGGTAAAATTTCTAATGCACATCTTATAACAGCTAGCCCGGAAAGCTAGTGCACAGGGATAGTGGTATAGGGTATCACATGGTCGGCCCCGTCCGACTATAGTCTGTTCTTACTTGTTTTTAATTTAATATGTGTTTTTAAAGTGAGTGCAGATCATATACATATGTATGTAGTTCTAATCAGAAACGGCTAAACAACCTTGTGGTTTAAATATTAAGTATACGCTCTTTGGAATATTTGAATTAAAGATGATCATCGGAACGTATCGTAAGTCTAGACCAAAAAGTGAATGTAAATTCATTTTTTTGAGAATAATATGTATGCACATCCCACTTGCTTTCTGAATGTACGGGTTCGATCGAATTCCAGATCAACATCACATTTTTCCGCGGTGGTCAACATTTTCTGAGCATTTCAGTCATGTAAAACTTCTCTGCAAGTGGTGATTTAAGACACGCCGCACTATGGTTCAGCAATCGATTTGGTCAAAATATTGGAAGGTGTGGGCGTGGCATGCTCCTAAAACGGCAATTTTTTCCCAGTTTGGAAAATATGTGATTGTTGCAAATTTCTAGAGAATGAATGAAATTGAATTTGTTGTTTGTTTGTTAGTTAGTTGTTGTTGCCTTTAAGAAACAATTTAATAAATTATCGTAGCGTTTATTTGTCCTGAGGTACTAAATTATAGCGATTTTCCAATTTTAACAATATGGAACAAGGTTTGGTATTCGCAGAAAGATGCCCCAGAGTGTCCCCTTTCAGCCCGTATATGGGTAAAAGAGTGTGATTTTTCCATACCGTTTCCCATATTAAATACAGCCAAGGCATATGTATACAATGTAGAAGTGACAATCAGCTGTATTCTTACTTTTTTTTTGTAAATTTAGGTTTCAAAATGTAATGTGGTGGTCTACTCATGAAATTTAAAACTTCGAAATTTGCTACAATAAAATACTGTTTTTCATCCTAAATGTCTAATAAAACTTACCTACGAGAGTTCTGAATGCTTTTTATTTTTATTTTGGAACGAACCTGTTACACTGTGCAACATTTTTAAGGTGATCTTGTGCAAACAATTCGAGCTGAGGATTTTTTGAAAGTACAGACCCAAACGACAAGAAATCCTAGTTAAGTTTTGTGGTGTCAGATCCAGCTCGGATTTTATGGCCTCATCTAAACATGGTTAAATATTGAGTTTTTAAAGAAATTAGGGGCTATATCTCTGAAACCAATGCGAATCTTCTTCTGACCTCTGAAGCAAATTTGTAGATAAGGACAAGAATAAAATATTTAAAGAAATAATGAACTCGAAAAACTACATTTATTGCCTCAAATTTCAAAATATATGCAAAAATTCCACAATTTTTATACATTTCGCACCGTATCTCCAAACCCGTTACTTTTTTCTGAATATTTTCTTTTGGAAAAATATTCCCTGGAATGTAATACACAACTCTTCAGAATATGTCGTTGTTGTAAAATGCCTCTATGCCCTTGTTTTCAGTACATTTTTCAACGACGATTTAACAAAAATGTCAATAATGTAGTGAAATCCGAAATGCGAGAATAAACTGTTGGTGTGAACTGTGTTTGAAATACGTGGTGTAAAAGATATGATGCAAAATACCGCTGAAACAACATGAAGTGAGCATTTTAGAGTTTCAGAATGTTCTAAAGAATTGTTGAGAACTTTATTTGGAAGATTTTTGCAAAAGGTTACTTAGTTCAACTCCCAATAGTTTAGCCGATACTGACCAGAATTTCAGCAATTATGTAAAATTTTCTATATTTTATAGATTTTGATGTCCTAGATAAAGTTTTCCTTATGTGGTTTCTTCAAAAGATAAGTTCTACTAGTTTAGGGCTACAATATTGTTAAAGACAACAAGGCCAAATTCCTATTCGTTTCTGAGATAAAGGCCTGATAAATGCAAAAAAGTGTAGATTTAGCCCGGTTTAGATGAGGCCATAAAATCCGAACTGGATCTGACAGGACAAAACCAAAGATGTCAATATTATAAGATAGGAAAAGTCAATTGTGAAAAATTAACTGTAGAGGGAGTTAACCTCTGTTGCTACGATATCATAGCAACATTCTGTTAAACGAAAACTGTTACTCATTGGAATATTGACAAGAAAAACATTAAAACTCAAGTTTGACGGCATTCACTTTTGATTTCTTTATTAAATAAACAATAAAAAAAGTAAAGAAATAAATTTCAGCCACAAAACACAACGTTTATGTTTTCTGCCGCGAGAAATGGGAATCAAAAACGATTGGCATTGCTGTTATCAATTCCAGTAAGTTGTTTTGCCATCTGTAACCAAAATATGGAACTATTGTCATATGTTTTTGGAAAATGCATTTGTTCGGGTCTTTATTGCTATACGTCTTTGACAAAACCCAACTAGGGTTTTTGTAGTCTAAATATGTACTTTCAAAAAATCCATACTAGAAGTTGTTTGCATTTTCAGTGTTACATAGTGTTATTCAATAGTTTCTTTGACAATTAATTTTTGATAACAACAATGTTATTTTTGTAAATTTGTTAGTTGTTGTAATTCATGCATATACCTTATATAAATTAGCTTGATTACAGCCTTTTTACACAAATCGATATTTCTTAAGTATATGAACTTTTATATGTTTATACCCTCAGCATTTATGCTACGAGCAAAATGTGCCTCATCGAAATAATGGTTTTAGACCCCAAGTATGTTTGGACGAAATACGTTTCAGATAATTTGGAGTCGATTTAGCAATGTCCGTCCGTATGTCTGTCTGGCTGGTGCCCACGATAACTCTCGAACGGATCAACCGATTTGGTCCAAAATTTGGCTTTCGTAATATTTTGTCCAAACTTAGTTTAAGTTCGAAGATGGGCCATATCAGTCCACTCCTTCCGGTACCTCCCGCACAAAAGTTCGAAAATTTTCGGACAAATTGTGCGAACGATAACTCTTAAAGGCAGTAACCAATTTGGTCCATACTTTACACATCGTGAAATTTCTACCAGACATAGTTGAGGTTCCAATATGGACTCTATCGGTTCATTCTTTCGGGTACCTCCCACACAAAATGTTGGATAAGTTCAGTTTAGTACCTGCTCTAGAATCGCTTTGATTTTTGTACTAGCAACTTGCATTTGCAGCCTCCCAAATGACGGTACAAGTTTCATCAGGGGCAAGCCCATACTTCCTGAGAAAATAGCCTGAAAGGTGCAAAAAACCCCTTCGACACCGTGTGTAGTGGTTTTAGCGGAAGATAACTCTCGAGCGGATCTGCCGATAATAATATTTTAATATTTTGTCCAAACACAGTTTAAATTTGAAGATAAGCCATATCGGTCCACTTCTTCAGGTACCTCCCCACAAAAGTTGAAAAATGTTCGGAAAAATTGGGCGCACGATAACATTTGAAGGGAGTGGCTGATGTAATCCATACTTTGCACATCCTACATACTTTGCATAATCCTAATGTTGAAGCAATTTGCATTCGATACATCCATTAGGCGGTAAACGTTTTTTCAGGGGCGAATCCATATTTCTTGGGAAAACAGCCCGAAAGGTGTAAAAACCCCCCATGTCACCATATGTGACGGTCGGAGAGAACGAACTGTTTAACCGATTTGGTCCAACATTCATGGGGCAATACCGGTCCACAACTTCCGGTACTTCTACCCAATATTTAAAGAATGTTACTTAAACGCTAGGACGATATCATTTGAATGGGGCAACCAATTTGGTCCAAACTTTGGATCTCCTAATATTTTGCCAAAATTTAGTTTAACTTCTAAAATGGCCCATATCGGTCCTCCCTAAGGGTACACCCCCCACAAAAGTTCAACATTCGTGTCTTAGTGTAGTTAATTCCTAATCCACAGCTTTGTCGGCAAGTTTAAATGTCCAAAAAGAGCCACAAAATTCAGAAGAGACCTTAAATACATTCGATCTGTCCGTAGGTGAAAGTTTCACTTCACATTGGCTGAGGGTATATATCTATCGGCAAAGCCGACACGCTTGATCTCCTTGATATCTCCTCGAAGGGAGAAACTATTTTGGTCAAAATATTGAACATTGTATTATTCTTTCCAGACTCGGATTATGTCCGAATACGAATATTGCATCGGGCCAATCTATCGGGTGGGTACCCCCCACATAAATTTTGGAAAGATTGCAGTTAAAGGACTCGGCTGGGATCGTTTTTAAATTGTTTGCAACATGTTGTGTATGCGGCCATAGTTACGACATACAATTTTTGGTTCACAAGTTCATACTTCCTGAGATATTGACCCAAAAACTCATATAGACGTCAGAAGTATTGTGTTTACTCCTTTTCTTTAGGTCCAAGACTTAGGGTATTATATCTCTGTCGAGACGGCCAACTGATACTTTTATACTTGTTCAAATGTAAGACTGTCCTTTTATATAAAAAACAGTTTATACCTTTCTCATTTGAAAACAATCAAAATATAATATGTTTAAAAATAATAATAAAGAGGTTGCTGCATCAAATAAGCTGTGTATACATACATACGTAAGTAACATTACATAGGGTCATCAAACACATCAAAAAGTTAAATTATCACATTGCCATTGGGGATTTTGACGCTCTCGTTGATTGGAGAGTCATATTTTTTCAGTGGGTCTTCAAGAATTGTAGATAGTTCTTCGAAACTTTTAGTGCGAAACAATTGACTACTCAGCTGGTAAGCGTGGACACAGTCGATTCCATTGTACACTTTTGCTTAGATACTAATGATACCAGCAGGTTTGTCGTTGCTGTAACCAACGATGCTTTTGCGTTCAATTAGTGGTTTGTGGAGGTTCTTATCCTCTTTGCACATCCATTCGCCTCTTACCTTGGTGATGTCAAACAATTCCTTCAATAAATCAACGTTTTGCTTTTTCTGCACCGCTCGTACTCTTTCAGAAGTTTCGTTAAACGGAGTGACTACCATATAAAAATCTCTAGAGCAATTCAGCATATATTTAGAAGAGTTTATTAAAGTTTATAAAAGTACATATTCTTTTGTTAATAGGGACCATCAATACTACCTGTACTAAGAGTCTGGTATTAAATCTAACATTAGTGCAAATATTTTGATATTTTTAAGGCTCTTAAAAATTTTGTAAATCAATATATTGCGACGTATGAAATTCCCAAAAAAAAAAAAATTCTTTTATAGTTAGTCATCATCACAAGGACTACAGGCTATTGTCATTTTAACTTGATTCCAGAAGAGGCTATAAACGGCGTAGACTTTTGGGGAGAAGGATCCCGAAACAACGGACCTATGAACTAGATGTATGCTTGAGAGAAATGATACAATAGCCCAAGTTTAGGCGAATGCCGATTTGTCCTTTGGTGTGCACCAGCTGACCAACGAAAATCAACCTAGCGAATTTTAGTGCTTTCTTCAAAATGTATGAAAACAGTTAGAAAAAGAATTCAAAAGCCAATAAACTCTCTCCATCTTGCTCGTTTACTTGCTAATACCTTTATTTGGTTCCATGGATTGTCATTCGCTTTTGACCACACGAATCCATGTATTACGAGTTCTGCTAAGCTTTCGACGACCCTACGTAATCAACGTAAGGGTCGGTCCAGCTATATCGTTGGATGCTCTTCTTAAGATCTGGTCAATCAATTGCCTTTTTCGCATATAAATTTTATTTTCGATAGACTTGCGGAAGTAGTTGGATATTTGTTATCCAATTGGACCAATTGGAATGTTTGTAGTCTCGTTCTGTGTATTTGGATGTAAAAGAGCACGGATTTTGTCAAGATTTTATGTTTCGTATTGATTGAAATCTCGTTTCCAAGCCATATTCTGGGCAGAGACTGAAATGCGAGGACCGGGTCAACTTTTGTGACATTATCTCAGGAAGTATGGATTTGTCCACGATAACGCAATATATTTTCACTTATTTATGGTATGTTCCAAAACTGCATGAATCCACTAATTTTTATTATTTTTATCGTAGTCAAAATTTATAGATTCATGCAGGTTATGCAACAGACGTTTATTCCTTATTGTAAAATTTCGTGAAGAATATTAGGCAGCAGTTCAGAAAACCCAATTTTTAAATTTTTACAAGTTTAAGAAGGCATTAAAGTTTGGTGTATTTGGCGTAAGAAATGCTAGGTTTGAAAGGAATCTTATGTTGAATATTTCAATATTTCTATTGGGATAGCTGTTGCAATTTTATTTTTTTTTTTTTCAAAATAGTCTGGCTTAATCCCATGGTTTTTTTTTTTAATATTTTAAAGCAACGAATATATTAGTGGAGAAAATTTGGCATTCTTCGCCAAGGAATACTACAGTTACGATTCTCGTCACAGATTCTCATCAGATCCCCAGTTTTTTTGCGGATATTTCCCGCCAAAGTTATTTTCAATAACTTGTTAAAAAAACATTTTGAACTTTATGTAACCTCGTTTAAAGCTTTAACCTTCCAAAAAGCCACAGACGTATCTCTTATTTTTAGCTATTTTTTAATAGTCCTTTTAGTTTGTTTTGTGGAAAATTTTGAGGGATTCGTCCCTCAGTCAGTAATAAATAAATGAATAATTTTTATATCAGTGTCGGGTTGGCCCTAAAGAGGTTGCATTTCATAAGAAAAATTTGCAAAATTCCATTTGTCGCTCCTTAAAATTGGACTGAATAATTGGAGTTGATTAGTAAAAGGTAATTTTATGTCCAATAATTATCAAAGATTGAACTTTACCATTTTTTCAAACAACTTCGTCATATTACTCAGCCTAATAGATATTATTTAAAAATAAGACCGGATGCTATAATTCTTATTTTTTCTCGGTTTAAAAGACAACATTATTTATTATTGCGAGTTTTATTTTTATCAGCCCGACATACAAAATATTCGAAAAAAATATTGACAGCCAAGTGAGATGTGATTTGTTTTGCTAAATACAAATCGTTTTTTTCTTCTTCTTAATGTTCAATTCACAATCTCCCAAGACTACATGCAGTAACAAATACTTTTGCATTTAAACTCGAGTTTTTATTTAAATTAAATTTTAATTGTTGTTCGAAGTTGCAAAATTGTGGCACACATTGCAAATTCAAAATGGGATTTGTTGTTGGTTGGACTTTTAACTCGCTGAAGTGCGAATGAAGTCAACCCGTCGTAGGAGTGAATCACCACCACCGTCTCACATGAAGTGCAGAATATTAGATGTTATTGTTGGTGTTATTATTATTAGAATTTATGTGAAAATCATGCAAATCAATTGCAATTGATTGAAGAAACAAAAAAAAAAAATAAAAATAAAAACAGAATTGCGGAAAAGGAAATTGTAGATATGTGTGTACATGGACGCTCGGACAATTAATTTAAATACATGCATTTTAAATCTTTCTTAGTGTAAAATGTTAGTTAAAACGTTTAAATGGCAGTAAATGATTTTATTGCCCAGTGAGAATAAAAACTTTTTTTTATTAAAAAGCATCGAAAAGTTATTTGGCAAAAATTCAAGTTTCTCACGTTTTCAAAATTTAATTTAACAATAATTGTGTTGAAACCCCAATTTTGTTATCGTTTATTCAAATTTATTTTTTATAATTAATAACAAACGCCATCAGTGCGGGTGTTTATTCTAAAAGCCTCATTAACTTCCATCGTGTTGAAAAGCTCAAACGTTCCGTTTCCGACATTAAAGCCAAACCGAGCAATCAACCAACAACTATTTTAACAACGCCATCTCGTCTCGTTACCGTACATGTATTCAATGAACTCGGAAATTCGAGACCAAAAAGAATTTATTAACAACAATTAATTAGCAACTATTTTGACGGCTTGAAACCGAGCAAATCAAGTAAGCAGCGGTCAACCACTAAGCCGCACCACAACTCAACAAAAATCATCATCAGTTTCGTGTTTTTTTTTGCTGTGTGTGTGAAACCATGGTTATGCCTGAATTATTTTCAATACGACCAGTAATTAGATCACGATGATGTTGGGTAACCAATCTGGCCAACACCACAATGCTTCAAATTCTCTCTTTTCCGTCATAATTTGTTAATAAAAAAGCAAAATAAAATCTATTTCAACAGCAACAACAACAAAACAATGCAATATCAAATAACATGGAATAAATTTCAAAGCCCTTCAAAGAATGACATTTTCCTCCTCAAAAAAAAAAAACAACAACAAAAACTTTACAACAATACAAATGATTTCAAATTAAGCTTAACAATTTAAACTTAAACATGCAGAGCGGAGCCGCCTGGTGAACTGTTAAAACTCCATTGAAATAAATACCAAATTAAATCATTACACAGAAAGGTGTGTCCCGTTCCATTCAAAGAAAACAACAGAAAAAAAAACGAAAATCAGTGAGAGTTAGACTTGAATCTAAATGCTCCAAACATCAAAACAGCATTAGTGGTGGGGTTCCAAAACCAACAAATAAATACAAAAACCACACCAACTCTAATGGTTTTGCGGGTTAAAGCCAGGTGGAAGTTGAATACAATGGACAAATGTTTTCCACTTTGTTGTGTTTTGTTGTTTCGCTTTTTTTGGAGTTGTTGGAGTTCAGTTAGCTTTAACTTGACTAGCTGCCGGTTTGGCTTGCTGACTGACCCAATTATTGCAGGTAAATTTGTTTGCCTGACCATTAAAGTATCATTCAAAGGTTTTGATCCCAATGTCAAGACAAATTAATTTCTAATAAATCACTGGAAATTTTTTGGGGGTAAATGCAGTAATTGGGTGTTGAAATCCAAATTCTGCAAGTTAGGAACAGCAGGTGAACATTCTATAAATTGGCAAATTTGTATAAATGTTCGATAACATAATTCGATAAGATTATGTTCAAATATTGTTTAGATAACTCGGATAATGTTGCCATGTTATTTAGATAATTATGGTAATACTAAAAATTAAATTTAATTGCGAGTAAAATTTTCCGTTTTATCTTCATGGTAACAATAACAATGTTTTCAGCTCGTTAGATAACACGTAGAAATCTAGATAAATAGGGAAACATTTCAATGTTATGTGTTAGGCTAAGATAATATAGATAACGTGGATAATGTTTATATACTGTCTGGATAACGTGGATAATGTTTCTATGCTATCCTGATAACGTGGATAAAATTCTATGTTATCTAGATGACGTGGATAAAGTTTCTATACTGTCTGGATAACGTGGATAAAATTTCTATGTTATCTAGATCATGTGGATAAAGTTTCTATGTTGTCTGGATAACGTGGATAATATTTCTATGCTATCTAAATAACATGGATAATGTTTCTATGCTATCTGGATAACGTGGATAAAATTTCTATGTTATCTACATAATGTGGATAAAGTTTCTATGTTGTCTGGATAACGTGGATAATGTATCTATGTTGTCTGGATAACGTGGATAATGTATCTATGATGTCTGAATAACCCCGATAACATTTTTATGAAGTCTCGAGACTTGGATAATATTTCTATGTTTCTATGCTATCCTGATAACGTGGATAAAATTTCTATGTTATCTAGATAATGTGGATAATGTTTCTATGTTGTCTGGATAACGTGAATAATGTTTCTATGCTGTCTGAATAACGCCGGTAATATTTCTATGAAGTCTCGAGACTTGGATAATGTTTCTATGCTATTCTGATAACGTGAATAAAATGTCTATGTTTTCTAGATAATGTGGATAAAGTTTCTATGTTGTCTGGATAACGTGGATAAAATTTCTATGTTATCTAGATAATGTGGATAAAGTTTCTATGTTGTCTGGATAACGTGGATAATGTATCTATGCTGTCTGAATAACGCCGATAACATTTCTATAAAGTCTCGAGACTTGGATAATGTTTCTATATTATCTAGATAACGTGGATAATGTTTTTGTGTTATCTAGATAACGTGGATAATGTGTCTATGTTATCTATATAAAGTGAATAATGTTCCTATAGCAACTGGATAACGTGGATAATGTTGCTATGCTAACTGGATAAGGTGAATAATATGTCTATGTCATCTAGATAACGTGGATAATGTTTTTTTGCTGTTTAGGTAAGGTAAATCATATTTCTATGTCATCTGGATAACGTGGATAATGTTTTTATGCTGTCTAGATAAGATAGATCATATTCCTATGTTATCTGGATAACGTGGATAATGTTTCTATGTCTGTCTGTGTAACGTACATAATGTCTCTATCCTGTCTAGATAACGTGGATAACGTTTCTATATTGTCTATATAACGAGGATAATTTTTTATGATAGATTAATAGCATTGATAATGTTTTTTCTGGCTTCTGGATAACGTGGATAAAGTTTCTATGTCATATGGTTAACATGGATAATGTTTCTATGTTTCTGGAAACGTAGATAATGTTTCTATGTCATCAGGATAACGTGGAGAAAGATTCTATGCCGTCTGGAAAACGTGGATAATGTTTATCTGCCGTCCAGATAACGTGGATAATGTTTCTATTCCATCTGGATAATGTGGATAATGTTTCTATACCATCTGGAAAACGTGGATAAAGTTCATATTTCGTCTGGATAATGTGGTTAATGTTTCCATTCTGTCTAAATAACGTGGTTAATGTTCTACGCTGTCCGGATAACGTAGATAATATTTCTATGCTGTCTGGATAACGTAGATAATGTTTTAAGCTGTATGGATAAGGTGGATGACGTTTCTATGAAGTCTGGATAAAGTGGATTGCGTGTCTATGCTGTCTATAAGGCGAATAATATTTCTATGTTGTTTGGATAACGTGGATAATATTTCTACGCTGTCTGGATAACGTACATAATATTGCTATGCTGTTCGGATAACGTGGATAACTTTTTTATGCTGTCTGGATAATGCAGATAATTTGTTATGCTGTCTGGATAACATAGATAATATTTCTATGTTGTCTGGATAACTTTTTATGCTGTCTGAATAATGCAGACAATTGTTTATACTGTCTGGATAGGATAGATAATATTTCTATGCTGTCTGTCTGCGTGGATAATGTTTCTATGCCATCTGGATAACTTGGATTAAGTTTCTATGTTGTCTGGATAATGTGGATAATGTTTCTATGCTGTCTGAATAGCATGGATAATGTTTCTATGTTGCCAGGATAACGTGGATAATGTTTCTCCGCTGTTTGAATAGCGTGTATATTATTTCTATGCCATCTGGATAACGTGGATAAGGTTTCTATGCCATCTGGATGACGTGGATAAAGTTTCTATGCCATCTGGATAACGTGGATAAAGTTTCTTAGTCATCAGGATGATGTAGATAATGTTTCTATGCCATCTGGATAACTTGGATAAAGTTTCTATGTTGTCTGGATAAAGTGGATAATGTTTCTATGTTACCAGGATAACGTGGATAATGTTTCTCTGCCGTCTGAATACCTTGGATAATTTTTCTATGCCATCTGGATAACGTGGGTAAAGTTTCTATGTTGTCTGGATAAAGTTTCTATGTTGTCTGGATAACGTGGATAATGTTTCTATGCCATCTGGATAACATGGATAAAGTTTCTATGTTGTCTGGATAAAGTGTACAATGTTTCTATGCTGTCTGAATAGCGTGGATAATGTTACTCTGCTGTTTGAATAGCGTGGATAATGTTTCCATGCTACCAGGATAACGTGGATAATGTTTCTATGCCATCAGGATAACGTGGATAATGTTTCTATGCCATCTGGATAACGTGGATAAAGTTTCTATGTTGTCTGTCTGCGTGGATAATGTTTCTATGCCATCTGGATAACTTGCATAAAGTGTCAATGTTGTCTGGATAAAGTGGATAATGTTTCTATGCTGTCTGAATGTCTTGGATAATGTTTCTATGTTGCCCGGATAACGTGGATAATGTTTCTCTGCCGTTTGGATAATGTGGATAATGTTTCTATGTCATCTAGATAACATGGATAATGTTTATATGTTATCTGGATAACATGGATACTGTTTCTATGTTGTCCGGATAACGTGGATAATGTTTCTATGTCATCTGGATAAAGTGGATAATGTTTCTATGCTGTCTGGATAAAGTGGATAATGTTTCTATGCCATCAGGATAACTTGGATAAAGTTTCTATGTTGTCTGAATAGCGTGGATAATGTTGATATGTTACCAGGATAATGTGGATAATGTTTCTCTGCCGTCTGAATACCGTGGATAATTTTTCTATGCCATCTGGATAACGTGGACAAAGTTTCTATGTTGTCTGGATAATGTTTCTATGTTGTCCGGATAACGTGGATAATGTTTCTATGTCATCTGGATAACGTGGATAAAGTTTCTATGTCATCTGGATTACGTGGATAAAGTTTCTATGTTGTCTGGATAATGTTTCTATGTTGTCGGGATAACGTGGATAATGTTTCTATGTCGTCAGGATAACTTGGATAAAGTTTCTATGTTGCCTGGATAAAGTGGATAATGTTTCTATGCTGTCTGAATATCGTGGATAAAGTTTCTATGTTACCTGGATAACGTGAATAGCGTGGATAATATTTCCATGTTACCAAGATAACGTGGATAATTTTTCTATGCCATCTGGATAACTTGGATAAAGTTTCTATGTTTTCTGGATAAAGTGGATAATGTTTCTATGCTGTCTGAATGGCGTGGATAATGTTGCTATGTTACCAGGATAACGTGGATAATGTTTCTCTGCCGTCTGAATACCGTGGATAATTTTTCTATGCCATCTGTATAACGTGAAGTTTCTATGTTGTCTGGATAATGTTTCTATGTTGTCCGGACAACGTGGATAATGTTTTCATGGTATCTGGATAACTTGGATAAAGTTTCTATGTTGTCTGGATGAAGTGGATAATGTTTCAATGTTGTCCGGATAACGTGGATAATGTTTCTATGCCATCTGGATAACTTGGATAAAGTTCCTATGTTGTTTGGATAAAGTGGATAATGTTTCTATGCTGTCTGAATAGCGTGGATAATGTTTCTCTGCTGTTTGAATAGGGTGGATAATATTTCCATGTTATCAGGATAACGTGGATAATTTTTCTATGCCATCTGTATAACTTGGATAAAGTTTCTATATTGTCTGGATAAAGTGGATAATGTTTCTATGCTGTGTGAATAGCGTGGATAATGTTGCTATGTTACCATGATAGCGTGAATGATGTTTCTCTGCCGTCTGAATACCGTGGATAATTTTTCTATGCCATCTGGATAACGTGGATAAAGTTTCTATGTTGTCTGGATAATGTTTCTATGTGGTCCGGATAACGTGGATGACGCTTCTATGCCATCTGGATAATTTGGATATAGTTCTATGTTGTCTGGATAAAGTGGATAATGTTTCTATATTGTCTAAATAGCGTGGATAATGTTTCTATGTTGCCAGGATAACGTGGATAATGTTTCTCTGCTCTTTGAATAGCGTGGATAATATTTCCATGTTACCAGAATAACGTGGATAACTTTTCTATGCCATCTGGATAACGTGGATAAAGTTTCTATGTCATCTGGATAACGTGGATAAAATTTCTATGTTGTCTGGATAAAGTGGATAATGTTTCTATGCTGTCTGAATAGCGTGGATAGTGTTCCTATGTCATCTGGATAACGTGGATAATGTTTGTTTGTTGTCTTGATAAGGTGGATAATGTTTCTATGCTGTGTGAAGAACGTGGATAAAATTGTTATTAATACTTGAAACGTCGATAATGTTTGTCTGTCGTCTGGATAACGTAGATAATGTTTCTATGTTAATAACCTCAATTATCTGGACATGGTGGTCAATCGCGCTGCTACTTTGAAAATTTTAAATCTCAGTGCTTCAATTTCCCAACATCGTGTTGTTTCCCAACACTAGTAAGCCTATCGGCAAGATTCGGCGTTGATGATGATGATGATGACGATGGTGATGGTAATCAGTCGAAACAAATTGAAAATTGAAAAGTATTGTGTAATTGAGTGTTTCATTAATAAGGCATTGACGCCTGCTTTATCTTATCACAAACATGCCAGTCAGGCCAGCCAGCCAGAGCTACAATAAAACGAAGAAATACCAATGAACTGGACAACAACAACAACAGTAACAAAGAATTACTAATGGACGACAGAAGAAAACAGCTGACTATCTTGCCGAAATTGTGGTTTGTTTGCATGTTGGTCAGACTATCTACCGGTTAGACAGTTCGTCAGTCAATACATACCGGAATTACTCAACATTGTTATTAAATTTTATGGTCAACATTTATAATAATGCAAACGATGATGGCCGATGGATCGATGGATGGAAGTCGTTTTGGGTGGGTTGGGGGATAATAACACCGGCTACTGTTGCCGTTTTGCGTACCCTGACAGCGCTGCTTCTGTGAGTAAGGCAGCCACTTTGTTTGTAATCAGTTTTTCGTTGGTGTTTTTGGTGGTCAGCCAACCAGCCAGCGGAAGTCACTGGGAAATGACGATAAACATAAATAAGTAATGCGAAAATGAGAGCTACTTATTGGCAAATAAGTAGTTGGTTACTGCTGCTTGCTCATCATCAAAATTATAGATAGTAAATTTTGGTGGATTCCCCCCAAAGGGAAAGGCCCAAAATGAAAAGCGGAAATGATGAGGTGGAGGAGGAAATAATATTAAATGTAGTTCATAGTTTTATTTGGAAGAAAAAAAGTTTGCAGGTATGCACCTACATTCTTTGTATAAATATGTAACTAAATTCGTTCAGTATGTTTGATAATAGCTTAAAAGGCTTTTGTAGAGTTCGTATATTGTGGATATGTACATAATGCTCGATGATGTCTGTATGTATGCCATTAGGATAAGACCCATGATATACTTAAGTTCTCAAATAAACCAGCAAACTGTAAATATATTTTATTGACATTGTTACCGTTAACCATACCCGCCATTCTTCATGGCTTCTTAGCCCATTTCCTTTACGAATGGAAGTCATAAAATCACAATCTTAAATTGGTTACAAATACGAGTAGGTATATATTTTTTTATTATTATCGATATGTGCCATTTTCGGATTTCACTTATCTCCTCCTCTTGCAACACCACCACCAATTTCATGTTGTCCAGTGTAACAATCATTCATTCTTTATCGCCGAGAGTGCAACCAGCCAGCCTAGCGACGAGAGTGGGTGCCAAATGTGCATGCATAAGTGTGTCACCAGATATCGCTGAAATCCTATCGTCCGTCCCGACGACAACGACAGCTATAAATAAAAATTCATAATTGCGTCACATAACGTCGTTATTTGTTTTGATTCTTTTTTTCTTTATTTGTCATTATATTTTGTTGTTACCATTATTTCTTATCGATTCGATTCGTTGTTTAATGTTTATATTTTCTTTACTACGTTGTTCTGTGTGTGTGCGAGTTTCGTTCATTCTGAACTTTTGTTCATTGATTGTTTTTTACGAGCATTACTTTTGCTTTTATTTGTTACTTGACGGTATTTTGATGTGCGCTGTCTTAAGTGAATGGGAAAAGTTGCACAATATTTTACACAATTGTTATGGGGAGAAAAGTAAAACGGGATACTTGGAAGAAAGATTTGTAAACTCAATGAATTTTAATATTAAAAGTAATTGAAATGTTTCTATGCTATTTAGGTGATGAGATTAATACCGATTTGCTGTAAGATAATAAATAAGATTTTTACGGTATCGATATAACATAGATAATGATTCTATGTTGTCTAGATAACTTGGATAATTATTCTATGTTAGCCAGATAACGTGGATAATGATTCTATATAATCTATATAAATTTGATCATTTTTCTATGTTATCCAGATAAAGTATTTAATGGTTCCATGTTATCGACAAAATATGGATAATGTTTTACGCTATCCAGATAACATATAAGTTAGACCTACGAGAGCTTAGGTCTGAAAAAAAATTAAGATCGTCTAGATCCTAATTAAGATCTTCTAGATCTTGTACGCGTTACTTTGTCGAAAAGGAACGCGGACCCTTTTAAACCCGGAGTTCAATTATCAAAATTGAACTTAAGTGACACTTATCAAAAGTTTCGCCGCTCCCGAATTAAAAAACCGTTTGTTGATTTAAGACGACTTTATTCACTGACAGTTGGTAAAAGAGTGAAGTTAATGTTGTGTTACAATCATAAACTAAATTACAAATATTTGCTTATTTGACATTATGATTTTCCATGAAATCATATCACTTAGCTTTTAATAATTTGTTGTTACCAAATTCTATTAAATTTGTCTGCACGCGTCGAGCGTTGCATTGATTGACCGGAAATTGCATTTCTTGGGTTTATTGAAATCGGACAGACGAAATGTTCTGCAAAGCAGTTTCATTGAGTTGGCTGCTTTTGCAACGGAAGTGTATTTTCTGATTTATTAAAATAATTAATTGGAATTTAATATTTGGGGCAGATGAATGTCTGCAATGTGCTTTAACTGGAATTGAGTTTAACAGAGTATGCAACTTTATTGTTGCTGAGCTTTAGTTTTATTAGGGAAAACAACATATTATGTGTTAACTCCTCCCCCTTTAAAAACGATTGTCCTCAATCGTTAGAAGTATGGTAGGTCATCCACTTTTTGTGGCCCTGGTACTTGAACTTTGTTTTGAGTGATTGGGAGGATCTGTGTTAACCCGTGACTAGGGGCAATTGTATGAAAGACTACGTTTTGTCGTTTTTTCATGAAAAACCCAGTTATCAATAGACATATAGCAAAAATTGAAAATAGAGAGAAAATTGTATATTTGGTAACAACTGCTTCTGACTTGAGTTCATGGATGGACTTAGTATTATTAATATGCAAATGGTTTAACATTTCCAATGATAAAAGATTTATAAATTCATCTTCGACAGGCGTTTGTTGTATTGCTGGTGGATTAATTCTTGATAATGGAGCTTCTAAATTTTTGTACAATTTGTCATTAATGCGTAACGTTGCATTGTGGAATTCTATCAAAAATGTTCCATTTAAAGTCTTGTTATTTACTGTTCCACTGAAATCATTAAGAAAAATGACACCGGGTGAAATATTTTCTATCGGAGGAATATGATACGCGTTAGTTATTGGACAGGATGAATTCGATCCGTGTAGTAACGGTGGGATGCAAGTATCGTTGGAAATATTTACCAATTGGTCATTTTGACAAAATTTTACATGTTTTGTTACAACGCATTTGCTTTTTACGCCAAATATACTGTTATTATTTTTTATAACTTCATTAAACTTAGTACTTATAATTCTATTATTTCTTTTTACAGGTCTGATTAAAAAATTATGGAATATTTCTTTGCTAGTTAGAGGGATTACAATAATATATAAAATTTTTTTCTGATTGTACAATACTTTAATTTTTGCAAATTCTAGGGCTTCTTCTATTGATGTCATAGTTAGTATCTTGTTTTTATTTCGTGCGTAAGGAGTGGGAAAAAAAGGATTGGATTTAGGTATGGCTTGTGTTATTTTCCATTGTATGTCATTAACGAGGTTCCTGTATCTGTCTATGTCTATGATGTGGATAATGTAGAGGTGCAAAGAAATACTATCTCTTTTTTAAATCTTGGAGACAATTTGGTCCCTAGACGCTTATGGATTTTTACATAAATTTCGTCACCTGGGTCAAATTGTTTGATTGGTTCCCGATTTTTATTATGGGTTTTAAGGTCAGCTACCTGTTTGTCTCGTAATCTTTGGATATTATCTTGTCTTGCTTTATCATACATTTCGGGGTCTATGCTAACTCGTCGTCCGAAAAATACCTCAAGTGGTCTTTGTCCTGTTGTGCTATGTATAGTATAATTGTATTCGTAAATTGCTCTGTCCAATAGTTCAATAAACGTAGGGTATGTCCGTTCAGTTCGAAGGCAACGCATAATTTCAGCTAGGGTTGAGTGAAATCGCTCAACCTGACCGTTCACGACACTCGCGTATGGTGGAGCTTTGTAAATTTCTATTTCCAATTGGTCTTGTAACATAAAAATTATTGATGCCGAATTAAAGGATTTCTCATTGTCAAAAACTATAATTTTTGGAACACCGAATAAAAATACTAATTCTCGTAAAGGTTCTCTTATATCTTCAATGGCTCTTGACTTAATAATTCTACCCTGCGCGTATTTTGAAAATTTATCCAATGCTGTGAGGATAAGTTTATTCTCCGTTTTGAAAATATCAATGTGAAGGATTTCTCCAGGATATGAAGGTATTGGTGTTTCCCTTAGTTCAGGCTTCGGTGGATGCCTGTCGTATTTGTTTTCTTTGCAAACAGTACATTGCTTTACGATCTTGTTAATTTTATTGTTCATACTGGGAAAATAATATTTTTCGAGAATCTGTATTTTATTTTCTCTGGCATTTCTATGAGCTCTTTTGTGTGTGCTTATAATTATTTCATCCTGTTGGTTACTATCTTTAATATCTTCAACTTGGAGGTTCGTAAATCTAATGCGGTATTTTGCAAAGTGCTGTGGGAAAATTTCTTGAATTTTTCCCATTAATGTCTCGGGTGCTTTGATGCCATTGAGTACAGAGGGATTTAAATAATTTTTCAGAATTTGGATTAACTGAGCAGGGGTATAATCTATTCCTGGAAGTATATGCCTGTGGATGGTTGGGAATACTATATCGAACTGATAGGAGTTTGTTGCACTAGGGTCAAAGATTATCTGATTCTTAAAAACGTTTATTGGTGCTTCGACACTATAAATAAGGTTATGTGAGGAACTATCGTCACTATGTGTCATTTCCGACATAGAATTAACTTGCGATACTTCAGGCACTCTGGATAGGGCATCTGCCACTACGTTACTTTTTCCTGGTTTATAAAAAAGCTCGTAGTCGTATTCTTCCAATATGGCTTTCCATCGCTTCATCTTGTTATTATTATTTTTATTACTGAGAGCGTAGGTGAGTGGCTGGTGGTCTGTGTATATTTTTACTTTTGCTGTTCCATATAAAAAATTCCTAAGACTGTCAAGGGCCCAGACGATAGCAAGCATTTCCTTTTCGTTCGCCGCGTAATGCTCTTCTGCCTTATGCAGAGTTCTTGATATAAAGGTAATGGGCTTGTCTCCTTGAGACAAAACTGCTCCGAGAGCATAATCTGACGCATCAGTTGTTAGCTCGAAGGGATTGTCATAATTTGGATAGTACAACAACGTATCTCTTGATAGTAGAGAATTTTTTATCTTTGTAAATGCTTCCTCCTCTTCGGTATTAAATTTTATAGAAATTTTAGACGACTGTTTTTTTGATATTCGACCCTCTTCACCTCTCAAAAGTGACGTCAGTGGTTTTGCCAATTTTGCAAAATCTCTTATAAAACGGCGATAATATCCCGCAAGGCCTAGGAAGGATCGAAGTTCTTTAATAGTTCTGGGTTGGGGAAAGTTTGCAATGGCTTCAACTTTTTTTGGGTTTGTTTTTATACCTGCCTCGGATATTATAAATCCGAGAAATTCCACTTCTTGTTTAAAAAAATGACACTTGTCCAATTGGACTTTCATATTTGCTTCTTCTAATGTTTTGAAAACATTATGAATATCACGAATATGGTCCTCTTCGGATTTGCTGTATATAACTATGTCATCGATATATACGTAGCATATTCTCCCTATATGTTCGCGGAGAATATCATCGAGAGCTCGTTGAAATATCGACGGGGCATTTTTTAAACCAAATGGTAAGCGAGTGAACTCGTATTTGCCATTATTAATAGAAAATGCAGTTTTTTCCACATCAGAGTCTTTTAACGGAATTTGATGGAAGCCGCTTTTTAAATCCAACACAGAAAAGAATTTGCTATTTCCTAACTTCCCTAAAATATCGGATATTTCAGGAATCGGATATCTATCTGAGATTGTGACAGAATTTAGTTTCCTATAGTCTATTACCATCCTGTATTGTTTATTCCCTTGGGAGTCAGGCTTTTTATCAACTATCCATACAGGTGAATTGTATGGTGATCTTGATGGTTGTATGATTCCATCGTTTAGCAACTTTTTCACTTGCATCTCGACTTCACGTTTTAATGAAGCCGGATAAGGGTAAAATTTGGTATACACTGGAGAATCATTTGATGTACGGATCTCTCCAACTACCTTAGTTGTGTAGGTTAATTTCTCGTCTGGCTCTGCGAAGAGCTTAGAGAATTTATCTATTAAGAGATTCATGGCTTCCATTTGCCTAGGGTTCATATGGTCGTCAAGTAATTTTATAGCATTTACACTTTGGCTAACATGTTGTTTAAGTCGAACCTTGGTATGCTGGCGAACGATCATATAATTTTTATTTGTGTAAATGACTGCGTCTAAGGCTTTTAGACTGTCATTACCTAGAATGCCATGGAAAGATTTTAGACTAGGCATTAAGTAGAATTTAAGTTTATCATCTAATTTGAAAAGGTTTATGTACGTGTGTGATATAATTTTTACATCGCCTGCTACAGATTTTGCGAAAAACGGAATTTTGTTTGGGATTATTTTTTTTACTAAGTCCGGTTGGATGTAATTTTTACTAGATCCTGTGTCAATTAAAATTTTTAAGATTTTTCCGCTCTCCGTTCGACATTCAAAATATGGAAGCGAAGAGCTTGTCATTCTAAAAAATGAATGTCATCAAGCTCCGAATCTGTTTCATTGTCTGGTATATTACTTTCAGAATAAGGGTCATAGGAATAGTTTTCCTGATCTTGGTCGTAATTTTGTGACGTTTCTTGTTCTGTAAAATAATCCTCATAACTAATGTTGTCGGGCTCGAACGTATCTGGTGTATCTGTATTTATATGGAATGTTCGTTGTGCCTTCGGTTGACTAACGTTATGGTTTGACGATGGATTAGGGGGTCTTTTACCGAGGAATTGATGTTGATGTGGTCTATTTGAATAATTGATTTGCTGTGAACGAATACTACGATCGACATCCATTGGTTCCGCTGGCTTTGGTGCCGTTGGGCGTGGTGGAGGCTGTTTCGGGTGGCCGAAACTTGGTGTACCAATATTGTAATTATTGTTCATTTTAGGAAGATTATGTGGGTTAGGTATGTAGGCTATGCTTGGGTGGAACTCTTGTTTGTTCTTTTGAAAATTATATTTCTGGGTCGGAGATGTTTGATGATGGCTTTTTTTAATTGGCTGAATATTTTGATTTTGGGCATGATTAGTGCGGAATTTCTGGTTTTCCAGTTTGAGGCACAAATGAAGAGCCTGGGGTAAATCCGCAGGTTCTCTCATTCCTAGCAATCTTGGTAGATCCCCATTTAATCCTCTTACAAATGTATCGAGGGCTTTGTTTCGATAAGTTTGTGTTAGTAGACTTAGAGCCTCATTTCCAGCCTCTAATCCTCCTAGTTTGTTTAGTATCAAAGATAAATGTGAATAAACTGCCTGATAAAATTCTTGAACCGTTGAGTTTCCTTGAATTAGACCTGTCATTTGGTATTCTAACGTTGATACATCTCGTTTGTCGGCGTAGTGTAAGGTAAGGCACTTGGAAATTGCTGGCCAATCTAAAGGAGTGTTGTACGACTCTAGTGCTATGTCTGCATTACCTACAATTTTATTCCTAATTACGTTCAAAATACCATAGTATTTCGGAGTACCTTTCAGATTTTCATAGATTTTTAAAATTCTTTCCACACTTTTTCTCCAGGAGTTGAACTCTCCTGGTTTTCCCGAGAATTCCCTTAGACATTTAACAATGTCAGGGATTTTGTCTAAATCTCCTATATTGCCTAAATGTTCCGCGTCGATAGATTGGTCTACCGTGCTTGTATGAATGGCGTGCGGGTTTAACGCAGCCTGTATCTGGTTATTAACAATTTCGAGAATAAGATTTTTAAGGTCTGTCAAGTTTATTTGTCCTTCGTTCCTGTTAGGTTGTGTTGGGGGATGTGAAGGATTTGGGGGGGGGACATTTAGGATGGGTGGTCGCACTAAATTATTGGGATTTGCCATCTTAATAAGAAGCTAATTTTGCCAAGTACAAATTTAGGATATTTCACAGAGATTTTTATTGTTTATTTTAAGATGAATCGACTATTTTCTTTTTCTTATTTTTTCAGAGAGGACTTGAGATTGTATTAATTCAAATATATATGGTTTCTATTTCTATATCTATTATTGTAAATAGTAATTATATCTTACGATAATAACAGCAAAGTTGTCATCTTGGGACTGTGGGTATATAGTGGGTTTCGCTTCAATATCTCGGCTTCTTAGATTTCTTCCTTCCTTCAATACTTGGCTTATTGTGGCAATGCCTCGTTTTAATATCTCGGCTTATTAGATTTCTTTTCACTTTTTAATAGTTGGCTTATTGTGGCACTGCCTCGCTTCAATGTCTCGGCTTTTTAATATTTCGATTATTGTGGCACTTTAGATTTGTTTCCACTTTTCACACTTTTTACTTTTTAGTTTAGGTTTTTGTTTTCAATGTTTTTGTTCCTTAAAACATTTACTTTTTTGCACTTTTTTTATTTTTACTTTTTAATAAAGGTTTTTCAATGTGTTTATTTATTATATGTTTTTTTTTCTCTTAAGTGTTCACTTTTTTTGCACTTTTTGTACTTTTTAGTGAAGGTTTTGCTTTTTCAAAGTTTTTTTTTCTAATTATTAGATGTTTTCTTTTTAATGTTCACTATCATTTATTTTCACTGGTGAAGCGGCTTGCGTTCAACGCGTCCCTTTTCTTAAGTACTCGGGGGCCTCTTTCTTCACACTTTTTTTTAATTTTGCTCGGGCGCCAGTTAGACCTACGAGAGCTTAGGTCTGAAAAAAAATTAAGATCGTCTAGATCCTAATTAAGATCTTCTAGATCTTGTACGCGTTACTTTGTCGAAAAGGAACGCGGACCCTTTTAAACCCGGAGTTCAATTATCAAAATTGAACTTAAGTGACACTTATCAAAAGTTTCGCCGCTCCCGAATTAAAAAACCGTTTGTTGATTTAAGACGACTTTATTCACTGACAGTTGGTAAAAGAGTGAAGTTAATGTTGTGTTACAATCATAAACTAAATTACAAATATTTGCTTATTTGACATTATGATTTTCCATGAAATCATATCACTTAGCTTTTAATAATTTGTTGTTACCAAATTCTATTAAATTTGTCTGCACGCGTCGAGCGTTGCATTGATTGACCGGAAATTGCATTTCTTGGGTTTATTGAAATCGGACAGACGAAATGTTCTGCAAAGCAGTTTCATTGAGTTGGCTGCTTTTGCAACGGAAGTGTATTTTCTGATTTATTAAAATAATTAATTGGAATTTAATATTTGGGGCAGATGAATGTCTGCAATGTGCTTTAACTGGAATTGAGTTTAACAGAGTATGCAACTTTATTGTTGCTGAGCTTTAGTTTTATTAGGGAAAACAACATATTATGTGTTAACTTATATAATCTTTTTACACTATCTACATAACTCAGATAATTTTACGGTATCGAGATTATCTGTATTCTATGTTAATGATTGTATGTGCTCTAGATAACTTGGATAATTATTCTATGTTGTCTAGAAAAAGTGGATAATGATTCTATGTTATCCAGGTAACTTGGATAATGATTCTATGTTATCCATACAACGTGGATAATATTTTTACGCTATCTATTCAACGTGGATAATGGTGTTAGGATATCCAGATAACGTTGATAATGGTATTAGGATATTCAGATAACGTGGATAATGTTTTTATGCTGTCCTAATAACGTGGATAATGATTCTATGTTATGTAGATAACGTGGATAATGTTTCTATGTCGTTTGGATAACGTGGATAATATTTCTATGCTGTCTGTATAAGATGGATAATATTTGTATGTCATCTGAATAACGTAGATAATGTTTACATGTCATCTGGGTAACATGGATAATGTTTCTATGCCTTCTGGGCGACGTGGATGATGTTTCTATCCCATCTGGATAACGTGGAGAAAGATTCTCTGGCGTCTGGATAACGTGGATGACGTCTATATCCCATCTGGATAACGTGGATAATGTTTCCTTGCCGTTTGGATAACGTGGATAAGATTTCTACGCCCTCAGGATAACGTGGATAATGTTTCTCTGTCGTCTGGATAACGTAGATAATGTTTCTATGCCATCTGGATAACGTGAATAATGTTTCTCTGTCGTCTGGATAACGTGGGTGATGTTTCTATCCCATCTGGATAACGTGGATAATGTTTCTTTGCCGTCTAGATAACGTGGATAAGGTTTCTATTCCATAAGGATAACGTGGATAATGTTTCTCTGCCGTCTGGATAACGTAGATAAAGTTTCTATACCATCTGGATAACGTGGATAATGTTTCTCTGTCGTCTGGATAACGTGGATAAGGTTAACCTGCAGTCTGGATAACGTGGATAAGGTTAACCTGCCGTCTGGATAACGTGGATAAGATTTCTATGTCGTCCTGGATAACGTGTATAATGCGTTTAGTTGTCTAGATAATGTGGATAATGTACTTAGATAACTTAAATAATGTCGCTAGGATGTGCAGATAACGTGGATAATGTTTTAACGTGTTTTTAACGAATAACGTGGACTCTTTGTTATGTAGATAACATGGATAATGGTTTTAAGCTATCTGGATAAAGTGGATAATGATTCGTTGTTATCCAGATACTTTGCATAATGATTCTATGTTATCCAGATAAAGTGGATAATGGTTTTACGCTATCTAGATAATGGTGCCAGGATATTCAGATAATTTAGATAATGCTTTTATGCTGTCCGAAAAACGCTGAAAATGATTTTATGTTATGTAGATAACGTGGATATAATTTTTATGTCATGTGGAAAACATGGGTAATTTTCCTATGTCATCTGGATAACGTAGATAATATTTCTATGCTGTCTGGAAAGGTGGATAATATTTTTACGTCATCTGGATAATGTGGATAATGTTTCTATGTCATCTATATAACGCGGATAACGTTTCTATGTTGTCTGGATAACGCGGATAATGTTTTTATTTCATCTAGATAACATGGATAATGTTTTTATTTAATCTAGATAACATGGATAATGTTTCTATGATGTCTGGATAACGTGGATAATGTTTCTATGTCATCTGGATAACGGGGAGAAACATTATCTGCTGTCTGGATAAGGTAGATAATATGTCAATGCTATCTGGATAATGTGTATATGTCATATGGATAACATGGATAATGTTTCAATTCTGTCTGGACAACGTGGATAATGCTCCTGTGTTATCTGGATAACGTAGATAACGTTTATATGTCATTTGGATAACATGGATAATGTTTCTACCCCATCTGGATAACGTGGATAATGCTTATATGTCATTTGTATAACACTGATAATGTATCTATGCTGGCTGGACAACGTTTTTATTTAATCTAGATAACATGGATAATGTTTCTATGATGTCTGGATAACGTGGATAATGTTTCTATGTCATCTGGATAACGGGGAGAAACATTATCTGCTGTCTGGATAAGGTAGATAATATGTCAATGCTATCTGGATAATGTGTATATGTCATATGGATAACATGGATAATGTTTCAATTCTGTCTGGACAACGTGGATAATGCTCCTGTGTTATCTGGATAACGTAGATAACGTTTATATGTCATTTGGATAACATGGATAATGTTTCTACCCCATCTGGATAACGTGGATAATGCTTATATGTCATTTGTATAACACTGATAATGTATCTATGCTGGCTGGACAACGTGGATAATGTCTCTATCTCATCTGGATAATGTGGATAATGTGTCTCTGCCATCTGGGTAACGTGGATAATTTTTCTATGCCATCTGGATAACGTGGATAATGTTTATCTGCCGTCTGGATAGCGTGGATAATGTGTCCATGTTGTCCGTATAACGTGGATAACGTTTCTGTGTTGTCTGGATAACGTGGATAATGTTTCTATGCCATGTGGATAATGTTTCTATGGTGTCCGGATAACGTGGATAATGTTTCTGTGTTGTCTGGATAACGTGGATAATGTTTCTATGCTTTCTAGATAACATGGATAATATTTCTACGTCATCTGGATAACTTGTATAATGTTTGTCTGCCGTCTGGATAGCGTGAATAATACTTTTATGCGATCTGGATAACGTGGATAATGTTTCTATGTCATCTGGATAACGTGGATAATGTTTCTATGTCATCTTACTAGAGCGGATAATGTTTCTATGTCATCTTACTAGCGTGGATAATGTTTCTATGCCACTTGGATAACGTGGATAATGTTTCTACGTCATCTGGATAACGTGTATAATGTTTCTACATAATCTAAATAACGCGGATTATATGTCTACACAATCTAGATAACGTGGATAATATTTCTACACCCTTTTGGATAGCGTGGATAATGATTCTACGCTATCTGGATAACGTGGATAATGATTCTATGTTATTTAGATAATGTGGATAATGATTCTACACTATCTAGTTGGCGTTTATAGTATTTCTACACTATCTAGATAACGTGGATAATGATTCTACACTATCTAGATGGCGTTTATAGTATTTCTACACTAACTAAATAACGTGGATAATGATTCTACACTATCCAGATAAGGTGGATAAAGATTCTACACTATCTAGATATCGTCGATGCTATTCATACTCTTTCTAGATAACGTGGATAACCATTCTATGTTATCTAGATAACGTGGATAATATATTTACACTATCTAGACAACGTTTTTAATGATTCCATGTTATCTGGATAACGTGTATAATGTTTCTACACAATCTAGATAACGCGGATAATATCTCTACACCTTCTAGACAACGTGGATAATATCTCTACACCTTCTAGATGGCGTGGATAATGATTCTACACTATCTGGATAACGTGGATAATGATTTGATGTTATCTAGATAACGTGGATAATGATTCTACACTATCTAGATAACGTGGATAATAATTCTACAGTATCTAGATAACGAGGATAATGATTCTACACTATCTAGATAAAGTGGATACTATTCATACACTTTGTAGATAACGAGGGTAACCATACTATGTTATCTAGAAAACGTGCATAATATTTCTACACTATATAGACAACGTTTATAGTGATTCCATGTTATCTAGATAACGTGGATAATAATTCTCCACTATATAGATAACGTGGATGATTTCTACACTATCAAGATAACTTGGATAATTATTCAACACTATCTAGATAACGCGGATAACATCTCCACACGGTTCTATGTTATCTAGATAACGTGGATATCGATTCTATGTTATCTAGATAACGAGGATAATATTTCTGCACTATCTGGATAACGATTCTATGTTATCTAGATAACGTGGATAATGATTCTACGTTATCTAGATAACGTGGATAATGATTCTACGTTATCTAGATAACGTGGATAATGATTCTACACTATCCAGAAAAGGATGATAACGATTCTGTGTTATCTAGATAGCGTTTCTACGGGCCCTGGGTAAGGTGGATAATTACAGATAACTTGATGTTTCATTGCTGCCTAAATAACGTTGATAATTTACTTCTATACTGTGGATGTTATTTCTAACTTATCTAGATAACTGAAAAAATCTTCTTCTGTTCTGCTATTCCAAATTATTACCCCTCCCTCGTAATTCGTACAATTTATGATTATTATTTCTTCAGAGTACAATAACCGATATGAATATCTGTTTCATGCATGCATCTATCTGCTTCCTCCATCCCGAGCTCTCTGCGACAAGTTGTATATCAAAATCATAAATGTATTGATATGAGGTCTGCTGCTGTTGTAAACAACAAAAGTTCCCCTATAATGGCTTGACTGGTGGTATTGACGACAATTCTCCCTCCATTTGCAATTGGCCCTGCCGCTTAGGCAATTTCATCAAAGATTTCAAAAGACCGACCCCACCAGTCAAGGCATGCTCCGGCAAAATGGAGTTGCAGAGTTTCTTGGAAGACAATTGAAAGGGAGCAAAGGACTTTTCTTCGTCTTCTGCTTCTTCTTCATCTTTGTTGTTGCTTTGAAGCATAACCAAGTGTTTTTCTTGTTGTTATTATTTTTATAATAACCATTTGAAGTTGGTTAAGAAGAAGTTGTTGTATTTGCTTTGATTGGTTGGTCTGTAGCCATTCAATCGCTTTTGAGTGACTAGAGTTGTCGACTGCTGGTTATTGTCGACTTTTCTTTTTCTATTGTTATGATTATTGTTTTTTTGTGATTGTGTTTAGCATTTTTTCCGCGCTTGACTTGCAAACAAAGACATCATTTAAGTTTTGTTTCTTTAAAGAGCCGGCGCATAAACACACAGAGGCCAAACAAAACACAAAAACGCATATCCAATCCATAAAAATCAAGCAAAAGATCTCAAAAGTCATTCCATCAATCAAAATTACAACAACAAATCGAGAGACAAAAAAGTTTCCAATCATAGATGGAAATAAGCAACAAAAAATGATATCCATCCACCCACCCAATATGTTGTTCAAATACATTTCAATTTTGTAATTAACGATTCTTTTTTTTTTCTTTTTTTTTGCTGGAAATCCAAACAACAACATGAATTAACATGGTAATTCCATGTTGTAGCCATGTTTTGTGTACCCCGCGAATGACAAAAAACAACAAAGAAAAATAATATTCAATTAAAATTTATGATGTTTATTTGAACTCTGTTTTTGTGTTGTGTTTGGGTCAAATCAAAATGCTTGTAAATGTTTGTAGCTTTTTAAAGTTTAAATAGGAGAACAATTAGCACGGATTGTTGTATTGTTCAGGTCAAGCGGCCGCGCAACCCACGTAGATAGTGGCCAAATAGCTGGTTAATCCGTTATATACCCTGTAATCGTCTAGATGTACATGATCTCTAGAAAATAAACTTGTAATTAACATTTCTATTAGAAACGTTATTAACAATACGTCACATTACTAATAAGAGATATTGTCCGATTGAAATGTTTCTATAGGAGAAATCGAATCAAAGGAAAAGTAATCAGTCTTCTTTGCAAAAAGTCATTATATGTTGATAAACTTTCCAAATGAAATTTTCAATAGAATCTTGCCTACCTGATGAACTGAATTCTATACGACAAGTCTTGACTGATGAATTTTTCTACCCGAAAAGTCTTGACTGATAAAGTTTTCCATATGAAAAATCATGACTGATGATCTTTTCTATACAAAAGGTTATGACTGATGAAATTTTCTATACAAAAAGTCTTGACTGATGAAATTTTCCATATGAAAAACCATGACTGATGATATTTTTATACGAGATGTCATGACTGATGAAATTTTCTATACGAAAAGTCTTGACTTATGAATTTTTCTACCCGAAAAGTCATGAGTGATGCAATTTTCCATATGAAAAATTATGACTGATGATATTTTTATACGGGAAGTCATGACTGACGAAATTTTCTATACGAAAAGTCTTGACTGCTGATATTTTCTATAAGAATAGTCATGACGGATGAATTTTTATATACGAAAAGGTTTGACTGATGAAATTTTCTATGCGAAAAGTCTTGACTGATTATTTTCTATACGAAAAGTGTCGACTGATGATTTTTTTCTATACAAAAAATCTTGACTGATGAATTTTTCTATACGAAACGTCCTGATTGATGAAATTTTCTATACAGAAAATCTTGACTGATGGTTTTTGTTTTCTTTTGTACGAGAAGTCCTAACTGATGATTTTCTATACGAAAAATTTTGACTGATGACTTTTTCTACAAGAAAAGTCATGAGTCAAGCCATTTTATACAGAAATAGTCTTGACTGATAAAATTTATTACACAAAAAGTCTTGACTGATGATCTTTTCTATACGAATAATCATGACTGATGAATTTTTCTATACCAAATGTCTGGACTGATGATTTTTGCCACAGGAAAAGTCAAGAGTCAGATAATATTCCATAGAAATAGTCTTGACTGATCAAACTTATTATACCAAAAGTCTTGACTGATGAATTTTTCCATATGAAAAATCATGACTGATGAAATTTTTATACCAATAGTCTTGACTGATGAATTTTTCTATACGAAAAGTCTTGATTGATTAGTTTTTCTATATAACATGTCTTGACTGATGAATTTTTCTATACGAAAATCCCTCTCTGATGAACTTTCCTTTAGGAAAAGTCATCTCTGGTGAATTTTTCTACAGGAAAAGTCATCTGTGATTAACTTTTCTATGGCAAAAGTCATTTGTGATGAACTTTTCAATCGGAAAAGTCATCATTGATTAGCTTTTCTATAGGAAAAGTCATCACTGATGAACTTTTCTATAGGAAAAGTCATCACTGATGAACTTTTCTATAGGAAAAGTCATCACTGATGAACTTTTCTATAGGAAATGTCATCACTGATGAACTTTTCTATAGGAAATGTCATCACTGATGAACTTTTCTATAGGAAAAGTCATCACCGATGAATTTTACTATAGGAAAAGTTCATCGGTGATGACTTTTCTATAGGAAAGTCATCACTGATGAACCTTTTTATAGGAAAAGTCATCTCTGATAAACTTTTCTATAGGAAAAGTCATCACCGATGAATTTTACTATAGGAAAAGTCATCACTGATGAATTTTTCTGTAGGAAAAGTCATCACTGATGAACTTTTCCATAGGAAAAGTCATCACTGATGAACTTTTCTATAGGAAAAGTTATCACTGATGAACTTTTTATAGGAAAAGTCATCACTGATGAACTTTTCTATAGGAAAAGTCATAACTGATGAACTTTTCTATAGGAAAAGTCATCTCTGATGAACTTTTCTATAGGAAAAGTCATCACTTATGAACTTTTTTATAGGAAAAGTCATCACTGATAAACTTTTCTATAGGAAAAGTCATCACTGATGAACTTTTTTATAGGAAAAGTCATCACTGATAAACTTTTCTATAGGAAAAGTCATCACTGTTGAACTTTTCTATAGGAAAAGTCATCACGGATGAACTTTTCTATAGGAAAAGTCATCACTGATGAACTTTTCTATAGGAAAAGTCATCACTGATGAACTTTTCTATGGGAAAAGTAATCACTGATGAACTTTTCTATGGGAAAAGTAATCACTGATGAACTTTTCTATAGGAAAAGTCATCACGGATGAACTTTTCTATAGGAAAAGTCATCACGGATGAACTTTTCTATAGGAAAAGTCATCACTGATGAACTTTTCTATAGGAAAAGTCATAACTGATGAACTTTTCTATGGGAAAAGTAATCACTGATGAACTTTTCTATGGGAAAAGTAATCACTGATGAACTTTTCTATGGGAAAAGTCATCACTGATGAACTTTTCTATGGGAAATGTCATCACTGATGAACTTTTCTATAGGAAAAGTCATCACTGATGAACTTTTCTATAGGAAAAGTCATCACTGATGAACTTTTCTATAGGAAAAGTCATCACTGATGAACTTTTCTATAGGAAAAGTCATCACTGATGAACTTTTCTATAGGAAAAGTTATCACTGATGAACTTTTTATAGGAAAAGTCATCACTGATGAACTTTTCTATAGGAAAAGTCATAACTGATGAACTTTTCTATAGGAAAAGTCATCTCTGATGAACTTTTCTATAGGAAAAGTCATCACTTATGAACTTTTTTATAGGAAAAGTCATCACTGATAAACTTTTCTATAGGAAAAGTCATCACTGATGAACTTTTCTATAGGAAAAGTCATCACTGATGAACTTTTCTATAGGAAAAGTCATCACTGATGAACTTTTCTCTGGGAAAAGTCATCACTGATGAACTTTTCTCTGGGAAAAGTCATCACTGATGAAATTTGCTGAAGAACTTTCTACAAGAAAGGTAATCTCCGATGAACTTTTGTATGAGAAAAGTTATCACTGATGGACATTTCTATAGAAATAGTGTTGACTGATGAAGCTTATTATACAAAAAACCTTGATTTATGAACTTTATTATACAAACATTCATGACTGATAAAATTTTCTTTACGAAAAAATTTCTAAGGAGTATTGCTATAGAAAAAGTCATCAATGAGAAATTTGTTATAGGATGTTATAAGAAAGAGTCTTGACTGATCAACATTTAATTAGAAATAATATTGTCTGATCAAATGTTTGTACAAAAAGGCTTGACTGATGAACTTTTCTACACAAACAGTCATGACAGATGCATTTTACTTTACGAATAATAACTACTTAAGAACTTTTCTATTGGGAAAGTCATGACTGATGAATTTTTCTTTTGAAAAAGTCATGACTGATGATTTTTTCCTTATGGAAAAGTCATGACTGATGAACTTTTCTTTTAAAAAATCAAGACTTATTAGCCTTTCATCATAAAAATTCAGAGATGATGAAGTTTTCTATACGAAAAAGTCTTGACTGATGAACATTTCTATACGAAAAGCCTTGAATGAAGATTTTTTTTTATAAGAATAGTCATCAGTGTTGGATTTTTCTTGAAAATTGTGACTGCTACTTACCATCCAATCCTCGTCGTTGTTATCCGCATTATAACCCAACTAAATGGACATTCATAAAACGCACTTGCTGCAATTTGTTTGCGGTTGGCAATTTCAATATTCGACCATGAAACCACCACCACTAGCAGCATCACTTGAAACTTGGGCCATCATCATCAGCAGGTCATTCTTGGCACCACATAACGTTTGATATAATGGTCATCTTTGTTATTGTTATTCTTCTTGTGTGTCTAATCCAAGGGGAGCATCAACATTTTGATTGCTTCGAAAGACTGTCTAAATGAATGTCTCCTCTAATATTTGCTTGCCGGGAATTAGATGCAGACGCATGTTAGTCCAAAAGCTTCAAAGGCGAATTTAGATTTTTATGGCTATGAGAATAACTAAACATGCGATACAGTATGGGCGGTCAGTCACTCATTCACTAACTCAGTCAGTCACTCAACAACAAACGAAAAGTAATTAACATATATTCATAGTTAGTTATATTTTCCAAGCAATAATAACAACAAATCGCCGAATGGACGAAAGAAAAACACATGACTGGGCATTTATTCAAGCACATCATCCATCCATTCATCCATCCATTGGTGGTGGTGTTGGGCCATGCAAGGAAAAAGAAGATTTCCGTGGACAAATGTTTCTTACAGATAGCAAAGGCATTACAGTCAGTAGTTGGCGGGAGGGAATTAGAATTGAGAGAGGAGCAGAGGAATGGGACTTGGTGCTGGTGATGAATCGAAACTAATAACATTAAATACTTATGGTCGTTTGATATTAAGTCTTGTCCAGAGTTTATTAGCACTTTGCTGTCATTCGTTATGGTCCCCCAAAGGCAAAAAGATGGTGGCCGGGGGGGAGCTTTAATAAAAGCAGAGTAGAGCAACGCACATATCATGGAAGCGCAGTATATTAGCTTATTTGGTGGCTGTGGTGTCTCTTCCTATGTTTGTTATTATTATTGTTTGTTTATTATTATTACAATGGTTGTGTAGAGAACTAGGAATCAACCAGCGGGGAGGGAGAGGGGACAGTAGGAATTTTGAAAATAGCAATGGTATTAAATTCAGTAGCAGTATTGCCACTTGAGAACTTTCTTGCTACAAATAGTTTTAAGAAAATTGACCAAAAGAAGCAAATTTTCCAATACCTTCCTATAGGAAAAATCTTCAGTGCTTAAATTTTCTACGATAACAATTATCAGATGATTCTTTTTATGCGAAAGGTCATCACTGACGAACTGAAAAAGTCACTACTGAATTTTTTCCACATGAAAATTCATCAATGATGAACTTTTCTAAGTGAAAGTCGACACAAACTTAAACTTTTCTCTCATCAGCGATGAAGTTTCCCTAATTGGTCGTTTTTGATCATGAAATCTGGCAATCTAGACATCCATCCAATGAACTAGAACTCTTGATAAATTTGCTCTCATCACACTATTCTGTCAATTTAGTTGCCATCGATGGATGGCACTAAGAAGCTGGTGATAGTGTTTATTGTCCATTTATGAGTATGGATGGGATGCGATGGAATGGAATGGCATAGCTGTATGGTGGCTTCTTCTTTCTATGCCACCATTGGTTGTGTGCTGCGAGAAGTTGTTTATGTTCCTAGTCTCATTTGTGGTGATTTGTGACTTTAGTGGGGATTTGATTTCCTGTTTCTTTTGTGTTTGGCGTCTCGTTTGTTCGTTCTATAGTTGTTGTATTTACTCTATTTGAATTTGTTGTTGTTGTTTTCATTTTGTGGTGATTTGTGATGATTCTGCTTTTTTAATCTATGGCATTATGGCGTGTGATCTTTTGCACTCCAATTACTTTGAGATACACTTTTTTGATCTCTGAAAGAAAGCCATAACTAGAAGACGAGAGAAGTGTAGCCAGCCAACCAGTATTTCTTTGTTCTTGTAGACTCAATATTAAAACTGTGTAAATTGGAGGCTTGATATTTATTAGACTTAATGACCATAATTTAAGAGGCTTATGTTTTTTGGTTTTTGGAAGAAAGTGGAACAAAGTAGTAAATTTTTAATTTAACACAAAAATTTAGTGTAATAAAAAAATGTGGTCAAATCGAATAAAATAAATAAAGAAGTTTAACCAAATCAGATGACAGTTTATGGTTATTATTTATCACTAATAAAGTTGTCCATAAAAAGTTTTCCATCGAAATGCCATGAGTAAATAATGAACTTTTCTACGAACGAAAAGTCATAAGTGACGAACTTTTCGATACGAAAGGTTATCACTGATGAACTTTTCCATATGAAAAGTAATGGCTGATAAATTTTCTATACGAAAAGTATTTTCTACACAAAATCTTGACTTCTCGATACGAAATATTATGACTGATGAACTTTTCTATATGAAAAGTCATGACTTCTGAACTTTTCTATACGAAAAGACATGATTAATGGACTCTTCTATACGAAAAGTAATGACTGATGAACTTTTCTTTACGAAAAGTCTTAACTGATGAACTTTAATTTAGGCAAAGTCTTGACTGATGTACTTTTCTATAAGAAATGCCATCACTGGTAAACTTTTCTGTAAGAAATGTAATGACTGATGAACTTTTCTATACGAAAAGTTATGACTGATGAACTTTTCTATGGAAAAACTCATGACTGATGAACTTTTCTATACGAGACTTCATGACTGATGCACTTTTCAATATGAAAACTCATGACTGATCAACTTTTGAATACGAAAAGTCATAACTGTTGAGCTGTTCTACCGGAAAAGACATTACTGATTAACTTTACTACGAAAACTCATGACTTATGAAGGTTTTTATATGAAAAATCATGACTGATAAACTTTTTCCTAAGAAAAGTCATGACTGATGAACTTTCAGATACGACATTTTATGACTGATGAACTTTTCTGTAAGAAAAGTCATGACTGATGAACTTTTGTATACGAAAAATCATGAACAATAAACTAAGAATACTCATGCTTGACGAAATTTTCGATAGAAAAGTCATGACTGATGAATTTTTGAATGCCAAAAGTCATGACTGGTGAACTTTTCTATAGGAAATGTAATGACTGATGGAATTTTCAATAGGAAAACTGATGACTGATGAATTTTCTATACGAAAAGTAATGACTGATGAACTTTATTATGCCTGACGAACTTTTCGATAAAAAAGTCATGAATGATGCATTTTCTATGGGAAAGTAATAACTGATGACATTTTCTATAGGGAAAGTAATGATTGATGAACTTTTGTATAAAGTCATGACTGATGAACTTCTCTATTGGAAAACTCATGACTGATAAAAATTTTACTAAGAAGTCATGATTGATGAAATTTTTGATATGACGGATGAACTTTTCTATACGAAAAGTGAAGACTTATGAAATTATCTATAGTAAAAGTAATGGCTGATAAACTCTTTGCTAAAAAAGTCGTGACTGATGAAGTTTTCTATACGAAAACTCATAACTGATGTATTGACTGATGAACTTTTCTATAGGAAAAGTCATGACTGATGAACTTTTCTATACGAAAAGGCATGACAGATAAACTCTTCTATACGAAAAGTAATGACTGATGAACTGTTCTTTATGAAAAGTATTGATTGATGAAATTTTCTTTAGGCAAAATCTTGACTGATGTACTTTTCTACACGAAATGTTATGACTGGTGAAATTTTCTATAGAAAAACTCATAACTGATGAACTTTTCTATACAAAACGTAATGACTGATGAACTTTATTATGCCTGACGAACTTTTTGATATAAAAGTCATGACTGATGAACTGTTCTATAGGAAAAGTAATGACTGATGCAATTTTCTATAGGGAAAGTAATGATTGATGAACTTTTGTATACTAAAAGTCATGACTGGTGAACTTTACTATACGAAAACGCATGACTGATAAAAATTTTACTAAGAAAAGTCATGACTGATGAAACTTTTTATACGACAGGTTATGACTGATGAACTTTTCTATTCGATAAGTGAAGACTTATGCAATTTTCTATAGGAAAAGTAATGATTGATAAACTTTTTGCTAAGAAAAGTCGTGACTGATGAAGTTTTGAATACGAAAAGTCATAACTGATGAACTGACTGATGAACTTTTCTATAGGAAAAGTCATGACTGATTAACTTTTCTATACTAAAAGACATGACAGATAAACTCTTCCATACGAAAAGTAATGACTTATGAACTTTTTTTTACGAATAGTCTTGTCTGATGAACTTTTCTTTAGGCAAAGTCTTGACTGATGTACTTTTCTATACGAAATGTCATGACTGGTGAACTTTTCTGTACGAAAAGTCATGGCTGATGAACTTTTCTATAGAAAAGTAATGACTGATGCAATTTTCTATACGAAAAGTAATGATTGATGAACTTAAGTGTACCAAGAGTCATGACTGATGAACTTTACTATACAAAAACGCATGACTGATAAAAATGTAACTAAGAAAAGTCATGACTGATGAAATTTTTGATACGACAGGTTATGACTGATGAACTTTTCTATACGAATGCTCATGACTGATGAACTTTTGTATACGAAAAATCATGAACAATAAACTAAGAATACTCACGCTTGACTTAACGAAAGAAAGGTCATGACTGATCAATTTTTGAATACTAAAAATCATGACTGATAAAATTTTTCTATACGAAAACTCATGACTGAGAGGTCATGACTATTGAAAAGTCATGACTGATGAAATTTTCTATACGAAAGCTCATGACTGATGAACGTTTCTATTTGAAAAGTCATGACTGATGATATTTTCTATAGGAAAACACACGACTGATGGACTTTTCTATACGAAAACTCATGACTGATGAACTTTTCTATTTGAAAAGTCATGACTGATGAAATTTTCTATACGAAAGCTCGTGACTGATGAACTTTTCTATTTGAAAAATCATGACTGATGATATTTTCTATAGGAAAACACACGACTGATGGACTTTTCTATACGAAAACTCATGACTGATGAACTTTTCTATTTGAAAAGTCATGACTGATGAAATTTTCTATACGAAAGCTCATGACTGATGAACGTTTCTATTTGAAAAGTCATGACTGATGATATTTTCTATAGGAAAACACACGACTGATGGACTTTTCTATACGAAAACTCATGACTGATGAACTTTTGTATACGAAAAATCATGAACAATAAACTAAGAATACTCACGCTTGACTTAACGAAAGAAAGGTCATGACTGATCAATTTTTGAATACTAAAAGTCATGACTGATAAAATTTTTCTATACGAAACTCATGACTGAGAGGTCATGACTATTGAAAAGTCATGACTAATGAAATTTTCTATACGAAAGCTCATGACTGATGAACGTTTCTATTTGAAAAGTCATGACTGATGATATTTTCTATAGGAAAACACACGACTGATGGACTTTTCTATACGAAAGCTCATGACTGATGAACGTTTCTATTTGAAAAGTCATGACTGATGATATTTTCTATAGGAAAACACACGACTGATGGACTTTTCTATACGAAAACTCATGACTGATGAACTTTTCTATTTGAAAAGTCATGACTGATGAAATTTTCTATACGAAAGCTCGTGACTGATGAACTTTTCTATTTGAAAAATCATGACTGATGATATTTTCTATAGGAAAACACACGACTGATGGACTTTTCTATACGAAAACTCATGACTGATGAACTTTTCTATTTGAAAAGTCATGACTGATGAAATTTTCTATACGAAAGCTCATGACTGATGAACGTTTCTATTTGAAAAGTCATGACTGATGATATTTTCTATAGGAAAACACACGACTGATGGACTTTTCTATACGAAAACTCATGACTGATGAACTTTTGTATACGAAAAATCATGAACAATAAACTAAGAATACTCACGCTTGACTTAACGAAAGAAAGGTCATGACTGATCAATTTTTGAATACTAAAAGTCATGACTGATAAAATTTTTCTATACGAAACTCATGACTGAGAGGTCATGACTATTGAAAAGTCATGACTAATGAAATTTTCTATACGAAAGCTCATGACTGATGAACGTTTCTATTTGAAAAGTCATGACTGATGATATTTTCTATAGGAAAACACACGACTGATGGACTTTTCTATACGAAAACTCATGACTGATGAACTTTTCTATTTGAAAAGTCATGACTGATGAAATTTTCTATACGAAAGCTCGTGACTGATGAACTTTTCTATTTGAAAAATCATGACTGATGATATTTTCTATAGGAAAACACACGACTGATGGACTTTTCTATACGAAAACTCATGACTGATGAACTTTTCTATTTGAAAAGTCATGACTGATGAAATTTTCTATACGAAAGCTCATGACTGATGAACGTTTCTATTTGAAAAGTCATGACTGATGATATTTTCTATAGGAAAACACACGACTGATGGACTTTTCTATACAAAAACTCATGACTGATGAACTTTTCTATTTAAAAAGTCATGACTGATGAAATTATCTATACGAAAACTCATGACTGATAAAATGTTCTACAGGAAAAGTCATGACTGATGAAATTTTCTATACGAAAACTCATGCTGATGAACAAAAGTATTCTATACCTAACGTCATGGCTGATGAACTTTTCTATAGGAAAACTCATGACTGATGAATTTTCTATACGAATTATCATGACTGAGGAACTTTTCTATAGGAAAACTCATGACTGATGAACTTTTACAAAACTTCATGACTGATGCACTTTTCTATATGAAAGATCATGACTGATGAACTTTTCTATACCAAAAGTCTTAATTGATGAACTTTTCGATACGACAGGTTATGACTGATGAACTTTTCGATAAGAAAAGTCATGAATGATGAACTTTTGTATATGAACAAGTAAAAACGGTGTTAAGTTCGGCCGGGCCGAACTTGTTATACCCTCCACCACATGTTGTATTGAAGTAAAATGGAATAATTAGTTTCCTTTCGTGTATGAAGAAGACTTAATACTAAATTTCAGCAATTTCGGTAAAACAATGTGAGGCACCATTCTATATGGGCTATTTCAAAACGTCGTTCTATACCGAAAAATTTCTGACGGAAAGTTTTTAGGCTCAAAGAAGACTTAATACCAAATTTCCTATATTTCGGTAAGAGAATGTGACTAAAACTTAAAAAATACCGAAAAACAAGAAGTACGCTTCTAATACTCTTCTGGAATATTTTATAACTCTTGGAAGACGAAATAACGAATTTCAGCCATTTCGGTTGGATATTTTCGTCACAATCTTCAGTATTACGAAAATCGGGAGGTACCGTTCTATGGGGGCTATATCGAAACGTGGACCTATACCGACGAATGTTAGTCAGAAATGGGGTAATATGAATGCGTGGACCTGTACAGACATATTTCTGACGAACAGTTTTATATCACATTGAAGACTAAATACCAAATTTCAGCCATTTTGGTGGAATATTGAAGACACAACCTTCAAAATATGAAAAATCGGAAGGTACCTTTCCATGGGGGCTATATGAAGGCGTGGACCTATACCGACAAATTTAAAGGGGAGTTTGAGTACCCCCAACGAAGTCTAAATACCAAATTTCAGCCATTTCGGTGTGATAATGAAGCTAAAACATTCAAAATACCGAAAATCGGGAGGTACCGTTCTATGGGGACTATATGAAGGTGTAGACCAATACCGACAAAATTCTGGGGGAAAGTTTTATACCCCTAAAGAAGACTACGTACAAAATTTCAGCCAATTTTAAGAAAGCTAAGGGAAAGTTTTATACCCCTAAAGAAGACTACGTACCAAATTTCAGCCATTTTGGTAGGATAATGAAGGTAAAACCTTCAAAATACCGAAAATCGGGAGGTACCGTTCTATGGGGGCTATATGAAGGTGTGGACCGATACCAACAAAATTCTGGGGGAAAGTTGTATACACCTAAAGAAGACTGCGTACCAAATTTCAGCCATTTTGGTAGGATAATGAAGCTAAAACCTTCAAAATACCGAAAATCGGGAGGTACCGTTCTATGGGGGCTATATGAAGGTGTGGACCGATACCAACAAAATTCTGGGGGAAAGTTGTATACCTCTAAAGAAGACTACGTACCGAATTTCAGCCATTTTGGTAGGATAATGAAGCTAAAACCTTAAAAATACCGAAAATCGGGAGGTACCGTTCTATGGGGGCTATATCAAAACGTGGACCGATATATCCCATTTTCAATACCAACCATCCTGCAAGTAATAAAAACTTCTGTACCAAATTTCGACTCTCTATCTTTAAAATTGCGAGCTGTATCTTGATTTCAACAGACAGACGGACTGACGGACGGACGGACGGACAGACGGACATGGTCAAATCGACATAGAATTTTATGCTGATCAATAATATATATACTTTATAGGGTCTCCGACGAATATTTCGATGTGTTACAAACGGAATGACAAATTTAATTATACCCTCCATATGGTGGAGGGTATAAAAATCATGAACAATAAACTAAGAATACTCACGCTTGACTTTTCGAAAGAAAAGTCATGACTGATTAATTTTTGAATACTAAAAGTCATGACTAATGAAATTTTCTATAGGAAAAGTCATGAGTGATGAAATTTTCTATACGACAACTCATGACTGATGAACTTTTCTATTTTAAAAGTCAAGACTGATGAAAAGTCATGACTGATGGACTTTTCTATACGAAAACTGATGACTGATCAACTTTTCTATTGGAAAAGTCATAACTGATGAACTTTTCTATACCTAAAGTCATGATTAAAGAACTTTTCTATAGGAATACTCATGACTGATAATTTTTCTATACGAAAACTCATGACTGATGAATTTTTCAATTAGGAAAGTAATGACTGATGAACTTTTCGATTCCAAAAGGCTTGACTGATGAACTTTTCTGTGGGAGAACTCATGGCAGATAAACTTTTCTATATAAAACTTTTCTATAGGAGAATTCATGACTGATGAAACTTTCTATAGGAAAACGCATGACTGATAAACTTTTATGTATGAAAACTCATGACTGATTAACTTTTTGTTAAATAAAAGTCATCACTGCTGAAATATTCTAATAGAAAAATAATCGACGATGAAATTTTTCTAAAGGAAAAGTCATCTCTGATAAAAATGCGATAATGGCACCGATGAACTTTTCTAAAGGAATGTCTTCCCTGATGAAATTTTCTAAAAGAAAAGTCATCACTGACGATTTTTTTTAATGGAAAATTCATGGACTTTTCTAAAGGAAAATTATCACTTATGCAATTTTCTAAAGGAAAAATCATCACTGATGAAATTTTCCAAGGGAAAAGTAATTGACGATGACCTTTTTTAAAGGAAAGTCATCGCGGGTTAACTTGTCTAAAGGAAAGCCATCACCAATGAATTGTTCTAAAGGTAATATCTTTGCCGAAGAACTTTTCTGAAGGAAAGTTATCGCCGATGAGTTTTTCTAAATGAAAAGTCATCACGGATTAACTTTCCTAAAGCAGAATCAGCACCGATGAACTTTTCTAAAGAAAGTCACCACCAATTAACTTTTCTAAAGAAAGGTCATCATTACCAATGAACTTTTCTTAAGGTGACTTTTCCTTAATGTTGTAAAGGAAAAATCATCTACGATGAACACTGCTAAAAGAGAAGGCATCACTCACTGATGAACTTTTCTATAAAATTATCGAAAGTATCGAAATCGGTGGGTACAGTTAAGGTGGCTGAATCGAAACATGGACCCAGTTGATAATTTTGGTAAAAAGATCGATTCTATCCCATGTTCGTCTACAAAGAAAAAACCCTTTTTGAAAAGCAATCGAATTGAGTTTTTTATTTTCAATCCAAAAATAAAGTTCTACGCACTTCGATATAAAAAGAGGTAGGTAGGTATGTAGCACCAATGATATTACAAGTTTGAGTGGCTTGGATGACTGACGACTAATGGTGGTTGTTGATACCCCCTCCACACGTATGTATGTACCTGCCTCAAAAGTGTCGCATGTGAACTGCACATAGCTCATATGAAAACTTTTATTTTCCTGCCTTCCACATAAACATGTGAATATTTATGTGAGCGTATATCACTCGTAGAGTTTGTTCGGTCGTGAGGTTCTTTATCATCTACCACCCCACCTGCTACTACCACGAATATGTCTATTAAGAGTCTTATTATGAATGGTAAATTTGGCGTAAATATTACAGATATTATTTTCAACTATGAATGGCAGTTAAGAGAACTCTCCTCCCTCCCCTCCCCTGCCCATACTACAAGTTGGAGTTATTAACATTTATATGTGAGTTACACAAAATACATACTTGTTCTCGTTTACAAAACTACTCTCATTAAGATAAGGTACATGTGAAGCAAAAAACAAATTTTGAAAAATTTTCTATTTTGTGTGTGAAAGCGGGAGGGGGTTCCACAAGGTGGATGGAGAAATAGTCGAATGAAAAAAAATTAAAATTCCCACTAAATGGCATGGCAAAGGAAATTTTTTTTCAAAAGAAGAGGGAACATTGTTATTTGTTCCCGATTTTATTACCTTCACTCTTGTTGTTGTTGTTGCTGTAAAGGTGAACCTCGAACGCACACACAGACACCCACTCTCACACACCGAAAGAAATTCATCACATGGTTGATTGGCATGCAACATTCTTTCCCCCAAATGTGTAGTTGGGCATTAATTTATGACTTTTGTGACTTTGAATAGGGAAAAGCAATTCCGAAATGTTTGCCATGGTTGGCGGTGTGTCTGTCTGTCTGTCCGTTTGTCACTACTTGTGAATATGTATGTATGTACGAACTACGTCAGCGTAATGTTAGGTGACGTCTCTATTTCGCCTCAAAGGTCATCTAAAGTTCAAAACTCCATGTTGATAAGGAACCGTATGTGTGTATCGATGTGTGTGTGTAGTAGTTTTACACGGTATTGTTGAGCAATATTTTATTTTAGTGAATTTACATAGAAATGTTTTAGTTGTTATTTTTTAATACACATTCATCATTGTTATCACTTTGTTTAAGATAGAAACGTACATTTACATGGCGAATCAACATTAATTTCAGCGGGAGCAGGAAGTCCACACAAAATTTTGTTTTAGAACAACGAACACACAAAAAACATTGTATTTCCATAGGAAATCTGCAATTCAGCCTGGCTGAATAAAGGTTTCCATAGGAAATCTGCAATTCAGCCTGGCTGAATAAAGGTTTCCATAGGAAATCTGCAATTCAGCCTGGCTGAATAAAGGTTTCCATAGGAAATCTGCAATTCAGCCTGGCTGAATAAAGGTTTCCATAGGAAATCTGCAATTCAGCCTGGCTGAATAAAGGTTTCCATAGGAAATCTGCAATTCAGCCTGGCTGAATAAAGGTTTCCATAGGAAATCTGCAATTCAGCCTGGCTGAATAAAGGTTTCCATAGGAAATCTGCAATTCAGCCTGGCTGAATAAAGGTTTCCATAGGACATCTGCAATTCAGCCTGGCTGAATAAAGGTTTCCATAGGACATCTGCAATTCAGCCTGGCTGAATAAAGGTTTCCATAGGACATCTGCAATTCAGCCTGGCTGAATAAAGGTTTCCATAGGAAATCTGCAATTCAGCCTGGCTGAATAAAGGTTTCCATAGGAAATCTGCAATTCAGCCTGGCTGAATAAAGGTTTCCATAGGAAATCTGCAATTCAGCCTGGCTGAATAAGGGTTTCCATAGGAAATCTGCAATTCAGCCTGGCTGAATAAGGGTTTCCATAGGAAATCTGCAATTCAGCCTGGCTGAATAAGGGTTTCCATAGGAAATCTGCAATTCAGCCTGGCTGAATAAGGGTTTCCATAGGAAATCTGCAATTCAGCCTGGCTGAATAAGGGTTTCCATAGGAAATCTGCAATTCAGCCTGGCTGAATAAGGGTTTCCATAGGAAATCTGCAATTCAGCCTGGCTGAATAAGGGTTTCCATAGGAAATCTGCAATTCAGCCTGGCTGAATAAGGGTTTCCATAGGAAATCTGCAATTCAGCCTGGCTGAATAAGGGTTTCCATAGGAAATCTGCAATTCAGCCTGGCTGAATAAGGGTTTCCATAGGAAATCTGCAATTCAGCCTGGCTGAATAAGGGTTTCCATAGGAAATCTGCAATTCAGCCTGGCTGAGTAAGGGTTTCCATAGGAAATCTGCAATTCAGCCTGGCTGAATAAAGGTTTCCATAGGAAATCTGCAATTCAGCCTGGCTGAATAAAGGTTTCCATAGGAAATCTGCAATTCAGCCTGGCTGAATAAAGGTTTCCATAGGAAATCTGCAATTCAGCCTGGCTGAATAAAGGTTTCCATAAAAAATCTGCAATTCAGCCTGGCTGAAAAAAAGGTTTCCATAGGAAATCTGCAATTTAGGCTGGTTGAACAAAGGTTTCCATAGGAAATCTGCAATTCAGCGTGGCTGAATAAAGCTTTCCATAGGAAATCTGCAATTCAGACTGGCTGAATAAAGCTTTCCATAGGAAATCTGCAATTCAGCCTGGCTGAATAAAGGTTTCCATAGGACATCTGCAATTCAGCCTGGCTGAATAAAGGTTTCCATAGGAAATCTGCAATTCAGCCTGGCTGAATAAAGGTTTCCATAGGAAATCTGCAATTCAGCCTGGCTGAATAAAGGTTTCCATAGGAAATCTGCAATTCAGCCTGGCTGAATAAAGGTTTCCATAGGAAATCTGCAATTCAGCCTGGCTGAATAAGGGTTTCCATAGGAAATCTGCAATTCAGCCTGGCTGAATAAGGGTTTCCATAGGAAATCTGCAATTCAGCCTGGCTGAATAAGGGTTTCCATAGGAAATCTGCAATTCAGCCTGGCTGAATAAGGGTTTCCATAGGAAATCTGCAATTCAGCCTGGCTGAATAAGGGTTTCCATAGGAAATCTGCAATTCCGCCTGGCAAAATAAAGGTTTCCATAGGAAATCTGCAATTCAGCCTGGCTGAATAAAGGTTTCCATAGGAAATCTGCAATTCAGCCTGGCTGAATAAAGGTTTCCATAGGAAATCTGCAATTCAGCCTGGCTGAATAAAGGTTTCCATAGGAAATCTGCAATTCAGCCTGGCTGAATAAAGGTTTCCATAGGAAATCTGCAATTCAGCCTGGCTGAATAAAGGTTTCCATAGGAAATCTGCAATTCAGCCTGGCTGAATAAAGGTTTCCATATGAAATCTGCAATTCAGCCTGGCTGAATAAAGCTTTCCATAGAAAATCTGCAATTCAGCCTGGCTGAATTACAGGTTTCCATAGGAAATCTGCAATTCAGCCTGGCTGAATAAAGTTTTCCATAGGAAATCTGCAATTCAGCCTGGCTGAATTACAGGTTTCCATAGGAAATCTGCAATTCAGCCTGGCTGAATAAAGTTTTCCATAGGAAATCTGCAATTCAGCCTGGCTGAATAAAGTTTTCCATAGGAAATCTGCAATTCAGCCTGGCTGAATAAAGTTTTCCATAGGAAATCTGCAATTCAGCCTGTTTCAATTAAGGTTTCCATAGGAAATCTGCAATTCAGCCTGGCTAAATTAAGGTTTCCATAGGAAATCTGCAATTCAGCCTGGCTGAATAAAGGTTTCCATAGGAAATCTGCAATTCAGCCTGGCTGAATAAAGGTTTCCATAGGAAATCTGCAATTCAGCCTGGCTGAATAAAGGTTTCCATAGGAAGTCTGCAATTCAGCCTGGCTGAATAAAGGTTTCCATAGGAAGTCTGCAATTCAGCCTGGCTGAATAAAGGTTTCCATAGGAAATCTTCTATTCATTCTTCTCCTACTTGTTATAGGGATCTAAACAACCTGACCCACCCTAATATTTTCAAACAAAATGTTTGCCATTCATGAATTATGATAAACAACTGCGGATAGATGTCATTATTCTATCTGCCACAACGACTGACTATCTAAAAATAGTTGACTTTTTTATTACTTTTTGCTCCGCATATTTTTCGGTAAGGTTTTTGTTTTCGTAGTAGCGAATACCCTCGTAAACAAAACAACAAAAACACACCAAAAACAACGCATAAAAGTAAACATAAACTGCCATGGAAGAGTGTATTTAGGGCGGAGATAGGGGAATTTATTTAGGAGGTAAACTTAATTTATGCTCATTTGTGTGTGCCCAAGTGCGAGTGTGTTTGTGTGTGAATCTAACTAAAACTATACTCCGCAGACATTCATTGTCTGCTTCATTGTGGTTGTGGATAGGCGGTGGGGATGGAGGGATTTCTATTGTAATACAAAAGCCCAAGTTTTTTTTGGTATGCCGTCTCTGTAATATTGTTAATTGTCTCGTGTTTGGCCCTGATAAGGGTTAATATCTATGACAAAGTCGTAAAAAAGATACACATGTGCGGATGCAAGGCACATGGGCTATGGCTGAATGAATCTATGAGTTGAATTATACACCGGCAACACACCACCCTCCTATATCCCCCCATCCCCAAGCAACAAACTATGGCAAACATTGCTGGCCTGCCTATCTATCCTTCAAACCTTTCATTTGGTTAGTTCGTGTGAGACACCTTCTTTACCTTTGTGAATTTTTGTTATTGTTTTTGTTGCTCAGTAGCTTGGGGAGCTTACCCTCTTTACTTAGCGACTTATCGCACATTGTTGTTGCACCATACCCTACCCTACTTTCCCACTGAACTCCGATGTTATCAACTTTAAAATCACCTTCACCCACAACTTTATGCCGATAGCTCTCCTTAGGCCCTTTACAACACCAAAGCCAAAATACCTTTTGGCTTGTAACGAATGATATGTGGCATTACAGCTTTTTTTTTCTCGAAAAACAACTCTCGTTTTTTTTCTTTGGTTGGAAAACACATTTAAAAACAGCTTAAAAACCCCAATTCGGGGTATGTTATGGTTGCCAGAAGTGGAGTTGGGGGTGTTTCGCTTTCATTCCGAATGAATGGGTTGTTTTTTGATGGAAATTCAGATAAGACCTTCGTAGGTACAGACAGATAGACACTCCAAAACAACAAAGACTCATTGAAATTGAAACTTTTTCTAATTGCTAAGTTATTGCTGTTGTTGTTTTTTATCTTTTTGTGATTTTTGTTCGGCTTCCATTGTTTCATTGAATCCTTTTGTTAAAATAGCTTAAAATTAGTTTTTTATTGTTGTAAAAACCAATGGAATTTTTGTAATATTTTATGGAATAATTAGAGTATAATTTGAAAGGAATGGAAAGAAAAGAAAGGTTTGGTGAGTTGACAAAAGAATACGTCACAAATCTCTTTCTTTTCACTTTAAGTTCATTAAATTACCTATAGAAAGCCTATTCTGGCCGGTTGGTTAAACTTTTCCTATGGAAACCCTAATTCAGCCAGGCTGAATTGCAGATTTCCTGTGGAAACCTTTATTCAGCCAGGCTGAATTGCAGATTTCCTACGGAAACTTTTATTCAGCCAGGCTGAATTGAGGATTTCCCATGGAAACCTTAATTCAGCTGGTCTGAATTGAAGATTTCCTATGAAAACCTTAATTCAGCTAGGCTAAATTGAAGATTTCCTATGAAAACCCGTATTCAGCCAGGGTGAGATGAAGTTTTCCTATGGAAACCATAATTTAGCCAGGCTGAATTGCAGATTTCCTATGGAAACTTTGATTCAGCCAAGCTGAATTGCAGATTTCCTATGGAAACCTTAATTCAGCCAAGCTGAATTGCAGATTTCCTATGCAAACCTTAATTCAGCCAGGCTGAATTGAAGATTTCCTATGGAAACCTTAATTCAGCCAGGCTGAATTGAAGATTTCCTATGGAAACCTTAATTCAGCCAGGCTGAATTGAAGATTTCCTATGGAAACCTTAATTCAGCCAGGCTGAATTGAAGATTTCCTATGGAAACCTTAATTCAGCCAGGCTGAATTGAAGATTTCCTATGGAAACCTTAATTCAGCCAGGCTGAATTGAAGATTTCCTATGGAAACCTTAATTCAGCCAGGCTGAATTGAAGATTTCCTATGGAAACCTTAATTCAGCCAGGCTGAATTGAAGATTTCCTATGGAAACCTTAATTCAGCCAGGCTGAATTGAAGATTTCCTATGGAAACCTTAATTCAGCCAGGCTGAATTGAAGATTTCCTATGGAAACCTTAATTCAGCCAGGCTGAATTGAAGATTTCCTATGGAAACCTTAATTCAGCCAGGCTGAATTGAAGATTTCCTATGGCAACCTTAATTCAGCCAGGCTGAATTGAAGATTTCATATGGAAACCTTAATTCAGCCAGGCTGAATTGCAGATTTCCTATTGAAACCTTAATTCAGCCAGGCTGAATTGCAGATTTCATATGGAAACCTTAATTCAGCCAGGCTGAATTGCAGATTTCCTATTGAAACCTTAATTCAGCCAGGCTGAATTGCAGATTTCCCATGGAAACCTTAATTCAGCCAGGCTGAATTGAAGTTTTCCTATGGAAACCTTAATTCAGCCAGGCTGAATTGAAGTTTTCCTATGGAAACCTTAATTCAGCCAGGCTGAATTGAAGTTTTCCTATGGAAACCTTAATTCAGCCAGGCTGAATTGAAGTTTTCCTATGGAAACCTTAATTCAGCCAGGCTGAATTGAAGTTTTCCTATGGAAACCTTAATTCAGCCAGGCTGAATTGAAGTTTTCCTATGGAAACCTTAATTCGGCCTGAAGTTTTCCTATGGAAACCTTAATTCAGCCAGGCTCAATTAAAGTTTTCCTATGGAAACCTTAATTCAGCCAGGCTGAATTGAAGATTTCCTATGAAAACCTTAATTCAGCCAGGCTGAATTGAAGTTTTCCTATGGAAACCTTAATTCAGCCAGGCTGAATTGAAGTTTTCCTATGGAAACCTTAATTCAGCCAGGCTGAATTGAAGTTTTCCTATGGAAACCTTAATTCAGCCAGGCTGAATTGAAGTTTTCCTATGGAAACCTTAATTCAGCCAGGCTGAATTGAAGTTTTCCTATGGAAACCTTAATTCAGCCAGGCTGAATTGAAGTTTTCCTATGGAAATGGTGGACAACCACAGCCCAGCTGAATTGAAGATTTCCTATGGAAACCTTAATTCAGCCAGGCTGAATTGAAGTTTAATAAGAAATCAAATCTTGGAGTCATAACAAATTATACCCTCATCCCCCTTTCAGCTAATCTCCCCTCTTTCTCGCCCTCTCATCAAGTCTCCACTCCATTTTAATTCCACAAATCAGTTTAACTTAACAAAAAAGTGTTAATTTTTGTTACATTGCTATGCTTTTTAGTTATGGCTTCCTTTAAAATCCTTTGAACTGTTGCAGAAACAATGGTGGACAACCACACACACACATATGGAGTATCACCGGCCATCCATCCATTCATTCATTGTTTTCCAACAAATGCAAAAAACGCTTCCAGTTGGGATTAGGAGACCTGTGGCAGCAGCATTGTATGTCCCCATATATCCGTTCACTGGTTTTAGTTACACTTGACCACAGACCACCGTCACCGCCCTAGCCAAAGAAAAGAATGGAACATGGATTGTTGAGTGGTCGGAACAGTTGTTGCCAACATTCATAAATAAATAAACCACAACTTGGCTAACAGAGCAATTGAATATTGTTTTGACAAACCAAACAATGACTTCAAAAATATGCAACAAATCTCCTGGCCCCCTGCCCCCACCAAAGAAATCAAGAACCAATTTTAATTCTGAAATTGAAATTTTTGAATGGTGTTGCTTTGTTGTTAATCTGCACTCCACTCGATGGCTCGGCTCATGTCAAGTTTGGTGATGCCTGGTGTTTGTTGGCCAACAAAAACAAACAGCCTTTTAAATGAAGTCTGAATGGCTGCTCTAAAATAACCAATCGAAACTAAACTCAAAACCGAGTTTTAACAACGGGTACCCCGTGTTGCCTTCTTAGAGGTTAATCCATTTGTGTTTCCTTTGTGTGTTGGCGTTTGTTGTTTTGTTTCGTCTTTTTTTTGCGAGGTGGTATCCGGTGTTTATGTTTACTTTTCTGTTTTGTTTCAACATTTCAAATGTTGTTGTTTCCATTCCGTGTTATTGTTGTTGTAGCTGGTGTTGGGCAAAAAATGCTTAATGTTTGCCTGCTAAACGATTGTTTGTTTTTCAACATTTTTAAGGTATCTCCGGAGTTTGTTTTTGAAAAGCTTAAAAAATGAACTGAACTGTCAGCGTCTGGGCTTTATTTGTCGTTGCATGTGAGTTTAAAGAAAAAAACACAAAGAGGAAAATTTGTTAAAGTTTAAATCATGGTCACACATGAAGGCACTCCTATCACCATAAAGCTGTGATTCCAAACAATTCTGGAAACAAAATCTTGTACAGGTAAAACCATTCATAGCAAATAAAACCTATCGAAACCTTAATTCAGCCAGGAACCTTAATTCAGCGAGGCTGAATTGAAGATTTCCTAGGGAAACCTTAATTCAGCCAGGCTGAACTGAAGATTTCCTATGGAAACCTTAATTCAGCCGGGCTGAATTGAAAATTTCCTATGGAAACCTTAATTCAGCCGGACTGAATTGAAAATTTCCTATGGAAACCTTAATTCAGCCGGGCTGAATTGAAGTTTTCCTATGGAAACCTTAATTCAGCCGGGCTGAATTGAAGTTTTCCTATGGAAACCTTAATTCAGCCGGGCTGAATTGAAGTTTTCCTATGGAAACCTTAATTCAGCCGGGCTGAATTGAAGTTTTCTTATGGAAACCTTAATTCAGCCGGGCTGAATTGAAGTTTTCCTATGGAAACCTTAATTCAGCCGGGCTGAATTGAAGTTTTCCTATGGAAACCTTAATTCAGCCAGGCTGAATTGAAGTTTTCCTATGGAAACCTTAATTCAGCCAGGCTGAATTGAAGTTTTCCTATGGAAACCTTAATTCAGCCAGGCTGAATTGAAGTTTTCCTATGGAAACCTTAATTCAGCCAGGCTGAATTGAAGTTTTCCTATGGAAACCTTAATTCAGCCAGGCTGAATTGAAGTTTTCCTATGGAAACCTTAATTCAGCCAGGCTGAATTGAAGTTTTCCTATGGAAACCTTAATTCAGCCAGGCTGAATTGAAGTTTTCCTATGGAAACCTTAATTCAGCCAGGCTGAATTGAAGTTTTCCTATGGAAACCTTAATTCAGCCAGGCTGAATTGAAGTTTTCCTATGGAAACCTTAATTCAGCCAGGCTGAATTGAAGTTTTCCTATGGAAACCTTAATTCAGCCAGGCTGAATTGAAGTTTTCCTATGGAAACCTTAATTCAGCCAGGCTGAATTGAAGTTTTCCTATGGAAACCTTAATTCAGCCAGGCTGAATTGAAGTTTTCCTATGGAAACCTTAATTCAGCCAGGCTGAATTGAAGTTTTCCTATGGAAACCTTAATTCAGCCAGGCTGAATTGCAGATTTCCTATGCAAAACCTTTATTCAGCCAGGCTGAATTGCAGATTTCCTATGGAAACCTTTATTCAGCCAGGCTGAATTGCAGATTTCCTATGGAAACCTTTATTCAGCCAGGCTGAATTGCAGATTTCCTATGGAAACTTTTATTCAGCCAGGCTGAATTGCAGATTTGAGATGGAAACCTTTATTCAGCCAGGCTGAATTGCAGATTTCCTATGGAAACCTTTATTCAGCCAGGCTGAATTGCAGATTTCCTATGGAAACCTTTATTCAGCCAGGCTGAATTGCAGATTTCCTATGGAAACCTTTATTCAGCCAGGCTGAATTGCAGATTTCCTATGGAAACCTTTATTCAGCCAGGCTGAATTGCAGATTTCCTATGGAAACCTTTATTCAGCCAGGCTGAATTGCAGATTTCCTATGGAAACCTTTATTCAGTCAGGCTGAATTGCAGATTTCCTATGGAAACCTTAATTCAGCCGGGCTGAATTGCAGATTTCCTATGGAAACCTTTATTCAGCCAGGCTGAATTGCAGATTTCCTATGGAAACCTTTATTCAGCCAGGCTGAATTGCAGATTTCCTATGGAAACCTTTATTCAGCCAGGCTGAATTGCAGATTTCCTATGGAAACCTTTATTCAGCCAGGCTGAATTGCAGATTTCTTATGGAAACCTTTATTCAGCCAGGCTGAATTGCAGATTTCCTATGGAAACCTTTATTCAGCCAGGCTGAATTGCAGATTTCCTATGGAAACTTTTATTCAGCCAGGCTGAATTGCAGATTTCCTATGGAAACCTTTATTCAGCCAAGCTGAATTGCAGATTTCCTATGGAAACCTTTATTCAGCCAAGCTGAATTGCAGATTTCCAATGGAAACCTTTATTCAGCCAAGCTGAATTGCAGATTTCCTATGGAAACCTTTACTCAGCCAGGCTGAATTGCAGATTTCCAATGGAAACCTTTATTCAGCCAGGCTGAATTGCAGATTTCCTATGGAAACCTTTATTCAGCCAGGCTGAATAGAAGATATCATATGGAAACCTTTATTCAGCCAGGCTGAATTGCAGATTTCCTATGGAAACCTTTATTCAGCCAGGCTGAATTGCAAATTTCCTATGAAAACCTTTATTCAGCCAGGCTGAATTGCAGATTTCCTATGGAAACCTTTATTCAGCCAGGCTGAATTGCAGATTTCCTATGGAAACCTTTATTCAGCCAGGCTGAATTGCAGATTTCCTATGGAAACCTTTATTGCAGATTTCCCATGGAAACCGTTATTCAGCCAGGCTGAATTGCAGATTTCCCATGGAAACCGTTATTCAGCCAGGCTGAATTGCAGATTTCCCATGGAAACCTTTATTCAGCCAGGCTGAATTGCAGATTTCCCATGGAAACCTTTATTCAGCCAGGCTGAATTGCAGATTTCCCATAGAAACCTTTATTCAGCCAGGCTGAATTGCAGATTTCCCATGGAAACCTTTATTCAGCCAGGCTGAATTGCAGATTTCATAAGGAAACCTTTTTTCAGCCAGGCTGAATTGCAAATTTCCTATGGAAACCTTAATTCAGCCAGGCTGAATTGAAGATTTTCTATGGAAACCATAATTAAGCCGGGCTGAATTGAAGATTTTCTATGGAAACCTTAATTCAGCCGGGCTGAATTGCAGATTCCCTATGGAAACCTTTATTCAGCCAGGCTGAATTGCAGATTTCCTATGGAAACTTTAATTCAGCCGGACTGAATATTAGTTTTAGTATAGAAAACTTTATATCGGGCGGCTGAATATTTTTTTTCGTATAGAAAAGGTATCCATCGTGAGCTTGTAAGTACTTAATAACAGTTGCCTCTATTTTTTTTGGGTCTCCATAAAACCTTGTTTGTTCATGCATATTGTTTGTTTGTAACAAACTAAATTTTTAATTAAGCATATTGTCATAGTTGTTTTTGTTGTTGTTCTTATTGGTTTAACAAGCTATAAAAACACATGTTAGTTAGTAAACCATTCAAATTTATGTTAAGGTCTATTGCACACACACACATACAATCGGCTTTCAAAGTAGATAGGCCTTCGAGTTACCCAGGCTGCCGTACGACCTAAGTTTTCACTCATAAATGACATGTAACCACTTGTGTTTATTTGCTTCATCAATTACACCCTCGCAAGGGGCTCCCATTTTAAAATAGCAGCACTACAAATATGGCTAACAAACATTTATGGCTTACACACATTTACTATTTTAAGCCACAACAACCAACAACAATAACTACAGCAACAACAACTGCGCTTTTGTTCTTTACGGTCTATTGGCGTAATTAATAAAAATTGTATTACTTAGTTAACTAACGAACTACTAGCTGACTGGCAAACAACAACAACAACATTATGAGTGTCATTAGCAGTGTCAACCCCATCATAAATGTTTTGTGCCTTAATCGGGCCCAAAGGGTCGGATCCGTCGTCATTGAGGAACTTTACCTTTCATAATTGAGTTGTGGCTGTCTTTTATAAATTCATTTGTTTTGGTTTTGTTATTTTATGATGGTGTGTGTGTGGAGGGGGATTGGGGAGTGAACCGAGCTTCTTTCTTGTTGTATCCAATTTAAAAATTATATAAACTTTATAATGAAATATGAGAAACATTTCGGTTGTTGCTGCTGTTGTTGTTGTTGTTCTGTACAAACAATATTGATGAAGCTGCTGTGTAATTTATTCCGTGTTAATTTCCGGTTAAATGTTGAAAATTTCAATTAAGCCAGGGGGGCTTTGGGTTTTTGTGTTAAATTGAGTTAATTTTTTACAGCATAATTTGTAGGTTTTGAAATATAAAACATAAGTAAATTGTTTGAATTTTGGGCTCATACTTTCTTGGATGTAGGGGATGGAAGAGACCAAGGAACGGTCCTGACGGGTTTTAACATGGCAAAGCCCAGGATTTATTTTGGTCCCTCTTTCATCTCAAGTGGACACTGACCTCCCCGTGGTATCACCAGGTGAGATGCCTTTAACACCCGTTAAAGGTAGTGAGCTAACATGTGCCGCGCGTTCACCCATAAGAACGTTAAAAACTTGGGTTTGGGCGTCGGGTTAGTAACCCTCCCCTAGAAAAAAAACCAGCCTACTATGAAAAAACGAAAGAAAGGAAAAACAAACCCCTCTAAAGTTGACGAACCCCGCAAACGTTTTAAGGACCATGATCTGCGAATCTGCACCTGGAATGTTCGCACTCTTTATAGAGAAGGTGCAGTTTACGCATTGGCAGATGTACTTGAAAAGTACAAGGCCGATATTACTGCCATACAGGAAATACGATGGATTGGGAAAGGCGTCACAACAACACCTAAAGGTGACGCACTGTATTATAGCTGCCATGACATAAAGCATGAGTTTGGTTTCGGATTCGTAGTTAGTCGGCTAAAACATCTCGTAGGCTAAAACATCTGGTATCAAGCTTCACCCCAGTGAATGAAAGACTTGCTGCAATTCGAATAAAAGCTAAATTCTTCAACATCAGCATTATTTACGCTCATGCTCCCACTGCAGATGACATTAAAATCATTCTAGGCGATTTTAATGGCAAAATTGGAAAGGAGAATATCTTTGGACCAACGGTCGGAAATGAAACATCTGACAATGGCATGAGGCTGATAGACTTCGCAGCGGTAAAAAACATGGTAGTTAGCAGCACCAGATTTAAACATCTCGACATCCATAAGGGCACCTGGCTGTCTCCAGATCAGAAAACAAGAAATCAAATTGATCACGTTGTGATAGATGGAAGACACTCATCGAGCGTGTTGGATGTGCGCTCGTTCCGAGGAGCAAACATAGACTCGGACCACTACCTAGTTGCAGCAAAGGTACGCACCCGCTTAAACGTAGCAAACAAAGTACGAACAGACACAACACGAAAGTTAGACATCGGTAAGCTGCAATCACAACAGATAGCCACAGCATATTCCACTCAACTAGCCCAATTGCTTAATCAATGCACTCCGCATCCCGATAACATAACAACACAATGGCAAATCATTGCTCACTCCATGCAAACAGCCGCAAAATCCATACTTGGATACCAGAGACCTCCACCAAGGAATCCATGGTATGATCAGGAGTGTCGTGCTGCCACCGAAGAGAAAAATGCGGCATATAGGGCTACTTTACAATCCGTAGCAACGTGTAGCACACGAGAAAGATACAGGGAGAAAAGGAGAGAGGAGAAACGTCTTTTCCGCAGGAAAAAGAGAGAGATGGAAAAGCGGGAGTGTGAAAAAATCGAGATGTACAAGAGACAGAATGATTCCCGAAATTTCTACCAAAGAGTGAAACATCAAACAGATGGCTTTGGTACAGGCACATCCTCCTGTAGAGACCAGCAAGGTAATTTGGTAACTGATACAGATAGTGTACTCAGGATATGGAAAGAACATTTTTCAAATCTGTTGGTATCCAATAGTAGCAAAGTCGACGAAGATACCACAGTCCCAATCCCAGAAGATGGTATTGAATGTATACCGCCCAGCCAAGATTAGGTAAGGACAGCAATAAATCGGCTGAAGAATAATAAGGTAGCTGGAGCCGATGGCTTACCAGCCGAGCTGTTCAAAACCGGAGGCGATACGCTGATAAGGTGCATGCATCAGCTAGTTAGCACCATCTGGCAGGAAGAACGAGTACCCGACGATTGAAACCTGAGTATCCTGTGCCCCGTACATAAGAAAGGAGATAAGACGTTGTGCTTTAACTAAAGGGGCATAAGTCTTCTCCCTATCGCCTACAAGATAGTGTCAGGGATATTGTGCGAACGATTAAAGCCCATGGTCAACGAAATAATTGGACCATACCAAAGCGGCTTTAGACCTGGCAAGTCCACCATTGACCAGATATTTACCCTGCGGCAAATCCTGGAGAAGACCCAAGAGATGCAGATCGACACCTACCACTTGTTTGTCGATTATAAAGCAGCCTTCGACAGCCCGTTCAAAGGTATTCCAAGCCATGTCTGAATTTGGTATCCCCGCAAAGCTCATTCGGCTCATCGGGTAAAATGACTCTAACTGACACCAGATCTTCAGTTAAAATAGGAAAGAACCTCTCCGAAGAGTTTTGTGCCAAAAGAGGTTTCAGGCAAGGAGACAGCCTTTCGTGTGATCTTTTCAACATCCTGCTGGAAAAGGTTAAACGAGAGGCAAACGTCAAAAGAAGTGGCACAATCTACACCAATAGCCAGATGTTACTTGCTTATGCTGATGACATAGACATCATGGGACGATCAGTAAAAGAAGTAACCGATACCTATATGATTGTCGAAGGAGAATCTGCTAAAGTGGGTGTGGCGGTAAACGGCGGTAAGACTAAGTTGATGGTGTCGACGCGCAATGCGTCCATTGAGGTCGGACCAACTGTTGAAGTTGGTTCCTATAATATTGAGGTAGTAAAAGACTTCGTCTACCTCGGCACCGCCGTAAACGCAACTAACGACATCATTTGTGAAATAAAAAGAAGAATTGTATTGGCCAACAGATGCTACTTTGGATTAAATAAGCAGTATAAAAACAAAGCCATATCTCGTCAAACAAACCCAACGCTTTACAAAACACTGTACTACCCGTGCTGATGTATGGTTCCGAAGCCTGGGTACTTGCTCAAGCAGATAAGGCAGTGCTTGGCGTGTTTGAGAGAAAAATTCTTCGCAAGATCTACGGACCAATAGATGGCGCAAACAAGTTGATGATGAGATGACAAGGCGCGGTATTCCAGAAAGAAATGGAGATCTTTTCTTAGTTCGATCTATAGAACAAATGTTCTGTAATGGGCCAGCTAAGTAAGTAAGTATCAAAATAAGAACCCTTAGAAGGTCTCCTTTTTTAAATATAAGACTTTAGGTGGTCTCCTATTTGCAATAAGAGGCTTTAGAAGTCCTCATATTTATAATAGGACTCCTGAGAAGCACCTTTATTAGAATAAGAGACCTTAGGCGGCTTCCTATTTCAAACAGAAGGCCTCAGAAGGACTCCTATTTGCAATAAGTGGCTTTAGAAGGCTTCATATTTGTAGTGGGACTACTTAAAATCTCCTTTATCTGAAAAAGAGTCCTTATTTGCAAAATGAGGCCTTAGAAGGTCTCCTATGTGCAATAAGAGGCCTTCAAAGGACTCGTACCTATAATACCATTCCTGGGAAGCCATTTTTTAGAACAAGTGGCCTTAGACGGTCTCGTATTTCAAATACAAAGCCGTAGAATGTCTCTTATTTGTAAAAATAGGCATTAGAAGGTCTCGTACTTATAATAGGACTCCTGGGACGTCCTTTTATCAGGCTAAGAGGCCTATGATGTCCTCCTATTTAAAAGAAAAGGGCTCAGACGGACTTCTAAGAGGCCATAGAAGGCCTCGTACTTATAAACCTATTTGCAAAAAACCTTAGAAAGTCTCCTATTTGCAATAAGAGGTCTTAGAAGGCCTAACATTTATAAGAAGACTCCTGGAAAGCTCTTTTATCAGAATAAGAGGCCCTAGACTGCTTCCTATTTAAAATAGAAGGCCTCAAAAGGCCTTAGCAGGTCTCCGTTTTGTAAAATCCTATTTATAATTGGAATCCTGGGAAGCCGTTTTATCAGAATAACAGGCCTTTGGCTCCCTTAGAAGGCCTCATATTGTTTATGGGATTCCTTAAAACCCTTTTATCAGAAAAAGAGACCTTAGACGACCACCTATTTAAAATAGAAAGCCGTAGCAGGTCTCTTATTTGCAAAAGAAGGTCTCGGCAGGTCTCCGTTTTGAAAAATCCTATTATAAGACTCCCGGGAAGCCTTTTATCAGAATAACAGGTCTTTGGCGGCTTCCTATTTCAAACAGAAGGCCTCAGAAGGACTCCTATTTGCAATAAGTGGCTTTAGAAGGCTTCATATTTGTAGTGAGACTACTTAACACCACTCCTGGGAAGCCATTTTATTAGAATAAGTGGCTTTAGATGGTCTCGTATTTCAAATACAAAGTTGTAGAAGGTCTATTATTTGTAAAAAGAGGCATTAAAAGGTCTCGTGCTTATAATAGATCTCCTGGGAAGTCATTTTATCATAATAAGAGGTCTATGATGGCTTCCTATTTTAAAGAAAAGAGCTCAGAAGGGCTTCTAAGAGGCCATAGAAGGCCTCGTACTTATAATCCTATATGCAAAAAAACCTTAGAAGGTCTCCTATTTGTAATAAGAGGTGTTAGAAGGCCTACTATTTATAATAAGAATAAGAGGCCCTAGACTGCCTCGTATTTAAAATAGAAGGCCTCCTATTTGCAAAAAGCGCCCTTATAAGGCCTCATATTGTTTGTGGGATTCCTAAACACCTTTTGTCAGGAAAAAGAGACCTTCTACGGCCTTCTATTTTAAAAGGAGGTCTTAGCAGTTCGCCGTTTTGTAAAATCATTTTTATAATAGGACTCCTGGGAAGCCGTTTTATCAAAATAACAGGTCTTTGGCGACCTTCTATTTAAAATAGAAGGCCTCGGAGGAGTCCTATTTGCAACAATAGACCTAAGAAGACCCCTAAAAATACCTTCTATCAGGATTAGAGACTTTAGAAGGTATCCTTTTTAGAATAGAATTCCTAAGATCTGCTATTTGCTATAAAATGCCTTAGGGGGTCTCGTATTTATAATATGAGGCCTGAGAAACCCTTCTATCACAATAACATGAACCTTAGTTTATAATAGGAGGCCTCAGAAGGTGTCCTTTTTGTAATAAGACGCCTTAGAAGGTCTCGTATTTATGATATTAAACAAAGAAGACTTAAATGGTCTCGTATGTCGAACATAAGCCTTCAGAAGATATCTTTTTGGTAATAGGAGGCCTTGGAACAGCTCTTGTTTATAATAGGAGGACTTCCATCAGTATAAAAGACTCTTAAAGTTAACATATTTAGAATTAATGGTTTCTATTTAGAATAAGAGGTTTCAAGAGGTGTAGTATTTAGAACAGGAGGACGTAGGAAGCTTTCTATTAAAGTAAGAGGCGTTAGGACAGTTTGTAACAGGCCTCAAAATGTGGCCTAAGATGGCCTTACAATGCCTTCTTCTAGGAAAGTCTTTCTTTTAGAATAAGTGGAGTTCATCATTCATTATTACCCCTTCTGCTTACGCGTATTTACTACCACTGCCCTATTAGTTGTTTACATATGTGTATATGCCAACTGACTAGCATATCGCGTGATCATTGTGAAATCGTCTATGCATCAGCGAGCGGATATAAATGTGCGGGAGTAGCTGTTGGGTAAGTTGAGTTGTAAATTACGGCGAACTAAAACCGTCAGCAGTAAAGGAGTAAAGTGCAAGTGAAGTTAATAAAGCATTGTAGAATTGTAATCGAAAACGAACCCTTGTTTTATTTGGTACAAATCGTGTCGGGGAATAAAACAACTTCAACACGGGATTAAATTAAACCCTAATTCCTTAGCAATATAATATGTCCTATTAGAATAAGATTACACTAAAGATTTTCGATTTTTGGAATCGCGATCAATTTTTCAGCTTATTTTATTCTCCAACAGGTTTCTATTAAATAATCCCCAGAACATTGGTCTCTAATCACACAGATTATCTTGTTTCCCCATACAATTGTTGTTGCTATGTATCTGGGAGTGGTATTTTTCTTTCCCATGAGCTTGAATATGACACCTCGCAGCTAATTTTCTCGACATGTTTGCTTTACATGCTCAGCGAACAACAAACGGAAGTGACTTACAATTACACGGTGATCTTAACATTGTTGAGCGGTGGTAATCTCTCTGTTCTGTGTGTGTTTTTATGTTGTAGAACTGCACCTGACAACTTTAGTTAACATGAATACATTGCTTGGTCGGCGGAGAGGAGGAGTAGGTACATACGTTAGAACTTTAAAGTAAACATAACCTGGTTTTCCACTTCAACAGTCTGTCATTTTGTTTCTTTTTCATTCAATTCAGTCATAACTACTTAGCCAAGAAAACTAAGTCAATAAAAAAAAACTTCATCAACAAAAGAGACTTTGACGCAGACTTGACTTCTTTGCTTTGTGGCAGTAGAAGAAGAAGAAAAAGAAGTAGAAGAAAAGACAACTTGGCCACACTTGGCCGCCTTATTCATCAGACAAACTGCTGCAGCATTAGTTTAAAAAAATGGCTAAAGAATAGCGGAAATATAAAAATGTTGTTGTTGCTTTTCAAAAACAGAATTATGGCTCTAATATTTAACTTGTTTTTGTTTTAGTTTTTGTTGTTGTTGCTGCTTTTAATTCAAGGAAATAAATTTAGTTTTAAGCCCACTATTGAAACGTGTCGTTTTTGCAAATTTTGCAATTTCATCTCATTTGCCAGCAGACAGACTTCTGTTGGCTTATTTGATTGTTTATTTTTTAGGCCAACCATAAAAGGTCTTAGAGGCCAATTACTACTGCAGGGGAGACCAGAAGACAAGTCTTTTAATTTATTTATTTTTTTTTTTCATTTTATTTTACAACATGAATTCAGCAAAATTTTTAATGGGTTATTGTTATTTTTTTGTTTTTGTTGGAACAGCTTAGCCATGATAATAACCAGCGACCAAGACCAGAAGCAACAGCAGCAGCAGCACCAACGTTTGCGGTAGCTTTACGAAATTTATACAAGCAATTTTCGGCCTACATTAACACATTTCAATAATAACATAATTATGAGTACTTCAGCAAATTTTTTTTGTATTGAATTCAATTTGAATTTTTTTCTTTTGAGCCAAATCAGATGAAACGTGTGTTGTTTGGCAGAGAGGTTAGTGGCAGAGGCAAAAGCAAGCGGTCAAAAACCTACTTGCATGCATGTTTTGTAAATTATCGATGTCATGTCTTGGCTTTAATTAATTTTTTCCCCCTACTCAACCTTTAAAATGGTAATACACTGAGGGAAAATTTGGGGAAGAAATGTAAATGGAAGCCTTTTTACGTATAAGAAGGCTCGGAAGGTCTTCCATTTTTGATTGGAGATCTAAAGAAGGTAGTCTATTAGGCTTTAGAAGGACTTCTATAACCATAAGATGTCTTCAATTTAGAATAGTAACCATCAGAGATCTTCTATTTAGAATAGTATGTCTAAGAAAGTCGGCTGCTCAAAGAGTGAGGCCTTAGAAGCCCTACTATTTAGAATAGAATATCTCAGAAGGTTTTATATTTACAATCATAAAAGGGCTCGTATTTATAACGAAGTTCTAAGAAACCCTTCTATCAGAATGAGTGGCCTTAAAAGGCCTTCCAGAAGGTCTCCTATTTGCAATCAGAGATCACAGATGGTCTTGAGGCCTTAGAAGTCCTACTATTTAGAATAGAATATCTCAGATGGTTTTATATTTACAATCATAAAAGGACTCGTATTTATAACGAAGGTCTAAGGAGCCCTTCTATCAGAATGAGAGGCCTTAAAAGGCCTCCCGGAAGGTCTCCTATTTGCAATCAGAGATCACAGATGGTCTTGTATTTGTAGTAGGCAGTATAAAAAGCCCTTCTATCAGAATACGAGGATTTACAAGGACTCTCATTTAGAATAGATACCCTCATAAGGTCTTCTTTTAGCAATAAGTGGCCTTAGAAGTTATCCTACTTAGAATAGAATGACACAGAAGGTGTACTGCTCACAGAAGAAGGCCTTAGAAGCCGTACTTTTTAGAATAGAAGACCTCAGAAGGGTTTCTATTTTATATCAGAGGCCTTAGATGGTCTCGTATTTATAAGCTGCCCTTCTATCAAAATAAAAGGCCTCCTTTTTGGAAGAGAAGTCCTCCTAAGGTCTACTATTTGCAATTAGATAACGTATAAGGTTCCGTATTTGTAGTAGGTCGCCTAAGAAGACATTCTTTCAGAAAATGAGGACTTTGAAGGTTTCCCATTTAGAATAGAAGTCCTCCTATTACCAATAAGAGGCTTTGGAAGGTCTCATATTTAGAATAGAAAGCCTCATAAAGTCTCCTGTTTACAAAAGGAGACCTTAGAAGATCTACTATTTAGATTAGAAGACCTCAGAAAGTTTTCTATTTACATTCAAAAACCGTAGAAGGTCTCGTATTTATAAATGGAGGTCTAAGAAGACCTTCTCTCAGAATAATAGGCAGTGAAAAGTCTCTCATTTAGAAGATACGTCCTCAGAAGATCTCCTATTTACAATCAAAGATCATAGCTGGTTTCGTATCTACTCAAGGTCTCCGAGTGGAGTGGCTGCCAGCACGGCAGTTACGCATTCTAAACCTAATCTATCTACTACAAATACGAAACCATCTATGATATCTGATTGCAAATAGGAGATCTTCTGAGGACGTATTAGAGATCATATAAGGTTCCGTATTTGTAGTAGGTCGCCTAGGAAGCCAATCTATCAGAAAAGGAGGACTTTGAAGGTCTCCCATTTAGAATAGAAGTCCACCTATTAGCAATAAGAGGCTTTGGATAGTCTCATCTTTAGAATAGAAAGCCTCATAAAGTCTCCTGCTTACAAAGGAGACCTCAAAAGATCTACTTTTTAGAATAGAATACCTCAGAAAGTTTTCTATTTACATTCAAAAACCGTAGAAGGTCTCGTATTTGTAAATGGAGGGGTCTAAGAAGCCCTTCTCTCAGAATAATAGGCATTGAAAAGTCTCTCATTTAGAAGATACGTCCTCAGAAGATCTCCTATTTACAATCAGAGATCATAGCTGGTTTCGTATCTACTACACGTACCTATCTACTCAAGGTCTCCGAGTGGAGTGGCTGCCAGCACGGCAGTTACGCATTCTAAACCTAATCTATCTACTACAAATACGAAACCATCTATGATATCTGATTGCAAATAGGAGATCTTCTGAGGACGTATTAGAGATCATATAAGGTTCCGTATTTGTAGTAGGTCGCCTAGGAAGCCATTCTATCAGAAAAGGAGGACTTTGAAGGTCTCCCATTTAGAATAGAAGTCGTCCTATTACCAATAAGAGGCTTTAGGTCTCACATTTAGAATAGAAAGCCTCATAAAGTCTCCTGCTTACAAAAGGGAGCCTTAGAAGACCTACTTTTTAGAATAGAAGACCTCAGCAAGTTTTCTACTTACATTCAAAAACCGTAGAAGGTCTCATATTTCTAAAGGGAGGGGTCTAAGAAGCCCTTCTCTCAGAATAATAGGCATTAAAAGGTCTCTCAATTAGAAGATACGTCTTTAGAAGATCTCCTATTTGCAATCAGAGATCATAGCTGGTTTCGTACCTACTACACGTACGTATCAACTCAAGGTCTCCGAGTGGAGTGGCTGCCAGCACGGCAGTTACGCATTCTAAACCTAACCTATCTACTACAAATACGAAACAATCTACGAGTATGATCTCTGATTGCAAATAGGAGGTCTTTCGAGGACGTATCTGCTAAATGAGAGACCTTAGGCTAAAGGCCCTTCTATCAGAATAAGAGGACTTTGAAGGTCTCCCATTTAGAATATAACTCCCCATAAGGTCTCCTATTAGCAATAAGACGCCGTAGAAGGTTTCGTATTTATAATAGGAAAGCTATGAACTCCTTCTTTCATAAAAAGGGCCTTAAAATATTTCCCATTTATGATAGAAGGTCCTATTCACAATAAAGAGACCTTAGAAGGTCTGTCATTTATAATATAAGGTCTCGTATTTATAATAGGATGCCTATGAATGAATTCCATTGGAATGAGAGGCATCAGAAGCTCTCCTATTCGCAATCAGAGGCCATAAAAAGTTTAGTATTTGCAGTAGGCGGCCTGTTTCAGAATAAGAGACCTTTGAAGATATTCTATTCAGATTAGGAGTCCCCAGAAGGTCTCTTATTTGCAATAAGAAGCATAAGAGGGACTTTAAGTAGGTGGTCCTTAAATTAGGTGGCTTTGGAGGGTCTTCTGTCAGAATACGAGGTCTCCTATTTGAAGTATAAGGGCCCAGAATGAATAATAGAGAGTTTTTCAAATAATAGGGCTCAGAAGATCTGCTATTTTGAATAGGAGGCCTTATAAGGTCTCGCATTTATAATAGTAGGCCTACGAAGGTCTCCTACCAGAACAGTAGGCCTTATAAGGTCTCCTTTTTAGAGTATGAGGCCCTAGTAGGTTTTCTATTTGCAATAGGAGTCCTCAGGAGGTCTCATATTTTCAAAAAGGGTCTAAAGAAGACCATATAAGAAAAAGAGGCCTTATGAGGGCATCTATTTAGAATAGGATGCATCAGAAGGTGTCCCATTCAGAATAGAGAGCTGTAGCAGGTGTTGTTTCGAATAAGAGGCATTGTAAGGATTTCTATTTAAAATATATATGTTCTTATAAGGCCTTATAAGGTCTCGTATTTGCAATAGTAGGCCTAAGAAGGTCTCCTATCAGAATAATTGGCCTTATAAGGTCTTCTAATTATATTAGGAGGTCTCACAAGATCTCTTATTTACAATTAGAGGCTTTAGAAGGTCTTCGATTTACAATAGGAGGTCCAAGAAGGGCTTATATGAAAAAGAGACATTAGAAGGTCTCCTTTTCAGAATATGAGGCCATAGGTCTTTTATTTGCAATAGGAGTCCCCAGAAGGTCTCATATTTTCAAAAAAAGTCTAAAGAAGGCCTTTTGTCAGAATAAGAGGTCTTATGGGGACTTCTATGGCATCAGAAGGTGTCCTATTCAGAATAAAAGGCTTTAGCAGGTGTTGTCTCGAATAAGAGGCATTGTAAGGTCTTCTATTTAAAATATATGTCCTCAGGAGGTATAATGTTTGCAATAAGGGGCTTTAGGGAGGTTCGTATTTAAAAAAGGATCCCTGAAAAATGTTCTAACCGAATAAGACGCCTTAGAAGATTTCCCGTTTAGAATAGAAGTCCTCAGAAGGTGTCCTATTCGCAACAAGAGACCATAGGAGAGCTCCTATTTATGAAAGAAGTCGTAAGAACTCCCTCTGTCGTCATCAGGACCAACGAAGGTCACCTATTTAGACTAGGAGGGCTTAGAAAATTTTCTATTTGCAATAAGAAGCTTTAGAAGATCTCATATTTATAACATGGGGCCTTAGAGGTCTTATAAGGACATAGGAGAATATAAAGCAGCAGAGGGTCTTCTATTTGCAATACTAATCCTTAGAAGGTTTCATATTTTCAGTAGGAGGTTGAAAGAATGTTTTCCATATCAGAATAAAATGCCTTAGAGGGGTTTCTATTAGAATTAGGTGTTATATTTAGAAAAGGTGGCATCAGACATCGTCTGTGTAGAAAAGTAGGTCTTCTATCAGAATAGGATACCTTAAAAGCTGTTCTGATTAGAATAAAATGCCTCAGCAGGTCACCTAATTGTAGGAGGAGGCCATAGAAGAACAAGTATTTATAATAGGAGGCTAAAGAAGGCCTACTATCAGAATAAAATGTCTTAGAATGGATGCTATTTAGAAAAGAGGGCCTCAAAAGGTCCCCTATGTGCAATTACAGGCCATAAAATGCCTCGTATTTATAATATAGGGCCTCAAAAGGTTGCCTATTTGTAACCACAGGCCGTAGAAGATCTCGTATTTATAATAGGAGACCTCGGAAAGTCTTTTATTCTAAATAAGAGGCCTTAAAAGGGCTCCAATTTAAAATAGAAGGTCTCAGAAGGGCTCCTGTATATAAAAAGGTTTCCTATTTGCAACCACAGGTCGTAGAAGATCTCGTATTTATAATAGGAGGCCTCAAAAAGGCCGTAGAAGATCTCGTATTTGTAATAGGAGATCTCGGAAAGTCTTCTATTTTGAATAAGAGGCCTTAAAAGGGCTCCTATTTAAAATAGAAGATCTCAGAAGGGCTCCTGTATGCAATACAGGCCGTAGAAAGCCTGGTGTATATAATAGGAGTCTTCTATTCTTAATAAGAGGCCTTAAAAGGGTTCCTATTTAAAATAGAAGGTATACTGTTTGCAATAAGATGCCTTAAAGGTCTGATATTTATAATAGAAAGCCTAACAAGACATTATATTATAATAAGATGTTTTATAGGGCTCTAAAAGGTCTCCTGTTTTCAATAGAAGTCCTCAGAAGGTGTCTTATTTGTGATCAGAGGTAATAGAAGGTCTTCTTTTTAGAGCAGGAGGTCTTAGAAGGACTTTTTACAAACAAGAGGTCTCCGCAGGTTCCCTATTTTTAATAGGAGGACCTTCTATTTAATAAGAGCCCTAATAAGGCTTCAAAAGGGGTTCCTGTTTTCAATATAAGGCCTCAGAAGGTTTCAGAGGTCATAGAAAGTCTTCTATTTAGAGTAGGAGGTCTTAGAAGGACTTTTTAAAAAGAAGAGGCCTCAGAAGGTCTCCTATTTTTAATAGGAGGTCTATTTAAGGTCTTCTATTAAGGGCTTTTATTAGAATAAGAGGTTTTTTTATTGAGCCTAGGACGCATTAGAAGGTCTCCTATTTGTAATAGGAGGTCTTAGAAGAAATGTCCATTAAGATAAATTCGTATTTAATTAGCAAAGACACAAATGAATCTAGCGAAGACACATATCACTCTAGCGGAGACACAAAACACTCCGTAAACGCTTTTGCTAACAGCGCGTTAGCAGAGCACTGTTAATGTTAACAGAGCTATTCAAAAATGGTTTACTTTGTTAAAAATATCTTTTTTTTAGGGTATTTACGGAAAATTCTGCCGGGACAGCATGGATACCATTCGAAAGCTTATCGTGATAGCTATCCCCTGCGCTAATAAAATATTTAATAAATATTGTCCGATGTCGCGATATTTACTGTTTTTGGGATAACCTCTGCAGTAAGGATAATTATTTTGACCACAGATCCACAGATAATAAGGAAAATTCTGCCGGGACAACATGGATACCATTGGAAAGCTTATCGAGACAGGGGATAACTGATATGTGGTCAAAATAATAATCCTTATTGCAGGGGATAGCTGTCTCGATAAGCTTTCTAATGGTACCCATGTTTTCCCGGCAGAATTTTCCGTAAATGCCCTAAAAAAGATATTTTTTACAAAGAAAACAATTTTTGAATGAACAGTGCTCTGCTAATGCGCTGTTAGCAAAAGCGTTAACAGAGCCCTTTGTGTCTCCGCTACATTGATTTGTGTCTTCGCTAGTTAAATACGAATTTATCTTAAGGGACATTTAGAAGAACTTATATTAATATAAAACACCTTAGAAGATCGTTTATTCGACTTAGAGACCTTACGAAGACTTCTCTTTAGAATAAGAGGCCACAGAAGGTGTACGATTTTAAATAGGAAGCCTTAGGATGTTATTTATTATAAAAGGTGAGATGTCTCAGAAGGTCTCCTTTACAAGGACTTCGGCTATAATAAGAGGCCTTAGATGGTGTTTTGTTACAATAAGAGGTCTTGTTTTACGAATAGGGAGCTTTAGTATGTATCCTATTTAGAATAGAATAAGATTCCACAGAAGATCTTTTAGAAGACTTTCTATTAGACTAAGATGCCTTGAAGGTCTTTTGTTAGAAGATATTACCTAATAAGGTCTTCTATATAGAATAAGAGGTCTTAGGAAATCATTTTTACGAATAAGAATTCTGAACAGGTCTTATATTTAGAATAAGAAGCCTCCGAAAGTCTTCATTTTTAAATATAAGACTTGATAATGTCTCTTATTGAAAAACAATTGCAATGAAGGTCTTCTATGAAGAATGAAGACTTCAGAGGACCACATTGGCATTGAAAGTTGTGCAATGTAGAATTGGAGGCCTTGGAACATTTTTTATTTAAAGCTGGATACCATATTAAGCCTTATTATTCTCATTCATTCGAATATGAGGTCTCACAAGGTCACCGTTGTAGAATAGGAAGTCTCAAAAATGCTTATATTTAGAATAGTAGGCCTCAGAAGGTCTCCTATGTAGAATAGCAGCCCTCTGAAGGTCTCCTATTTATAATATAAGGTTTCCGAAGATCTCCTACTTAAAACAGGAGACCATATTAAGCCTTATAATTCTCATTCACTTCAAATCAGAATTAATACAAAGCCTTTACACCAGTTCCAATACCACTGATACACCCCAAGCTTATCTTCTTGGCCCCATTAACCAAATTTTTCTTTCCGTGTAATTTATGCTAAAGCATGCAAAACCCTTACTAATGATCTTTGTACAAAAAAAAAAAAAAATAGAAACACAAACCTTGATGTCTCATTTATAGCATAAATTGATCGATGCCTTTTTGATATTTTTCAAATCATTGTTCTTTTTTTTTACTTTTTGTAGAGAAGGCCTTTAGCTAAGAGGAGGGTTCAATATTCGATTTAAATTATCAAATGTTTTGCACAAAAAAAAAACCAAGAAACCAAACTATGAAAGAATCTGTCGGCAGAACAGACATGCCAAATCAACTCTGACATCAATAGAAATTCAAATGATCGTCACAGCAAATTCAATCAAACACTTTACATTACGGGCTTTTTTTAAGCTGCCGCCGTGCCGTCATCATCGCCATCATCATCATCTCAGTCTCGTCTTCATCTTCTCGTTGTCATTCAAGAGTAGAGGATTAACATTTGACGGAAATTAACATTTTTGTTTCTCCTCTCAACACAACGTCGATGAGATTTGTGTTTGCCAAAGAAGGCAGCCAACATCGATTTTGTCACACATGTTCCCAGACAGACAGCTGTGCGGGTCGCATACTTTGTTGGCTGTCTAGCTGGCTGGCTGCTTGGTTGATTGGTTCGGTTTGTTAGGTTATTGGTGTTGCAGCCCATACCTCTGCCGCCTTCTTGTTGTTAAAGACAGGTTCTGCTTGTTTTGTTTTATTTTTTCGGTGTGATTTTAAATCGGCGCTTAATCACGTTTTGCCAAATTGAAAGAGACAAACCGAAAGCAAAACCATAAGAAGCTGCTGATGATGGAGATGAAAAAGTATTGGTTATGAAAATTAAAATTCCATTTTTTTTTCTGGTGTACTCACTCACATATGATTTGGGTTGCTTATTTGGCAGACAGCTGGGTAATATTTTGTTTTTTTTTTTGTTGGTGAGGAGGCACTGTGTTTCGATAGGGGTCTCCTAATGAAAATAGAAGAATTTAAAAGGTTTAGTGTAGAAGGCCTCAGAAGGTCTCCAGATAGAATAGGAGGGATCGGAAGGTTTCCTGCTTAGGAAAGAAGCCTCAAAAGGTCTACTATTTAGAATAGGAGGTCTCACAAGGTCTGGTATGTAGAATAGGAGGCGTCTGAGGGTCTACCAGATAGAAAAGAAGAGACCCGAATATCTCCTATTTAGAATAAGAGGCCTCAGAAGGTCTGCTATTAAGAATAGGAGCCTCAGAAGGTATCCTATTCTAAATAAAAGGTCACATATGTAGAATAGTAGGCTTCAGAAGGCGTAAGAGGGTCTTCTTTTTAGTGTAGTAGGCTACAGAAAGTCTCCTATTTGGAATATATGGCCTCACAAGGTCTGCTATTTACAATGGAAGGTCCCAGAAAGTCTACTATTTAGAATTTGAGGGTTCCAAAGATCTCCTCTTTAGAGTAAAGGGCCTCAGAGGATCTCCCATTTTGAATATGATGCATTAGAAGGTTTCGTACATAGAATAAGAGACCTCAGAAGGTCTCCTAATTAGAATAAAAAGTCTGACAAGGTCTTCTATTTAAAATAGAGAACTCAGAAAGTCTTCAATTTAAAATAACAGACCAAATTTAGAATAGTAGGCCTCAGAAGGTCTTCTAGTTAAAATAGAAGTCATAAAAAGGTCTTCAGAAGGTCTCCTATTTCGAAAAGGTGGCCTCAGAAGGTTTTCTATTTAGAATAGGAGGCCTCAGAAGGTGTCATAATTAGCATAGGAGGCCTCAGAAGCTCTCCTATTTAGAATAGGAGGCCTCAGAAGGTGTCATAATTAGAATAGGAGGTCTCAGAAGGTTTTCTAAGCCTCAGAAGGGTTTCTTTTTAGAATAGGAGGCCTCAGAAGGTGTCATATTTCGAATATGAGACGTCAGAAGGTTTTCTATTTAAAATAGGAGGCCTCAAAAGGTGTCATAATTAGCATAGGAGGCCTCAGAAGCTCTCCTATTTAGAATAGGAGGCCTCAGAAGGGTTTCTATTTAGAATAGGAGGCCTCAGAAGGTGTCATAAATAGAATAGGAGGTCTCAGAAGGTTTTCTAAGCCTCAGAAGGGTTTCTATTTAGAATAGGAGGCCTCAGAATGTGTCCTATTTGGAATATGAGGCCTCAGAAAGGTGTCATAATTAAAATAGGAGGTCTCAGAAGGTTTTCTATTTAGAATAGGAGGCCTCAGAAGGTGTCATGATTAGAATAGGAGGCCTCAGAAGGTGTCATAATTAGAAAAGGAGGCCTCAGAAGGTGTCATAATTAGAATAGGAGGCCTCAGAAGCACTCCTATTTATAATATGAGGCCTCAGACGGGTTTCTATTTAGAATAGGAGGCCTCAGAATGTGTCCTATTTGGAATATGAGGCCTCAGAAGGTGTCATAATTAGAATAGGAGGTCTCAGAAGGTTTTCTATTTAGAATAGGAGGCCTCAGAAGGTGTCATAATTAGAATAGGAGGCCTCAGAAGGTTTTCTATTTAAAATAGGAGGCCGCAGAAGGTGTCCTATTTGGAATATGAGGCCTCAGAAGGTGTCATAATTAGAATAGAAGGCCTCAGAAGGGTTTCTATTTAGAATAGGAGGCCTCAGAAGGTGTCCTTTTTGGAATATGATGCCTCAGAAGGTGTCCTATTTGGAATATGGTGCCTCAGAAGGGTTTCTATTTAGAATAGGAGGCCTCAGAAGGGTTTCTATTTAGATACGGAGGCCTCACAAGGAATATGAGGCCTCAGAAGGGTTTCTATTTAGATACGGAGGCCTCACAAGGTGTCCTATTTGGAATATGAGGCCTCAGATGGTGTCATAATTAGAATAGGAGGTCTCAGAAGGTTTTCTATTTAGAATAGGAGGCCTCAGAAGGTGTCATAATTAAAATGGGAGGTCTCAGAAGCTCTCCTATTTAGAAAAGGAGGCCTCAGAAGGGTCTCTATTTAGAATAGGAGGCCTCAGAATGTGTCCTATTTGGAATAAGAGGCCTCAGAATGTGTCCTATTTGGAATATGAGGCCTCAGAAGGTGTCATAATTAGAATAGGAGGCCTCAGAAGCTCTCCTATTTAGAATAGGAGACCTCAAAATGTGTCCTATTTGAAATATGAGGCCTCAGAAGGTGTCATAATTAGAATAGGAGGTCTCAGAAGGTTTTGTGTTTAGAATAGGAGGCCTCAGAAGGGTTTCCATTAGAATAGGAAGCCTCAGAAGGGTTTCTACTTAGAATAGGAGGCCTCAGAACGGTTTCTATTTGGAATAGGAGGCCTCAGAATTGTCCTATTTGGAATATGAGGCCTCAGAAGGTGTCAAAATTAGAATAGGAGGACTCAGAAGGGTTTCTATTTAAAATAGGAGGCCTCAGAAGGTGTCGTATTTGGAATATGAGGCCTCAGAAGGTGTCATAATTAGAATAGGAGGTCTCAGAAGGGTTTTTTTTAGAATAGAATGCCTCAGAAGCTCTCCTATTTAGAATAGGAGGCCTCAAAAGGTGTCATAATTATAATAGAAGGCCTCAGAAGGGTTTCTATTTAGAATAGGAGGCCTCAGAAGGTGTCCTATTTGGAATATGAGGCCGCAGAAGGTGTCATAATTAGAATAGGAGGCCTCAGAAGGTTTTTTTTTAGAATAGAATGCCTCAGAAGCTCTCCTATTTAGAATAGGAGGCCTCAAAAGGTGTCATGTTTAGAATAGAAGGCCTCAGAAGCTCTCCTATTTTGAATAGGAGGCCTCAGAAGTGTTTCTGTTTAGAATAGGAGGCCTCAGAAGGTGTGATAATTAGAATAGGAGGCCTCAGAAGTTTTTTTTTAGAATAGAATGCCTCAGAAGCTCTCCTATTTAGAATAGCAGGTGTCATGTTTAGAATAGAAGGCCTCAGAAGCTCTCCTCTTTAGAAAAGGAGGCCTCAGAAGGGTTTCTATTTAGAATAGGAGGCCTCAGAAGCTCTCCTATTTAGAATAGGAGGCCTCAGAAGGTGTCATGTTAAGAATAGAAGGCCTCAGAAGCTCTCCTATTTAGAATAGGAGGCCTCAGAAGGTTTTTTAGAATAGAATGCCTCAGAAGCTCTCCTATTTAGAATAGGAGGTCTCAGAAGGTGTCATGAAGGCCTCAGAAGCTCTCCTATTTAAAATAGTAGGCCTCAGAATGGTTTCTATTTAGGATAGGAGGCCTCAGAAGGTGTCCTATTTGGAATATGAGGCCTCAGAAGGTGTTATAATTTGAATAGGAGGCCTCAGAAGGTTTTTTTTAGAATAGAATGTCTCAGAAGCTCTCCTATTTAGAATAGGTGGCCTCAGAAGGTGTCATGTTTAGAATCGAAGTCCTCAGAAGCTCTCCTATTTAGAATAGGAGGCCTTAGAATGGTTTCTATTTAGAATAGGAGGCCTCAGAAGGTGTCCTATTTGGAATATGAGGCCTCAGAAGGTGTCATAATTAGAATAGGAGGCCTCAGAAGGTTTTTTTAGAATAGAATGCCTCAGAAGCTCTCCTATTTAGAATAGGAGGCCTCAGAAGGTTTTTTTAGAATAGAATGCCTCAGAAGCTCTCCTATTTAGAATAGGGGGCCTCAGAAGGTGTCATGTTTAAAATAGATGGCCGCAGAAGCTCTCCTATTTAGAATAGGAGGCTTCAGAACGGTTTCTATTTAGAATAGGAGGCCTCAGAATAGGAGGCCCCAGACGGTTTGTTTTAGAATAGAATGCCTCAGAAGCTCTCCTATTTAGAATAGGAGGCCTCAGAAGGTGTCATGTTTAGAATAGAAGGCCTCAGAAGCTCTCCTATTTTGAATAGGAGGCATCAGAAGGGTTTCTATTTAGAATAGCAGGCCTCAGAAAGTGTGATAATTAGAATAGGAGGCCTCAAAAGGTTTTTTTAGAATATAATGCCTCAGAAGCTCTCCTATTTAGAATAGAAGGCCTCAGAAGGTGTCATGCTTAGAATAGAAGGCCTCAGAAGCTCTCCTATTTAGAATAGGAGGCCTCAGAAGGTTTCCTATTTGGAATATGAAGCCTCAGAAGTTGTCATGTTTAGAATAGAAGGCCTCAGAAGCTCTCCTACTTAGAATAGGAGGCCTCAGAACGGCTTCTATTTAGAATAGGAGGCCTCAGAAGGTGTCCTATTTGGAATATGAGGCCTCAGAAGGTGTCATGTTTAGAATAGAAGGCCTCAGAAGCTCTCATATTTAGAATAGGAGGCCTCAGAAGGTGTCCTATTTGGAATATGAGGCCTCAGAAGGGTTTCTTTTTAGATTAGGAGTCCTCAGAAGGTGTCCTATTTGGAATATGAGGCCTCAGAAGGTGTCCTATTTGGAATATGAGGCCTCAGAAGGTGTAATAATTAGAATAGAAGGCCTCAGAAGGGTTTCTATTTAGAATAGGAGGCCTCAGAAGGTGTCCTATTTGGAATATGAGGCCTCAGAAGGGTTTCTATTTATAATAGGAGGCCTCAGAATGTGTCCTATTTCGAATATGAGGCCTCAGAAGGTGTCATAATTAGAATAGGAGGCCGCAAAAGGTTTTCTATTTAGAATAGGATGCCTCAGAATGTGTCCTATTTGGAATATGAGGCCTCAGATAGTGACATAATTAGAATAGGATGTCTCAGAAGATTTTCTATTTAGAATAGGAGGCTTCAGAACGTGTCCTGTTTGGAATATGATGCCTCAGATGGTGTCATAATTAGAATAGGAGGCCTCAGAAGCTCTCCTATTTAGAATAGAAGGCCTCAGAAGGTGTCGTAATTAGAATAGGGGACCTCAGAAGGTGTTCCATTTGGAATAGGAGGCCTCAGAAGATGTCATGTTTAGAATAGAAAGCCTCAGAAAGTTTTCTATTTAGAATAGGGTGCATCAGAAAGTGTTCTATTTGGAAAAGGGGGCCTCAGAAGTTGTATATTTAAAATAGGAGGCCTTAGAAGGTGCCATAATTAGAATATGAGGCCTCAGAAGATTTTCTATTTAGAATAGAAGGCCTCAAAAGGTCTCCCAATTACAATTGGAGGGTTTATGTCTTAGGATACTTACTTTGGAATATCTTTTAATGAATATCAGAATCTCAAAAATTTGATTCCAATACAACACCACTGTGCAACGCATCAAACCCCACTTAAAACTTGTTTTAAATTATTTTCGTGTTACCATTGCAAGTCTTTTTTGAGAGAGAGAGAAGAAGCAGAAGAAATTAAATATCATTTTTTAAGCGATGAAAAGAAAACAATGTGGATACAAAAGCTCCAAAAGCAGCTGCTGAAGGTTAAATTGGTAATTAAAATAATATTAACAAACAATATATGGACAAATAAAACAAAAACAACAGCAACAACAACCATAACCATAACCCGAATCAAAGATAATAAAACGTTAACACCTCTACGAAATTGGGATTATTAATTTTACAAGCCGGACTTTTTATGGTTCAAGCTTGTTAAATTTTATGGTTTTGGGGCGGTAGTGAGATAATTGGATAAGTTCATAAATGGCTCGATATTAATCATCAGCCAGGGATTTGAATACGAATGCGAGTGAAAAAATAATGAATGAAATATTCTTGGTGGTTTTTTGAAGTTTATTAAGGCACGTTTCACCACTTAAAAGACACTTTTCTCTTGGTAGAACTAAAAGGGCTAGGTGGATGGATTGGCAGGCAACACGTACTTCCATCCAATGCCCTAAACATTATCATAAAGAAATTAATAATTCCAGAGGCATAGGCATAGCATTTTAATTATGCGGACGATGGCTTCTTCTATCGTCGTGTTGCTGTAATGACGACTGATGAATTTCTTACGACGACGAATAAATAGTTTCTGTAATACTATTTGGCGCTCCGATGTGTAGTTAGTTCTCCATTTTCATACATCAGAAGCAGCAGCAGTAGCATTTGGAATTAACATTGAGGAATGGCAAAGCTGCCTCCCAACCCTTCCCCCCTTGCATGATATCCTCCATGCTCCCATAATGTTAATGTTTTTTAGAATGCAGTTTGGGATTATTGTGAATTAACCCCCCTCTATGCTTTAGCAACACAAAAGTTGTTGCCGTTGTTGGCGTTTTTTGTTCGTTTCAGCCTGCCTGCCTTTCTGCTGTTGTAAATGGAAATTTGTTTTTATTAAATTATGCGCAACGCCAGACGTTATGGCGTGAAAAATTAAAAATTATTCTTCCTTCAGTTTTATTCACTACTGCCTGCTTGCGTTGTATGGACAGAGATATATGAACGCCTTGCACCAGAAGACCTACGGAGGGAATTCATGGAGAGCAGTAATTGTAAAACCATTTCCAAGCGGGAAGAAGGGTAAACGAAGTAAAAAGAGTAGTCCCATTCAGATTTAGACATTTCTACACGTTTCCTTACAAAAAAGGAAATTATTTCCTCCATCGAGGAGGGCATAACAATGGTTTGTCTTCTTCCAGTACTTTGTACGTACATCATAAGTTGGGGCCACAAGGAGAAACGGGAACATTAAGGCAAAACTAAATGAATCATTGAATAATTTCATGGAATAAAAAATTCCCTAAATGAAAGTCTCTCTCGTTTTTCGTTTGTTTTTGATTGCAAGGAATTTTTATGAACTATTTAGGGATTGTTGAAACTAAGAAGCTGTGGATGTTGCTCGTAATTAGATGGGTGGTTGGGGCAGATGGTAGGGAGCCTAAACGGAGATTTGTCTAATGACAGACAATAAAAAAGTAAGGAGTATTAGGGAGCGAAAAAACTTGGGGGATATAAATGAAAATGTAATTTGGCAAATTATTAGCTTTGCTCTGCTTCTCCATTTGCTAGCAATGCAAAATGTTATGGTAGGTCTTCTTACGAAAGACCTGTGGTTCTTCTTATAAAAAACGGAAGATTTGCTTGAGATAGGACCTAAAGAAGTACGCTTTCTTTGAGAAAGGGTCTGACCAAGTACCCTTTCTTTGAGAAAGGGTCTAACGAAGTACCCTTTCTTTGAGAAAGGGTCTTGCGAAGTACCCTATCTTTGAGAAAGGGTCTAACGAAGCGCCCTTTCTTTAAGAAAGGGTCTAACGAAGTACCCTTTCTTTAAGAAAGGGTCTAACGAAGTACCCATTCTTTGAGAAAGGGTCTAACAAAGTACCCTTTCTTTGAGAAAGGGTCGAACGAAGCACCCTATATTTGAGAAAGGGTCTAACAAAACACCCTATATTTGAGAAAGGGTCTAACAAAGTACCCTTTCTTTGAGAAAGGGTCTAACGAAGTACCCTTTCTTTGAGAAAGGGTTTAACGAAGTACTCTTTCTTTGAGAAAGGGTCTAACGAAGTACCCTTTCTTTAAGAAAGGGTCTAACGAAGTACCCTTTCTTTAAGAAAGTATCTAAGGAAGTACCCATTCTTTGAGAAAGGGTCTAACAAAGTACCCTTTCTTTGAGAAAGGGTCGAACGAAGCACCCTATATTTGAGAAAGGGTCTAACGAAGTTCCCTTTCTTTGAGAAAGGGTCTAACGAAGTATCCTTTCTTTGAGAAAGGGCATAACGAAGTACCCTTTCTTTGAGAAAGGGACTAACGAAGTACCCTTTCTTCGAGAAAGGGTCTAACGAAGTACCCTTTCTTCGAGAAAGGGTCTAACGAAGTACCTTTTCTTTGAGAAAGGGTCTAACGAAGTACCCTTTCTTGGAGAAAGCGTCTAACAAAGTACCCTTTCTTTGAGAAAGGGTCTTACGAAGTACCCTATCTTTGAGAAAGGGTCTAACGAAGTACCCTTTCTTTGAGGAAGGGTCTAACAAAATACCCTTTCTTTGAGAAAGGGTCTTAAGAAGTACCCTTTATTTGAGAAAGGGTCTATAGAAGCACTCTCTCTTTCAGAAAGGATCTATAAAAGCACAGTTGCTTTCAGACCTCTTATATAAGATTGGTGGTTCTTTTAAATAATGTCTCTAAGTTTTCTATGAGGATGATTTTCTGTAAAACGTCAGTTGGTTTTCGTATAGAAGATGAGTATATTTCTTGTAGGTCAGCAGGTCGTCTACGACCAGATTTTCTTGTAGAAGGTCAATATATAGTCTTTTTATTGAAATCCGTTAGGTCTTCTTATAGAAGGAGGCCTCTGAAGGTCTCCTATGTAGAATGGAGGCCTCGAAGAATCTCACATTTAGAATAGAAGGCCTCAGAAGGTGTCCTATTTAAAATAGGAGCCCTCGTATGGTCTCCTATGTAGAAAGGAGACCTCGAAATGTGTCCTATGTAGAATAGGAGGTATCAAAAGGTGTCCTTTGTTATATATGAGCCCGAAAGAGTATGCCGCGGCGATATGTATGGAAAGGAAACCCTCGCTTTTCTGCTTCCCGACATTTTACTGAGCAAAAAAGTCCACAAGACCATATGTCTACGGTGAAAATCGAGCCTCCCGATTTTGAAGTTTTTTATCCACGTTTTTTGGATATTTTGGCATATAACAGCCAAACCATTGAAACTATCGATCCAAGACTAAGATCGAAAATCTCAATGGTTTGGCTGTTATATGCCAAAATATCCAAAAAACGTGGATAAAAAACTTCAAAATCGGGATGCTCGATTTTCACCGTAGACATATGGTCTTGTGGACTTTTTTGCTCAGTAAAATGCCAGGAAGCAGAAACGCGAGTGTTTTCCTTTCCAAACATAGCGCTCCGGCTACTCTTTCGGCCTCCTATATTACAAAGGTCACCTTTTGAGACCCCCTATTCCACATAGGACACATTTCGAGGTCTCCTTTCTACATATGAGGTCTTCCGAGGGCTCCTATTTTAAAAAGGACAGCTTCTGAGGCCTTCTATTCTAAATGTGAGACCTTTCGAGGTCTCCATTTTACATAAAAAGACTTACTATAGACCTTCTACAAGAAAATCTGGTCATCTATTAGACGACCTGTTGACCTACAAGAAATATATACAACTTCTATGCCAACTGACCTTTTATAGAAAGTCATCCTCACAGATAACTTAGAGACCATATTTAAAAGAACAAAAAGAACAAAAATTGTAGGCAAGACAATAATTAAGAACTCTTTGGTACATCGCAAAAGTATTGGAACGCTTCTTTAGGCAGTTTTCGCGGAAGGTCTCCTGGTTAGAATAAAAGTCCTCAGAATGTTCCCCATGTGGAATAGGAGTTCTCACAAGGTCTCCTGTTTATAATAGGAGCTCGTAGAAGGTCTGTTATATAAGGCCAAATGTCTCATTTTTAGAATAGGAGACCTCACAAAAAGTATGCTATTTTGAATTAGAGGCCTTAGGAGTATATAGAGTCCTTTAAAGGTTCCTTGTAAAAAGTGCTTAATCTTTTTATGATTTTGCGGTAAATATTTTGTGTAAATATTTCGAAACTTTTTATACCCTCAGCCTTTAGGCTAGAAAGGGTATATACACTTTCATACGGGCAAAATGTGCCTCATCGAAATAATGGTTTTAGACCCCAAGTATGTTTGGACGAAATGTGTTTCAGACAATTTGGAGTTGATTTAGCAATGTCCGTCCGTCTGTCTGTCTGTCGGTCTGTCTGGCTGGCTGGTGCGCACGATAACTCTCGAACAAATGAACCGATTCGGTTCAAGTTTTGGCTTTCGTAATATTTTGTCCAAACTTAGTTTAAGTTCCGGTACCTTCCCCACAAATGTTCCAAAATGTTCGGAAAATTTGTGGGCATGATAATTCTTGAAAGGAGTAACAGATTTGGTCCATACTTTGCACATCGTGAAATTTCTACCAGACTTAGATGAGGTTCCAATATGGACTCAATCGACCCACTCCTTCGGGTACCTCCCACACAAAATTTCGGATAAGTTCAGTTTAGGACCTGCTCTCGAATCGCTTTGATTTTTGTTGCAGCAACTTGTGTTCACTTCCCCCCATACGACGGTACAAGTTTCAGCAGGGGCAAGTCCATACTTCCTGAGAAAATGGCCGGAAAGTTGCAAAAAGCCCCTTTGACACCGTGTGTAGTGGTTGGAGCGGAAGATAACTCTCGAACGGATCTGTCGATTCGGTCCAAAATTTGGCCTTCGTTATATTTTATCAAAACATAGTCTTAATTCGAAGATGGGCTATATCGGTCCACTCCTTCAGGTACCTCCCCCACAAAACTTCAAAAATGTTCGGAAAAATTTTGCGCACGATAACTCTTGAAGGAAGTGACCGATGTAATCTATACTTTGCACATCCTAATATATCTACCAGATATAGATCAGGTATGGACTATATTTGTCTACTTCTTCAGGTACCTCTCACACATAATTTCGGATAAGTTCACTTTAAGACCTGCTCTCGAATCACTTTGATTTTTCTTGAAGCGATTTGCATTCACTACCTCCATTACGACGGTAAAAGGTTTTTCAGGGGCAAGTCCATATTTCTTGGGAAAATAGCCCGAAAGGTTTAAAAAACCCCTATGTCACCATATGTGGCGGTCGGAGAGAACGTAACTCTCGAACTGTTCAACCGATTTGGTCCAACCTTTGGTCTTCGTCATATTATATCCAAACATAGTTTCATGGGCAATACCGGTCCACAACTTTCGGTACTTCTCCCAAATATTTAAAAAATGTCACTAAAATGCTAGGACGATATCACTTGAATGGGGCAACCAATTTGGTCCAAACTTCGGATCTCCTAATATTTTTTCAAAATTTAGTTTAACTTCTAAAATGGCCCATATCGGTCCTCCCTAAGGGCACCTGCACTACAAAAGTTCAACATTTGTGTCTTAATGCACGTTATTCCTAATCCACATTTTAGTCGGCAAGTTCAAATGTCCAAAAACGGCCACAAATCTCTGAAGAGACCTTAAATACATTCGATCTGTCCGGAGGTTAAAGTTTCGCTTCACATTGGCTGAGGGTATATGGTAATATTCAAAAATGTTTTACAATTGTTGAAGTTGAGGTTCACCATTTAATAAGTCGCGAACTGTCAATATAATTTATATAATATGAATATATTTATATTAATTGAAGTGTGTTAGCCGGGGTCGCATAAAATGAACCATAACAAATAATTTATGTGGAAGCTGTGTTGGTGGTAATATTAAAAAATGGGTAAAAATGTGTTGAAGTTTACAAGTTTTTTTGTGTTCTTTCTTGACTTCTGGTAAAACCACGGAAAATTCAGACCTGAGCTCAAAGAAAGAATTGAAAAATACACCTTGGGCAACATGGTTCTAATGTATGACTTTTCGATATATACACTGCATCCCCCTAAAATCGATGCTGACATTTTGAAGTTTTGAAATCTGGGGTTTTTGAATTTTTCTTATAATTGGAGGGCGCAACCAGATAATTTCCCAAACTATTTATTGGATTGTAGAACTCGTGATTCCACTTCGTTTGATGTATATCTCATGAGTGTGCTTCATACAGCTCCCTAGTAATAAGAGTCCAAAGTCGAAATTTTAGTGCGCAAATTTTCTTTAAAAACCTATTTTTTGACTTCAAAATGTACAACTGTGACTCAGGTACCCTTGAACATCCACCAAAACGGCGGTTATAGATACCTTGAAAGTAGGAAATTCTGCAAAATTATATTTTGATGATTCCGCGCATTGAACCGCGATTTTCTTTGGTTATTTTTGCATAAATGGAAGCCTTCATACGCGATTATATTATTTTCTAAAACCGTGTGGCATAAATTACCGAGATTCTGGAGTAATATTCGTATTTCATATAAAATAGAATTTGGTAGCACATCCGCGGTTCTTGACGAATTTGTTTTAAATTTGTTATAATGACGTATTTTTTATAGGCGGTCACTGAAATCGGATGCGCCTTATAATCTTATGTACATCGCGCAATTTTTACCCACATAAAGGTTTTTTGAACAGTAAGATGCAGCTGACGGCACACATTGGCCGCTGAATGAAAAGTGGAAAAATCGCTACATATTGATAGAGATGCACTCGCTGTATCTGAAAAGCGCATGCGCCTTAACTGATTTTAACGAATTCGCGAATTATACGTTTTTTAACTTTTATGTTTTTTCTTTGGTTGTAATTTCAATATTACTTTCTATTTCATAATCTTATTGTTCATCAAAGTAAGAAAATACACTTTCGGGTTTGTCATCGCATTTTCCTTGAAGAAGTTTCAGCGAAGTCCGTCAGTCCTTGCATCGAAATTTAGCGAAAGAGTAGAATAACTCCCAAAAATGTTTTTTCTATTTTTCGTATTAAACAAAAAATATATTTTTGAAATAATATTCCAACAATAAGTTTTCGTCTTTTGTTGTTGCTGTAATATGGCAGTTATAAATCCTATCGTTAAACTTTTGGTCTCATATTTTTCTACGCGTTGTCTATAATCTGTACGTATTTTTAATTTATTTTTTCGAGTTTTATTTGGACTCTAAATTAGAATAAATTAAATTTACTCCAAGATTTTTTCAGTATTTCTTGATTTTCCGCGAAAATAGAAATACATTTAGTAAATATTTAGGCATCTACGGATAGATATTAAATGCTGTTAACGCTTTATATATACATTTTCTTATTACAGCAAAAATTGAATTTTTAAATATTTGTTCTTTATAAGGGAATAAAACCCCCCATAACTTTGGAGCGCAGCATCCAATTTTGTGAACGCGAACAGATTTGAAACCATGACTTTTTTCGTAATCTATGTTCCAAAAATTGCGGATGTGCTCGCAAAATTTTTTTAAAATTTCTTCCAATGGAATTGCAAAAGAAATTTGAAATTTACCATATATCTGTGGGCAAAGCCGACTGACACTTTTTTACTTGTTAACAATATTTTAAATTTTTTTCTTTACTGAAGATTTTTTTAATCTAATATAACCCTCATACCTAAATTTAATTTGTTTTTTTTCTTATTTCTTTCAGGAGCTCCATAAATGGAATAATCATAACGTTCAAGTCGTGGTAAGTTTCTATTTTTAATCTCACTTATTTATTTACCTAGAAAATTTATTCAAAAAATATTTTTACCACGATAAGTAGATTTATTTGAATTGTGAACCATAAAATTTGTTTAATGTTAGTATTTGTTTTTATTATTAATTTTTTAATATTGAATATCAATATTTTATTCAATGTTAAATATGTTAAGCCAGTTCTTTACCTTGACAAAGAGCGTGACATTTGTTTGGTGTGTCTTTTTATGCGGGAGACTCCATATGTTTATAAAATAAAAAAGAGAAGATGAAATGTAAGCAACCCAGGGGATCGTAGCTTAACGAACAAGACATAACATGTTATTTATCTCTCGCAAGGTTGTCTATACTTACCACAATTTACAGAAGATTCTACAGATCTTTATAAATTTTTTTGCCAAAAAAATAGTTTCTCTATAAGCACATTTGAAAAAGATTTCTTCTAAGAAAAACGTTCAAAGAATCTGCAGTCAATAGAAAACATGTCAATGATTTTCTAAAACCTCACATTATTCTCAATACAAAAGAATATCTTATTTAATCCAGAGTCCGAACGGCATGTCTTACGACATCATTTGAAGAGAAGTTTTTCTTGGTTGAAATACTCAGGAAAAGCAAGCCAACATTACAAGGAGAAAATGTTGATGTTCTGGTCAGAGATTGATCCGCAGACCTTCTGAGTTCAATGCGGACGTGCTCACCACACCATAAAAAGTATCAACGTCAGACATTTTGTTTTCAAAGGCAGTATCAGCTACGTTTGTGGTATCCTCTTATCGAGTAACATTTTTTAAGTTTAACTACACTTCAGTAATAAATCTATCCTATTTTAATATCTTTCCAAAAATTCCGAAACCCAACTGAACTTATTTTGAAAACGACCCAAAAACTTTGCCAATTATTCGCACCCATATTGGCAATATCTTTGAAGTCAAAAACAATTTCTTGACTTTAACTTTTCTTTTGTTGGTGGAAAACAAACAACAAAAGATTTAAAGGCGACATAATGGCTATAAGAAAAACAAAAAAAAAAAAAACAACAACAGAAACACACATGCAGTCAAGTGGAAAAATGTACTCGTCGTCGTATTTACTTCAATATTGTCGAAAAGAATTTTTAACTGATTTCGAAACCTGCCAAATACGAAACTCAACTAAAAAAAGTGTTGAGTGTTGTTTTCCTTCCACTTTACAATTCAGACATCCTATAAATTTGCCAATAACTGGGTCAATAATAGCTTAGAGAAGACAGTTGTTGCAGTTGGAGTTGGAAGGGGCGGACGGGCGTAAGAAAAATGCATACCTCGGCACAGCTAACAGCAGCAGCAGCAAATCGAAGTTGAACGGATAACGAACAACAACAATAAACTGCAATTACTGTTTTTGGCAAATGTTTTCAAATGTTCGGCAGGATGTAATTGGAGGGAGGGACGGACAGGCGGCCTAGCCAAGCAAACCATAAAATCCCAACAATTCAATATAATGGCTGTGAGTGTATGGGTGTATGTACGCTGCAGATTATTTTATTATCACCAAAAGTATGCAATTTTGTTGTTTTTTTTTTCTTTCTTCTTTTTGTTCGTAGGTTCAGTACAATATTTTTTTTGTGCTTAGCTTGCAGTTGAAGGAAGTACAATAGCTAGGGCTTAGCTAGTTAATGTTATGCTAGGGATAAAGCCCAAAAAATTTGTGCAATTTAGCGCGTCTTGTATTCAACGACAACAACACCACCACCAGCAGCAGCAGTAGGAACAGCAACATAGCCCACCACAAGCAATAACTGCATGAATAGCCAGCCCGAAAAGCAACAAATCTGCCATACAAAAACTATGTTGAAGTGTTGATGCCATCCATGTTGTAGCCTTAGCAGCCAGAACTGCTGCTGTTGATATCGTTGTTGCTGTTGTTGCTATTATTGTTGTATGTAAATACTACTATAATATTTATTATCACATCCTAGTACATTTCAACATACATATGTACGTACATTTTAGTCAATATATAGAGTATTTTAGGGTGGGTAGGGAATAAAGGAAAGATGTTAGTTGTGCAATCAAAGCCGTTACACATAAAAAATATTCTTAAAAAATCCACGACTATAGGGCTGATTTATAGATCATCAGCCCTCTAGGCGTGGATTTTTTAAGAATATTTGTTATGGACCATCAGTCCTGTATTCTTAAAAAATCCACGCCTAGAAGGCTGATGGTCCATAAAAAATATTCTTAAAAATTCACGCCTAGAAGGCTGATGGTCCATAAAAATATTCTTAAAAATTCACGCCTAAAGGGCTGACGGTCCATAAAAATATTCTAAAAAAATCCACGCCTAGGGCCTGATGGTCCATAAAAAATATTCTTAAAAAATCCACGCCTAGAGGGCTGATGGTCCATAAAAAATATTCTTAAAAAATCCACGCCTAGAGGGCTGATGGTCCATGAAAAAATATTCTTAAAAAATCCACGCCTAGAGGGCTGATGGTCCATGAAAAAATATTCTTAAAAAATCCACGCCTAGAGGGCTGATGGTCCATGAAAAAATATTCTTAAAAAATCCACGCCTAGAGGGCTGATGGTCCATGAAAAAATATTCTTAAAAAATCCACGCCTAGAGGGCTGATGGTCCATGAAAAAATATTCTTAAAAAATCCACGCCTAGAGGGCTGATGGTCCATGAAAAAATATTCTTAAAAAATCCACGCCTAGAGGGCTGATGGTCCATGAAAAATATTCTTATAAAATCCACGCCTAGAGGGCTGAAGGAAGGTCCATAAAAAATATTCTTAAAAAATCCACACCTAGAAGGATGATGGTCCATAAAAAATATTCTTAAAAAAATCCACGCCTAGAGGGCTGATGGTCCATAAAAAATATTCTTAAAAAAATCCACGCCTAGAGGGCTGATGGTCCATAAAAAATATTCTTAAAAAATCCACGCCTAGAGGGCTGATGGTCGCTGAAAAAAATATCCTTAAAAATCCACGCCTAGAGGGCTGATGGTCCATAAAAAATATTCTTAAAAAATCCACGTCTAGAGGGCTGATGGTCGCTGAAAAAAATATCCTTAAAAATCCACGCCTAGAGGGCTGATGGTCCATAAAAAATATTCTTAAAAAATCCACGCCTAGAGGGCTGATGGTCCATAAAAAATATTCTTAAAAAATCCACGCCTAGAGGGCTAATTGTCCATAAAAAAATATTCTTAAAAAATCCACGTCTAGAGGGCTGATGGTCCATAAGAAATATTCTTAAAAATTCCAAGCTTAGAGGGAGGTCTTCTATTCTGTAGAAACCTCCTACGGTGGTCTTCCATTCTATAGAAACCTCCTACGGTGATCTTCTATTCTATAGAAACCTCCTACGGAGGTCTTCTATTCTACAGAAACCTCCTACGGAGGTGTTCTATTCTATAGAAACCTCCTACGGAGGTGTTCTATCCTATAGAAACCTCCTACGGAGGTCTTCTATTCTATAGAAACCTCCTACGGAGGTGTTCTATCCTATAGAAACCTCCTACGGAGGTCTTCTATTCTATAGAAACCTCCTACGGAGGTCTTCTATTCTATAGAAACCTCCTACGGAGGTGTTCTATCCTATAGAAACCTCCTACGGAGGTGTTCTATCCTATAGAAACCTCCTACGGAGGTGTTCTATCCTATAGAAACCTCCTACGGAGGTCTTCTATTCTATAGAAACCTCCTACGGAGGTGTTCTATCCTATAGAAACCTCCTACGGAGGTCTTCTATTCTATAGAAACCTCCTACGGAGGTCTTCTATTCTATAGAAACCTCCTACGGAGGTGTTCTATCCTATAGAAACCTCCTACGGAGGTCTTCTATTCTATAGAAACCTCCTACGGAGGTGTTCTATCCTATAGAAACCTCCTACGGAGGTCTTCTATTCTATAGAAACCTCCTACGGAGGTCTTCTATTCTATAGAAACCTCCTACGGAGGTCTTCTATTCTATAGAAACCTCCTACGGAGGTCTTCTATTCTATAGAAACCTCCTACGGAGGTCTTCTATTCTATAGAAACCTCCTACGGAGGTCTTCTATTCTATAGAAACCTCCTACGGAGGTCTTCTATTCTATAGAAACCTCCTACGGAGGTCTTCTATTCTATAGAAACCTCCTACGGAGGTCTTCTATTCTATAGAAACCTCCTACGGAGGTCTTCTATTCTATAGAAACCTCCTACGGAGGTCTTCTATTCTATAGAAACCTCCTACGGAGGTCTTCTATTCTATAGAAACCTCCTACGGAGGTCTATAGAAACCTCCTACGGAGGTCTTCTATTCTATAGAAACCTCCTACGGAGGTCTTCTATTCTATAGAAACCTCCTACGGAGGTCTTCTATTCTATAGAAACCTCCTACGGAGGTCTTCTATTCTATAGAAACCTCCTACGGAGGTCTTCTATTTTATAGAAACCTCCTACGGAGGTCTTCTATTCTATAGAAACCTCCTACGGAGGTCTTCTATTCTATAGAAACCTCCTAAGGAGGTCTTCTATTCTATAGAAACCTCCTACGGAGGTGTTCTATTCTATAGAAACCTCCTAAGGAGGTCTTCTATTCTATAGAAACCTCCTACGGAGGTCTTCTATTCTATAGAAACCTCCTACGGAGGTCTTCTATTCTATAGAAAAAATATTCTTAAAAAATCCACGCCTAGAAGGCTAATGGTCCATAAAAAATATTCTTAAAAAATCCACGCCTAGAAGGCTAATGGTCCATAAAAAATATTCTTAAAAAATCCACGCCTAGAAGGCTGATGGTCCATGAAAAAAATATTCTTAAAAAAAGTTTACAGGAGAGCTGAAGGGAGTCTTTCTAGACGAGCCAAAGGCAGTCTTTGTAGATGAGCAACAGGGAGCCTTTATAGATGAGCAACATGGAATTGTTATAGGCTAACAAAAAGGAGCAAAGGGAGTCTTCTTAGACGACCGGAAGGGAGAAAAAGGGATCTATATGTGTTTTTTCTCATCTATGAACATTGTAGTTTCTGAATCCGCAAAATATTCCCAGCTGTAAGCTCCTTTCATTTGAAGTTGGTTCAAGAGCACCGTGATGTCGCCAGAGTTGAAAATATGATATAATCTGTTTTGGAAATCGAATTGCACCACGGTGGAGCCCAATCAACTCCATTATATAGTGCTAAAAATTTTATATTTGACGACCCTCCCTATTATGGTGATGTGCCGGCTCATAAAATTGTTCACATTTTGTATTTATTACATTTTTTCTGTATTCCTCCTGTTGTTGTTCTTGTTGTTGTATGTGTAAGTGAAGTTTCGTTTAGTTTTGGTTTGTAGTGTTGCTTTCATTGCTATTATTGTTGGCGTTGTTGTTGCTTTTGACTTGTATTATTGTAACATATGACCCATAAAAAGGTCAGCAGCTTTTTATTTAAACAAAGTTTAAGTTACAGCAACAAGAACAACAGCAACGGCAATCAAAATCATACAAATAAAATGAACAACAACAATGTAGCAGCCAGCGTCCACATTCGTAAAGGCCTAAGAAAAAGTCCCCAAAGAAGAGCTGTAAAATAGAACATAGAAAATGAACACAAAAAAAAAACACTGATGAAGAATGGGTGAAATAACCCGGCAAGTAGTTTTCTTTCTTTCTTTCACATCCATTGTTGCTGCTGCTGCTAATGATGCCTCAAAGAAAGGAAGTAAATCTGCAGAGAATTGTTCTCTCAATAGCCTGCAGTGGTTTTTACTTATGATGTCTATGTGAGTGTGTGTGTGAGTGAATGTCGGGTTTTAAGATTTAATACTTTCTATTCAAAAGTCCAAAACTGAGATTTAACAAGGAAGGAAGAAGTGGTAAATGAAGTGGTTTTGATTTTAAATTTTAAAGAAAAAGTCAATTATGAAATGTATTTTAAAATTCTATGAAAGAAAATAATTTTCAATGGCTGGAGAGAGAAAAAAAGCCTCAAGGGCCGTTAGCGTTTAAAATTTCTTAATAGTTTAATTTGAAGTTAAATTGATTGACACCATAATGTGGATATTTCGCCAAGAGGGGAATGTCTGCTGATCTTTTAGATTTTTTTTTTGTATTGTTTTCTCCTCAACCAGTTAAAAAATATGGTCACAGGAATTACATTTGAAAAATATTGTAAATATTTAAAAATATATATTGTTGTTGCAACAGAAACCATACTGTTGTTGCAACAGAAACCATACTAATATGGTTAAATATATTTTATTGTAATATGTTTTTACAATAGCATGTGAACTTTACAGACAGAGAAACAATATTGTCAAAAGAAACATATTTTGGCTGTATAATAGGTATTTTATTTAGATAAATATACATATTATTGATGCAATCATATATTTTAAAAGCACATACCATAATATGGTCTGTAACATGTACGTATTATGTTTTCAACATATGATTCCTGTGACCATATTTTTTATTTGCGTTCTTAGTTAAACGTGTGGTCTCTACATGCAGAATACATGGTCGTAGAAAACATATTTTAAGAGCATAATTAATATTTCTAAACTATATATGGTTGTTTCAACAATATATTTTACATCAGACAACAATATACAGTTTGTCAAATAATTGTTTTCAAACTGTGAAAACGAACACTTTTCATTGAATTAATTAGTAAAAAAATGACAAATAGTTGTGAAAAAATGTCGGGTTTTTTTTTTGCAAAAATTAGTATGTCGACTTGTTTAAGACCGAATTGAATGGATAAATAAAAAATTAACTCACTTTGTTCAACAACAATAACCAAAAGAATAATTAACATGTAATGTAAGGTGTATATGGGGATTTCTGAGTGAAATCGGACACTTGTTCAAGATGAGGTTTTTGATTTCCTTTATTTTTTGCTGTGGCGATGCTGCTGATTAACAAAACATTTAAGTATATTTTCAAATTTTTTTTGACTAACGGTTCCAGAGATATCGCGCCTTGAAAAAGTCAAACTCTGTAAAAAATACATGCAAAGATATACTCATAACTTCTTTAATATTGGTCCAAATGGGACCATCTTTTTTTTGATTTGTTTGTTTTTTTTATCAGTTATCGAAAGAAATATTTAAAAGAAAAGTGCACAGTGGGCTTCAATGCAATTTTCGGGATTTAATATTTAAAATCAATTTTTTTTAAATATTTTAAATATTAAATCTCGAAAATTACATTGAAGCCCACTGTGCACTTTTCTTTTAAATATTTCTTTCGATAGCTGATAAAAAAACAAACAAATCAAAAAAAAGATGGTCCCATTTGGACCAATATTAAATAAGTTATGAGTATTTATTTGAACATAGTTCTTTAAAAATGCGATAATTTCAATAGGCGATATCTTTGTACCATTGGTCAAAAAATAATTTTAAAATATACTAAAATGTTCTGTTGGCTAGGAGCTAAATTGAACCAAAAACAATTGAAAACAAAAACAAGTGAGCCAAGGCTATAGTCGGGTCGGGGCCGACTATGTGATACCCTACACCACTTCCCCTGTGCATAAGCTTTTGACTGGTTCAAAATATTAAAATTGGGATAGCTTAGCGCCTTTGCTCTGAATGTCTTCATTAATACAGGTCAATTTTATTGAAACGCGTTTAAGTTCATCGTCAGAATAACTCAAATAAAAAAATGGAAAAGTGGGATGTATGCCAACCATCAACCATCACATTCCGATCCCCGCATAATATCCGACCATTACTAAAATCAATAGGTTTATTCCTCTGTGGGACCCCCATTAACACCCAAAATTTCGTGACGATCCGATCAAAATTGCGACCTGTAGCGTGATTACAAAGAAATGGAAAAATGGGATGTATTAACGACTATTGCGATATCTCCGTTATTTGGCCACCTACGTCAACCTACTTTGCATCATTGTAAAGATGAGATTTTCTACTTTCATCTTCAGACTTTGTTTTTGGAAGGTTTCCAACCAAAGCTGTCATATTCGTCATTATTATTAAAATCGCAAAAATGAAAAGTTGTGTTATATTAGCGGCTATTGCGATATCTTCGTTGTTTGACCACCTACAACAACACACTTTACATCGTTGCAAAGGCGATATTTTCTACTTTCATTAGCAGATTTTGCTTTTGGCACACCCACTATAGAAGCTGAGATATTCGGTTTGGAAAAAAACATTGTCTTTTTCTCCAAACAAGTTTTTCGCCCATGCCGACCCCTAAATATTATCCGACCATCCCCAAAATAAGTAGACTTTTTCCCCTGCGGGACCCCCATCAACACCCAAAATTTGGTGACGATCCGATTAAAATTACGACCTGTAGCGTGATTTCTTTAAAAGTGGAAAAATGGGATGTATTACCGACTATTGCTATATCTCGGTTATTTGGCCACCTACGCTAACCTACTTTGCATCATTGTAAAGACAGGATTTTCTACTTTCATAGCCAGGTTTTGTTTTTGGAAAGTATCCAACAAAAGCTGTGTTATTCGTCATTAGAATTAAAATCGAATAAATGAAAAGTTGGGTTCTATAAGCGACTATTGCGATATCTTCGTTGTTCGACCACCTACGACAACCTACCATACATCGCTGTAAAGGTGATATTTTCTGCTTTCATTAGCAGGCTTTGCCTTTAATATACCCCTTATAGATACGGAGATATTCGCTTTGAAATAAAACGTTGACTTTTTCCGCAAATAGGTTTTTTGCCCATTCCGACCCCTGATTATTATCCGACCATCACCAAAATCAATAGGCTTCTTCCCCTCCGGGACCCTCATCAACGTCCAAAATTTGGTGACGATCCGATCAAAATTGCGACCTGTAGCGTGATTACAAGGTTTAGATGGACAGACGGACAGACGGACAGACGGACGGACGGACGGACTGACGGACGGACACACATAGCCAGATCGACTCAGCTCGTCGAGACATTCATTTTGGTATATATAAGTATGGGTCTACGACCATTATTTCGATGCGTTACAAACTTTTTGGCCAAAACCAACTTATAATACCCTCCCCACATAGTGGTGTAGGGTATAATTACTTTTCTCCGAACTGTCCGATTTCACTTGGAATTCCCCATATATATGTTTCTAGGAGCCTTTTTTCGATAACCATGAGATCGTCTTTACGTAACATCATGAGGTATTCCTATCATAGAAGACCTTTACGTCTTACTTACACATGACCTTGAGCTTTCTATTAGAAGATCATGAGGTCTGTTATGAAAGACCATTAAGTTTTCCAATGGAAGACTTTGAGACCTTCTCATGGAAAACGTTGAGATCTTCTTTCTTAGAACACCATGAAAACTTCTTTGCAGAAAACTTTGTAGAAGGCCTTTAGGTCTTCTCAAAGTAAATCTTTAGGTTTTCTAATAGAAGACCTTGAGGTCTTCCTAGAAGATGACAGTGAATTTTTCTTTGTAGAAGAACATGAAATTTGTTCATAGAAAACCATGAATCTTTCTTATCGAAGAAATTTATCTTCTAATAGAAAACCTTGAGTTATTCTTCATTATAAAAGATTACGGGGACTTATCATAGAAGACCCTGAGGTCTTAGCAAACAAATCATGTGATCTTCTCATAGAAGACCTTGATATCATCTCATAGAAGAAGAGGGTTCTAATAGATAATCTCGAGGCCTTCTTTACAGTAGACCTTTTGGTATTCTTTGTGGAACATCTTGACGTCGTCTCATAAAAGACCTTGATGTCTTCTCATAGAAGACTTTGAGGACGTCTCATAGAAGACTTTGAGGTCTTCACATAGAATTCATTAATGTCTTCTTTATAGAGGACTTTATAGAAGACCGTGAGTTATTCTCATAGAAGACCGTGAGGTAGTCTCATAGAATACCTTTAAGTTTCCTCTCATAGAAGACCTTTAGGTGTTTTACTGAAGACCATGTGGTTTTCTCATAGAAGACCTTGAGAATTGATATAGAGAACTTTGAGCTCTTTTTGTTGCAAATAAAAGTCTTCTAATAAAAGATCTTAAGGACTTTGAAACGCCATCAGATCTTCTTTATAGAAACCTATGAGCTCTTCTTTTACAGAAGAACCTGTAGTATTTTCATAGAAGAATTTGAGAGCTTCTTTTATAGAAGACCCTGAAATCTTCTCATAAAAGAATTTGAGTAGTCTTTGAGGTCTTCTTTATAGACGGCCATTAGATTTTCTTTATAGAAGACCGCAAGGCGATCTTTATGAGGTCTTCTTATAGAAGATTTTGAGTTCTTGTTTATAGAAGACCATGAGATCTTCTCGTGGAAGTCCATTAAGTCTTATCGTAGAATACCGTTAGGTGTCCTCATTGATTTTTTGTGGAAGACGAAGAGTTCCCTAATAGAGGACTATGTGATTTTCTCTTAGTAGACCATGAGGCCCCTCAAAGATCTTTGGATCTTCTCTTAGATAAAGACTATTGCCCTTCCTTCTTGAGGTCTTGAAGTGTTTTTTGTAGAAGATCATGAGGTCGCCTTTGGTGGCAAAATTCTTGGATTATGACCGCAACACTGTTTATATCTGATATTGGTTCGCAATTATTTATATAGAAAATAAAATCAACCAAAAAAACTCATTTGGACATAAATTAAATTAAAATTTAAAATTATGTAAAACATTGCATACAAATTAAATAATAGATATAAAAATTAAATTAAAAATTAATAAAATTAAATTACAACTGAATTAAAATTAAAATAAGTAAATTTAAAATTAAATAAAATTTTATTAAAAAAAACAAAAATTGTTTAAAATAAAAAATAATATTAAAATAAATATTATATTTAAAATTATATTTAAACTGAAATTTAAAATTACATTAAAATTAAAATTTAAATCTGATATTGGTTCGCAATTTATATAGAAAATAAATTCCACCCAATAAACTCATTTGAATGGAAATTAAATTTAAATTAACATAAAAATTAAACAAGAAATAAAAGTTAAAATAAAAATTAATAAACTTAAAGTATAACTAAGTTAAAATTAAAATAAGTAAATTTAAAATTAAATAAAAATCAATTAAAATTTAATTTAAAAAAAAAAAAACAAAAATTGTTTACAATAAAAAATAATATTAAAATAAATATTGTATTTAAAATTATATTTAAACTGAAATTTAAAATTACATTAAAATTTTAAATTACACAAAAAACAAAATTAAATAAAAAATAATTCATAAATTAAAACAAAATTTATTTAAAGTGCAATTAAACTAAAATAATTAAAAATTTAATTTAATTATAAATGTTTGAAACATTTGAAATTTAAAATTATGTTAAACATTACATAAAAATTAAACAAGAAATAAAAGTTAAATTAAAAATTAATAAAATTAAATTATAACTAAATTAAAATTAAAATAAGTAAATTTAAAATTAAATAAAAATTAATTAAAATTAAATTAAAAAAAGTTTATAAGATGTTTAAAATAAAAAATAATATTAAAATAAATATTATATTTAAAATTACATTAAAACTGAAATTAAAAATTATATTAAAATTTAAATCTAAAATTACACAAAAAAATTAAATAAAAAATAATTCATAAATTAAAACAAATTTTTTTAAAGTGCAATTAAATTAAAAAAAATAAAAATTAAATTAAATTATACATTTTTGAAACATTTGAAATTTAAAATTATGTTAAACATTACATAAAAATTAAACAAGAAATAAAAGTTAAATTAAAAATTAATAAAATTAAATTATAACTAAATTAAAATTAAAATAAGTAAATTTAAAATTAAATAAAAATGAATTAAAATTAAAATAAAAAAATAATATTAAAATAAATATTATATTTAAAATTACATTAAAACTGAAATTTAAAATTACATTAAAATTTAAAGTACAAAAAAAAATTAAAATTACACAAAAAATTAAATAAAAAATAGTTCATAAATTAAAACAAAATTTATTTAAAGTGCAATTAAATTAAAATAATTAAAAATTAAATTAAATTATAATTTTTTGAAACATAGAAATTTAAAGTTGTGTTAAACATTTACATACAAATTAAACAAGAAATAAAAATTAAATTAAAAATTAATGAAATTAAATTATAACTAAATTAAAATTAAAATAAGTAAATTTAATAAAAGTTAATTAAAATAAAATAAAAAAAAAAAACAAAAATTGTATAAGATGTTTAAAATAAAAAATAATATTAAAATTAATATTATATTTAAAATTACATTTAAACTGAAATTAAAAATTACATTAAAATTTAAAATTACACTAAAAATATTAAATAAAAAAATAATTTATAAATGAAAACAAAATTTATTTAAAGTGCAATTAAATTCAAATAATTAAAAATTATATTTAATTATAAATTTTTTAAACATTTGAAATTTAAAATTATGTTAAACATTATATAAAAATTAAACAAGAAATGAAAATTAAATTAAAAATTAATAATATTAAATTATAATTAAATTAAAATTAAAATAAGTAAATTTAAAATTAATTAAAATTTAATTTAAAAAAACACAAAAATTGTTTAAAATAAAAATAATATTAAAATAAATATTATATTTAAAATTATTTTTAAACTGAAATTTAAAATTACATTAAAATTTAAAATTACACAAAAAAATTAAATTAAAAATAATTCATAAATTAAAACAAAATTTATTTAAAGTGCAATTAAATTAAAATAATTAAAAATTAAATTTAATTATAAATTTTTGAAACATTTGAAATATAAAATTATGTTAAACATTACATAAAAATTAAACAAAAAATAAAAGTTAAATTAAAAATTAATTAAATTATAACTAAATTAAAATAAGCAAATTTAAAATTAAATAAAAATTGAATCAACAAAAAAAAAAAAAACAAAAATTGTATAAGATGTTTAAAATAAAAAAATATTATTAGAATAAATATTATATTTTAAAAACTGAAATTTAAAATTACATTAAAATTTGAATTTAAAATTACACAAGAAATAAAAGTTAAATTAAAATAAATAAAATTAAATTATAACTAAATTAAAATAAGTAAATTAAATAAAAATTAATTAAAATTAAATTAAAACAAAAATTGTATAAGATGCTTAAAATAAAAAAAATAATATTAAAATTAATATTTATTTTAAAAACTGAAATTTAAAATTACATTAAAATTTAAATTTAAAATTACACAAGAAATAAAAGTTAAATTAAAATTAATAAAATTAAATTATAACTAAATTAAAATTAAAATAAGTAAATTTATAATTAAATAAAAATTAATTAAAATTAAATTAAAAAAAAACAAAAATTTTATAAGATGCTTAAAATAAAAAAATAATATTAAAATAAATATTATATTTAAAAAACTGAAATTTAAAATTACATTAAAATTTAAATTTTAAATTACACAAGAAATAAAAGTTAAATTAAAATTAATAAAATTAAATTATAACTAAATAAAAATTAAAATAAGTAAATTTATAATTAAATAAAAATTAATTAAAATTAAATTAAAAAAAAAACAAAAATTGTATAAGATGCTTAAAATAAAAAAATAATATTAAAATAAATATTATATTTAAAAAACTGAAATTTAAAATTACATTAAAATTTAAATTTTAAATTACACAAGAAATAAAAGTTAAATTAAAATTAATAAAATTAAATTATAACTAAATTAAAATTAAAATAAGTAAATTTTAAATTAAATAAAAATTAAATTAAAAAACAAAAAAAGTTAAAAAAAATATTAAAATAAATATTATATTTAAAAAACTGAAATTTAAAATTACATAAAAATATAAATTTAAAATTACACAAAAAAAAATAAATAAAAATAATTCATAAATTAAAACAAAATTTATTTAAAGTGTAATTAAATTAAAATAATTAAAAATTAAATTAAATTATGTATATTTTTGAAACATTAGGAACCCTTAAAAATACCTCACTGAGACCATTTCTATTGGTGATAAAATATATACTTATGTACAGATCGATTTCGACATGCTATTTACCCAATGGGTTGATTAATCACCTGGTAAATATTGGGTAAGCCCCTTGTATAAATACCCCATGGTTATGTATTTGGAAAAATGCCCGGATATTTACCTCTATGTACATTTTATAGATAAGTTCTTTGAAGTAATGCCTTAGTTTTGTACACAACTCCATATTTTAAAAAATTCCACCACCATATTTTCCTCCAAAAACCCCAACAAATTTCCTTCTAAAAACAAGATTATTACTATCATTTTGTAAATATGGTTTAGCTGGCTTAGTGGCTAAATCTCAACGAATCTGCTGCCTCTGCTGCCTATCCATCAAATCAAAAGAAAATGGAAAAACAAATAAGTAAACAACTAACAACAAACAACCAACCGACAGAAGAAAAACAAAAAAACAGTACAAATAGACAAACAATTGAAATGCCGAAGAAAAAGTGTTAAACGGAGGAAAGCCTTTCACAGCTGATGTAAAGAAAACAACAACAGCAACAATCCAACCGCAAATAACAAACACTGTTAGCCTATCTACCAAGCGACCGACCAACAGACGACAAGATTTATAACAAAATGTTGAAACGTGAGCTTAACACTCCCACTCAGAGGAATGACAACAAATCCAACAACAACAACATGAGGAGTGATAACATTATCAAATAACCATGCAACTCAGCTGCTCATCACAACCATTCATTTTTCAGTCAGTCAAACAGTCATTCATGCCTTCATTCACTTGCCTGGTTTAAATAAATCTTATTAAAACACTTCTAAACAGCCCTTTTTCCATCACAGAGGACCATCTTGTCATTGTAATTTAATATGGAGGGAGGTAGGAAGAATTGAATAAAATGAGAATAGAATTATGGAAATTAGTGTTGATATCAAATTTGAATAATGCGGGGGGCGTAGACCAGGAGAGGGAGACCGTGTAGAAGATAACAAATATTTGAATTTAAAACCCCTTCGAGGAAATACAATTCCTATACAAAACCCACAATTTCTATTTGAAGAGTTATCATCAAAAATATGAATGAATTACAGAGAAGAGATTGCATTGTAATGCTGATGATGATGGTATGGAGATGGCATGGATGTGGATGGTTCAATGCTGTTGTCTGTTTTGTGGTGGTACTCTGTGTCAACAAAGATAAGAAGATTTCGTTTTCAAGTCCTGAACCAAATAAATATCATCACCCATACATACACCCAAATAGAACACACACACAGATTTGATAACACTGTGCAACAAAATTCAAATTTTTTTTTTTCAAAATTATGAGAAAACCAAAAAGATTATGAAAGTAGATCTAAAAATATGAGACACGTATAACGGCGTTTTTAAAGTTTACATCGGCAAGTATCCTAAGTAGGCGGAACAAGTTCCGCCCATTTTTAATTTTTATACCCTCCCCCATAGTATGGAGGGTATATTAAGTTTGTTTGTCCGTTTGTAACGCATTAACATAATCATTTGCGACCCTATAAAGTATATATATTCCTGATCAGGGTAAAATTCTGAATCAATCTAAGCATGTCCGTCCGTTCGTCCGTCTGTAGTAATCACTCCAGGATGGATGTAGGACGCTGGAATTTTAGGAAGATGCGTCTTTTGTTTGCAGGCTGGTCAAGATCGATGATGGGCTATATCGGTCCACGTTTTGGTATAGCGCCCATATAACGGTACCGCCCGATTTCAGGTATTTTGACGTTTTTAGTTACATTTTCAAATCAAATTAGCTATAATTTGACATTTAGGGTCCCTAGTGATCAACAAACTTATATTCCACAAATTTTGAGAATAGGTCCATGTTTTGGTATAGCTCCCATATAACGGTACCTTCCGGTTTTCGGTATTTTGAAGGTTTTAGCTACATTTTTTAACCGAACTAGCTGTAATTTGACATTTGAGGTTCTCAGTGGTTACGAAACTTTTCCACAAAAAATCGTCAACATAGGTCCATGTTTTGGTATAGCCCCCATATAACGGTACCTCCCGATTTTCGATTTTTTGAGGATTGTAGCAACAAATTTTAACCGAACTAGCTGTAATTTGCCATTTGAGGTTCTCAGTGGTCACGAAACTTCTCGACCAAAAATCGTCAACATAGGTCCATGTTTTGGTGCAGCCCCCATTTAACGGTACCCCCCGATTTTCGGTATTTTGAGGGTATTAGCCACAATTTTTAACCGAACTAGCTGTAATTTGACATTTAAGGTTCTCAGTGGTAACGAAACTTCTCCACCTGAAATCGTCAACATAGGTCCATTTTTTGGTGTAGCTCTCATATAACGGTACCTCCCGATTTTCGGTATTTTGGGGGTCTTAGCCACAATTTTTAACCGAACTAGCTGTAATTTGATATTTGAGGTTCTTAGTGGTCACGAAACTTCTCCACCAAAAATCGTCAACATAGGTCCATGTTTTGGTATAGCCCCCATATAACGGTACCTCCCGATTTTCGGTATTTTGGGGGTCTTAGCCATAATTTTTAACCGAACTATATCTCCAATGTGTCTAACGAAACTTCTCCACCAAAAATCGTCAGCATAGGTCCATTTTTGGTATAGCTCCTATATAACGGTACCTCCCGATTTAGGATATTTTGAGGGGTTTAGCTACAATTTTTAACCGAACTAGCTATAATTTGACATTTGAAGTTCATAGTCGTCACGAAACTTATCCGCCAAAAATCGTTAACATAGGACCATATTTTGGTATAGCGCCCGTATAACGTTATCTCACGATTTTCGGTATTTTGAGGGTTTTAGCTACAATTGTTAACCGAAATAGCTGAAATTTAACATTTGAGGTTCTAAGTGGTCACGAAACTTCTCCACCAAAAATCGTGAACATAGGTCCATGTTTTGGCATAGCTCCCATATAACGGTACCTCCCAATTTTCGGTATTTTCAGGGTTTTAGCTACAATTTTTAACCGAACTAGTGTAATTTTACATTTAAGGTTCTCAGTGGTCGCGAAACTTCTCCACCAAAAATCGTCAACATAGCTCCATATTTTGGTATAGCTCCCATATAAAGGTACCTCCCGATTTTCGGTATTTTGTAGGTTTTAGCTACTATTTTTATCCAAACTAGCTGTAATTTGACATTTGAGGTTCTCAGTGGTAACGAAACTTCTCCACCAGAAATCGTCAACATAGGTCCATTTTTTGGTGTAGCTCTCATATAACGGTACATCCCGATTTTCGGTATTTTGGGGGTCTTAGCCAAAATTTTTAACCGAACTAGCTGTAATTTGATATTTGAGGTTCTTAGTGGTCACGAAACTTCTCCACCAAAAATCTTCAACACAGGTCCATGTTTTGGTATAGCCCCCATATAACGGTACCTCCCGATTTTCGGTATTTTGAGGGTTTTAGCTACAATTTTCAACCGAACTAGCTGTCATTTGACATTTAAGGTTCTCAGTGGCCACGAAACTTCGTCACCAAAAATCGTCAACATAGGTCCATGCTTTGGTATAGCTCCCATATAACGTTATCTCCCGATTTTCGCTATTTTGAGGGTTTTAGCTAAAAATTTTAACCAAACTAGCTGTAATTTGACATTTAAGGTTCTCAGTGCGAGGATTTTTTAATTTTTTTTATTGACCTTCAACAAGCGTGGATTTTTTAAATTTTTTTTTCACGGACCTTCAACAAGCGTGGATTTTTTAAAAAATATCTTTTGACGGACCTTCAAAAAGCGCTAATTTTTTTAAAAAATATTTTTTCAGGGACCTTCAAAAAGCGTGGATTTTTTAAAAAAAATATATTTTTTCAAGGACCTTCAAATAGCATGGATTTTTTAAAAAATATTTTTCACGGACCTTCAAAAAGCGTGGATTTTTTAAAAAATATTTTTCACGGACCTTCGAAAAGCGTGGATTTTTTAAAAAATGTTTTTTCAAGGACCTTCAGAAAGCATGGATTTTTAAAAAATATTTTTCACGGACCTACAAAAAGCGTGGATTTTTTAAAAAATATTTTTATGGACCTTCGAAAGGCGTGGATTTTTTAAAAAAAAAAATTTATGGACCTTCAAAAAGCGAGGATTTTTTAAAAAATGTTTTTCAATGACCTTCAAAAACGCTAATTTTTTTAAAAAAAAGTCCGTGATATTCAAAAAGCGCTAATTTTTTTAAAAAAAGTCCGTGATATTCAAAAAGCGTGGATGGCTTAAAAATAATTTTTCATGTCAACCACAAAACGTGGATTTTTTAAAAAATATTTTTTCATGTCAACCACAAAACGTGGACTTTTTAAAAAATATTTTTTCACGAACCTTCTAAAAACGTGGATTTTTTAAAAAATATTTTTTCATGTCAACCACAAAACGTGGATTTTTTAAAAAATATTTTTTCATGTCAACCACAAAACGTGGATTTTTTTCATGTCAACCACAAAACGCGGATTTTTAAAAAAAAACATTTTTTCATGTCAACCACAAAACGTGGATTTTTTAAAAAATATTTTTTCATGTCAACCACAAAACGTGGATTTTTTAAAAAATATTTTTTCATGTCAACCACAAAACGTGGATTTTTTAAAAAATATTTTTTCATGTCAACCACAAAACGTGGATTTTTTAAAAAATATTTTTTCATGTCAACCACAAAACGTGGATTTTTTAAAAAATATTTTTTCATGTCAACCACAAAACGTGGATTTTTTTAAAAATATTTTTTCATGTCAACCACAAAACGTGGATATTTTAAAAAATATTTTTTCATGTCAACCACAAAACGTGGATATTTTAAAAAATATTTTTTCATGTCAACCACAAAACGTGGATGTTTTAAAAAATATTTTTTCACGGACCTTCAACAAGCGTGGATTTTTTAAAAAATATTTTTTCATGTCAACCACAAAACGTGGATTTTTTAAAAAATATTTTTTCATGTCAACCACAGAACGTGGATTTTTTAAAAAATATTTTTTCATGTCAACCACAAAACGTGGATTTTTTAAAAAATATTTTTTCATGTCAACCACAAAACGTGGATTTTTTATAAAATATTTTTTTCATGTCAACCACAAAACGTGGATTTTTTAAAAAATATTTTTTCATGTCAACCACAAAACGTGGATTTTTTAAAAAATATTTTTTCATGTCAACCACAAAACGTGAATTTTTTAAAAAATATTTTTTCATGTCAACCACAAAACGTGGATTTTTTAAAAAATATTTTTTCATGTCAACCACAAAACGTGGATTTTTTAAAAAATATTTTTTCATGTCAACCACAAAACGTGGATTTTTTATAAAATATTTTTTCATGTCAACCACAAAACGTGGATTTTTTAAAAAATATTTTTTCATATCAACCACAAAACGTGGATTTTTTAAAAAATATTTTTTCATGTCAACCACAAAACGTGGATTTTTTATAAAATATTTTTTCATGTCAACCACAAAACGTGGATTTTTTATAAAATATTTTATTCATGTCAACGACAAAACGTGGATTTTTTATAAAATATTTTTTTCATGTCAACCACAAAACGTGGATTTTTTATAAAATATTTTTTCATGTCAACCACAAAACGTGGAAATTTTGAACAAACATTTTTTCATGTCATCCACAAAACGTGGATTTAAAAAAAAACATTTTTTCATGTCATCCACAAAACGTGGATTTAAAAAAAAAACATTTTTTTCATGTCAACCACAAAACGTGGATTTTTTAAAAAATATTTTTTCATGTCAACCACAAAACGTGGATTTTTTAAAAAAAATATTTTTTCATGTCAACCACAAAACGTGGATTTTTTAAAAAAATAATTTTTCAAGTCAACCACAAAACGTGGATTTTTTAAAAAAATATTTTTTCATGTCAACCACAATACGTGGATTTTTTAAAAAAATATTTTTTCATGTCAACCACAAAACGTGGATTTTTTAAAAAATATTTTTTCATGTCAACCACAAGACGTGGATTTTTTAAAATATATTTTTTCATGTCAACCACAAAACGTGGACTTTTTAAAAAATGTTTTTTCATGTCAACCATAAAACGTGGATTTTTTAAAAAATATTTTTCATGTCAACCACAAAACGTGGATTTTTTAAAAAAATATTTTTTCATGTCAACCACAAAACGTGGATTTTTTAAAAAAATATTTTTTCATGTCAACCACAAAACGTGGATTTTTTAAAAAAATATTTTTTCATGTCAACCACAAAACGTGGATTTTTTAAAAAAATATTTTTTCATGTCAACCACAAAACGTGGATTTTTTAAAAAAATATTTTTTCATGTCAACCACAAAACGTGGATTTTTTAAAAAAATATTTTTTCATGTCAACCACAAAACGTGGATTTTTTAAAAAAATATTTTTTCATGTCAACCACAAAACGTGGATTTTTTAATTTTTTTATTTTTTCCCATCATTTTGAAAAAAAAAGTAATTTTGTTGCACAGTGTAATCAAATCGAAAATGATGACAAATATGTATCTGAATTTTCACATTTCAAGGAGCGAAAGGAGGGAGGAAGAAGGTGAAAATCTTGTATAAAATCATGGCATAAATGACCACAGAAGTGGTTATAAAATTGATTTGAAGTACTGAAAGAAATATTGCTGATATTGTTGTTATTGTTGACTTGATTACATGCCATGAATATGAAATGTAAATTTTGTAACAAATGAATATTCAATTTAATGTTGACATCATCTGCACATGTTCCCACAGTGAGTGAGAGTGTGATAAGGAAGAAGAATGGAATGGATTTGCGTTAGAAAAAAATTCGAAATTACACACATCTCTTTGTGACTTTTAAGAAGATTTAGATTTTAGGTTTTATGAAAATAAATATTATTATTATCTGTGATGGATTCAAATTCAATCAAATTTTATTTCATTTATACTACCAATGATGGTCTTAATACACCATTATGGTTTCTTTTATTTCCATAAAATTATGAAATTTAATTCTTCATAAAAATCGTGAGCGGCGTTTTCAGTTTCAATTTCACTTTTAACACGTCTTAATTCTCAGTCCCTGTGACCGGCCAACAACCGGCTTTTACAATTTACAATTCAACTAATTAAGCCAAGGTTTTCATTTACTAAATTTGAGACGGCGGGAATGCAAGTCCAAGTGTCGCCCATGTGACCGAATGACTGCATTCATGGGCACTTTCTCAAATCAAGAAATTCAAAACTTTATACCCAACAGACATACACGATGAAGGGCTCCACTTACATTGATTGTTTTCACTTAGAGAGGCGTCAATTTCTCCCAAACAACAACAAGAAACAAACATTGATGTTTCTGTAGTGTGTGCATCTTTGGTGGCATTTGGGAAAATCTATGCTGACAGCTCCAAAGAGATTAGATGCAGATAAGAGAATCATCTGTAAGTTGGTGATTCAACAAAGTGGTAGAATTCTAAAATAAACTAAAGTAAAGTGTGGGATTAAGTGAAGAGGAATGTCATGTCTTTGATAAACATCTCATCATCACATACCTAAGCATACCTCCCAGGTCATACCAACTTCTTCTGTTGGATTTCGAAATAATACGCAATGAAAAGAAATTTATAACCTACATCTAATCATTGAATCACACTTTATCTTTCCCTTCTTCATCATCTTCATCTTCACCTCCTATTAAGGCGTATTAACAAACTATTCAAACAGAAAAAAGTATCATTCTTATGTTAATTCTTTGAATGAAATTATGTATGTATGTATCTCTTTTTGGATTTGTATGTAAATTGTGTGTGTGTGTCTTCTTAAGTGTAGTAGCTGTTCGTGTAGAATTTGTAAACAAATTGCAGTTGATTGAATTAAATGGATTTTTTCCACTTAATGTCGTTGATTTGTCATAACAGAATGAAAGCTCATCCATCCACACACGCTCAGCCATCCATCAACACACACACATATATATTTACATACTAAATCCACTCAATGAATTTGTTTAACACCCATATTGACACTTGTGACAGCTATACTTACCTAACGAATGATCTCGGGGAGATGTGAAAACTGTTTCTTTTTAGAAAACCCTGAGAAATTCTTTAGAGAAGAACATGAGGTATTAACTATAGAAGACCATGAGGTCTTCTCTTAGAAGAACATGAGGTGTTCTCATAGAAGATCATGAAGTGTTCTCACAGAATAGTATGAGTTCAACTCATAGAAACCCATGAGGTCTTCTAATAGAACACCTGAAGTCTTATCATAGAAGATGGGAGGTCTTCTCATAGAATACCTTGAGGTCAACTCAGAGAAGACCTGAAGTCTTCTCATAGAAGAGGTGAGGTCTTCTCATAGATGACCTGAGGTCTTCTCATAAATGATCTGAGGACTTCTCATAGAAGACCTTGAGATCTGCTCATAGAAGACCTTGAGGTCCTCTCATAGAAGACCCTCAGGTCTTCTCATAGATGACCTTGGGGTCCTCTCTTAGAATAACTTAAGGTCTTCTTATAAATGACCTGAGGTCTTCTTATAGAAGACCTTGAGGTCTTCTCATAGAAGACTTTGAGTTCTTCTCATAGAAGACCTTGGGGTCTTCTCATAGAAGACCTTTAGGTCTTTTCATAGAAGACCTGAAGTCTTCTCATAGATCTCTCTCTCTTAAAAGTCCTTGAAGTCTTTTCTTAGAATACCTTGAAGTCTTCTCTTAGAAGACCTTGAGGTCTTCTCATAGAAGATCTTGAGGTCTTCTCATAGAAGATCTTGAGGTCTTCTCATAGAAGACCTTGAGGTCTCCTCATAGAAGATCTTGAGGTCTTCTCATAGAAGACCTTGAGGTCTTCCCATAGAAGACCTTGACGTCTTCTCATAGAAGACCTTGAGGTCTTCTCATAGAAGACGTGAGATCTTCTCTTAGAATACCTTGAGGTCTTTATATAAATGACCTTGGGGTCTTCTCATAGAAGATGACCTTTAGGTCTTCTCTTAGAAGACCTTGAGGTCTTCTCATAGAAGACCTTGAGGTCTTCTCATAGACCTTGAGGTCTTCTCATAGACCTCGAGGTCTTCTCATAGAAGATCTTGAGGTCATCTCATAGAAGACTTTGAGGTCTTCTCTCATGATGACCCTGAGGTTTTCTCTTAGAATACCTTGAGGTCTTCTCATAGAAGAAGGTCTTCCTATAGAAGACCTTGGGGTCTTCTCATAGAAGTCCTTGAGGTCTTCTCATAGAAGATCTTGAGGTCTTCTCATAAAAGATTTTGAGGTCTTCTTATAGAAGACCTGAAGTCTTCTCATAGAAGAGGTGAAGTCTTCTCATAGATGAGAAGACCTCAAGAAGACCTCTCATAAATGATCTTGATATCTTCTCATAGAAGACCTTGAGGTCTCCTTATAGAAGACCTTGAGGTCTCCTCATAGAAGACCTTGAGGTATTTTCAAAGAAGACCTGAAGTCTTCTCATAGAAGACCTGTGGTCTTCTGATAGAAGACCTTGAGGTCTTCTCATAGAAGATCTTGAGGTCTTCTCATAGAAGATCTTGAGGTCTTCTCATAGAAGACCTTGAGGTCTTCTCATAGAAGACTTGAGGTCTTCTCATAGAAGATCTTGAGGTCTTCTCATAGAAGATCTTGAGGTCTCCTTATAGAAGACCTTGAGGTCTCCTCATAGAAGACCTTGAGGTATTTTCAAAGAAGACCTGAAGTCTTCTCATAGAAGACCTGTGGTCTTCTGATAGAAGACCTTGAGGTCTTCTCATAGAAGATCTTGATGTGTTCTCATAGAAGACCTTGAGGTCTTCTCATAGAAGACCTTGAGGTCTTCTTATAGAAGACCTTGAGGTCTTCTCATAGAAGACTTGAGGTCTTCTCATAGAAGACTTGAGGTCTTCTCCTAGAAGACTTGAGGTCTTCTCATAGAAGATCTTGAGGTCTTCTCATAGAAGATCTTGAGGTGTTCTCATAGAAGATCTTGAGGTCAACTTATAGAAGATCTTGAGGTCAACTTATAGAAGACCTTGAGGTCTTCTCTTAGACGACCTTGAGGTCTTCTCTTAGACGACCTTGAGGTCTTCTCTTAGACGACCTTGAGTTCTTCTCATAGAAGACCTTGAGGTCTTTTCATAGAAGACCTGAAGTCTTCTCATAGAAGACCTGAAGTCTTCTCATAGAAGACCTGAAGTCTTCCCATAGAAGACGTGAGGTCTTCTCATAGATGACCTGAGGTCTTCTCATAGATGAACTGAGGTCTTCTCATAGATGAACTGAGGTCTTCTCATAGATGACCTGAGGTCTTCTCATAGATGACCTGAGGTCTTCTCATAGGTGACCTGAGGTCTTCTCATAGATGACCTGAGGTCTTCTTATAGAAGACCTAGATGCCCTCTCATAGAAGACCTTGAGGTCTTCTGTTCTCAATAGAAAAACTCAAGAGGCCTTATGAGACCTGTTGAGGACCTGATGAGGTCTAAGGAGACCTATTGAAGCCTCATCAGGTCTTCTTCTATTGTTTATAGAAGAACAAGAGAGCTTATGTGGTATATGGGAGGTCCCAAGAGGTTTTCTGTTGTCTATTGAAGACCTGATAAGGTCTTAGTAGACATCAATGGGCCTTCTGTTGACTATAGAAGAACTCAACAGGACTTAAGGGACCTCAAAAGATCTATAGGAAACCTCAAGAGGTTATCTGTTGTCTATTGAAGACCTGGTGAGGTCATAGGAGACCTCAAGAGGACTTCTGTGCCCTGTTGAAGACCTGAAGAAGTCTTAGCAGACCTGATGAGGTCTTCTGGTATGAAAAACTCAACAGGTCTTAAGGAACCTCAAGAGGTTATCTGTTGTCTATTGAAGACTTGATGAGGTCTTAGCAGACTACATAAGGTTTTCTGTAGTCTATATGAGACCACAAAAGATCTTCTGTTATCTATAGAAGAACTGAGGAGGGCTTAGGATACCTAAAGAGGTCTTCTGTTGTCTGTTGAGATTTTCTTTTGTCTGTACAAGAACTCAACCTTTAAAATGCGTGAAATCGTGTAGTACCGCCATATATAAAGGCTATACCAAAACCTGGACATACAGTTAGGCAAGAAAAGTATTGCAAAAACCAAAATTGTAGAAAATTTCATATTAATTGTTCGTTTATGGCGACAAATTATGTAAAAACTATACGGGTTTTTGTGCAAATATCTTGCTATAGGTCCTTACAATAATATTCCGTCAAAATATGCAAAGGTTATTTGCGATTTATAACAAATAGGGTCAAAAATAAGAATTAACTACTATTTGGGGTTGACAATAAAAGTATTGCAAAAATTATCAAATCGATGGTTTCTTCGAGAATTGCCAAAGGTATGTTCCTTAATGAGTTGTCTATCCACTTTGGACATTCATTAGAGCATTAATGACCTTAGTTTAACCAAAAATTAAGGCTGGGTATGTTCCACTCTAAGGATACTGGTTCCCCAATTTTTAGTAAATCTTGATCCTTCGTTGGAGGACCTTTTTGGAGTTTTTTGTTAAATTGGACCCAAAAATTGTATGAGGGTTGATATCAGGATGTTGGCCCGATGTATTTAAGAGTTTTGTGTTGTTATATTACATCGGCAATTTACACAAATAAGATTAACATGTCATTATCTGGTCTTTGGAATGGTAGTAGTTGACTTTGTTTGAGCTTTCGGGATCGATTTTTCTGACTTTCAGACTAATGCTTATACAAATTTCTTAATGATGTCAGTGGGGATGTCTTCCCAATCATTATTATATCCGTGAACCCAATTTCGCATACTATTTTCCATGGTAAAGAATATAGTACCCAAATATTCGGTATTTAAGCTTCTCCAGTAGCGGTTTAATTTCCATATTTGATGGGTTTTATTGAATTTTGCGCAATTTTTTGGATTTATTATGATAGCAGAGGATAATATCTATCCACTTAGTAAAAATTAAATCATATCAATACCATTTAGAGACGAAATAGTGCTCTGTCGTAGGTCGTTTCAAAATACTACACTGGTGTCAATTTTTTCCATATACTTTCCAAAGGTATTTCGATGTTCTCAAAGCCAAAATCGGACTGTTTTGCATTGTTCCATTATCCTACAATACATATTGAGTCAAATATTCATTCTTGGCATACTTGCCTGTGGCCGATTCGTCATTGTTTATTGTTAATATGGTCCCATGCGTTTTTTACCTGCCTGATGACCCTCCATGACCGCATTTTTTATCACTGAACTTTATTACATTCAATACTGTTAGTCTATTATTAGCCGCAAAAGTCATAAAAATGCATAATGACCGCAAAAATTTGCAAAAATTTTGTAGTTTTATGGTACTGATTTTCCCGTTGCAATACTTTTATTGTCACCCTCCAAGTAGTAGTTAATTGATATTTTTGACCGTATTTGTTATAAATCGCAAATAACCTTTGCATATTTTGATGGAATATTGTTGTAAGGACCTATACCAAGAGATTTGCACAAAAAACCGTATAGTTTTTACATAATTTGTTGCCATAAACGAACAATTAATATGAAATTTTCTACAATTTTGGTTTTTGCAATACTTTTCTTGCCTAACTGTATGTCCATAATTTTTAATGGGGAAGTTTCTGTACCATTGGGGACTCTAAATGCCAACTTACAGCCAATTCTGGCTAAAAATTAAGATAAAATCCTTAACACACTTGAAATCGGGTGGTACCACTATATGGGGGCTATACCAAAACCTGGACCTATGTCAACAATTTTTGATCATAAGACTATGACCTCAAGAGGTCTTCTGTTGTTTATTAAAGGCCTGTTGAGGTCTTATGAAATCTCAAGAGGTCTTTTTGATGTATTCTACTGTCTATTGAAGAACTAAAGGAGTCTTATGAGACCCCAAGAGGTCTTCTGTTTTCTATTGAAGACTTAATGAGATCTTATTTCGTCTATACAAGACCCCAATAGGTCTTACGAGACCTCAAGACATCTTCTGTAGTCTATAGGAGAGCTCAAGAGGCCTTCTATTGTCTATTGAAGACCTGATGAGTTCATAGGAGACCTCAAGAGGAGTTCTATGCTCTATTGAAGACCTGAAGAAGTCTTAGCAGACCCTGAAAAATCTTTTGTAGTCTGTAGGAGACCTCATAATGTCTTTTTCTGACTTCAAGAAGTCTTCTGTTGTCTATCGAAGACCTCAAACTGTATTCTGTTGTCTATGACAGACCTAACGAGGTTTTAGGAGATCTCAAGACGTCTTAGTGAATCTCAAGAGACGTTTATAGAAAACTTCAAGAGGCTCCAAAAGACTTCAAGATGTCTACTGTTGTCTATAGAAGAAAGACCACAAGAAGTCTAAGGAGACCTAAAGAGGTCTTAGTAGAACTCAAGATGTCATCTCTATGGCAGAAGTCGGGTCTTCTTCTACAGAAGATAACCGGATTTCTATAGAAGGCCACACATAGAAGACCATTGTGTATTCTTAATGAAGACCATGAGGACTTCTTAATAGAGTACCATGTAATCTTATTGAACGACGAAGACTATAAGGTGTTCCTTGTATAAGACCATTGCCATCTTCTTTAGAAGGTATTATCCTCTAAATGACCATTTCAGCGTCTTATATAGAAGGCCCCTTGCTATTCTTGGATATAAGAATAATTGGAGCTATGCCCAATTGTCTTCTAAATCCTGAAGTGAACTTACCATTCTTCCTACAACAACTCCTCCTCTACACCTAAGTACATGTTAGGAAGTCATTGGCCATCTTTTGTTTATTTTCGCTTAAGGAAAACATTAAAAATGTTGTATTTGTTTATTTGATAATTGTCAAGAGCATAAACTCCTCCGGACTCCTGAAAGTCAAATAAAAACATTTCTTTCCACTTCTATGGATTTTAGTGTGCGCTGGCCATGCTTCAATGCCACGTCCAGTCCATCAGTTTTTTTATTTGTTTGTTTATTTTTGAAACACTAACGATGTCCACAAATGTAGAAGGATGAGGAGGATGCACAAGAGAGTTCTTGTGAGGAAGAAGAATACATTGTTGGCAACAACTGCTGCTGTAGCAAATATTTGTAAATACATGGCGTGTGTTTCTTTTCAAACAAAAACATGTTTGGGTTCGGGACCGATTTTAATTTGCTAGTCGTCTCGAGTCTTCATTGTTTTCCGATATTTGGAATATGAAAAATCATTAGCGTTTTGTTTGTTTGTTTATTTGTATTTTCTTAACGCCACAGCTAAAGCACAGTTCGCCTCAGCGCATAGAGGAAATTATGTTTTTAAGCCAAGTGCATTCACATCTCTCCCACTTGCTTCCTCTTTCCTACTTTCCTCTCTGGAGGCTGTTTGTTGATGTGTTATTTTTCATAAATAAAAGTAAATATGAAACAAATGCATGTTTGGACAGGCGGACAGACCGGGAGGCAGATGGATGGATGGACGGACAATTGGAGTCACTGGCACCACCACCGCCACCACCCGACATGAAGAGATTTTAAATGTAGACAAAAACAAAATCAAAACAAGCAGCCACCGACCGAACATCAAAATAAACAAATCCCCTGGGTAAAAAATGCTTTCTCATGTTTACTACAAGTTGTTTGTGAAGTTGCTTTTCCCCATACCTTCCCCCATCTCCACTTTTCTTCTAAGCCTTAATGAGTTTTTGATTTTTTGATCTGAATATCTTCTTCTTATTAAAGAAAAACAATTTTATTTGTTTGAAATTAATAACAAAAGCAACTACATGCGTACATACATACATATGTATGGGCCTACCTATCTCGCTGTACAAATAATACCCTCAAGATGCTTTTAAAATAATACACACCAAAGCAACAACAAGAACAACAGCCACACTGTGTGGCAACAACCATCCATGATGCACAATTTGCTGGCGAATGCATTGCAATCCAGGTTACCCGTAGCCCATCTCACATGGACAGCTTTAATGCCATTACTCATAAAACATAATTGCAGTCAGGGGGTCCCCCTCGCTGCCTACATTTCCCCCTCTCATATACTTCCTCTTTATCTACAAAGAAACGAGGCAATCAACGGGTTTATTGAAAAATGTAAAAAATATGTTTTCTAAAAAAGAAACAGCTGTATCAGCCCTTGGCTCTGGTTCACCTTCATTACAAATCTCCAGCAATTTTTTTCTCCACTTTTTTTTTCTTTCTTGCACATTCATCTATTTAGCTTTCAAAGTTGTTGACCCAGAGGATATTTATGATACATAGAAGCCAATTTTGATTATACGACTTGTCCTCAATTATCGGATCATAGCTGCCTGCATGCAGGTCATAATGAGAAATAAAAACTAGATTGCCAAAATAGACCTGAAGGCTGTGAATTAAAAAATTGACTTAGCCAAACAGAGAATTGGGCAAAGTGTAGCTGATAAATTAGATTTGATATTGAAAAAAACAATGGCAAGTGCAAAAACAGAAAAGACGTAAGTAGAAACAATGTGCATTTAAGGGGTACAGGGGCTAACAGGTGGTAATTAGGGAGTCTAAAAATATTACATGTGGTTCGCTACTTCTATGTGTATACCTCATTGTCTTCTATAAGACCTCAAGGTCTTCTATTAAGAAGACCCAATGGTCTGCTATAAATAAGACATCATGCCAATCCATACAGAAGAATCATGGCCTTCTATAAAAACTATATCATGGTATTCTATAAGAAGATCTCATGACCTTCAGTAAAGAAGACCACATGGCCTTCTGTAAAAACACCACATGGTCTTCTTGAAAAATAGCATCATGGGCTTCTGTAAAGAAGACCTTATGGTTTTCTATAAAAAAGACCTCATGGTCTTCTTGCTGTCTTCTGTACGATGGCCTAACGATCGTCTACCAAAAAGACCCCAAAGTCGTCTGTTATAAGACCTCATGGTCTTCTACAAAGACGACGTCATGGTCTTCTATAGCGAAAACCTTATAGTCATCTTCCTTAAAGACTTCATAATATTCTCTAAAGGGGACTTCATGGTCTTCTATAAAGAAGACTTCATTATGTTCTCTTATAAACAACTCTTTGGTGTTCTATTAAGAAGACCCTGAGAAAAGGAAAGTTCCCTGCCTTCTTCTATAGAATAAGTTCCAATCGTCTTCTATAGGGAAGACACAGCATCTTTTATCGTTTATAGAAAAGACATTTTAAGGTCTCCTAAGATATCTTCGGGGAACATGTAACCCCTATTGGACGCGTTCCCAGGTGGCGGATATGGGAATGGTTCCCAGATATGGGTGGTAAGTTAGAAAATAAAAAACGTCTCGTGGACAGGTAGCTGCGTCAGTCTTTAATTAAAGCGGCAGCAAACAGCGTCTGATCTCCAGGAGAAGCGGCTGAAACTAGACGGAAAACTATAAATCCTTCAGAAGGTCTGGGAAACCACTAAAGTAACGCTCCCCTGAAAATCATATAATATGAGCACATTTTAAATTATTGTATGATCGCTTGTATACGGATAACGGAATTGCAAAAGAATAAGAAGACCTCTTGAGTTTTTCATTAGAAAGTCTGCTATATACTACACAAGATCTACGGTCAAAGAAAGACCTCTATAGACAACAAATGTTCTCTCCTAAGACTTCATCATGTCTTCTTTAAACAACAAAAGATCTCTTGAGGTATCCTAAGACCTTTTGAGTTGTTCTATAGACAACCACAGATGCCTTAAGGTCTCTTATAGACTACCGAAGATCTCCTGATGTCTCTTAAAACTTCATCAGGTCTTTAATAGACAACAGAAGACCTTTTGAGGTCTCCTATAGCCAACAGAAGATCTCTTGAGGACTTCTTTGACTTCATCAAGTCTTCAATAGACAAGACGACCAAAAACGTAGAGACCTCTTGAGGTCTCCTAAGAACTCTTGACTACATCTTAAGTTCTACTATAGACCACAGAAGACCTCTTGAGTCTCCTATAGGCTGCATAAGCTCTCTTTAGATCTCCTAAGACCTCTTGAGTTATTCTGTAGACAAAAGAAGGTATGTTATAGACTACAGAAAATCACTTGAGGTCTCCTTAGACCTCATCAGGTCTTTAATAGACGATAGAAGCCCTATTAAGGATGGTCTCCTAAGACCTTTTGATTTATTCTGTAGATAACATAAAACCTCTTGAGGTCTCCTATAGACAACAGAAGATATCTTAATGTCTCCTTTAGACTACGGAAAATCTCTTCAAGTCTCCTATAGACAACGGAAAATCATCATCATCCACAGACCTCATGAGTTCTTCCATTGACAATAGAAGACTTTTTGATGCCTATAGACTACATAAGATCTTTTGCGGTCTCCTAAGGCCGGGTCTTCAATAGACAGCCGTGGACCTCTTGAGGTTTCCTAAGACCTTTTAAGTTTTTCTGGAGACAACAGAAAACCTCTTGAGGTCTCATATTTCTTCTATAGATAATAGAAGATCTATTGAAACCTTCCAAGACGTCTTGACTCCTTATATATTCAACAGAAGACTTCTTGAAGTCTTTTATTAACTACGGAAAACTTCTTGAGGTTTAAAAAACCTTCTTAATTTCTTCCATAGGTTATAGGAAATCTCTTGAGGTCTCAAAAAACGTCTTGATTTCTTCTATAGGCAATAGAAAACATCTTGAGGTCTTCTAAGACCCCTTGAGGTCTCAAAAACTTCTTGATTTCCTCTCTAAGCAATAGAAAAGCTCTTGAGGTCTCAAAAAACTTCTTGATTTCTTCTATAGGCAATAGAAAACCTCTTGAAGTCTTGTAAGACCTTTTGGAGGTCTTCTAAGAACTCTAGAGCACTTCTAAGACCTCTTGAGGTCTCAAAAAACTTCTTGATTTCTTCTATAGGCCACAGAAAACCTCCTGAGGTCTCAAAAAACTTCTTGGTTTTTTCTGTAGGCAAAAGAAAACCTCTTGAGGTAATTTAATACCGCTTGTTGACTCAATTAAATTCTCAAAATTTCAATTTAAGACCTCTTGAGGTCTCAAAAATTTTTTTGATATCTTCTATATGCAACAGAAATGCTCTTGAAGTCTTCTAAGACTTTTTAAGGTCTCAAAAACTTCTTGATTTTTTTTTATAGGCAAAAGAATACATCTTGAAGTCTTCTGATCTCCTGAGGTCTCAAAAAACTTCTTGACTTCTTCTACAGTCGATAGAAAACCTCTTGAGGTCTTCTAAGAACTCTTGAGGTCTCAAAAAACTTCTTGATTTCTTCTATAGGCAAAAGAAAACCTCTTTAAGTCTTCTAAGACCCCTAGAGTTCTCAAATAACTTATTGATTTCTTCTGTAGGCAATAGAAAACCTCTTGAGGTCTTCTAAGACCTCTTGAGGTATCAAAAAACTTGTTAATTTCTTCTATAGGCAAAAAAAACCTCAAAAAGCAATAGAAAACCTATTGAGGTCATCTAATACCTCTTGAGGTCTCAAAAAAACTTCTTGATTTCTTCTATAGGCAATAGATAACCTCTTGAGGTCTTTTAAGACCTCTTGAGGTCTTTAAAAACTTCTTGCTATCTTCTAAAGGCAATAGAAAACCTATTCTATAGCAATAGATAACCTCTTGAGGTCTCAAAAACTTCTTGATTTTTTCTATATGCAAAAGAAAACCTCTTAAAGTCTTCTAAGACCCCTAGAGTTCTGAAATAAATTCTTCATTTCTTCGTTAGGCAACAGAAAACCTCTTGAGGTCTTCTAAGACCTATTGAGGTCTCAAAAAAACTTCTTGATTTCTTCTATAGACAATAGAAAACCTCTTGAGGTCTTAAAAAACTTCTTGGTTTCTTCTATAGGCAATAGAAAACATATTGAGGTCATCTAAGTCCTCTTGAGCTCCCAAAAAACTTCTTGATTTCTTCTATAGGCAAAAGAAAACCTCTTGAGGTCTTAAAAAACTTCTTGATTTCTTTTATAGGTAATATAAAACCTATTGAGGTCATCTAAGACCTCTTGAGGTCTCAAAAAAACTTCTTGAGTTCTTCTATAGGCAATAGATAACCTCTTGAGGTCTTCTAAGACCACTTGAGGTCTCAAAAAACTTCTTGATTTCTTCTATAGGCAAAAGAAAACCTCTTGAAGTCTTCTAAGACCCCTTAGAGTTCTCAAACAACTTCTTGATTTCTTCTATAGGCAATAGAAAACCTACTGAGGTCATCTAAGACCTCTTGAGGTCTCAAAAAACTACTTGATTTCTTCTAAAGGTAATAAAAAAAACCTCTTGAGGTCTTCTAAGACCTCTTGAGGTCTCAAAAAAACTTCTTGAATTCTTCTAGAGGCAAAAGAAAACCTCTTGAAGTCTTCTAAGACCCATAGAGTTCTCAAAACGCTTCTTGATTTCTTCTTTAGGCAATAGAAAACCTCTTGAGTTCCCTCTTGAGAAGACATCCTGAGGTCTCCTAAGACCTTTTGTGTTCTTCAGTAGACAACAGAAGACCTTTTGAGGTATTCGTTTGACAACAGACGATGGCTTGAAGTCTCCGTTAGACAATGGAAAATCTCTTGAGTTCTCATGTAGACAACGGAAAATCTGTTAAGTTTTTCTATTGACAACAGAATAAACTTTGAGGTCTGCAAAGACTTCTTGAGTTCTTCCATTGACAATAGAAGACTTCTTGATGTATCTTATAGAGTACATAAGATCTTTTGAGGTCTCCTAAGACCTTTTAAGTACTCCAGTAGTCAACATGAGATCTCTTGAGGTCTCCTTAGATTTCATCAGGTCTCCAATAGACAACAGAAGGTATCTTAAGTTCTCCAAAGACCTAACCATATCTTCGGTAGATGACGGAAGACCTATTGAGGTCTCCTAATACCTTTTTAGTTCGTCTATAGCAACAGAAGACTTTTTGAGGTCTCGTATAGACAACAGAAGATCTCTTGAAGTCTCCAATAGATTACAGAAGATCTCTTGAGATCTCCTTTATACAAGGGTGACAGAAGATATCTTGAGGTCTCCTTGACTTCTTGAGTTCTTTCATACAGAAGACCTCTTGAAGTGTCCTTAGACTTCATTAGGTCTTCTCTAGACACCAAAACACCTTTTGGGGTCTGCCTAGACCATATGAGTTCTTCTATAAGCAACAGCATATCTTTAAGACCTCTGGAGTCCCTCTATAGACAACAGAAGACCTCTTGAGGTCTCCTAAGACTTCATCAGTAGGCCTATTCTGTAACTTTTAACAACTATCGATATTGTTAAAATTTCTTTTGTTTTTGTAACAACTACAAAACAAACAAATGAAATTGTTGTAAAATAAACAATGAGTTAAGTTGTTAAAAAGTTACAGAATAGGCCCCCAGGTCTTCAGTAGTCTGTTGTCTACTGAGGTCTTGAGGTCCCCTAAGACCTCTTGAGTTCTTCTAAAGGCAACAAAAGATCTCTTGAAGTCTTCTGAGACCTCATGAGTCCCTCTATAGACAATAGAATATCTTGTAGTGCTCCATAGAAGCATATCCGGTGTTCTTCTATAGATAAGATCCGATTGTCTTTTATCCGATTGTCTTATACAGAGAAAAGCTTGGTAGTCTTCTATAGGAGAAGACCCTTTAGTCTTTAATATAAGATAAGAAGACCTGGTGACTATCTATAGGCCAAGGCCTGGTGACCATCTATAGAGAAGAACCAGTGGTCTTTACATTAGAAGTGATCTTATAAAGACGAAGTGATCTTCCTCTAGGTCATAAATCGGGTGGTCTTCCGTAGAATAAAACTTCTGCTTTTCAATAATAGGAGACCAACCTATAAAAGAAGACTATGTGATCTTTTACAGAAGAAGATCATTTTGTCTCCTGTAGAAAAAATGTTACGTATCTTACTCTATAAAAGAAGGCCCTGTGATCTGTGGTTATTCCCATTTATTGAGCTCCCACTGTATGAATGAGAAAGACCCTGTATAATTCTATAGAAAGTCCTATGTAATTTCTGTATCTATGAAGAATAAAAAATTCCGCATACCCACATAAATTGCCAATGTCGGAATTTCTGCATTGTTCCATAAAAAAAATTGCAAAGTACTGTAATTTAGATTTTGCGTTTGTATTTGTTGGGCCGTATAACGGGAAACCCGCAACATTCGTGCACATTGTTTGTCTGTTTCCCCCATGCAATGGACAAACAAAAAACAACAACACATCTCCATTACAAGTTTTGCGCTTTTGCATACGATATGCCTTGCAGAGCATGCAATTACATGGTGGAGGCAATGGAAAAAGCGCGCAGCAACGAAATTTTGTACTAACCCTCAGCATCTGTTCAAGAGCAATGTCTTCTGAGTGTTGGGTTGGTTCGCCAGCAAAAAAAAAAAAGAAACATGTAATAAGTGTTTGAGGTCGTTTGCAAAGAAGTTTAGTATAGGTCTGTGGTGTTCTATAAGTAGACAGTAAGTTCTCTTAATTTTTTTACAGGATGAAGGTTTTCTACACACTCTCTGTACTATGGAAATATTATTTAGTGCAGGCACCTACAGGACTTGCTAATTCTCTATTGGAATTCTAATGGGTTTCTGGAAGACTACCTCAAGATTTCCTACCGCCTTATTTCTGACTTCACATATTTTTTGCAGGTCATCTACACGCTTTCTGTGCTCTGGAAATACTCTTGCAGGAACCCATAGGACTTGCTTATTGGAATTCTATTGGTTTCCTAGAAGGCTACCTAAAGATTTCCTCCCGCCTCATCTAAAATTCATTCTCCATTTGAAAAATCATCAACTTCATTCGAATTTAATAATTTCCAATTAATTTTTAATAAATGATTTTCATTGTGAACATATCCGGAAGGAAATTTAAGCTGTGAACATAAAATGAAGAAGACCGAAAACAGATTACAAAAACCGCAACACTTCATCTTTGCAAAACACTCCGAACGAGTGGAAAACACAAGATTTATGCGCGTTCATTGGGTGACAATATGTCTTGGCATTGGATGGCGGCGGCTGATGGTTGGTTGGTGGTATTAAGGAAAGCTTATAAATGAGCGCTTGGCAGTGAGCAGTTCATAGCATTTTCCCTTTGGAAATGTTGTCATTCTATCCGGCGGCAAAAGAAGTTGCATCCGTATGCGAATTGTTGTGGTTGCCGTTAGTTTCTGGTCTAAATACGTCGACAAGATATGACTGGCGATGGCAACTGACTGCACTTATGCTGCAGCCCTGGAAAAGAAGTTTGCCAGGAACACTGCAGAGGAAGAGGAAATGCCTGTATATGGATGGATTGCTGGTTGGATGAATGAATGAAGCAATGCTTGAATGTCAGTTTACAGTTATTTTATCATTTCCCAAGACCACGACCACCATCATCATTGTCATCGTCATTGGCATTACTGAGCTTCTTGGCTTTATGTTTTTGTTGTTGATGTTGTAACTGGCATAATTAATATTCTTGTTCTTGTTCTGGTTATGTTTGTTTGAGGCCTTCTACTTCTGCTGCTTCTTCTTGATACCACCAAACAGAAGACAATCAAGTTAAATTCTGCTGTTTGTGTTTCTTCTTCTACGGAAGCCCTTTTATAGCTTTTTGATGGCGGCAACCAGTTGCTGGCCTGCTTAGCTGTTTGATGGTCTATGTCAATGTCTTTAACAACAACAACGGCGCAGCAACAACATAAAAATTAAGAATACCCTGTTCTTGAAACCACAAAGCTCCACTGAGGTTGTAAAAGAGTACAACACAGACAGCCAAGGCACACTCGCTCGCTGTCGTCATTATCATCCGCCAGAATATCAGCGACAACGAACGTCATTATCATCATAACCGTTGTCACCACAATGTTGTTGTATCTTTGTCATTGCTGTCACTGTCATCACCATCATCAGCGTTTGCACCATGTAATTGTATCTCCTCTTTTATGTTGTTGTAACACTAACAACAACAACAACATGAAAACTCATTACACCACCGAACATTACCCAGCCAGCCGCACATTTGAAAAACTGTAATTTCCTTTTAATTTGTACGTTTTTATTAATGAGCATGTTTGTACGTGTCGCTGTTGTTGTTATTGTAATGTGCATTTTGTAGAAGTGATAAGATTTCAATGCTTCTTTATGATAGCATAGCTTCTTCTTCTTCTTCTGTGGTATTTAAGAATGTTGTAATGATAGATGAGGAAATTAATGGGTAAAGTCTTTTGGTGGAGAATAATCAGTTGAAGCAGTTGAGTTGTTACAGAGGTATGAACACTTTATTGGTTTCTTTTTATCACAAAATCTGTAATCTATTAGATAGTTACCACGGCAGCAAATTCTAATCCGAATAGTTCTAGTCGAGCGGGATTTAAGGTAGGAGTCTTCTAAACGTCAAAAGAAGTCTTTTAGAGAGGTCAGCAGACCTCTTCTATAGCTTGTAGACCATATCTATAAAAAGACCCCAGAAGACCTATCGCACCACAGTAGAACCTTTACTGGACAATAGGCGTTCTCTCAAGGACTTATGTAGACAACATGCTATCTATTCAAGTCTTAAAGTTGCCTTATCATTTCTAGTTACCCTCTATAAGCAACAGAACACATATCGTGGTATTCTACAGTCAAAATATCTTTTGTGGCCGTTCAGAGGCAGAACAAGCCCTTTCAAAATCGTCTGCACACAAGGGAAGACCTCATCAGATCTTGAGGTATCCTATAAACCTCAAAAAACCTCTTAATGTCTGCTGTAGAAAACAGAAGGTCTCTTTAGGTATCCTAAGACAACTTGAGGTCTTCAATACGCAACAGAAGACTTCCTGATATCTTCAATAGACAAAACAAGACCTCTTGAGGTTTTCTATAGAGATCTCTTAAGACCTTTTGAGGGCTTTTATAAACAACAGAAGATCTCAGAAGGACTTTTAAAGTCTTCTAAGACCTCCTGAGTTCTTATATAGACAACTGGAGGCCTCTTGAGGTCTCCTAAGATCAACTGAGGTCTTCTATTGACAACAGTTGAGTTTGATGCCTCCTAAGATCGCTTGAATCCTTCTATTATTCTATTCCGAAGATATGTTGAAGTCTCCTAAGAGCTCTTGTTGTCCTTAATGGACACAGGCGACTTCTTAAGGCCTTCTATGGACAACGGAAGACCTTTTGAGGTCTCCTAAGCGATCTTAAGATGTTCAACAGACAATAAAATACCTCTTGAGAACACATATAGAGATATTCTACCGTCCAAAGATCTTTTGAGGTCGTTTATAGGCAAAACAACCCTCTTCAAAATCGTCTGCACACAAAGGAAGACCTCATCAGATCTTGAGTTATCTTATAAACCTCATAAAACCTCTTGATGTCTGCTGTAGAAAACAGAAGGTCTCTTTAGGTATCCTAAGACAACTTGAGGTCTTCAATACGCAACAAAAGTCTTCCTGAGGTCTTCAATAGACAAAACAAGACCTCTTGAGATTTTCTATAGACAACAGAAGACCTCCTGAGATCTCTTAAGACCTTTTGAGGTCTTTTATAAACAACAGAAGATCTTTGGAGGCCTTCTAAGACTTCCTGAGGTCTTCTTTAGAATACAACTGATCCCTTTAGGCCTCCAAAGAACTTTTGAAGTCGTTTATGACTAACAGAATACCACTAGAGGTCAACTAAGGCATTTTGAGTTCATGTATACGTTACAAAAGACTTCCTAAGGTCTTCAATAGACAAAAAACCTGTTGAGGTTTTCTATATACAACAGAGGACCTCCTCAGATCTCTTAAGAACATTTGAAGACTTCTTTAAACAACATCAGACTTCTTTGGGCCTCCTAAGAACTCTTGAAGTCTTTTATAAATAACAGATGACCTCTTGAGGTCTCCTAAGATCTCTTGAGGTCTCCTAAGATCTCTTGAAGTCTCCTAAGGTTTCCTATATACTCAAGAGATGACCACTTGAAATATCCTAAGACTAATTGAAGTCTTCTATAGACAACAAAACACACAGAAAATTTTTTTAGCCATTTGATAAAAAAATTCAAAGATTCAATGAAAAATTTATCGATTTTCCGGTGATAAAAAAATTGTCATATTGACAAAGTTCGATAAAATTATTTGATCACAAAGTAAAAATACAACTGATAAAATATTTCACATATTGACAAAAATATTTATCAAAATATTCCACAATGTGCTTGAAAACAAAATATTTTCTTGATGAAAAAAATTGTAAAAAATCGATAAATATTTTAGTCAATATGTGAAATATTTTATCAGTTGTGTTTTTTCTTTGTGATCAAATAATTTTATCGAATTTCGTCAATATGACAATTTTTTTATCGCCGGATTTTTTTTCTGTGCACCACTCAAGGTCTCCTACTGACAACAGATTTATACTATATAACACAGAAGATGTTATATGTGCATATGCATGTCTCCTAAGACACCTTGAGATCTTCTGTAGACTACAGAAGGCCTTTTAAAGTCTCGTAAGACCTCCTGAGATCTTATATAGACAACCGGAGACCTCTTGAGGTCTCCTAAGATCAACTGAGATCTTCTATTGACAACAGTTGACTTTGTTGTCTCCTAAGATCGCTTAAAACCTTCTTTTATTCTATTCTGAAGATATGTTGAAATCTCCTAAGAGCTCTTGTGGTCTTTAATGGACACAGAAGGCTTCCTGAGGTTTTTTAAAGTCTCCTAAGACCTCCTGAGATATTATATAGACAACCAGAGAGCTCTTGAGGTCTCCTAAGATCAACTGAGATCTTCTATTGACAATAGTCGAGTTTGATGTCTCCTAAGATCGCTTGAAGTCTTCTATTGACTACCGAAGTCATGTTGAAGTCTCCTATAAGCTCTTGTGGTTTTTAATAGACACAGAAGACTTCCTAAGGTCCTCTTGAGGTCTTTTAAGATCAACTGAGGTCTTCTATTGACAACAGTTGAGTTTGATGACTCCTAAGATCGCTTAAAGCATTCTTTTATTCTATTCCGAAGATATGTTGAAGTCTCCTAAGAACTCCTGTGGTCTTTAATGGATACAGGAGACTTTCTGAAGTCTTCTATGGACAACAGAAGACCTCTTGAGGTTTCCTAAGCAATCTTGAGATGTTCCATAGGCAATAAAACACCTCTTGAGGTTTTCTATAGATAACATAAGTCCTCTAATGGACTCCTAAGTCATTCTAAGGTCTTCTATAGACAACTGACGTTCTCTGGCAACCTTCCATAGGCAAGTCTCCTACAGAACACAGAAGACCTCTTGAGGTCTCCTAAAAGATCTTAAGGTGTCCCATAGAAAACGAAAGACTTTCTGAGAACTTCTATGGACAACAGAGTACCTCTTGAGGTCTCCCATAGATAATAGAAGACTTCTTGAGGTCTTTTAAGACCTCTTGATGTTTTCTATAGAGACCTCTTAAGGTCTCCTAAGTCCCCTTCTTCTATAGAAAACTGACGTTCTCTTGAGGCTTCTAACCTCTTGAGACCTTTTAAAGTCTTCTTTAGATAATAGAAGACCTTGTGAGATCTCGTGGGGCATTCCAAAGACAATAGAAATACTTTTGAGGTATCCTAAGACCTCATGAGATCTTCTGTCCACAACAGAAAATATATTGAGGTCTCCTCAGACATCTTAAGGTCTCCCAAGACCTGGTTAGGTCTTTTATAGGCAGCAGACAACTTCCTGAGGTATTCTATGGACATCTGAGGTCTATAAGAGGTCTGCTAAGACCGCTAGAGGTTTTTAATGGACCTTGAGGTCTTCTAAGAGTTCTTAAGGTCTTCCATAGACAACTTATGACTTCTTGGGGTCTTTTATGGACAACTTGAGGTCTTCGATACACATACGAAAAATGCTATGATGTTTCTTAGGGCCTCTAGATGTCCTCTATAGGCAAAACAATACTTCTTGAAGTCTTCTGTAGACAACAGAAGAACTTCTAAAGCCTCCTATAGACATAAGAAGACCTTTTGAGTTCTCCTAGAGATCTTGAGGTGTCCCGTAGGCCATATAAGACCTCTTGAGGTCTTCTATTGACAATCGAAGACATATCAAGATCTCTTAAGAAATCTTGAGGTGTCCCATAGACAACAAAGACATCTTGAGGTCTTCTAAGAGTTTTTAAGGTCTTCCATAGACAACTTATGACTTCTTGGGGTATTTTATGAACAACTTGAGGTCTTCGATACACAAAAGAAAAATGCTATGAGGTTTCTTAAGGACTCTTGATGTCCTCTATAGGCAAAACAATACTTCTTGAAGTCTTCTGTAGACAACAGAATAACTCCTAAAGCCTCCTATAGACATAAGAAGACCTCTTGAGGTCTTCTAGAGATCTTGAGGTGTCGCGTAGGCCATAGAAGACCACTTGAGGTCTTCTATTGACAATCGAAGACATATCGAGATCTCTTAAGAAATCTTGAGGTGTCCCATAGACAACAAAGACCTCTTGAGGTCTCCTAATATCTCTTGAGGTATCCCATAGACAACAGAAGCCGATTTGAGGTTTCCTAAGATATCTTGAGGTCTTCTATTGACAACCGAAAACCTCTTGAGGTCTCCTAAGATTTATTGAAGTATTCTATAAACCGCAGAAGACCTCTTGAGGTCTTCGAGTGTCTTCTTTACGCTGCCGAAGACCTCTTGAAATCTCCTCAGACTTCTTGAAGTCTTCTACACAGAAAAAATTTTAGCCATTTGATAAAAAAATTCAAAGATTTAATCAAAAATTTCTCGATTTTCCGGCGATAAAAAAATTGTCATATTGACAAAATTCGATAAAATTGTTTGATCACAAAGTAAAAATACAACTGATAAAATATTTCACATATTGACAAAAATATTTATCAAAATATTCCACATTGTGCTTGAAAAATAAATATTTTCTTGATGAAAAAAATGGAAACAAAATCGATAAACATTTTAGTCAATATGTGAAATATTTTATCAGTTGTATTTTTACTTTGTGGTCAAATAATTTTATAGAATTTCGTCAATATGACATTTTTTTATCGCCGGATTTTTTTCTGTGTATAGACAAGCACCAAAAGACCTCTTGGGGTCTTCTTTAAACAACAGAAGGCCTCTGGAGGTCTCCCAACGCCTCTTGAGTTCTCCTAAGTCCTCTTCAGGTCTACTATAGACAACAGAAGACATTTTGAGTTATCCGAAGAACATTTGAATTCAGCTATAGTCTAAAGAAGGCCTCTTGATTTCTATTGTAGACAACAGATGACCTATCTTGAAGTCCTCTTAGGCCTTTTTAAGTTATCTGTATACAGAAGAAAACATCTTGGGGTCTCTTGTAGACAACAAAAGACCTTTTGTGGTATTCTTTAGACAAACAGAATGCATCTTGAATATTCCTAAGAAGACTTGGGTCCTCCTAAGACGACTTGAGTTCTCATAAGACCTTTTTTAGATCTTCTCCTAACAACAGGAGACATCTTGAGGTCTACGGTAATCTGTAGAACACCCCTGCGGAGGTCTGATATTTAATATAAGCTCCCTGCGGAGATCTGATTTTCCATAGAATCTCCCTGCGGACGTCTGATATTCTATAGAAGCTCCCTGCGGGGAGGTCTGATATTCCAGCCCCCTAAGGCATTCTCCTATTCTATAGAGGTCTAGGGAGGACCCATATTATATAGAATCTTCCTTCGGGCCTCTATATCCTTAAGGAAGTATCCTAAGATCTCCAAGCCCCGTACGGATATATGCTAATGTATAGTCACGGCCTAAGGAGGTGTCATAATCTATAGAACCCCCTATTGACGTCTCCTATTCTTTAGAAGCCCCCCTACGGAGGTCTTCTTTTCTTTAGAAGCCAAATACGGTGGTCTCTTATTCTATAGAAGCCCTCTACGGAGATCTCTTATTTTATAGAAGTCCCCTACAGAGGTCTCCTGTTCTATAGAAGCCACCAACGGATGTCTTATATTCCTTAGAACCCCCTACAGAGCTCTTATATTATTCAGACGTTTGCCTTCTAATCCACTTGCAGAGCTTCTCTATTCCATAGAAGCCACTTACCGTGATCTCTTAATCTAGAAAAGGCAGCTACGATGGTATTTTATATCAAACCTTGGTCATTATCGGCAATTTTCTATATTTCTATAATATTACGAATTTTTTTATCTCTGTCTTCTTGCGAACTTTGCCCTTAGGAAATTGTGGCTCTGATATCTTATAAGAAATAGAAAGAATTCGCAAATTTCTTCCTCAAATCTGAAAGACTTGTCAATTTGCTATCAAATAGATTTCACTTATTCTCAAACAAAAGCAAGTATTGGAATTAAAAATTCCGATAAAATCCCAGCAAAATTTGAGGGAAGGGGTTCCATGCGATGACGTGATTTCATGGCATCTTTTGCATTTGTCTAAACGAAGTCGTGAAAGATCCGATCTTTTCATTAGCTTTTGAACAAATGCAAAGGAAGTCGTGAAAGATCCGATCTTTTCATCAGCATTTGAACCCATGCAAAGGCAGTCGTGAAAGATCCGATATTTTCATCAGCATTTTAACCCATTCCATCGATACAATAGAAATGAATTTTGTGTTTTTTCTTTATACATATTTTTCTAAATATATAAGATTAATTATTTACAATAGGTTTGATGTTCTCGGAGACTCGAAATCACAACCAATGTTGTTAAAACTCTCGTCGTAAGGATAATGTTATTGCAAAGGGTTGGTGAAAATGGCATGCCAAAGCATTGGTGGAAATGACATGCCAAAGCTTTGGTGAAAATGACATATCAAAGCATTGGTGTAAAGTACATGCTTTGGATCCAAAAATGAATAGCATCTTTTGGGGTCCACGCTCATATAAAATTCATCGATGAAGATGCTAAAAAGATGACATGCCAGATCACTTTCACCCATGATTGAATGGCATCTTTGGCATCGAACATTTTGCTGGGATTATTACACCTACTGATTATTAAGGTGTACGTGATTTTCTTCAGATTTCTTTGTAAAATTTCATACGCACTTACACTTACAAAGGGAATAAGAATATTGGATAAGCTTTTTCGTTACTTTCTATCAGTTTCCACTTCGTGCAACAAAGAAGAAATTAACATTTCCCCATTTCTGATATCTGCATTCTTCGAGTGCCACCTATCACACTAAAACTGTTGTTACACTCACTTATTCATCCCCTCTTCCCCTTCCCTCATGCCCAAAAGCATTCACCAAAATCTTCTCTAATCAAATCTTTGTTTTGCAATCGACCAGCAACCTCGACATGATACAGGTCCCAAGTGTTTTTCCAATAATGACAGCATCCTAAGAAGCACTGCAAGGGGAATTGTAATCTTCAAATGTATCAACCAGAAAACAAACAAAAAATGTTTCTAGCAGATGTAGGCTGCTGTTGGCTTCTTGCTTCTAGCTGCTGAATGCCATTGAGAACACTTTGGAATATGAATTGCTTTTAGATTTGAATTTAATTATGGCAAAAAAAGACGAATATTTTTTCCATGAAAATTTTTGGTGATAAGGGCCAGAAAACCAGGGCGCCCACACATACGCACAGCGCATGATACATAATGAGACAATGTAAAAACTTGAAATGGAAATTGGGAAATTGCAATAAAAACATGTATGAAAGGGTAGGGAAATAGGGAAAGAGTTATTGCCTAACGGGAACCATATTTTCGATCCATTTAATTATTGCACAATTTAATGGCATGTATTTGTTTTTAATTGGGGCAAATCTATAATTTTTTGGGGCAAGTGGAGGAGTGGCAAACACTTCGCTGCTTGTGGAAAATGTAGGATAGAACAATTTTAAGGCATTTGATCCGGGCATGTTCCACGGAAATAAATGAATAAAATTGGACAGGTGGCTTGGCTGCAACCGTGGTGCAATGGTATGTACACCCGCCTTGCACGCTGAAGGTCGCGGGTTCGATTCCCCGGCCAGGCAACATAAAAAAATTTCAACAGTTGCAAAATACCCCTCAATAATGTTGGCGACATTTCCTGAGTATTTTAGCCATGTAAAACTTCTCTACAAGTGGAGTCTTAGGACACGCCGTTCGGACTCGGTGATCAACTGTAGGTCCCATATCATTGAGCTAATATGAATCGGGGTGCACTCATTGATATGAGAGGAGTCTCCCTTGTCCTGTATGGGATGTTTGTGAAACAAATATTACAGGTAGCTTCTATGGAATAGAACACCACCGTTGGTGCCTTCTGTCGAATAGAAGACCAGCCGAGACCACCCGGTCGCTTCTATAGAATATAAGTCTACCAGTAGGAGGCTTCTATATGGTAGAAGACCACAGTAGGTGGTTTATATAGTATAGAAGTCCACCCTAGGTGTTTTCTACGGAATAAAAGTCCACCCTAGGTGGCTTCTATGGAATAGGAGTCCACCCTATGTAACTTCTATGGAATATAAGTCCACCCTAGGTAGCTTCTATGGAATAGAAGTCCATCCTAGGTGGCTTCTATGGAATAGAAGTCCATCCCAGGTGGCTTCTATGGAATAGAAGTCCATCCTAGGTGGCTTCTATAGAGTAGGAGTCCACCCTAGGTGGCTTCTACGGAATAAAAGTACACCCTAGGTGGCTTCTATGGAATAGGAGTCCATCCTAGGTAGCTTCTATGGAATATAAGTCCAACCTTGGTGGCTTCTATGGAATAGGAGTCCACCCTAGGTGACTTCTATGGAATAGGAGTCCATCCTAGGTGGCTTCTATGGAATAGAAGTCCAACCTTGGTGGCTTCTATGGAATAGGAGTCCACCCTAGGTAGCTTCTATGGAATAGAAGTCCACCATAAGTGGCTTCTATGGAGTTGAAGTCCAGCTTAGGTGGCTTCTATGGAATAGAAGTCCACCCTAGGTGGCTTCTATGGAATAGAAGTACACCATAGGTGGCTTCTATGGGATATAAGTCAACCCTAAGTGGCTTCTATGGACTAGAAGTCCACCCTAGGTGGCTTCTATGGAGTTGAAGTCCAGCTTAGGTGGCTTCTATGGAATAGAAGTGCACCCTAGGTGGATTCTATGGAATAGAAGTGCACCCTAGGTGGCTTCTATGGAATAGAAGAGCACCCTAGGTGGCTTCTATGGAATAGGAGTCCACCATAGTGTCTTCTATGGAATAGAAGTCCACCATAAGTGGCTTCTATGGAAGTGAAGTCCACCATAAGTGGCTTCTATGGAGTTGAAGTCCAGCTTAGGTGGCTTCTATGGACTAGAAGTCCACCCTATGGAATAGAAATCCACCTAGGTGGCTTCTATGGAATAGATGTGCACCCTAGGTGGCTTCTATGGAATAGAAGTCCACTCTAGGTGGCTTCTTTGGAACAGGAGTCCACCCTAGGTCACTTCTATGGACTAGAAGTCCATCCTTGGTGGCTTCTATGGAATAGAAATCCCGCATAGGTATAGAAGTCCACCATAGGGGACTTTTATTGAATAGAAGTCCTCCCTAGGTGGCTTCTATGGAGTAGACGTCCAGCTTAGGTGGCTTCTATGAAATAGAAGTCCACCCTAGGTGACTTCTATGGAATGGAATACCTCCATAGGAATAGAAGTCCAGCTTAGGTGGCTTCTATGGAATAGAAGTCAACTCTAGGTGGCTTCCAGGGAATTAAAGTCCACCATAGGTGGCTTCTATGGAGTAGAAGTCAACCTTAGGTGGCTTTTATGGAATAGAAGTCCACCCTTGTGTCTTCCATGGAATAGAAGTCCACCATAAGTGGCTTCTATGGAGTTGAAGTCCAGTTTAGGTGGCTTCTATAGGAAAGAAGTCCACCCTAGGTGGCTTCTATAGAATAGAAGTCCACCATAGGTGGCTTCTATAAAATAGAAGTCCACCATAGTGGCTTCTATGGAATAGATGTCCATCCTAGGTGGCTTCTGTAGAATAGAAGTCCACCATAGTGGCTTCTATGGAATAGAAGTCCACCATAAGTGGCTTCTATGGACTAGAAGTCCACCCTAGGTGGCTTCTATGGAGTTGAATTCCAGCTTAGGTGGCTTCTATGGAATAGAAGTCCACACTAGGTGGCTTGTATGGAGTTGAATTCCAGCTTAGGTGGCTTCTATGGAATAGATGTCCACCATAGTGGCTTTTATGGAATAGATGTCCATCCTAGGTGACTTCTATGGAACAGAAGTCCTCCATACGAATAGAAGTCCACCATAGGTGACTTCTATAGAATTGATGTCCACCCTAGTGCCCCCTAAGTGGTTTCTATGGAATAGAAGTCCACCCTATTTGGCTTCTATGGAATAGAAGTTCACCCTAGTTGGCTTCTATGGAATAGATGTCCACCTAAGTGGCTTCTATGGAATAGATGTCCACCTAAGTGGCTTCTATGGAATAGAAGTCCACCCTAGGTGGCTTCTTTGGAACAGGAGTCCACCCTAGGTCACTTCTATGGACTAGAAGTCCATCCTTGGTGGCTTCTATGGAATAGAAATCCCGCATAGGTATAGAAGTCCACCATAGGGGACTTTTATAGAATAGAAGTCCTCCCTAGGTGGCTTCTATGGAGTAGACGTCCAGCTTAGGTGGCTTCTATGAAATAGAAGTCCACCCTAGGTGACTTCTATGGAATGGAATACCTCCATAGGAATAGAAGTCCAGCTTAGGTGGCTTCTATGGAATAGAAGTCCACTCTAGGTGGCTTCCAGGGAATTAAAGTCCACCATAGGTGGCTTCTATGGAATAGAAGTCAACCTTTGGTGGCTTTTATGGAATAGAAGTCCACCCTTGTGCCTTCCATGGAATAGAAGTCCACCATAAGTGGCTTCTATGGAGTTGAAGTCCAGTTTAGGTGGCTTCTATAGGAAAGAAGTCCACCCTAGGTGGCTTCTATAGAATAGAAGTCCACCATAGGTGGCTTCTATAAAATAGAAGTCCACCATAGTGGCTTCTATGGAATAGATGTCCATCCTAGGTTGCTTCTATGGAATTGAATTCCAGCTTAGGTGGCTTCTATGGAATAGAAGTCCACACTAGGTGGCTTGTATGGAGTTGAATTCCAGCTTAGGTGGCTTCTATGGAATAGATGTCCACCATAGTGACTTTTATGGAATAGATGTCCATCCTAGGTGACTTCTATGGAACAGAAGTCCTCCATACGAATAGAAGTCCACCATAGGTGACTTCTATAGAATTGATGTCCACCCTAGTGCCCCCTAAGTGGTTTCTATGGAATAGAGGTCCACCCTATTTGGCTTCTATGGAATAGAAGTTCACCCTAGTTGGCTTCTATGGAATAGATGTCCACCTAAGTGGCTTCTATGGAATAGATGTCCACCTAAGTGGCTTCTATGGAATAGAAGTCCACCCTAGGTGGCTTCTATGGAAGAGAAGTCACCCTAGGTGGTTTCTATGGAATAGATGTCCACCCTAGGTGGCTTCTATGGAGTTGAAGTCCAGCTTAGGTGGCTTCTATGGAATAGAAGTCTACCCTAGGTGGCTTCTGTAGAATAAAAGTCTACCCTAAGTGGCTTCTATGGAATAGAAATCCAACCTTCGTGGTTTCTATGGAATAAAAGTCCACCCTAGGTGGCTTCTATGGAATAGAAGTCCACCCTAGGTGGCTTCTATGGAATAGAAGTCCACCCTAGAAGTCCACCTTAGGTGACTTCTATGCAACGGAATTCCACCCTAGGTGGCTTCTATGGAATAGAAGTCCACCTTAGGTGGCTTCTATGGAACGGAAGTCTGCCCTAGGTGGCTTATATGGTATAAAAGTCCACCTTAGGTGGCTTCTTTGGAATAAAAATCCACCCTAGGTGGCTTCTATAGGATAGAAGACCACCGTAGATAACTTTTATAGAATAGAAGTCCACCCTTAGGTGACTTCTATAGGATAGAAACCGCCGTAGGTGGCTTCCATAGAATAAAAAATCCGTAGGTGGCTTCTTCAAAATATAAGAGCACCGTAGAGGTCAGACCAAATCCGTATTCTATCTTAAATTTTCCTTTCTATTGTTCATTTTCCATTTTCACTTCTCAATTAAATTGCCTACAAATGAACAACGCCCCACCACAAAACTAATCACTTATGATGGAACTCCGAAAAAATCCCCTCACACACACCCATCAAAATATGCAAAAAAAGTGAATTAGCAAATGAACATTATTTGAACAGTGTTGAGAGGCACCGAGCAACAACAACAAAATAACAGCATGTCCTACTTTGTGAAAGCTACAGCTTCTCTACTCATAAATATGCATTGAAACAGCCGGGGAAAATCAACCGAAAACAGCAGCGAAAGCATCAATTAAAACAGAAACAATCAGCCGACCCCTCGCCCCAAAAAAAAACCCACCATCAGCTAAAACGAAAAATGCCAAACATTCAGCCTGCCAGTCAGTCAGTCACTCAGCAGTTCCAAGTCGTCAGCCAGCGGATAATCTTTCGATGAGGATGTGTCGATTGCAGATGGAAGGAACGAATCATCATGACGTTGTCTATGTCGCGCCATGCCACCAAACTCCGCCGATGCTGAAGCTGCTCTGATGACGATGAATTTAATTTAAAATTCATACATTTTTATGAATGAAATGAAAATGCCAAAGCTAAAAGAAATGCAATCAATAGGAGGAGTGGCATAATACCCCATATAAATGGTTGGATGGATGAATGTGTGTGGACGGACGGACAGACAAATTGTGATAGTTTAAATATGCTGCTGCTTGATTTGGTTTAAACGGCTCGTTGAGGCTAGGAGAGCTATTTTTTGCTTTTGACATTATTTAAACAGGAGCTGTGCCTTGTCTTTCTCCGTTTTTCTGCCTGTCAATTCGCTCATTCATAGTCCATTTAGCGTTTTCAATAGTTTAAGCGATTTTGCAATCTCAGCATGCGCAGCACAACAGCAGCAGTGAGCTGGAAAGAGCATTATTGGATCGTCGGTTGTATTGTCGGCATCATTAACATGACTGTTTTCTACATTTATTGAATTTAAACAAGTGCGGCTGATGTAAAGTTTCTTCTTTCACCGACCCACCAGGCAGACAGACACGGCATTGGCTGAAAAAAACACAAAAACTTATGTGAGGGAAAACTATTTTCTTCTATGACATCCACGGCAGGGGAACGACCAATCGGCCAATGTGAATTGGGTGTGATATTGATGCCGATACTATTGCCGATAATGCTGATGAGGTCTATCGTCGTTCGTCATCATCATGACGTTGAGGAGGATGGTGATGCCGTTGATGGTGATATTTGGCATCGAATCGCCAACCATCGAAGCATCAAATGCAATCATCCATTCAATGAGGCTATGATTGGAATCACCTACTTTCATTTGGGTATTGTTGGTGTTATTCTTGTTGTTGCTGTTAGACGTTGTTGCATTGATTTGACATACAGCACATGTTATCCATCAATAATATCACAACTCAATAATGTACAACATGCACTTACATTGCACACTCATACTCACAAACACACACATACACCTGCACAAATATAGTTAATATTTTTTGGTGTATATTTACAGGGTGGAGCAAAATTAAAGAGACCATAGTAAACGGCTTCTATTGAACAGATGACCACAGTACTTGACTGCTATAAAAGGAAATACGACTGTAGGAGAACTATGTAGAACATAAGGGACATTCTATTGAACAAAAGACCTCCGTAGGGGGCTTCTATAGAATAGAAGACCTCCGTAGGGGGCTTCTATAGAATAGAAGACCTCCGTAGGGGGCTTCTATAGAATAGAAGACCGCCGTAAGAGGCTTCTATAGAGTAGAAGACCTCCGTAGGGGGCTTCTATAGAATAGAAGACCTCCGTAGGGGGCTTCTATAGAATAGAAGACCTCCATAGGTGGGCTTCTATACAATAGAAGACCTTCTATAGAATGGAAGACCTTCGTAGGGGCCTTCTATAGAATAGAAGACCTCCATAGGGGGGCTTCTATAAAGTAGAAGTCGTCCGTAGGGGGCTTCTATAGAATAGAAGTCCTCCGTAGGGGGCTTCTATAGAATAGAAGGCCTCCGTAGGGGGCTTCTATAGAATAGAAGGCCTCCGTAGGGGGCTTCTATAGAATAGAAGGCCTCCATAGGGGGCTTCTATACAATAGAAGACCTCCGTAGGGGCCTTTTATATAATAGAAGACCTCCGTAGGGGCCTTCTAAACAATAGAAGACCTCCGTATGGGGCTTCTTTAGAATAGGAGACCTCCGTAGGGAGCTTCTATAGAATAGAAGACCTCCGTAGGGGGCTTCTATAGAATAGAAGACCTCCGTAGGGGGATTCTATAGAATAGAAGACCTCCGTAGGGGGCTTCTGTAGAATATAAGACCTCCCCACGGGGGCTTCTATGGGATAGAACACCTCAGCAGGGGGCTTCTATGGGATAGAACACCTCAGCAGGGGGCTTTTATATAATAGAAAATCTGTGTAGGAGGCTTCTATGGGATAGAAGACCTCCGTAGGGGGCTTCTATAGAATAGAAGACCTCCGTAGGGAGGCTTCTATAGAATAGAAGACCTCCGTAGGGGGGCTTCTATAGAATAGAAGATCTCCGTAGGGGGCTTCTATGGAATAGATGACCTCCGTAGGGGGCTTCTATGGAACAGATGACCTCCGTAGGGGGCTTCTATAGAATAGATGACCTCCGTAGGGGGCTTCTATAGAATAGAAGACCTTCGTAGGGGGCTCCTATAGAATAGAAGACCTCCGTAGGGGGCTTCTATAGAATAGAAGACCTCCGTAGGGGGCTTCTATGGAATAGAAGACCTCCGCAGGGGGCTTCTATAGAATAGAAGACCTCCGTAGGGGGCTTCTATAGAATAGGGGGCTTCTATAGAATAGAAGACCTCCGTAGGGGGCTTCTATAGAATAGAAGACCTCCGTAGGGGGCTTCTATAGAATAGAAGACCTCCGTAGGGGGCTTCTATAGAATAGAAGACCTCCATAGGGGGCTTCTATAGAATAGAAGACCTCCGTAGGTGGGCTTCTATAGAATAGAAGACCTTCTATAGAATAGAAGACCTTCGTAGGGGCCTTCTATAGAATAGAAGACCTCCATAGGGGGGCTTCTATAGAATAGAAGTCCTCCGTAGGGTGCTTCTATAGAATAGAAGACCTCCGTAGGGGGCTTCTTTAGAATAGAAGACCTCCGTAGTGGGCTTCTATAGAATAGAAGACCTCCGTAGTGGGCTTGTATAGAATAGAAGACCTCCGTAGGGGGGCTTCTATAGGATAGAAGACATCCGTAGGGGGGCTTCTATAGAATAGAAGACCTCCGTAGGGGTCTTCTATAGAATAGAAAACGTCCGTAGGGGTCTTCTATAGAATAGAAAACCTCCGTAGGGGTCTTCTATAGAATAGAAGACCTCCGTAGGGGGCTTCTATGGAATAGAAGATCTCCGCAGGGGGCTTCTATGGAATATAAGATCTCCGTAGGGGGCTTCTATAGAATAGATCTCCGTAGGGGGCTTCTATAGAATAGAAAACCTCCGTAGGGGTCTTCTATAGAATAGAAAACCTCCGTAGGTGTCTTCTATAGAATAGATCTCCGTAGGGGGCTTCTATAGAATAGAAAACCTCCGTAGGGGTCTTCTATAGAATAGAAAACCTCCGTAGGTGTCTTCTATAGAATAGAAAACCTCCGTAGGGGTCTTCTATAGAATAGAAGACCTCCGTAGGGGGCTTCTATGGAATAGAAGATCTCCGTAGGGGGCTTCTATGGAATAGAAGATCTCCGTAGGGGGCTTCTATGGAATAGAAGATCTCCGTAGGGGGCTTCTATGGAATAGAAGATCTCCGTAGGGGGCTTCTATGGAATAGAAGATCTCCGTAGGGGGCTTCTATGGAATAGAAGATCTCCGTAGGGGGCTTCTATAGAATAGAAGACCTCCGTAGGGGGCTTCTATAGAATAGAAGACCTCCGTAGGGGGCTTCTATAGAATAGAAGACCTCCGTAGGGGGCTTCTATAGAATAGAAGACCTCCGTAGGGGGCTTCTATAGAATAGAAGACCTCCGTAGGGGGCTTCTATAGAATAGAAGACCTCCGTAGGGGGCTTCTATAGAATAGAAGACCTCCGTAGGGGGCTTCTATAGAATAGAAGACCTCCGTAGGGGGCTTCTATAGAATAGAAGACCTCCGTAGGGGGCTTCTATAGAATAGAAGACCTCCGTAGGGGGCTTCTATAGAATAGAAGACCTCCGTAGGGGGCTTCTATAGAATAGATGACCTCCGTAGGGGGCTTCTATAGAATAGAAGACCTCCGTAGGGGGCTTCTATAGAATAGATGACCTCCGTAGGGGGCTTCTATAGAATAGATGACCTCCGTAGGGGGCTTCTATAGAATAGAAGACCTCCGTAGGGGGCTTCTATAGAATAGATGACCTCCGTAGGGGGCTTCTATAGAATAGAAGACCTCCGTAGGGGGCTTCTATAGAATAGAAGACCTCCGTAGGGGGCTTCTATAGCATAGAAGACCTCCGTAGGAGGCTTCTATAGAATAAAAGACCTCCATAGGGGGATTCAATAGAACAAAGTATCTACGTAGGAGCATTCGATGGAATAGAAGAAGTAGGTAGGGACATTCTATAGAATAGAATACCACCTTTGGAGGCTTTTTTAAAACAAAAGGCATCTGTAGAAAACCACCCTAGGTGGTTACTATTTAATAGAAGAACCCCATTGAGAGGTTTTTCCTAAATCTGTATATTTAATAATACCTCACCCTGTAATATTCATTCATTTATGGTTTTTCTCATTTTCACAAAAAAAAAAACAAGACAACATCGACATCAGCAGCAGAAGCATCAGCATCAGCATCAATTCGGACAACATTTCCCGCATGTAATGTCAGCATAAAAATTGCATCTACAAGTTTTTGATGTTTTCTGATGCTGCTGTTGTTGTTGTTTTTCTTTGGTTATTTTTCTCAATTCGATTAATTCGCAAAGGCCGGTTGTTAGCCATTCACACAACAAACATTGTCGGATGGATAGATAGATTGGATGGCATGGCATGGAGTGTTGCTGGACGGTTGCTGCATCAATTGCTAAGTGGAAAAAACAGATATGCTGGGTGAGAAAGAGAGAGAGAGGTGACCCCCGAGAGGGTTGTGTGTTTAGAGTTGACTGACAGGCCAGGCTGCCTGACTATTTTAAGGCTAGTTAGGTGACCAGGGAGTTACATGTCTAATATCAAAAAATAACACTCATTCAGCGCGATTGAAACAGCAGCATCAACGAGAGGAGGCATCAGTCAAACAACCAACCATCCATCCATGGCAGTGTCCGGACGTCAACAGCACCACCAGAAACATTTTTGCAAATTAGTTATTGACGATAATTGTGGCATGTCATGGTGACCGGCCATCATCTAGGTGATCGCTTAGCTCAATGGGGCTGAATGGATGGATGGTTGCTTGCCTGCCTGCACACCATTGTCGTCCCCTATACTCAGACATGTATACATATTTATGATGATGTTGCACCATCATCCATCCCGGTTGACTTCAGGGGAGGGACACCATCCATGTATGCCCCATGTGTGTAGCTTGTTTGGCAAATTAATTGTGAATTCAAGTCGTTCATTTGTCCGCTGTTGCATGTGCAAGACGAACGGACGGACGGACAGACGAACAAACATTGCATTCGGTTAGAAAGTATTTGTAGAACCTCGGGGCCATAACTCTTATTACGTGCTTTAGAAGCAAGTGTTTAATGGCTTTTAACTCACCAATCACACACACTCTCGCGTTTGAACAAAGGAAAAGTGAACAATCATGATTTGATGGTGAATTGTAATCTTTTTATGCTTTGTTGTTGTTGTGAAATTTAATAATGAAAGAGAAAAACAACAGCGGGCTGGAAAACAAAAACAGGTCAACATGACCAGCATTCACACCCAGTCAACCAGCTAAACAACCAGCCACCAACCAACCAACTGGGACGATAGACTGGGCTAGGTCATTCAAACTTATTAGTTATTCTGGTTATATCGTGCAGATTCAAATCATCGAAACTTTAAATGTAATGTTTTTTTTTCAGTTATTTTTTGTTTTGTTTAGCATGCATAAAGGTTCTGACAATAAACGTTCTCGGCTAACTGATTTCAACTAAACATTTGTGGCGATAAGAAATTAATAGCTGTGTAAAAACTGAAATTTATGACACTAGACCCGAGCGTATGTGTGTTTGGACCATTAATATGAAAGCAACGTGTTAATTTTATGATATGATCTTCCAATTGAAGCCTATAAATTTTGGCTACTCTCTTTCTCTATTGAAGACCCATTACTGTGTCCAGATATCGTAAATTACATCTAAACAATTAAAGTCAAATAAGTGAAGGAGGAGGAGGAGAACGGGGGGCTATAAAACGGGTTGGGTTAATAAATGTAAACGTGCGTATGAAGCCATAAATCTGTGTGGTATGTGACTCATAAAATGTTTTTCAGTGATTTGAACATTAACCCTTTTTATATCCCACACCTCCACGAGTAGCGGGTGGATATTATATGTTGGGTTAACTACAAAAGTTTCCAATAAAACGGTGGGTGCTAAACACATCATCTAGTTTACATCAATTGTGTTATCTTTAACGGCAGTAAGAAGAACCATTCCCTTGGGTGTTGATATACAACTAAATCGCGGATATTTAAGCAATAAATATTTTTTGAAAGTGTGTTTTCCTTAATCACGTATTGCTCGAGGTACTCTAATAGATATGGACATTCTAAAGCTATGTGTAAAGGAATGGCAGTTCAATGAGTATGTGTTTTCCTACAAAATAGTTCGTGCAGGACTAGCAGGTTCTGGAATTGTGGAATTTTAGATAAGTTTTAACGAATCAAAGTTTATTCATCGAAGAACCTAAAGGAGGGATTCTATCTATTAAAGGCCTTCCTAATAAGTTAAAGAAATATGTGCTCCAATTAAAATAATTTAAATTAAAATAAATAAATTTTAATCAAAATAAATAATTAACAATTAAATTAAAATCAAATTGAACTAAAACTAATTTTAAAAAAAAATTAAATAAGTAATGAATTGAAGCTGAATTAAACATTGCGTAAAAATTAAATTAAAAAATAAAAACTAAATAAATTTTAAAATATTTTAAAAATTACATAAAAAATTTGAAATTTAAAATTAAAAAAAAAAATAAACAAAAATTTAAAACAATTGAAAATTACAAAAAAGTTAAAACACAAATTAAATACAAAATGAAAAATAAAATTAGAAAGTAAATATAAAATTTTTAAAAAATACATTAAAAATGAAATTTAAAAAAAATTAATAATTATTATTAATTTAAAGACTAAATTTAATTAAACTTCAATTAAAAAAATAAAAATTAAAATAAAGAATCAATGTAAAATAAAAGTTAACTTTAAAAAAAACTTACAAATTAACGAAATAAAAAATAATTTAAAAAAATTAAAATTTATAAATAATTGAAAACTACAAAAAAGTTATAACACAAATTAAATACAAATAAAATTAGGAAGTAAATATAAAATTTTTAATAAAATACATTAAAAATGAAATTTATAAAAAATTAATAATTATTATAATTTAAAAACTAAATTTAATTAAACTTCGATTAAAAAATATAAAAATTAAATAAAAAATTGAAATAAAGAATTATTGTAAAATAAAAATTAAGTTAAAAATAAACTTACAAATTAAATTGAAATAAAATTGGTGAAATTTAAAATTAAATTAAACTAAAATACTATTTACATACAAGTTAAATGAAAAAATAAATAAAAATGAAATAAAAATAATTAACAATTTAAAATTAGGTAAGTAATTAAATTAAATTAAATTAAAAAAAAACAGATTAATTTAAAAAATAAAAACTAAATTATAAAATCATAAAATTACATTAAAACTTAAATTAAAATATTTAATTGAAAATATATAAAAAATTAAAAATAATCTTAAAAATATAATTACAAGATAAAATAAAATTCAAACAATATTAAATTTTATTTAAATTAAATTAGCTAAAAGATATATTAAGAATTATTTTTAATTTAAATAAAAATTAAAATACATTAAAATTAAATTTTAATTAAAATCAAATTAATTTTATATTAAATTAAAATTTAATTAGAATTAAATAAAAACAAAGTTATAACTAAATTAAAATTTTATTTAATAAAAATTTAAATAACATAAATAAGTAAATTTAAATTTATTAAAAATATATTAAACTTATAATTCAAAACAAAATAATTATTATTAATATAAAAACTAATTTAATTTAACTTCGACTAAAAAATAAAAATATAAATTAAATAAAAAAATTAAAATAAAAAATTAATGTAAAATTGAAAATTAAGTTAAAAATAAACTTAAAAATTAAATTTAATTAAAATTGATAAAATTTAAAATTAAATTTAACTAAAAAACTCATTACGTAAAAATTAAATAAAGAAATAAAAATTAAATTGAAATAAAATTAAAATTAAAACTATAATAAAAATTAAGTCATAAGTTAAAAATTACATTGAAAGGTATAAAATTAAATTAAAAATATAAAACGAAATTAAAATGAGTTAAAATTAAAATAACAAATAGATTTAAAATTAAATTAAAATATAAATTTAAAATTAATTAAAAAATTTAAAATTAAGTTAATAATTAAATTTAAAAAAAAAATAAAAATTAAATTACAAAATCATAAAATTACATTAAAAACTTAATTAAAAAATAAAAAATTAATTAAAAATAAAAATTAATATAAAATTGAAAATAAATATAAAATTAAAAATTATCTTAAAATTATCTAAAACAAGTTAAAATAAAATTCAAATAATAGTAAATTAAATTAAAATTAAATAAAAACATTTTAAAAATGATTTTAAATTTAAATAAAATTTAAAATAAATTAAAATTAAATGTTAATAAAAATCAAATTAATTTTAGTTTAAATTAAAATTTAATTAGAATTAAATTAAAAGAAAATTATAACTAAATTAAAATTAAATTTAATAAAAATTTAAAATTTTATATAAAACTAGCTGAACCCTGAATATATAAAGGAATAACTATAATTATATTAACATTAAATGCCCCAATTTTAAATACTTTAATGACCAATTAAAGGAGATAAGAAAGCGTTCTCTACCCGTTCAGTGCTGTGTATGGTGCCTGCAATCGGCCGAAAATATATATGGGAGCTATATCCAAATCTAAACCGATTTCAATATAGTTTGGCAAATTTATTTCTTGACCAAATTGCGTTACTTATTCCAAATTTGGAGGATGTATCTGTAAACGTTCGTTAGATATCAGCATACAAAATCTAAATTTTTCGGAGGTACCTCCGATCCTAGGGCTATATCTCCAGATCGACGTAGAATTTCAAAAATTCATATAGCCTATTTTACATTCAGGCGATATTGCAATATACCCTCAAATTTTCAGGAAGATCGGTTCGGCGGTTTTCGAGTCCATGAATTACAAACAAACATACAAACGTGCAAACATTTTTCTATTTTATATATATTTATATTAAAATGCAAATTAAATATAAAATTAAAAATAAAATTAGGAAGTAAATTTAACATTATTGAAAATACATTAAAAACAAAATTAAACAATTAATCATTATTAATATAAAAACTAAATTTAATTTAACTTCGACTAAAAAAAAATTAAATAAAACAATTCAAATAAAGAATTAATGTAATATAAAAAAATTAAGTTAAAAAATAAACTTACAAATTAAATTCAATTAACATTTGTGAAATTTAATTAAAATGAGTTAAAATTAAAATAAAAACAAAAAAAAATTAAATTAAAAATTTGAAATAAAAATTAAATTAAAATGTGTATTTAAATTTAAAATAATTAAAAAAAAATTTAAAATTAGTTTAAAAATTAAATTACCAAAACAATTTATTTAAAAAATAAAAATTAAATTATAAAATCATAAAAAAATTACATTAAACATTAAATTGAAAAATAATAAATTAATTAAAAAATAAAAATTAACTTGAAATTAAACATACATAAAAATAAAAATAATCTTAAACATATAATTACAAGTTAAAATAAAATTCAAATAATAATTTAAATTAAATTTAAATCAAAATTAGCTAAACATTACATTAAAAATATTTTAAATTTAAATAAAATTTAAAATAAATTAAAATTACATTTTAATTAAAATCAAATTAATTTTAGATTAAATTAAAATTTAATGGAAATTAAATTAAAATAAAATTATAACTAAATTAAATTAATTAAATTTAATAAAAATTGAAAATTATATAAAATGAATTACAATTAAATTAGAAATGTCAAAAAAATATAATATAACAATTAAATTTAAATTAAAATCAAATTTAAAATTGAAATTAAGATTGAAATGAAAATAAAATTAAAACTAAATTTTATTAAAATTACATTAAAATATAACTAACATTAAACTAGAATTAGATTAAAATTAATTTGAAACTAAAATTAAAGTAATGTTAAATTAAAATAAAAATTTTATGTAAAATCAAATAAAAAATATTTAAAATGAAATTAAAAATTACTTAATTAAAATTAAATATAATAAACATTTTAAATTTGATATAGATTGAATTAAAAAAAAATTAATTCAAATTAAGTTAAAAATTGCCTAAAAGTATAATATAAATATACAAATAAAAATCTAAAGTTAAAATTAATTGAATAATTAAATTAAAATCAAATTTTAAAATAAACTAAATTAACTTAAATTAACTTAAATTAAATTAAAATAAAACTAAAAATAAAATAAATTAAATATAAATTAAAATTAAATTAATGTTAAATTAAAATAAAAATTTAATGTAAAATCATATTAAAAATAATTAAAATGAAGATAAAAATTCCTAAATTAAAGTTAAATTTAATATAAAATGAATTAAAATAAAATTAATTTAAATTAAATTAAAAATTGCATAAAAATATAATATAAAAAATAACAAGTAAGAAAAGCGTTAAGTTCGGTCGGGCCGAACTTTTTATACCCTCCACCACAAATTTCAGTCATTTCGGTGGATTAATGTGGCCACAAACTTCAAAATACCGAAATTCGGAAGGTACCGTTCTATGGGGGCTATATGATGGCGTGGACCTATACCTACAAATTTCTGGGGGAAAGTTTTATACGCCTAAAGAAGACTAAATACCAAATTTCAGCCATATCGGTGTGATAATGAGGCTAAAACATTCAAAATATCGAAAATCGGGGGCTATTATGGGGGCTATATCAACACGTGGACCTATATAAACATTTTATGGTAGAAATGTTTCTTAGCCTCTGGAAACACAAAATACAAAGTTACAACCGATTCTTTGGTCAAATGGGTCTAATACATTCAAAATACATTAAAATGACGCGTACTTTATAAGGGGTCTTATGTGGGGACTATACCAAAACGTGGACCTATATAACCCAACTTTGGTAGGAATGTTTTCTGGCCTCTGAAGACACAAAATGCCAAATTACAACCGATTCTGTGGTCAAATGGGTCTAATACATTCAAAATATATTAAAATGACGCGTACTTTATATGGGGCCTTATATGGGGGCTATACCAAAACGTGGACCTATATAACCCAACTTTGGTAGGAATATTTTTTGGCCTCTGGAGATACAAAGTACCAAATTACAACCAATTCGGTGGTAAAATGGGCCAAATATCTTAAAAATTCCTTAAAACGACGACGCGTTACGCGTCATTTTGTATGGGGGCTATACGAAAGCGTGGACCTACATTGCCCGCTTTCAATACCAAAAGTCCTACGTAAATATAACATATTTTCCCAAAATTTCATCAACCTACGTCAATCCGTTCGGACGCTAGAGTGATTTCCACAGACGGACAGACGGACGGACATGGCTATATCGATGTAGAATTGCACGCTGATCAAGAATATATATACTTTGTGGGGTCTACAATGATTATTTCGAGTAGTTACAAACGTAGTGACAAACTTAATATACCCCCATCCTATGGTGGAGGGTATAAAAAGTAAAATAAAAATTAATTCAACAATTAAACTGAAATTTAATTAAAATTAAAATCAAATTTTAAATTGAAATTAAGATTAAAATATAATTAAAACTAAATTAACTTAAAATAAATAAAACTAAATTAAAATTAATTTTAAATTAAATTACATTTAAATTAATGCTAAATTAAAATAAAATTAAATGTAAAATTAAATAAAAAAAATAATTAAAACGAAATTAAAAATTGCTAAATTAAAATTAAATTTATTAAAAATGCATGAATGAAATGAATTAAAATTAAATTAAAAATTACGTAAAAATATAATATAAAAATAAAAATCTAAAATTAAAATTAATTGAACAATTTAACTGAAATTAAAATAAAATTTAAAATTTAATTGAAATTAAGATTAAAATGAATTTAAAACTTAATTAACTTAGATTAAATTAAAATAAAACTAAAGTTCAATTAAAAATAAATTTCATTTAAATTAATTCAATTATTTAATTAATTAAAATAAAATGTAAATGTAAAATCAAATAAAAAATAATTAAAATGGATTAACATGAAACTAAAAATTACATAAAAATAAAAAAAAAAAAATAATTAAATGTTAAAATGTACATTTAAAATTAATATTAATTAAAAAATACATTAAAAAATGTAAAATTAATTATTAAATTTAAATGAAATTTAAATTAAAATTATGTTAAAATTTAATACAACTGAATTGATTTAAATCAAATTGGATTAAAAAAGTAAATACAATTAATTTAAGGAGATATTCTATCAATTACAAATCCTCAGTAGCCATTCAATCGATAGAGGACCCTGAGAAAATGACTTTCTTGGGAGATTTTAAGTAGGACTTCTATCTAAGGAAGTGTTATGGTAGGTCTTCTAATTATAGAAAACCACCTTTAATATATAGAATACCTTAAGGAGATCTTCTATCTATAGAAGACAATAGGAAGTCTTAAGAAGGTCCTTTATCCATAAATGGCGGTAAGAAGATCCCCTATCTAGAGCATGCTTAAGAAGGTCTTCTATCTATAGAAGACCGATTTGGTTCAAACTTTGCACATTTTAATATTTTATCCATACTAAGAAAAAGTTCGAAGGTGGGCCATATAGGCAAACTCATTCTGGTACCTCCCCCACAAAAGTTAAAAAATATTTGCTAAAAATGGTGCAGTGACCAACTAAAATGGCTTGTTGACTCGATAACTATCCAAAGGAGTGACTGACATTGGTCCAACCTTTGCACAATATTTCCCTCAACTTTTTATCGAAGCTAGTGAGTATAGTGATTACAAGAATATAGAGATTATTTTGTTGGCAAGTCCATGCCTGCCGATCCAGTTCCAAGATGGACGACATCTGTCCATTCTTCAGGTACCTTATCTGCAAATGGAGTCTTAAAACACGCCCTTCGGACTCGGCGATAAAAGTATATCATATCATTGGGCTAACTCAAATCAGGGTACACTCAATGATATGAGAGAAGACTTCCTTGCCCATTCGGGTATGTTCGTGGGAAGTATTATTATATGTACCAAAGGGGGTGTTCTATATAGAAGCCAGCTAAGAGGTCATCTGTATACGTAATTTTTTCTATAGAATACCTTTTCAAAATACTGTTAGAAGATTGCCTATCTTAGAAAAGTCTTGTATTTATAGAGAGATTTGTGGTATGTTTTCTGACTTCAAAAGTCCTACAAGAGGCCTTTGTGTGACTTTAAGAGGTGTCTATATACCGTTGTAGTGAAAGTCTTATATATATTGAGAATTTTATTCGAGTTCAACATGCAAAAATGGTGCACTGACCAACTAAAACGACTGGATGGCTCGATAACTATGCAAAGGAGTGACTGACATTGGTCCTTTGCACAATATTTTCCTCAAGTTTTTATCGAAGCTAGTGATTATAGTGATTACAATAATATATAGATCTTTTCGGCAAGTCCATGCCTGCCGATCCAGTTCCAAGATGGACGACATCTGTCCATTCTTCAGGTACCTTCTCTGCAAGTGGAGTCTTAAAACACGCCCTTCGGACTCGGCGATAAAAGTATATCCCATATCATTGGGCTAACTCAAATCAGGGTACACTCAATGATATGAGAGAAGACTTCCTTGCCCATTCGTTATGTTCGTGGGAAGTATTATTACACCCAAAGGGGGTGTTCTATATAGAAGCCAGCTAAGAGGTCTTCTGTATACATAATTTTTTCTATAGAATATCTTTTCAAAATACTGTCAGAAAATTGCCTATCTTAGAAAAGTCTTGTATTTATAGCGAAGGTTTTTGGTATGTTTTCCGACTTCAAAAGTCCTACAAGAGGCATTTGTGCGACTTTAAAAGGTGTCTATATACCGTTGTAGTTGAAGTCTTATATTTATAGAGAATTTTATTCGAGTTCAGGACGAAACTCCCCAACTCCTCGTTCAAAATTTCAAATTTAATAACGCCATTCTAAAACAATATGTTTGTCAACACTTACTGCTTATTCAAACAACATATTTTTTATTATTTCAATACTCCATTCAATATTAAGTTTTATATCCCTTTCGGGTATATCCCCCACCCCCAAAAGAAGCGCAAAAAATTCCCACAATTTCGTAATAAAAGAAAATCAAGAACAAGAAGTGGTGTGAAACCATTCATAATTCAATCAACACTCCATTTCGTTTATGGCCAACTAAAATACTTAATAAATTCTTAAGAAATCTAAAACGAATTTAAAAAGAAATCTTTAAAATTTTTGGAAGAGATTTTTAATAATTTATTTTTTTTCATTTGCTTTTTCACAGATTCCTCGTCTTCGTAAACCCAATCAACCAACCTACCCCAACATAATAAAGAGCAGACATCTGCTGGTGGGTATAACACTTTCTGGGAAAGGCATTTAACACCAATGCATTTGTCATCAACTTTATCACAGAGGAGCAGAAGAAAAAATCATCAACAACAACAACAGATAAACTGTCAACCATCAGATTTCTAATAAATCATTTAAAAGCGGCTGCCTTGCTTTTTGGATTTTTCTTTAACGCCACCAACACCACCACAGGCACACATCACTGTGGAATAAGTTTTTTTGATTGAAATTTATAAAAATTAAACTATTAAAGCGGAGAGTGCTTTACAAAGATGATTTATTGCTCTCAAGAACCCCAATAGACTACCAACAACAACAAAAAGCTTTTGTGTATAGAAGACTTTATAAAATTCTTATGAAATAAAACGCAAACGAAAAGAAAATTAAGCAACAAAAAGCAATAATAATTCGAGATTGTGAACAAATGAAGAACTAAGTGCCTGGAAATTTAATTCTATAACTGCTGAAGAAACATAAAAATAAAAAACAACAACAAAATCAAATAAAAGAAAATCATAACTTTGTCTCCCACTTGTTTCACCGAAAAAAAAAAACTTAGCCACACTTAATGACCATAAATAGATTCTAAAAACGACCCAAATTTTGTTTTTCCCTACCCTACGCTGATACGCTTGCCAAAAGGAACGCCAAAAAAAATTCTAAAGAACACACCAAGGAACTTTCGTTGTCGCATTTTAGCTTCTGTCACAAAAATGTGTCTTTTGTTAAATTGCCAACCAGCAAAAGGCCACAAAAGTTTACAACAAAAACAGCAACAGCAGCAACATTGCGGAAGATCTACTTTAAAGCTTTAGAAAAAAAATAATAAACGAAAAAAGGACAATTTAACAAAAGAAGCCAAAAGGTTGCAAAACCTACCTTAAATTTCGTACCACAAAACTCCCTCTCCCAAAAAACACAAGCTCACAAAAAAGAAGTCGAAAGAAAGAACAACTCTCTCGTGCTCCACCCCACCCCCATTTTTTAGTTTCGTCACAAAACTTTCGCCTAAGTTTCCGGTGTCATCGACATCATTGACAGCCAACATCAGCAGCTCAACCTAACCCAACCCACATTGACCCATTGAAATTTGTGACAATAATCTACCAGCTAACCGACCAGCTAGCCAGCCAGCTGCTGTGGAAATATAGAACAACCTGAATATTAAGGACTACTAAAAAAAGCATCACTGCCCGACCAAAAGCATCTGCATCAACTACTACAACAACAGCAATAATGTTGGCCGGTATAAGAAAACGCTTAGCACGCAAGTAAGTACTCCCAAATATTTGTATGTATGTATTTTTATCCTTCTCCCTTATACTTCTTGACTATCTAAATAATCCCTGGAAATATCTGAGGGTGGAAAATGAAAAGAAGCAAATTGTTTTCCTTCCCAATTTTTTTTCTCTTTTTTGACAATTGCCTATGGAGGCCATAGTTATTTACATACCAAAATAGCGAAAGGTAAAGGAATGTCAACTTTTTAAAGGCCACCATCGAAGGGGGCCTAGGACTTTTGTTAATCTTTTGGAATACCTTTTGAAGGCCTTAAATAGTTAGGAGGCTCTTAAAGTTCCTTTTTATGTAGAAGATGTCCTAGGGCTATTTTATAGATAGGAGAACTCCTAAATATTAAATATTAATATTTAAAATTTTAAAATTGAAAATGTTAAAATATTATAGTATAAAATATTAAATTATTAAAATACCAAAATATTAAAATGTTAGAATATTAAAATATTAAAATATTTTTTTGCGGGTTAGGAGGTAAAAATGTATTTTTACATGCACGAAGGCCGTCGCCATCGTGTTATGTCGGATTCTCCGGTCTGGCCTACCGACTAAAAAACACCCTATTACTCTTACCCGTGGAAATTTTGTCCACTCCGGAACCGGGTTTATCATTACTTCGGGGTGGTTTCCTAGATAGCTGCGTCAGCTCCGTCTATTTGAAATGCCTGCGTCCAGGTCTCCGCCTGCTTCTCTGCTCTGTATCATCGATGTCTCGCTTTTTGGATCGAAGAACGTCTTCGCAGAACTTCTTTACAGCTTCCCATATGCTTACGTCACTTAACATTTTGGGTATTAGGTTCTTTGCCCTGTCAGGGTTTCAAGCTCTAACCGCTTCTCGCTCCATTATTACACTCGAATAGTGTATGTTCGGCGTCGTCCGTATGGTTTTCTTCCTCGTATATGCAGTACGGCGTATTTCGTTTGCCTATGTTATATAGATACTTCATAAAATACCCATGGCCTGTGAACATCTGAGTTAACTAAAAGTCCACTTCGCCGATTTTTCTTTCAATCCAAGATTCAAGACTTGGGAGGAGTCTTCTTGTCCATCTACCTTTGGTCTCAGCTGTCCATCTCTCTTGCCAGGCTTGAAGGATTTCCCGCCTTATTTCATCTTCTTCTTCCTGTTCAAGGCTACCACTTTGTTTTTTCGTCCATATTTTCTTTCGTTCGCGTATCGTGAGGTCGATGGGGACTACTCCGGCTATGACGAGGACTGCGGCTCCGGAGACTGTTCGGTACGCGGAGTTTGCTCTTTTCTTTCACTTCATTGCATCGCCCCATATTTCACAACCGTACAAAAGTATGCTATTACTGGTTTCCATCAACAGACGTCGCTTGTTTTGTGTTGGACCTCCGATATTAGCCATTAAAAGGCTGAGTTGCGCTGTTATTTTCGCTGCTTTTGTAGCAGCATGTTTTATTTGATAGGAAAATGTCATCTTGGAGTCCAACCTTATACCTAGGTAATTAATACTTTTACTCGAATTAAGTGTCAGGTCGCCGACGTTAAAAGCGATCTCGGTTGGTATGTGCTGTCTTGTGAGAAGTATCTCCGTTTTGTGAGTAGCTAAGCTAAGACCATGTATGGCTAGCCAACTTTTGGTTCTGATCATGACTTACCTTAACTTCCGTTCAGCTTCCACAGTATCTCTGGCGCTTATGACCGCTGCTATGTCATCAGCGTAGCCCACAAGGAACGTGTCTTGGTGCATTTCAATTTTTAGTATCTCGTCGTAGCTTATGTTCCATAGATCTGGGCCAAGAATAGAGCCTTGTGCTGCTCCAGATGTAATCTCAACACACATCTGTCCTTCTGTTGTGTTGTAAATCAAGTCCCTGTTGTTTAGGTAATCGGCTTAGATGTGTTTCAAGTAAGCTGGTATTTGAAATTTTGATTCCAGTGCTTCTATGGCGTCTCTCCATCTGAGGCTGTTAAAGGCGTTTTTAACGTCGAGGGTAGCTAGCAATGTCAGAGGTCTGCTATAATGGTTTTTCTTTTGTGCGGCTTCAAAAGCCTGTGTTACGTCTCTCAGGGCGCCAACCGTTGATCTGTCTAAAACCGTGCTGTCTGTTCGACAAGCCTCCTCTATCAGCAATAGCTTCTTCCAGTCTTGGTTTTAAAAGCCTTTCGAGTAGCTTGCCCGCTGTATCGGGAATCCGGGTCGCCTTTGCCTTTGCTTATCAATACCAAGTGCTGCGTGTTCCAAATTTTGTGGAATTTCCCTTGCGTTAGGCATGCGTTGTATGTGTCAAGGAGTATTTCTGGGCGGTTTGTAGCTATTTCCTTCATCACTTCTGTTGGTATGCCTTCTGGACCTGGAGTCTTGTTAGACTTTAGTTTTATTGCGGCTGCGAGTTCTTCTTTTGTGAAAAGTGGGATATTTGTGTTTTCTATAGGCATTGTGCGTATTTCCCGGTGGTCGTGGGGAAGAGCGATCTTACAATGGAAGTAGTTTTGACCTCGTTCATCAGTGGTGTGGGATTTTTCGGGTTTAACTTTTCTATAACAAGTATATATCCTGTGCCCCAAGGGTTAGAGTTGATGTCCTCACGTAGAGCTTCCCACATTCGCCTTTTGCTATCGAACATTTTTTTCTGTAGGTTCTTCTTCGCCTCTTTGTAGATACTTCTCTCGTTTTCAGCTTCGTTTCTGCGCCTTGCCCTCGTGTATCGTCTTCTGCATTTGAGACATTCTCGTCTTGCATTTGCGATATCTATATCACCAGTGCACTGGGTTCTTCCTTTCCTTGTTAGTTTGCACTTTAGGCATGGCCTTGTTGCAGCTCTTCCTGATTGCATCAATCAAAAACTCTGCTTTGATGGCAGCATTTTCCGTAATTGGTGCCTGGTTCATCCTTCGGTCTAGCTCAGATAGTAGGGTGCTTTTGCTCAATTTTTCGGCATTCCATATGCGTGTTGATGTGCTCTGCCGTCTTGCTCTTACATCTTTTACAGCTTCTGTCATAACGTTGTACGATATGTACTGGTCGTCACTTCCTGTGTAAGATTCAAGGACTCTCCAGTCCAGTATTTTTGTGAGTGTTCTTTCGGTAGTTGGAGTTACATCTGGTATGGTGCCTTCACATCCGGGCCGTCTGAAAGTTGGAGTGTTTCCCGTGTTTGCTGCAATAAGACCAGCTCTGGCCATCATTTGGACTATCCTTCTGCCTCTTGCATCAGTGGTTTGCATTCCCCATTCTACAGCTCTGGAGTTTAGATCTCCTGCTAATATGACATGTCCTCTTGTTGTGCGAACGAAATCCTCGATCCAGTTTCCTTTCCCTCTTTTGTTGATCACCGGTATGTTTGTATTTGGGATCCAGAGTGCTGCTGTGGCGCTGTCGTCTTCAAACCATAAACCACTTTTTTTTCCTGTACTGTTCGCTTATAATAGCGATGTCGACTGATTCCTCTTTTACGATCTGTTGTAGAAGAACATCTGCTACTTTCCCTCTATGTATGTTTAGTTGGAGGATTTTCATGGTCGCGTCGTTTCTTGTCTATCTGCTTTGCATTTTCTTGACCCTGGCAAGTGATCGATCGGAGTCTTTCCTTGCTCCGAGCAAATACAGCATTTTGGTGGATTTTGACATTGTTTAAGTAGATGCCCTTCTTAACCGCATTGGATGCATATACCTTTTCTGTCTGGTCCTCTGCATTCCCATTGCCCGGGTCCAAGACCGAAACACTTGAAACAGCGTCTGTCTTCTTCTCGATATTTCAGTCTGCAGTTTGACGTCCATCCGATCTTTAGTCGCTCTGTCTTTAGGAGTTTTTTCGCATCGTTTGTAGGCATAACGACAAAAGCCTTTTTTTTGATTTCTTGAGTCTAGCTTTGTGAGTCGGACGCTCATATCTTCTTCGTTTGTTCCCGTATTCTTGAGGATAGCCGCAATTACGTCCTCCTTTGTAGTTGTGCAATCTATGTCTCTTATCTCAATTGCTGTTTTCGGCTTCAAATCTCTCACTTGTCCGGTTTCTTTCAGAGTATCTTTTATTGCATCTGAGAACTGTTTTGTTTTCCCTCCTCGGGCTAGTTCGAGAAGTATAGCACCATTTCTGGTCTTACGAATTGTGCGGACAGTAACGCAGCGTCTTTCGGTTTCACATTCTCCTTCAGTTTTTTTAAGACATCGGCATAAGTATGACCGTCGGCTGGTTTGACCAGAACGGCATTCGCACGAGATCTGGGCATCCTTTTCCTGTATTCAGCTCTTCCCTGTTTGGGAGCAGTTGATTGTTTTTACCCTCGGCGGCTTCATCAGATGCTTTCTTCTTTTCTCTTCTGAGTTCCTTATTTTGTGAGGTGTTCTTCATTCTCTTTCCAGGTGTTGGCATTTCTGCTGGGCTGGTTGCAACGGGTTTTTGTGGCAGCGTTCTTATATTCTCTAGATCGTTTGTAGCCATCACGGTACTTTCTGCCGATCTTTCACTTTTTCCTCTTTTGATTTCAGCGCCTATCCAGTTTCTTCTGTACTCTCCTAGTATGTCGAGTAGCTCCTCTAGTTCAGACACCCCATTCTGAACATCCATGCTGATGTTTCTCTGCCTGGTTATTGCTTGTCTGATTTTTTTTCAAAGCATTTCGGCATCTCTCAACTGTTTCTTCTTCAGAGTTCCTCATTTTAATGATGAATTCTTGTCTTGGTGAGCATATTTCTATTTCAGAACAGTTGTAGTTTGCTTCTATGGTCTCCGTCACCTTCTCCTAGGTGCTTCGTGGAGTCTCTTCTGAGGCAGGTGTTTTTCCTTCTGTGGGTTTAGACCGCTTTTGGGCGCTCTTGTTGGTGTTTGATGGTACACTTGTAGTGGGTTGTGGAGATCTTCTGGTCTTCCGGCTATGTTTGAATGGGTTTGCCCCAGGTGATTTGAGCTGTGGAGTTTGGTCAACGTTCTGTGGACTCTCTACTGCTTCTATGGTTACTGCTGGCAAGTTAACCGGAGTGCGCTGGATTTTTGAGCTTTTGTGAAAAGCTTTTTCTTCTTCTGAGGTTGTTGTTGTTGTAACAGTTCGGTTGTATTCGGAAGCTCTTTCCTGAAAATTATAAAGGAAGAATGGAACGAGAAAAGGAAATGGAATATATTATTAATCAGATGTGTGAATAGGATTTGATGTTGGCAATTGAAGGAATTGTGCTACTTCAATTGGATGTGACCACAAATCAACAGGGGTTAGATTTGTGGGGGCGGACGGACAGTTGAATAGATGTGAAGTATCGTGAGGGCTCTGATGGCAGGAGGGGCACCTGTTTATGGTACCGGGAACAATGCATTCTCTGTAGGAATTGAGAATGCTACTGTAACCAGACCTAAGTTGTGCCAGTATGGAACGAGTTTGCCTTGGAAGAAGCCTCTCACTATCCGAAATTGCTGGAGGATGTTGATTTAGGACTTTATTGTTTTTGTACACACTTATGGCTTCGGAGACCGCCCGTTGGTGCACAAGGCTCAGGGAGTCCGTGTAAGACAATCGGTTGACGTCCGATGGAATGACGTCTTGGATGTCATCACGGTAACACCTGAAGTCCTTACGGATGCGTCTAGGTGGTGGATCTTCCATCACTACGTGATGGTTGGGGTGACTCGGCTGATGGCTAGCCAGCAGGAACTGTCTAGTCAGCAACACATTATGTTGCCTGACTGACAGCATCCTGGTCTCCTCATGAAGATGATCCACCTGTGACATCTGGACGCAACCCGTAGCAATTCGGAGAGCATTATTTTGCGTCGTCTGCAGGATTCTCCATTGGGTGTCACTCAGGAAGGAAGTCCAAACCGGGGCAGCATAATTGAAGACAGACCGACCGATGGCCTTATAGGTCGTTATCAATGTCTCCTTATCTCTGCCCCAGGAGGTGCCAGCTAAAGCTTTAAGGACTTTGTTCCTGGATTTCACTTTCTGGTTGATGTAGGTGGCGTGCGAAGAGAAGTGGAGAAGATTGTCGAAAACTACCCCAAGGATCTTTGGACTATGAACAGTGGGGATACGTCTGCCTTCGACAAATACATCAAGCTGGTTGTTAACTTCCTTCGTCCAGGAAGTGAATAAGGACACTGAGGACTTTGTAGGGGATAGCTGAAGATTGCGCTCCCGGAAGAAATTTGTGATGGTGGCTAGGTAGTTGGAAATTCTAGCGCTTACGTCGTCGATGTCAACACCAGATGAAATTATGGTGCAGTCATCAGCATACGACACCACCGAAATATCTGCTGGCGGAGGAGGGAGATTAGCAAGATAGATGTTGAATAAAATGGGGGATAGCACTCCACCTTGGGGTACTCCCATTTTAATCTTGCGGAATTTGGATTTTTGGCCTCGGAATTCAACGAAGGCTTGCCTACCATTAAGGTAATTGGCAATCCAACGCTTGGCGTCATTGGGAAGGGTGGAATTCATGACGTCAGAAATCAGCATGGAATGGTCGACCGTGTCAAACGCCTTGGACAGGTCAAGCGCTGCCAGAATGGTCCGTTTGGGTGGTCGTAGCTGATTTAGGCCGTTCGCAATCTTTGTGGTTATCTCTTGCAAAGCCGTGGTTGTGCTATGAGCTTCCCTGAAACCATGTTGGTGGGAGGCAAGGTGGAAATGCTGTTTCAGGGATGGGAGCAATAGGGACTCTAAAACCTTTGCTACTGGTGAAAGCATGGAGATCGGGCGGTAGGATTCCCCATTTGTAGCGGATTTGTCTGGCTTTAGAATAGGAATTATACGAGCCACTTTCCAAACGTCAGGAATTACCAATTGGGAAATTGATAGTTCCAGGACCTTTGTCAAGTAGCTCAAACCTACTGCTCCCAACTTCTTTAACATTACCATGGATATGCCGTCTGGCCCAAGGGCTTTAGATGGTTTGGATTTGGAGATAATTCTCTCGACTTCACTGGATGTGAAGGAGATGGGCTGCGAATCACGCTTTAGTGACTTGCATCTCCGGAAAACGGCTCGCCTGGACCTGCTCTGCGAAGATGGATGCTCAATGAATTGGCGGCAGAACTGTGTTGCACACTTTTTGGCATCGGAATATGTAATGTTATTGAAGGCTATAGCAGGGAGATTTCTATTCTTGTTGGAACCAGATAGATGAGGTTGTAGGGGTTGCTATAGTTGGCATCAGTTTGTTTGGGTCCCAACTTAGAGCCGTTGTCCTTACACGTAATGCAGTTACCTTGTATGACCCCGAGGGTACCTTTGCAAGCAGTGAGGTCCTCGCAAGGGTTGACACAAGGTCTTATGGGCTCTTGTGTTCAGAGCCAGGTCGGTATAAATCAGGATTACATCAACTGAACCTGCAAGGTCAACTGAATGACGACGAAATAAGGAGCGTTCTCTAAGTCCTAGCCAGGGTTTTATTGGGACGGAAGACAAGCACGACATTAACCTGGAAGCCATTTCGGTGAGATATCACTCCCACCTACTGAGGTAACAGAATGCAGCGTCTGCCAGCCCGAGGCAATGAAGTCGTAATGTATCTGGATCGTTGTCCATGTTCGTTGCGGTGTCATCATCGTGGGGTTTGTTGATTGGGGGGACCACGGAGGCATCACTCTTCTGATTGCTCTCTCATTAGAGCACCCCCTGTGGGTGAAGCCTTAAGTAGATGGCGGCTTCCATTCGCCATGTCGTGAGAAGCTTTATCAGACGTTGATGTCTTTTTGTGACATATCCTCGGCTTTCACCGCTCAATGGTCTGGGACTGCTTATTTAATTCGCAGCTAACCTACATAAAATGTAGGCCATTCAGTTATCCGCCACTGACTGACCCACCATAGTAGCTCTGAGCATGAAGCCCTAGGAAATATTAAAATATTTAAATATTAAAATATTAAAATAATAAAATATTAAAGGATATTAAAATATTAAATACTATTCCTACTAAAAGTACACTCATCAATTTAGACAAATGCTCTGTTCCAGAACCTGCAAGAAGCTACTATTTTTTACTACGATAACACTTTTTCCTTTATGTTATCGGAAAAAATAGTAAAAATTAGTAGATTCTTGCAGTTCTGGAACAGACCAAAATAATTCCATATTTATTTTGTAATTGAAATGTAGATGGCGCTGTATGATTTATTTTGATACTAGTTCTTTAACTTATAGTATGTTTACATTGTGCTGGATTTAGCAAGTCCAGGGAAATTAAATTGTCTTTTGCATTGCATATACATATCTCATATATTAGATATTTACGAGGATTTATCACAAAATTGCTCTTATGTTAATAGACTTAAATTAGATAGTCTTAAAAGAGAGTGCTTGGGATCCATGTGACCAATTTATACTTTTTCCAGAAAGTTCTGGAAAAATTTCTTTCACAAACGTTTATCCTACTCTGAGAAAAAAACTCCTCACCATGTATTCAAACTATTTCCTTTTCTCCCTTCTAAGGCCTTCATTTTCACTTTCCGCCACTGGAGCATAAATGCTGACAATCACCCCGTAAATATTGAGTTGCTCAAACTTCGTCTTCACTCACTCCAAAATTCAATTTCTCAAATGCAGATAGGTACAACATTTTGTTGTTGTTGTTCTCGGTTGATTGTTGGCAATTGTCGTCGATGTCGTTGTGGCGCATCATCACAGCCATTATAGATGGCAACCAAAAAAGATTTCATTAACTTTTACTCAGAACTCATAAAAACCTCAACCAAGGGCTCGGTCAGTTAATAAAAGGAGGAAGAAGGGGGCGGGGAAATCTTTGTGATGTGGTTCCAACATTGTTCATTGTTGTTGTTCCATTCTGGAGTGGTGGGGGTAAGATACAAATTCCTAGACATTAAAATGAAATGCCATGCTGGGCAAATAGAAAAGGAAGTTGGGAGAGAAGTCGAAAACAAGGAAAACCGGAGGTATAATAAAATTTAATCACAAATTTGGTGTTATTTAATTAAAAAACAGTGGCCATCGATTTAGGATTTGGTTGGGCGGAAGTGATTTCCCTTTCTACTCAGTTTTCTAATTTTGGGGATTAGCAGAAATTGCTGGGAATTTTCTGCTAAATTTTTGGTGGAGAAAATTTAATTTAATTTTAAATTCTAATTTATGTTAAAAAAAGGCCCAGAAAAGTTAGCTATTTGCTTAATTGGCAGGGATTTTTAAAATTATTTAATTTCTGACCTTTTTTCTCTCCCTGCTTCCTCTTCTCCTTATTTAATTAAAAGCAAATTATCTGCTTGCTTGGCTAACAAATTACACCACATTAACTTTTATCACAATTACTGCAGCAAATTCAACTAAACAAGTTAACAAGAGCTTAAAGTTGAAAACTACCGCTCACTTGGTGGATTTTTTAGCAGATTTTTTTCTGTATAAAAAAAATAATTAATCAGAGTTATGCATCAAAGCAGCATCTTTAAAGACTCCGTGACTGCTTTTCTGTGACTGACTGACCGGTGGTAACAAGTTGTGGTGTTTTTCGGTTTGAAGTGGCTTTAATTCCGCATTTAAAAAACATTCTTTGAAAGTCATGATTTACTTCGGACAGAGTGGCTAGCTTCGGGGGAAACTATTCTTATTTTTTTGCCATGCTTTAGGACCGGTATTGCGTCACATAATTTGTATCTATTTTTTGTTCCTTTTTTCTTTCTTTTGTTTGAAAAATGATTGAATGCTTTTTCTTCTTTTGGAAGGGAGATAGACAAAATATGCAAAGTATGTAGACCTGATAAAGGGCATGATTGATTTCTTTGAATGTTCGGTTCCATAACAAAAGGACAACACGAGCCATGACCTTTTTGTGTATGTTAAAAGTTTTGCCTTTGAATAGATACGTATTGGCATTAGATTGATGAGATAAGCATTGCCGGTTTTTGCGGGGTTCATTTTGAACAAAGGCCTGTCAGTAATTATTTGTTATATTAACACGTACCCATCTCTTAGAGAAATACCAACATGAGGTGACCTTTTGGTCTCGGATTTGCTATGAAGTATTTCATGGATTTATTTGTTGTCTATTAAAGAGAATTATAGTTATTCCGCATTGGCGTTGAGTTGAATGATCGATGTACTTTTGTAATGCAGCAAGAAATCTTTGCCATGAGATCTTCAATCTATAGAACCCTATTTGGTAGTATTCTGTCAATGGAACATAATTAGCAGGTCTTCTATATGTAACTACATTTTCTATCTAAAGAAAACCTTAGGGACTTCTTCCTTCTGCAGAAAGCCTTAAGGATATATTCTATCTATGGGAGGTCATCTATCTATGAAAGTCTTCTACCTACACATTTACGATGTTTCTATCTATAGAATGCCTGTAGTAAATCTCCATAGAAGGACTTTTGGAGGTCTGGTATCTATAGAATACCTTTAAGATGTCCTGCATTTATAGAAGACCTTTAAGAACAGTTTTTGTCTATTGTGGTTGATTCTCTTCTTGAATTTTGAACGGTTTAATATCTATAGAGCAGAATCTTAGAAAAGAGGATAAAAATCGAAATTGTTTTGCTTTTTTGACCATTAAGATCCGTTTCGACAGAGTCCGAATATTCTAAAAGGATGTTGCTTGAGATCTGAGGTACATTTTTGTAGTTGGTTGATTGCTTAAAATTTGATCGGTTTGAAAGCTATATAACAAAACTTGAGAAAATTTTTTAAAAGGAATTTGACCATGGCGATTTTGACCTTGCAGATGAAGTTTGATGGGTTATATGTGTTCACAATTTTTGTTCTTTAAGACAAGAGCTACAACTTTGCCTCTGAGATAAATTCAAATTTCCTAACGGTTTGGAAGATATAGTCCTGACTAAATGACCCTTTTTACATCAAAGCCTCAAAACTTTGGAGGCCTATAACGGCGAAAGTTGATGAGATAAGGAAAAACTGCAAGATACGTGTCTTCCCATCTTCGTTGTTCTATCACACTGCGGTGTCAGAATATGGTTAATAATTTTCGTGTTGCACAGTGATATTAAAATTTTGAAATATTTAAATATTAAAATATTAATATATTAATATATTAAAATATTAAAATATTAAAATATTAAAATATTAAAATATTAAAATATTAAAATATTAAAATATTAAAATATTAAAATATTAAAATATTAAAATATTAAAATATTAAAATATTAAAATATTAAAATATTAAAATATTAAAATATTAAAATATTAAAATATTAAAATATTAAAATATTAAAATATTAAAATATTAAAATATTAAAATATTAAAATATTAAAATATTAAAATATTAAAATATTAAAATATTAAAATATTAAAATATTAAAATATTAAAATATTAAAATATTAAAATATTAAAATATTAAAATATTAAAATATTAAAATATTAAAATATTAAAATATTAAAATATTAAAATATTAAAATATTAAAATATTAAAATATTAAAATATTAAAATATTAAAATATTAAAATATTAAAATATTAAAATATTAAAATATTAAAATATTAAAATATTAAAATATTAAAATATTAAAATATTAAAATATTAATATATTAAAATATTAATATATTAAAATATTAAAATATTAAAATATTAAAATATTAAAATATTAAAATATTAAAATATTAAAATATTAAAATATTAAAATATTAAAATATTAAAATATTAAAATATTAAAATATTAAAATATTAAAATATTAAAATATTAAAATATTAAAATATTAAAATATTAAAATATTAAAATATTAATATATTAAAATATTAAAATATTAAAATATTAAAATATTAAAATATTAATATATTAAAATATTAAAATATTAAAATATTAAAATATTAAAATATTAAAATATTAAAATATTAAAATATTAAAATATTAAAATATTAAAATATTAAAATATTAAAATATTAAAATATTAAAATATTAAAATATTAAAATATTAAAATATTAAAATATTAAAATATTAAAATATTAAAATATTAAAATATTAAAATATTAAAATATTAAAATATTAAAATATTAAAATATTAAAATATTAAAATATTAAAATATTAAAATATTAAAATATTAAAATATTAAAATATTAAAATATTAAAATATTAATATATTAAAATATTAAAATATTAAAATATTAAAATATTAAAATATTAAAATATTAAAATATTAAAATATTAAAATATTAAAATATTAAAATATTAAAATATTAAAATATTAAAATATTAAAATATTAAAATATTAAAATATTTAAATATTAAAATATTAAAATATTAAAATATTAAAATATTAAAATATTAAAATATTAAAATATTAAAATATTAAAATATTAAAATATTAAAATATTAAAATATTAAAATATTAAAATATTAAAATATTAAAATATTAAAATCTTAAAATATTTTAATATTAAAATATTGAAACATTAAAATATTGAAAGGTTATGGTTAAAATAAAAAGCTTGCACTCCTTGAAATATTTTATATTGAAATATTAAATATTTAAATATTAAAATTATAAAGTATTAACATTTTTAGTGCCTAAAGTATTAACATTTTTAGTGCCTTTAAGAACCCTTCATCAAGTCTTCCATCTATAGTAGATCGACCCTAAGGAGGTACTCTATATACATATGTCTTCTTTCTTTAGAAGGCCTTTAGGCCTTATATCTATGGAGAAGTTTTTTTTTCTAAGAAGGACTCTAGGGTATATTCTTTCCAAGAAGACCTTTAGGAGCTCGTCTTTTTATAGATGTAGACTGTTAAGATATCTATAGTAGACCTTTATGAAGTCTACATTCTAATAAGCCATTTGGGAGGTATTTTATTTTTTTATCAATAGAGGACCTTTCGGTACACTTCTATTCTAGATTATCTGTAGGAGCTATGTATTTTTTCTTTAAAATACCTTTAGGAGGTCTTCGTTCTATAGAAAGCTTTTAGGAAGTCTATCTATAGATTAACATTACGAGGTATCGTTCTTATAGAATATTTTAGGGCGTCTTCTTTCTATAGCCGATGTTTTGAAGTTCTTCTTCTGTAAAAGACCTTTAAGCGATTTCCCACAAGACCTTTAGATGGTCTTCTAAAAGTCCTTTAGGTGTCTTCTGCTTATAGAAGACATTATGAAAGGTGAACGGTGATCAATCTACATCAAATTCTAGGACTTCTTTCTTCTTCTTTCTATAGAAGACTTTTGAAGGCCTTCTGTCTATGGAATACTTCTAGGAGGCCCTCCTCTTCCTATAGAATATCTTTAGGAGCTCTTCTTTATAAGAAGACCTTTAGGATATCTTCTTTCTATAGTATACCTTTTGAAGGTTCTCCATATGCAGTGGATTTTTAGGAGGTTTTCAATCTACAGAAAACTTTTATGAGATATTCTATCTATAAAATACCATAGAGGGTCTTCTGCCTATCCAATTCCTTTATGATCTTTTCTACCTATAGAAAGCTTCTATAACGTATTTTTTCTATAGAAAACTTTTAGGAGGTCCTTAATATATAGTCGACTTTAAAAAGGGCTTCTTCCTATAGTAGGCCTTTAGGAGAAGACATTTAAGAGGCACTTAATCTACGTGGACTTTTGGGAAATCTTCTATCTGTAAACTATCTGTAAATGTCTTCAATCTATAGAAGACCTTTTGCAGGTCTTCCTTCTATAGAAGAACTATGGGATACCTTTAGGAGGTATTTTTCATACATAAGACCTTTTGGAGATCTTCCATCTGTAGTAGGTCTTTTGGTTGTATTATTTTAAAGAAGGGCTATAGGAGGTCTTTATTCTAAAAATAACTTTTATTAAGTCTTCCCTTTTTAGAAGATCTTTATCGAGTATTTTTCTGGCGTAGACTTTATGAAATTCTTCTATATAAACGACCTTTAGGAGGTCTTCTGTCTCTAGAAGACCTTTATTAGCACCTTTTATCTATATACCACCATATAGTCACTAAGGTAATTAAAATCGCTAGAAATTATCGCTGCGCTTATAATTCCGTTAGGTTAAAATCTTAACCTGATCTCCTTGAGGTTGTCTATTGGCAACATAAGACCTCTTTAGTCAATAAAATGGCCATTGGTGTCTTCTACAGCCAATGGAACAGCTCTTGTTGTTGTCTATTGCAACAGGAGGCTCTTTAGGTTTTCCATAGCCGATAAGAGGCCTCTTGGTGTCTTCTATAAACATTGGAGACCTCTTCAGGTTGTCTGGTGGCAAATGAAGACCTTGTTAGGTATTTTTTAGCACATAAAAGGCCTCTTGGAGTCTTCTATAGGTAATTGAAGACATCTTGAGGAACAATGAAACAGCTCGTGTTGTTGTCTATTGACAACATAATACGTCTTTAAGTTTTCCATAGCCGATAAAAGGCCTCTTGGTGTCTTTTATAACCAATGGAAGACCTCTTCAGGTTGTCTACTGGCAAATGAAGACCTTGTTAGGTATTTTTTTAGCACCTAAGAGGCCTCTTAGTGTCTTCTATAAGTAATTGAAGACATCTTGAGGATGTCTATTAGCAACAGAAGACATCGGGAGGTCTTCTATAGCCGATATGAAGCCCCTTTAGGCGAAATGTATTTTTCTTTAAAAGACCTATAAGAGGTCTTCTAACTGTAGAACACCTTCAGGCTTCGTTCTATAGAAAGCTCTCTGGTTGTCTATTGGCAACAGAAGGCCGCTTTAGGTCTTCTTTAGCCGATAAGAGGTCCCTTAGTGTCTTCGATTGCCAATGGAGGTTGTCTATTGGCAAAATGAGACTTTTATATGTCTTCTATAGCCGATAAGAGGCCTCTTGGTGTCTTTTATAACTAATGGAAGACCTCTTCAGATTTCTTTTGATCTTCTATTGCTATTAAAATGCCTTTTGGGGTCTTACAATTTGTTTATGTTCAGTTAATTGTCTGTTCTTGGATAGTTTTGCAATTTTCACCGAATGTCATAGCATACTTTTAGGCTACATTTAGTTTAAAAATAAAAGTGACTTGTTTGGCATAATTATTTAATTAATGACGTATTAATTTTCAATTCCCGTGATATAATTACTCCTTTGTTTATATAAGTTTCGAACAAATTTCTATTTCAGCTTTAATAAAAATCCATAAATTACACATAGCCCCAAACTACTAATCGTCATTATTTGTTTTGCAACATTTCTCCCTGTGTATTTGAACACAAAAGTCTGGCAAGTCTTTATGTCAAATGCGATCATAGAAAAAGTAAAAGCTTTTTTCCCCTTTTGTTAATTTGTATTTCACGCGCTTTAGTTTAAACTTTTATTGTTTAACTTTTTTCTGCAATGGTGTTGGTTGTAAACAATTTTCAATTCAATGAAAAAGTTAAATTTTTTATTTCTCCCCATTGTTATCGTTTTTAAGAGAAGTTTCTCTTGATTGTCGATTGTTTGCATTGCGTTTTTATAATTTTTATTTTTTTACTTCACTTCGTTTGTGAGGAATGCCCACAATCTCATAAATGTAAGAGAAATCAGTAAGGCGATAATAACAACAGCAAACAGTAGCTACGGCGCTACTCTCAACAGAAAAATATACACTCAAGTGCTGCCGGCTGGGTGCTGCTGCCGTCGCCGACTAACATCGACAACATCTAAGATAAAGATAAAACACAATTGTGGCGTTGGTCGTCTAAAAGTTGGAAATAAATTTTAGTAACACAGGAAAAAAGGGAAAAATATTTAGGAAATATGTATATAGAAAAATATTAAAGACCATGACAAATTTTAATAATTATTAAAACAAAATAAATGTTCATGTTCTTCTGCGAAATGATTGTGGCATCGTTCTATAGCTAGAAGGTCTTTAGGACTTTAGGACTTGCATATAAGTGTAAAATTATTAGGTCCTGTAGTTGAGTCACCAAAGTGCTTATCCAGGAAATATGGACTTTCCCACAACGAAGTATTGTATCATCCCAATATAGGCCTCGAGGACAACCTGCTGCAAAAAAAAAATACATTTATTGTTTAGGTCTTTTATAGCCGATAAAAGGCCTCTTGAGGTTTTCTTGAGTGGAAAGAAGCTGTCCATTGGCAACGGAAGACCTTCTATAGCCGATATGAGGCCTCTTGGGTCTTCTATAGCCAATAGAAGACCTCTGAGGTTATCCATTGCCAACAAAATATCTTTTTCGGTCTTTTATAGCCGATAAAAGTCGTATTGCTGCTTTCTATAACCAATAGAAGGCCTTTTGAAGACATAAGACCTCTTTAAGTCTTCTATAGTCAATAAAGGCATCTTGGGGTTTTCTATGGCAAATAGAAGACCTGTTGAAGATGAAGAAGACCTCTCTAGCTGGTAAGAGGCCTTTTGGGGGGTTTCTATAGCCAATAGACAATAGAAAACCTCTTCAGGTTGTTTATATATCCGATAAAAGGTCTCTTGGGCTCTTCTATAGCCAATAAAAGTCCTCGTGAGATTGTCTATTGGAAACAGAAGATCTCTTTAAGCCTTCTATAGCTTATAGAAGACCTCTTAGTTTATTCATAGCCAATAAAAAACATCTAAGGTTATCTATTGTCAACAGAACACCTCTTTAGGTCTTATATAGCTTATAAAAGGCATCTTGCGGGCTTCTATAATACATAGAAGACCTTCTGAGGTTGTCTATTGGCAACAGAAGGCCTCATTAGGTCTGCTATAGCCTCTTGGGGTCATCTATGATCAATAGAAAAACTTTTGAGGTTGTCCATTGGCAACAGAGGACCTCTTTAGGTGTTCTATAGTCGATAAGAGGTCTCTTGTGATTTTATAGTCGACGAAAGATCTCTTGACGTTGTCTATTGGCAACAGAAGACGAAAGGCCACTTGGTTGTCTTTTAGTATGAGTTATAAGAGGCCTATAGGGTTCTTATGTAGCCAATTGAAGACCTCTTACAGTTGTCTATGAGTAACAGAAGACACATAGAAAACTATAGAAGAAGCCGATAAAAAGCCTCTTGGAGTACTAGAATGGCTCTTGAGGTTGTCTATCGGCAACAGAAGGTCTCTTTGGGTTTACTATATTAGCAACAAAAGACCTCTTTAGGTCTTCTATAGCAGGTAAAACGCTTGGCAACAGAAGACCTCTCTAGCCGATAAGAGGCCTCTTGGGATTTCAAAACCGACCAAAGATTTCTTGAGGTTGTCAATTGGCAACAGAAGATCTCTATAGATCTTCTATAACCGATAATAGACCTCTTGGGGGTCTTTTGGTATTCTACAGCCGATAACAGACCTCTTGAAATTGTATATTGGCAACAGAAGACCTATTTAGGTGTTCTATAGCCGATAAAAGGCCTCTGGGTGTTTCAAAAACGACCAAAGATCTCTTTAGGTTGTCTATTGGCAACAGAAGATCTCAATAGGTCTTCTATAGCCGACTTAAGGCCTATTGGGTCTTCTATAATTAGTTAACTATTGGTAACATAAGACCTATTTAGGTCTTCTATAGCCGATAATAGGCTTCATGGTTGTCTATTGGCAACAGAAGATCTATGTAGGTCTTCTAAGCCGATAAAAGGCTTCATGGTTGTCTTTTGACATTCTATAGCCGACTAAAGGCCTCTTATGGTCAATAGAAGAACTCTTGAGGTTAACTATTGGCAACAGAAGACATATTTAGGTCTTCTATAGCCGACTAAAGGCCTCTTGGGTCTCTTATGGTCAATAGAAGGAATTTGGAGGTTATCTTTTGGCAACAGAAGACCTCTTTATGTAATCTATAGCTGATAAAAGGCCTCTGAGGTTTCTAAAAACGACCAAAGATCTCTTGAGGTTGTCTATTGGCAACAGAAGATCTCTATATGGTCAATAGAAGAACTCTTGAGGTGTTCTCTAGCCGATAAAAGGCCTCTGGGGGTTTTAAAAACGACCAAAGATCTCTTGAGGTTGTCTATTGGCAACAGAAGATCTCTATAGGTCTTCTATAGCCGACTAAAGGCCTCTTGGGCCTCTTGAGGTTGTCTATTGGCAATAGAAGATCTCTATATGGTCAATAGAAGAACTCTTGAGGTGTTCTCTAGCCGATAAAAGGCCTCTGGGGGTTTTAAAAACGACCAAAGATCTCTTGAGGTTGTCTATTGGCAACAGAAGATCTCTATAGGTCTTCTATAGCCGACTAAAGGCCTTTTGGGCCTCTTGAGGTTGTCAATTGGCAACAGAAGATCTCTATATGGTCAATAGAAGAACTCTTGAGGTGTTCTCTAGCCGATAATAGGCCTCTGGGGGTTTTAAAAACGACCAAAGATCTCTTGAGGTTGTCTATTGGAAACAGAAGATCTCTATAGGTCTTCTATAGCCGACTAAAGGCCTCTTGGGTCTTCTATAATTAACAGAAGACCTATTTAGGTCTTCTATAGCCGACTAAAGGCCTCTGGGGGTTTTAAAAACGACCAAAGATCTCTTGAGGTTGTCTATTGGCAACAGAAGATCTCTATAGGTCTTCTATAGCCGACTAAAGGCCTCGTGGGCCTCTTGAGGTTGTCTGTTGGCAACAGAAGATCTCTATATGGTCAATAGAAGAACTCTTGAGGTGTTCTCTAGCCGATAAAAGGCCTCTGGGGGTTTTAAAAACGACCAAAGATCTCTTGAGGTTGTCTATTGGCAACAGAAGATCTCTATTTTTTCTTCTATAGCCGACTAAAGGCCTCTTGGGTCTCTTGAGGTTGTCTATTGGCAACAGAAGATCTCTATATGGTCAATAGAAGAACTCTTGAGGTGTTCTCTAGCCGATAAAAGGCCTCTGGGGGTTTTAAAAACGACCAAAGATCTCTTGAGGTTGTCTATTGGCAACAGAAGATCTCTATAGGTCTTCTATAGCCGACTAAAGGCCTCTTGGGCCTCTTGAGGTTGTCTATTGGCAATAGAAGATCTCTATATGGTCAATAGAAGAACTCTTGAGGTGTTCTCTAGCCGATAAAAGGCCTCTGGGGGTTTTAAAAACGACCAAAGATCTCTTGAGGTTGTCTATTGGCAACAGAAGATCTCTATAGGTCTTCTATAGCCGACTAAAGGCCTTTTGGGCCTCTTGAGGTTGTCAATTGGCAACAGAAGATCTCTATATGGTCAATAGAAGAACTCTTGAGGTGTTCTCTAGCCGATAATAGGCCTCTGGGGGTTTTAAAAACGACCAAAGATCTCTTGAGGTTGTCTATTGGAAACAGAAGATCTCTATAGGTCTTCTATAGCCGACTAAAGGCCTCTTGGGTCTTCTATAATTAACAGAAGACCTATTTAGGTCTTCTATAGCCGACTAAAGGCCTCTGGGGGTTTTAAAAACGACCAAAGATCTCTTGAGGTTGTCTATTGGCAACAGAAGATCTCTATAGGTCTTCTATAGCCGACTAAAGGCCTCGTGGGCCTCTTGAGGTTGTCTGTTGGCAACAGAAGATCTCTATATGGTCAATAGAAGAACTCTTGAGGTGTTCTCTAGCCGATAAAAGGCCTCTGGGGGTTTTAAAAACGACCAAAGATCTCTTGAGGTTGTCTATTGGCAACAGAAGATCTCTATTTTTTCTTCTATAGCCGACTAAAGGCCTCTTGGGCCTCTTGAGGTTGTCTATTGGCAACAGAAGATCTCTATATGGTCAATAGAAGAACTCTTGAGGTGTTCTCTAGCCCATAAAAGGCCTCTGGGGGTTTTAAAAACGACCAAAGATCTCTTGAGGTTGTCTATTGGAAACAGAAGATCTCTATAGGTCTTCTATAGCCGACTAAAGGCCTCTTGGGTCTTCTATAATTAATTAACTATTGGCAACAGAAGACCTATTTAGGTCTTCTATAGCCGACTAAAGGCCTCTTGGGCCTCTTGAGGCTAACTATTTGCAACAGAAGATCTCTTTAGGTGTTCTCTAGCCGATAAAAGGCCTCTGGGGGTTTTAAAAACGACCAAAGATCTCTTGAGGTTGTCTATTGGCAATAGGAGATCTCTATAGGTCTTCTGTAGCCCATAAAAGTACTCTTGGGTCTTCTATAACTGATAGAAGACATTTTGAGGTTATCTATTGGCAACAACGACCTATTAAGGTCTTCTAAACCGATTAAAGGTCTCTTGGGTATTTTATGGTCAATCGAAGATCTCTTGAGGTTGTATATTGGCAACAGAGGACCTCTTTCGGTCTTCTATAGCCAATAAAATGTCTCTTGGGGTTGTCTATTAGCAACAAAGGACCTCCTTAGGTCTTCTTTAGCCGGTAAAAGGCCTCTGGGGGTCTTCTATGATCAATATAATACCTCTTAAGGTTACTTATTGGCAACAGAAGACCTCTTGCGGTCTTCTATAACCGATAAGAGGCCTCTGCGGTTATATATTGGCAACAGAATAAATACTTTGTTAGGTTTTTTATAGCCAATAGAAGACCTCTTCAGGTTGTCTATTGAAAACAGAAGGCCTCTTTAGGATTTCTGTAGCCGATAAAATGCTCCTGGAAACAGAAAATCTATTGATGTCTTCTGTAGGCAAAATATGACCTATTTAGGTCTTCTGCAGCCAACAGAGGTCTGTTGTTTTCTGGACAGAATACCTTTTACGGCCTTCTGTGAGCAACAGGTAAAAGTTTGAGATCAGTCATTGGAAGACCTATTGAGGCCGATTCTTAACATTGAACGCCACCTATACTTCAATTTTAATAATCGTATTTGGTAGAATTTTTTTGCATAGTTTTAGGCGCTTTGTTTTAGAAATGCATCGTAATCCCATTTTATTATGATCAGGAATCAGCCTTGTTAAAATAATGTTAATAACGAATCCGTTTGAGACAAGTTGGATGCAATTTTGAGGTCTGTCTGGTAAGACAGATTTCCTCCAAACTAAGATCAAGTTCAAAGATGAGAGATGACGATCCAATCCTTAGGGTAGCTTCCCTACACATCTTTACAAAAAGTTTTGCAGTTCAATGGATGATGATTAAGGTTACTTATTGGCAACAGAAGACCTCTTGCGGTCTTCTATAACCGATAAGAGGTCTCTGTGGTTGTCTATTGGCAACAGAATACTTCGTTAGGTCTTTTATAGCCAATAGAAGACCTCTTGACGTTTCTGTAAGCAACAGGTGAGACTTTGAGATCATTTATAGGCATTGGAAGACCTATTGAGGCAAATACTTAACATTGAACACCACCTATACTTCAATTTTAATATTATTTGGTAGAATTTTGTGCATAGTTATAGGCGCTTTGTTTTAGAAATGCATCGTAATCCCGTTTTATTATGATCAGGAATCTGCCTCGTTGAAATAATGTTAATAACAAATCCGTTTGAGACATGTTGGATGCGATTTTGAGGTCTCTCTAGTAAGACAGATTTCCTCCAAACTCAAATCAAGTTCAAAGATGAGCGATGACTATCCAATCCTTAGGGTAGCTTCCTTACAAATGTTTACAAAAAGTTTTGCAGTTCAAGGGATGATGATTGAAATTTTCACCAAAAGGTTGTCCTTTTGCTCCTGATTGTGGCATGTCACTTCCTGATATAATTTGTCCAAAAGTTCTAAAAACCTCTACCGGTTGAGTTTCCGATTTTGCCGAAACTAAGATAGTTTTGTAATTTTCACCGAAGGCAGACCTTGTGCTCCTGATTACGATGATGTGATTTTTTCGTTGGCTAGTCCTAAGGTAGAGTACCATGCACTGCATTCAGAGCTGCTCGTGTAGTACCCCGCTGCAGGCACTCTGCTTAAGTTACGAGATTGTAGAAACGAATTTGCCAGTAATTAGCAACACTACATCGTCCGAGTAGGCTACAACTTTAGTGACCTCGTTACCCAACATCCCACTCCCATACATAATCAAAAAAATCTTCAATTATCTGTTTTTAATATTTTATTTATTTTTATCGTTTTCTTTATAAGTAATTTTTATAAATGGTATTTTTCTTTAAATTAAAAAAAAAAATAAAGTTGACTTAAATAATTGACACATAGGTTGCATATTTATCCTCTTAGAACATTTTGTTGTTGTTGTTTTTCTTGTTTATCTTCTTAAATGGGGTTTCTTAGAGATACGACGGCGTAAATTGTTTTGTTTTGTTGTTTATTTTGTTGTTGTTTTCAAAACAAACGGAATGGAATATTCAATAAGAAATACATTAGAAGAACATTACTAATAATAATAATAATAAAAATAATAATAATAAAATTCTACATATGTTTGTTTGTATGTATAATTAGCCATATGTATGTATTTATTTAAATGGTATGGTTGTATGTTTGTTGTTGTTGGTTTTTGTATACTTAAAGCTAAAGTGTTGTCGCGCATCGGTGTTTACTTTAAAGTTTCTTTTTTCTTTTTCAAAAAATGGCTTTTTCTTGTTAATTTTGGATTTGGAGGGAGGGAGATTTGTTTTCAAATAAACAAAAATTCAAAACTTTATACAAATGACTTCCAGGAATCCAATTCTTCTTCTTTTTGTTGGGGACATTTGTGGTGGTCTTTTAGGTTGCTTGTGGTTGGTGGTGGTGCTGATGCTGCTGCTTGTTGCTCGGTTTAAAGTTTCTGTACAATTTCATATTTCTTCTTTAAATCGACACTTTCATTTTTGGGATCGTATTTCTTTCTGGACATTAGCTTAGCACGCATTTCAGCTGCGGTCATATTTAATTGAAGACCTCCTACTTTGACGGTGGGTGCTGGCGCCGGCGCCGCTGAGGCCGTTGCAGCAACACCACCAACATTGCCATTGCCGGCTGGACTACTGCTGCCTCCATTGGCGGTTGTCTTTGGCACTGAGGCCATGGTGGCTGAGGGTGGTGGTGGTACATGGTTGTTGTTGTTGTGGACCACTTGATGGTCAGTGACATCGGAACCATTGGCATTTGTGGTTACAGCACTGTGGCCAGAACTGTTGGATGTTTGTGAGGCCCTCTTGGTGGATACCATGGTAATGCTGTTGATGTTTTCGCTGGCTCCAGGCATAACTTGTTCGGTCTTGCTAACTTCCATGTTGTTGTTGTTAGTGTGGCCATTGGTGGCTGCATTATCACCAATCATATGCTGCTTGCCATCGCCTTTACCCTCAACATCGATCAATAGTAGTCTCACCTCACAGGAAATGGCCTTAATGCGTTGCACTACCTGTTTGTGGGTCTCACTGTGTATTGCTGTACCATTGACCTCAATGATGCGATCACCTTCCTTAAGGCCAGCAGCCTCGGCCGGAGAATTGGCATCAACCTTGCCAATAAATTGTCCTGGCTTTGACTTTTCCGAATGCAAATTAAAACCATAACCATCAAAATCGGGACGTTTGACAATGTGACACAGCTTCAAGGCTGCCTTGTTCACTTCCGGACTAGAGGGTGTGCTGCTGGGTGTGGGTGAGCTGGGATTGGACATTTTGTGTTGCGTTTTTTTTCTTCTTCTCTCGTTTTCTATCTCTGTGTTATACTAACCGACCTGCAGTTACGTGTTCGTTACTGAAAATGAAAAGAATGAAAGGAAATCACAAATTAGTTTAGTCGCCAAAACAAAACAAAAAATAAATAAATTAGAAAATCAGATAATTCTGCTGCTATTGTTTTCAAATAATGGCATAACACACAGCTTACAGCTATTTCCGTTTTCATTTAAATTCCAAAACAAAAACGAAATTCAATTTGCAAATAATTGCCAGGCTTTTGGAAATATTCAAATTTAATCAATTTTGTGCTAAGCTTTAATTTGAAGCCATTTATTTGAATGGAGAGTTTGCTACCTTTCCCTTTTCCTGCTACGATAAGTTTTGAACTGAGTTCTAAATGAATTTGACGCATAACCTCATTATTCATTATCGTCATCATGGTGTGTTGAAATATGAAATGCATTGAAATCCAAAATGTTTCTGTAATGGAATATCCATTGTAGTTTCTAATATCACAAAGTGCCGGTTCGTTATCGTTCAAAACAGAAGCCTTAACCCACTTAAAAAATAAAACATAAAAACTGATAGCCAGCCAATGCAGAGTTATGAATGAAACGCAAAAGGCTAACAAATTTCAATGTATACAAAAAATTAAAAATAATATTCTCTAAAAATCGTTCTAATGGTCATTGAAAGCATATTCTTCAAAAATCCACGATCATGGCTTTGATGATCGTAGAAAAAATATTTAAAAAAAAAATTAAAAATGTATTCTTCAAAAATACAAAAAAAAAAATATTCTTTTAAAATCCAAAAAATATTCTTAAAAAAATCCACGTTAATGGATCTGTTGGTCATTGATAAAATTTTTTTTAAATCCAACAAAAAATATATTTTAAAATCCAAAAAAATATTCTTTTCAAATCAAAAAAAATATTCTTTAAAAATCTACGTTTATGGCCCTGAAGATCGTTGAAAAATATTCTTTAAAAATAAAAAAAAGAATATTCTTCAAAATACAAAAATATTTTTTTCAAAATCCAAAAAAAAAAATATTTTTCAAAATACAAAATTTTTTTTTTTTCAAAATCCAAAAAAAAAATCTTTAAAATCCAAGAAAAATATTTTTAAAATCCCCCTTTATGATGGTCGTAAAAAATATCCTTTAAAAAGCCCAAAAAATATTCTTCAAAAATCAAAAATAATATAAATTCTTTAAAATTCTAAAAAAAATATTCTTTACAATTCCAAAAAAATACCAAATATTTTTATATTTGTAATTTATTTATAAATGTAAATGTTAATAAATAAATAAATAAATAAATAAATAAATAAATAAATAAATAAATAAATAAATAAATAAATAAATAAATAAATAAATAAATAAATAAATAAATAAACAAACAAACAAATAAATAAATAAATAAATAAATAAATAAATAAATAAATAAATAAATAAATAAATAAATAAATAAATAAATAAATAAATAAATAAATAAATAAATAAATAAATAAATAAATAAATAAATAAATAAATAAATAAATAAATAAATAAATAAATAAATAAATAAATAAATAAATAAATAAATAAATAAATAAATAAATAAATAAATAAATAAATAAATAAATAAATAAATAAATAAATAAATAAATAAATAAATAAATAAATAAATAAATAAATAAATAAATAAATAAATAAATAAATAAATAAATAAATAAATAAATAAATAAATAAATAAATAAATAAATAAATAAATAAATAAATAAATAAATAAATAAATAAATAAATAAATAAATAAATGAATAAATAAATAAATAAACAAATAAGTAAATAAATCAGTAAGTAAATAAATAGGTAAATAAATCAATAAATAATTTAGGGAATAAATATTAAAAATAAATATAAAATAAAAAAATAATAAATTAAAAACTAAAATAAATAAAAGTTTTTAAAATAGATGTGGATAATTTTATGTGAATTTATGGAGTAAATATTAAAAAAAAAATAAAAAATAATAAATTAAAAAAAATTAAATAAATAAAAGCTTTAAAAATAGATGTGGATAATTTTAAGTTAATTTAGGGAGTAAATATTAAAAAAAATAATAATACATTAAAAAATAAAATAAATTAAAGCTTTAATATGGAAAATTGTATGTTAATTTAGGGAGTAAATATTTAAAAAAAAAACCTTCATAAAAAATAAATAAAAACTTTAAAAATAGAAATATTTTAAATTAGAGTCTTACAAATATTTTCAAAAACCCTAATTTATATAAATTTCAATTTTTTTTAAGATTTTGTGAATTCCTGTCTCTTCATTTTTTGGCCTTCCATAAACAAATGAATCCGAAAAAAATTAATTAATATTTATCTTTAAACTTCCCCCCAAACCAAAAAAAAAAAAAAAAACACGTGCATATCTTATCGCCCACCACTTGCTTTGCGAAGGGGGTGCCAACCAACAGCAGCAGGTGGTTTATCACAGGAAGGAAGGCGCTGCTCCCTCCCTACCTGCCAATATTGCCTTTTACCAACAAAAAAATCGTTTTGTTTATTATTAATTTAGTCATTCTTTGCCATTCACTATTTCAATAACTGAACTGAATTCCACCTCAAACAAAAATGTATAAATATTTATTTAATGTTTACACAAAGATTATTTAATTTTTTTCCCCGTTTTGGCCAAAGCCCTAGTAATTTTGTTACGTTTACTTTCAAATGTTTCAAATTTCATAGCAATGAAGCCACTAACATTTTCCAATGAAAGGCCAAGGTATAAATAAATATCGTTTTTTGTTATTGTTGTTATTAAAATTATCATCACCCAAAGTCAGATAGTAATTTGCCGTAATAAATTCTTTAAGACAACAAAAATTGAACGGAAATTCTGGAAACAAAAATAAACGTCATTTGAAATAACAATAAGATTATGCAATTTGGTTTTTAGAGAAAGATGACAGGGCGAGGTTTTTGTTTATTTTATTAATAATAAAATCAAAAAAAAAAAGTTGTATATTAATTATACGAAATATATCGAAATTAATTGCTACAACGTCTTTTTTCACTCCTCAATTCATGTGGAAGAACTTTGACATTCATGTATGCTGAAAAAGTCCTGGGAAGAAGGCTTAGCACTAACTCTCATTATCAAATAAAGGGTTTATATAGTACTTTTTTATTAACATATTAATTTTTCAATAAAATTTCGTTAAAACTTTTGTGATCCACTGTAGTCTGATTTTGTAGCATTTATTTTATTCTTAGATTTATTTTTCCCCAGTCTTAAAAATAGGAGAAAACACTATTTTTTATTTGAAAAAAAAAATTCGATAAAAAAATCTCTTGGGGCCACAGGAATCTAACCAGGTATTATTTCCACTGAGGTCCCCACAATTTACAATAGAAAAACAAAAATATTTCAATTTCAGTACCCATTGAAACATTTCACAAAAAACAATTAATTAATTTTTCTAAAATTTCCATAATGCCCCTTTGAGCCACTGTAGTCTGATTTCCCGATTTTTTGAAGAAGAAATATCAATACAATATCATTATTTTTATTTGAAACTATGAAACATTTGCCAATAAAAAACAGATTTTTGATAAATTACTTAATAAAATTTCGATTAAACTTCTTTGAGCCACTGTAGTTTGATATTTTAGCATTTATTTAATACTTACAATTATTTTTCCTCAGTCAAACACAAAATTAAAGGAGAAAATATTAATTTGCTATTTAAAAAAACTATAAAAACTCTCTTGGAGCCACAGTAATCTAGCTACGTATTATTTCCACTGAAGTCCCCACAATTTATAAAAGAAAAACAAACATTTCCAATTTCAGTACACAACGAAACATTTCACAAAACAATGTTTAATTAATTTTTCTAACATTTCGATAATGCCCGTTTGAGCCAGTTTTTAATAAATTATTCAATAAAATTTCGATTAAACTTCTTTGACCCACTGTAGTTTGATATTTTAGCCTTTATTTAATTCTTACAATTATTTTTCCTCAGTCAAACACAAAATTAAAGGAGAAAATATTAATTTGTTATTTAAAAAAACTATAAAAACTCTCTTGGAGCCACTGTAATCTAGCCAGGTATTATTTCCACTGAAGTACCCACAATTTACAATAGAAAAATAAAAATTTTTAATTTCAGTACCCAAAGAATAATTGTAATTAATTTTTCTAACATTTCGATAATGCCCCTTTGAGCCAATGTAGTCTGATTTCTCAATTTTTTTTAAAGAACAAATATCAATACAATATTTTTTTATTTGAAACAAAAAAGTTTTTTTAATAAATTATTCAATAAAATTTCGATTAAACTTCTTTGATCCACTGTAGTCTGATTTTCTAGCATTTATTTTATACTTATAATTATTTTAATTTTTAATTTAAAAAATAGGAGAAAATACCATTTTTTATTAAAAAAAAATCCGATAAAAAATCTCTTGGAGCCACTGTAATCTAGCTAGGTATTATTTCCACTGAAGTTTCACAATTTACAATAAAAACTAAACAAAAATTTCCAATTTCAGTACCCATCGAAACATTTCAAAAAAATTTTAATTAATTTTTCACCCTTTAGAGCCACTGTAGTCTGATTTCCCGATTTTTTTTTTTTTGAAGAACAAATATCAATACAGTATCATTTTTTTATTTGAAAAAAATAGTTTTTTAATAAAAAAATCGATTAAACTTCTTTGAACCACTGTGGTCTGATTTTCTAGCATTTTTTAGTTTTATTTTATTCTTGAAATAATTTTTCCCCAGTCATAAAAAATAGGAGAAAATACAATTTTTTATTTGAAAAAAAATCCGATAAAATTTTTTTTGGAGCCACTGTAATCTAGCTAGCTATTATTTCCACTAAGGTCCCCACAATTTACAATAAAAAACAAAAATTTCCAATTTCAGTACCCACCGAAACATTTCAAAGAAATTTTAATTAATTTTTCAATAACATTTCTATAAAACCCTTTTGAGCCACTGTAGTCCGGTTTCCCCAATTTTTTTTTTTTTTTTTTTTTTTTTTGAAGAACAAATATCAACAGAATAATATTGTTATTTAAAAAAATCCCGTTAAAACCTCTTGGAGCCACTGTAATCTAACAGCATAACCCTCACTTCTAGACATTCAACAAATATTTCAGGTATTTTTCCCATTCCATCAACAACAAAAAACAATTCATTTTCCCCCTAATTCTCCTGTATGTCTTTTTGAGTCTCTAAGCTGGAAATTTGAAATAAATCGCTGGTATTTCGACTCGTTTTTTAGTCGTCTTCTTCTTTTTTTTTTTGATACCCCCCAAGTGATGGCTAACGCAAATGAACGAATATGGTCAGTCAGTCAGTTAATTATTGTTCTGATGATATTCCCACACCTACAAGCTAAGACAAAATCTCCGAGTTTTGTGGACGACAGATGGGCGAGAGAAGAACGAACAAAAGGTGACAATAAAACGGTAATTCAATGGATTTCTCATCTCAAAAGTTGAGTTGAGGTTTTCTATTCTATTCTGTTATTGTGTTGTTGTTTTTGTTGCTATGGATATTGTCGGTTGTTATTCTTTGAAAGCTTAAATTTCAAGGGAATCACAAAAATGTGTAAGAAAAAACTGAAAGGTAGGTAGGTAGAGAGCAGATTTTGACGGTCATGAATGTTTGAAAGTTAGGAAGGTTTTTTTCTCGTTGTTACTATTTTCAGCGGCAGATGACAAAATCTTTGTGAGAGATTTAAAGGTGCTTCGCTTTTTCGTGAATACAATCACATACACTACAGGAGATTAAGTTAGTTACGGGGATGAAATAGTGATGAAACTACAACTTCATTGTGAACAAGCTCAAATTTATTTTACTGAGAAAATGCATCAAATGGTTATGGTGAAATAAAAAGTGCATACTTTTAGGAGGCCTATAATATTTAATACATTAGTAATCGGGATGTAACTAAAAATGAGGACAAAATAATTAATTGTTAACGTTTTTTTCAGAAATGTATTTTTTTATTACAGGAATCCTACCAATCTGTCCTCAGAAGTTTCCAATACACAATATAAGAAATAATTAAATGATATTCTCATATATATACATATTTTTATAAAATTGTCACAGCAGCATTTTGAATTTTGCTTTAATTTGTCTTATAATAAATGTCATATTGAAACTGGGTTTCAAAACAATCCAAATTTGATTTAAAATGTAATTTCCCGTAAGTTCCCATTCCTGCGTGGTTGTGGTCTATGATAAGTGTATTCAGTACATAAAGTGTCATCCAGATGTCTCTTAGACAATGATGTAAAGTGGCGCCCAACAGTTAGTAGGTTGGTTATAGCACCTCAATTTTCATAATTATTATGAACGAGAAAAGCAAAAGTAAAACATCACAAATCAAATCACATTGTCTGACATATATTGAAGGGCGAAATTTTTCAATTAGCTTCAGAAAATGTTTAGAAGCTATCTTATGTATCTGAATATATCTCAAAATTTTGTATACATTATTGACAAATTTTAATTTTTTTTCGATAATGTTACAATTTTAATAATGATTCACTTTTAAATATTTATTATCAACCAATAAAGCAATAAACAACCAAGGTACCATAAAAAATTCTTGTATGGCAACCCTCGTTGACCACATGACTAAGCTGCGCGACTAAATTTAAAATGTCGTCGTCATATTTTCTTTCATCAATTCACGATTTCACACTTTAATTAAAGACACAAAAAAATAAATAAAATATACGTTATCTCTTGCTTAATACCTTTTAAAGTGGATCGATCTATGATGAAAGGGTTTATTAAAAAAAAAGAAAACAATTTCTGCCGTAAACCATGATAAGAACAGAACTGAACAGAAGAACTATAATTATTGGCAGTAGAAGTTTTTATTATCGCACAAATCAAAGTCAATGGCCATTTAATTTATAACGTGCAGCCAAAGTGGCAAATAATTGAAAACTTTTTGATTTTCTAAAAATAAACTAAACATTGTTTCTAGAATAAAAAAAATGAAAATGTTGAGACAGTCAAGCAGAGTTCCCAATATAATGAAAATCGCAAAGGTTTCTAAAGATACAAAAATGTAAAGTTCACACGATTATAATCCAAGCGGCAAACATAATAAAAATGTGGAGTGTGGTGAAATTTAAAATAAGTTCATTTCAATATTTCTAAGAATGGAAGAGATTTTTCTACAGCTTTTAGTCGACTTATAGCGTAAAATTTCGAAATTCAGGGCCTATATATCGGGAAGTTAGGACGTTCAACGACATAATCGGTGTTTTAAGCGAGGATTTTTAAAGAATATTTTTTCAACTACAATTGAACCATAAACTTGGATTTTTGAAGCATATTTTTTAACGATCATCAGAGCCATAAGCGTTGATTTTTAAAGAATATTTTTTTTAAATATCATCAGAGCCATTTTTGATATTTAATAAATGTTTTTTTGTAAATTTTTAAAGAATATTTTTTTTTGGATTTTCTGTAAATATTTTTAGTTGACTTTTAAAGAATATTTTTTCAACGACCACCAGAGCCATAATAGTAGATTTTTTTCTTTTTTTGAATTTCTAAAGAATATTTTTTGAGTTCAAAAGATTTTTGGATTTTTAAAGAATATTTTTTTTTTTTTGAATTTTTGAAAAAGTCTTTCGTTGGATTTTTAAAGAACATTGTTTTTTTGGAATTTTTAAGAATATTTTTTTAAGTTTTCAAGATTTTTGTTTTTGGATTTTTAAAGAATATTTTTTTTTTGGATTTTTAAAGAATATTTTTTTTATTTTTAAAAGTACTTTTGTTGGATTTTAAAGAATATTGTTTAATTTTTTAAAAGTTTAAAGAACATTTTTTTTTTGAATTATTAAAGATTATTTTTAAAAAAATATTTATGTATTTTTTTCAACGATCATCCGAGCCAAAAACGGGGATTTTAAAAGAATATTTTTTATTAAAAAAAAATATTTTTTTTGGATAAAATATTTGTTAAAAAATAATTTTGTTAAATAATATTTTTTTTATTTTTAATAAATATTTTTAGTGCATTTTTAAAGAATATTTTTTCAACGAACACCATACCCATAAACACAGATTTAATTTTTTTTTTTTAATTTTTTAAAAAATAGATTTTTTGGGTTTTTAAAGAATATTTTTTTGATTTTGTTGGATTTTTAACGAATATTTTTTGGAATATGTTTGTTTTTGAATTTTTAAGAATATGTTTCCAAAGACCATCAGAGCCATAAACGGGGATTTTTAAAGAATATTTTATTTCTTTTTAAAAAAAAATATTTTTGTTGAATTTTTAAAGAACATTTTTTTTGGGATTTTTTAAGAATATTTTTTTCAACGACCATCAAAGCCATAAACGTGGATTTTTAAAGAATATTTATTTTGAATATATTTTTTGGATTTATAATAAACATTTTGTTTCGTTTTTTGTAAATTCTTAACGAATAGTTTTTTTGGATTTTCAATAAATATTTTTAGTGGACTTATAAAAAATTTTTATTCAACGACCACGAATTTTTAAAGAATATTTTTTTTGAGTTTTAAAGATTTTTGTTGTAATTGTAATGAATATTGTTTTTTTGGAATTTTAAAGAACATTTTGTTTTTGAATTCTTTAAGATAATTTATAAAAAAATTATATATTTTTCAACGACCATACGAGTCATAAACGGGGATTTTAAAAAATATTTTTGTTGGATTTTTGAAGAATATTTTTTTTGATATTTAATAACTATTTTTAGTGCATTTTTAAAGAATAAACGCAGATTTTATTTTTTTTGCAATTTTTTAAAAAATAGATTTTTTTGGATTTTTAAAGAATATTTTTGTTTTTGAATTTTTAAAGAATATATATTTTTTAAAGACCATCAGAGAGCCCTAAACGGGGATTTTTAAAGAATATATATTTTTTAAAGACCATCAGAGAGCCGTAAACTGGAATTTTTAAAGATTTTTTTTTGTTTTTAGAAAATATTTTTGTTGGATTTTTAAAAAATGTTTTTTTTTTTTTTTGATTTTTTAAGAATTTTTTTCAGCGACCATCAAAGCCATAAACGTAGATTTTTAAAGAATATTTATTTTGAATATTGTTTTGGATTTTTAATAAATATTTTTATTGATTTGTTTGGATTTGTAAAGAATATATTTTTCAACGACCATCAAAAGCCAGAAACGTAGATTTTTAAATAATATTTTTTTGGATTTTTATTTATTTATTTATTTATGTATTTATTTATTTATTTTTTTATTTATTTATATATTTATTTATTTATGTATTTATTTATTTCTTTATTTATGTATTTATTTATTTATTGGTTTGTTTATTTATTTATTTATATATTTATTTCTTTATGTATTTATTTATTTATTTATTTATTTATTTATTTATTTATTTATTTATTTATTTATTTATTTATTTGTTTATTTATTTATTTGTTTATATATTTTTTTGAAAATATTTGTAAGACTCTAAATTAATTTCTTTTCTATTTTTAAGTTATTATTTATTTTTTATGAAGGTTTATTAATATTTACTCCTTAAATTAACATAAAAGCTTTTATTTATTTTATTTTTTAATTAATTTTATTTTTTATTTTTTTTTATTTTTTAATTAATTATTTTTTTAATATTTACTCCTAAATAAAATCATAAAAACTTTTATTTATTTTATTTTTTTTATTTTTAATTAATTTTATTTTTTTATTTTGTAATTAATTTTATTTTTTTTAATTTTAATTTTATTTTTTTTATTTATTAATTAATTATTTTTTTAATATTTACTCCTAAATTAACATAAAATTATCCACATCTATTTTTAAAGCTTTTATTTATTTTTTTATTTTTTAATTTATTATTTTTTATTGTTTTAATTAATTTATTTTTTTAATATTTAATCCACCTCTATTTTAAAAGCTTCTATTTATTTTTTTTTATTTCTAATTTATTATTTATTATTTTTTTAATATTTTAATTTATTTATTTTTTAATTAATTATTTTTTTTAATATTTACTCCCTAAATTAACATAAAATTATCCACATCTAGTTTTAAAGCTTTTATTTATTTTTTTATGTTTTAATTTATTATTTTTTATTTTTATAATATTTTAATTTTTTATATTTTTTCATTAATTAATTTTTTAAAATTTACTCCTAAATAAACATAAAATTATCCACATATATTTTTAAAGCGTTTATTTAATTTTTTTATTTTTTAATTAATTATTTCTTATTTTTTTAATATTTTAATTTATTTATTTTTTAATTAATTATTTTTTTTTAATGTTTACTCCCTAAATTAACATAAAATTATTCATATCCACTTTTAAATCTTTTATTTGTTTTTTTATTTTATTTTTTATTTATCATTTTTTTAATATTGACTCCCTAAATAATTTTTTTTAAAAGAAAGTAAGTCAATTTCCTTGTTGCCAATTTATGTACAAATCAAGTTGCTGTTGTTTTTGTTATCACTTCACCATTGTTAATTGTGCCGATAGGCGTCAGATAGTTCATTGAACCCATATTACCAGGCAGTCATTATTAGCCATATTTGGAGTAGTTGTCATGTGTGGAATGTTCAGTCAGTCGCTTAAGAGTAACAAAAACAAAATCAATTGTGGAAAAAGTTGACTTTGACAAATTTGTATTTTTATTGTTGCAGTTGCGGTTTATTTTTATAATCAATATTTGTGTGTTTGGAAACCAGTTTTATGCTGACCTATAAATTTCGTTTCCAATTGTAAAAACAAGCAAACAGAGCATGGGTGTTTTTTTGGACAAAACAAAAAAAATCAATTTACTTCAGCTATAAATATCATGCTTAATTTTTTAACAAATAACAAAAATATGCAATTGCTAATTGAATTTTTTAATAATAAGAAAAAATTAAGTAAATATTGGCATATTTTTTGTGGCAGATATTGGGTGTGTTCAAGTACACAAGCAATTGTTAAACTTTTAAAAATTATAAAGGCTTTCCAACGAAAAATATTATATCGTTGTAATCAGGACCACAAGGATTACCTGCAGTGAAACTTAAAAAAGGTGCTCGAACAGAGTTATATTTAATCAGAAGTTTTTCGACTTATGTGAAGCAAGGTATCCGCTTTACACCATTTCAAATTGATTTAATATTGATGGAAATACCCTCGTTAGCCTAAGCACAGAGGAAGGGTATTAAAAATTCTCTTAAAGGGTAATGAAAAATTAAAATTATCTTTGTCCTCTTTGTTTGACTTTTTGTATATAAAATTTGTATAAAAAGCAAATTTAGCTTAATTTAAATTAATTTAAAATTTGTATATGTTTTTGTTATGCAGATTATTTCGTTATTGATAAGCTTTTGTGACCCATTATTGTTTTATGACACCGGTTTTTTTCACTCTCTCCTTCTCTATTGAATTTATAACTGTTCCTATTTAAATTTTACCCGGTGTTCGGTTGCCGTTTATGACCGTGTAATTGTTTAAGACAATAATTTGTTTTATTTTTCAAACGTGTATTGTTAACATTATTGTTGAAATCCACAACAACAACGAAATTTACTTTTTGCAATGAACCTGAGTTTTTTTTTTTTGTAAATTTGTTTTTGTTAAGCTTATTTATTTAATTATCTGAATGTTATTTTTCTCATTGTTCGGAGGATGAGATCATAATTGTATGGATGTATTATAGGATGAATGGCTGGTCGGACGGACGGACAAACGAACGACTAACTTGACTGATTGTCTATTGAACTGCCGCCCAGACTCTGAGAGTTGTTAAATGCAACGTTTTACTTGTTACGCCAATTGTTGTAAATTTCACATTTAAACAAATTTACTTTGTTGTTGTTTTTGCAATTTTAAGCAACCAACCTTGCAAATGAATTAAATTGCAGCATTTAAAAAAAAAGCGAGAAAAAACCCGGTGATTGCAAAATAAATGAATTACTTTTGGGGTATTGTGGAAAGTGAACAAAATTTAAATTAAATTTTGGCGAGAATACAACCGAAAGCCATTCACAAAAATTATTAAACAGTTAATGAATGGAGAGGGTCCACAAGGTTTTCATTATCAATGGGAAAAGTGTGTAATTATTATTCCATTCTATTGTAATTTATTAAGAAACATTTTCCCTTAAAAACAATTCTAGAAGCGACAAGGGCGAACTTCTCAAATTCTCCTCCTTCACAATAAGTTATTTTAAACGATTTTCGATTTTCCTTGACTTCAATATGTATCGAAAAAAAGCTCTAAACTGGTTGACGAAGCCGATTTTAGTCTTCAATTTTTAGCCGATAGTCATAGATGCTAGTGCTATTTTTTACATAATTTTATTGTAATTTTTTATTATAATAAATATTTGAAATAAATAAAATTAAGTAAATAGTCTTTAACTCGAATTTTCTTTCAAATCGTTGAAGATTCAACACCGATTTTTTAGTTGAGGCTAGAAAATAGAAAATTCTAAAATTCGATTTTTATTTCGATTTATTTCGATATTCAAATCGAATCAATTTGGCTGGATATCAAGTGATTTATTACACTTTTTATTTTTTACTTTAATTTATTATTTTTAAAATGTTTTTATTTTTACCACAAAATCCCCACATTTACTTCTTCTCCCAAAACCACAAAAATTTATATAATATTTTGTTGTTGTTATTTATTTTATTTTTAAATCATAAACAAGTCTCGTGGCATACCCACTGTTTAAGAAGGAGATGGAGGAGGAGTAGATGTGATGTTAACATACCAAAAATATTTAAGAATTTTTTATACGACTAGTTTTTGTTGTTCTTGTTGTTGTTGTTTTGAAACTGGTTTCCAACATAGCTAAAGAGTTAAACCAGCATCTCACAAACCAGCAACACAATAACAACAATACCTCTTCATGAACAGCACAGCAACAACAAAGAAAAACAACAACATCAAGCCGGCTTTTATAAGTTGCGGACCACATTTTAGCCAACAAATGTTGAGCTACATTGTTTAAAATTTTACTTAAAATAGCAACATTCAATTTCATACTCAGGGTGAAAAGGATAAACCACGGCATGTAAACGCAAAACAAGCTAACGGCAATTTCCTTCCCTATTGATATTTCATAACGGAAATATTCTCCAACTTTTTTTACAATTTCGTTACACAGATTTTTGTGAATACGAACTGCTGTCTGTGGCTTTGGAAAGATTCAGTTTAGAGATTTATTTCATTTGAAAGGTTTTTTTTCAAAATAGGGGACTTTTTCCTCTTAACATGCAAGCACACAGAGATTTTACTATCGATTCTGTAATTATTTAAATCTATCTGGAATATGGTTTTATTCTCTAAAACGCAATACCTCCGGTTGGGGTTTACATTTCATTTTCATTTTCACCGGGAATAGAAAAGCTAACCACAAAAATGTGTATGAATACTATTTTACATTGAAGTGCTAAAATGAAAATAGAATTGACACTCGATTCGAATTACAAAACCGCAAACATATTTTTAGAAATAAATATGTTTCTATATAAAGGAATGGTCATAGAATATATTCTGAATATAATTACGAAATCTTCTATGGGCTCTAATTGCAAATAGGAGACCTTGTAAGGCCTTCTTCAGCTTCGTATTATAAATACGAGACGTTCTACGGCCTTTTATAGCAAAGGGGAGATCTTCTATGGCCTCTTATTGCAAATAGGTGCCCTTCTAAGGCCTCTTATTGCTAATATGAGGCTTTCTTAGGCCCCAGTTTCTAATATGAGGCCTTCTTCACCTTTCTATTATAAATACGGAGGCCTTTTAAGGTCTCTTATTGCAAGTAGGAGGACTTCTAAGGTCTCTTATTGCTAACATGAGGCCTTCATATTGCAAATAGGAGGCCTTCTAAGGCCTCTTATTGCACATAACAGACCTTCTTCGACCTCTTATTGCAAATATGAAACCTTCTAAGGCCTTTTATTAAAATAGTAGGCCTTAAAGGGCCGCTTATTGCAAATAGTAGACCTTCTAAGGCCTCTGGTTGTATATAGTAGACCTTCTAAGGCCTCTGGTTGCAAATAGGAGATCTTCTTAGGTTTCCTATTGCTAATATGAGGCCTTCTTAGGCTTAGCTTTCTATTATAAATACGGAGGCTTTTTAAGGTTTCTTATTGCAAGTAGGAGGACTTCTAAGGTCTCTTATTGCTAACATGAGGCCTTCTTATTGCAAATATGATACCTTATAAAGCCTCTTATAGCAATAGCAGGCCTTCTGTGGCCTCTTACTGCTCATAATAGACCTTTTTCGACCTCTTATTGCAAATATGAAACCTTCTAAGGCCTTTTATTGTAAATAGTAGGCCTTAAAGAGCCGCTTATTGCAAATAGTAGGCCTTCTAAGGCCTAATAGGGGGCCTTCTAAGGTCTCTTATTGCAAAGAGCAGGACTTCTAAGGTCTATTATTGCAAATAGTTAGCTTTCTAAGGCCTCTTATTGAAATAGGAGGTCTTCTAAGGCCTTTTATTGCAAAACGAAGGCCTCCTAATACCTCTTATTGCAAATAGGAAAAAAATCCTGAGGTCTTCTAATGTATATAGGAAACCTTCATGGTTTCATATTCTTGAAGTTGGGCTTATTCAGCTTCCTATTATAAATACGAGACCTTTTACGGCCTCTTATAGCAAATAGGAGCCCTTCTAAGGCCTCTCATTGCAAATAGGAGGTATTCTAAGGTCTCTTATTGCAAATAGGAGGGTTTCTAAGACTTCTTATTGCAAATAGTAGATCTTCTGATGCCTTATAATCTACATATGAGGTCTTTATGGCCTAATTTTATAACAGTAGGGCTTCTTCAGCTTCCTATTATAAATACGAAACCTTTTATGGCCTCTTATTGCAAATAGGAGGCCTTCTAAGGCTTCTTATTTCAACTATGAGGCTTTCTAAGGTCTCTTATTGAAGCCTCTTACTTCAAATTGTAGACCTCTAATGCTAATAGGAGACCTAATATTGCTAATAAGAGGCCTTCTAAAGCCTCTTATTGCTAATACGAGGCCTTCTAAGACCTCTTATTGCTAATAGGATTCCTTCTAAGGCATCTTATTGCAAACGGTAGGCCTTCTATGAGTTCTTATTGGAAAAAGGAGGCCTCTTAGTGGAAATAGGAGACCTTCTATAGCCTCCTATTGTAAATACTGGGCTTCTAAAGCCCCTTATTGCAAATAGAAGGCATTCTAAGACCGCTTTTTGTAAATAGGAGGACTTCTAAGGTCTCTTATTGCAAATAGGAGGCCTTCTAAGGCCTCTTATTGCAAGTAGGAGACCTTTTAACGACTCTTATTACAACTAGGAGGCCTTCCAAGGTCTCTTATTGAAAAAAGATGCCTTCTGAGACCACTTATTGCAAGTCGGAGGACTTTTAAGGCATCTTATTGCAAACAGTAGGCCTTCTAAGGGTTCTTATGGGAAAAAAGAGGCCTGCCTAGGCCTCTTAGTGGAAATAGGAGACCTTCTATAGTCTCCTATTGCAAATACTGGGCTTCTAAAGCCTCTTATTGCAAATATTAGGCCTTCTAATATAGCTTTTTGTAAATAGGAGGACTTCTAAGGCCTCTTATTGCAAACAAGACGCCTTCTAGGGTATCTTATTGCAAATAGGAGGCCTTCTAAGGCCTCTTATTGCAAGTAGAAGACCTTCTAACGACTCTTATTACAACTAGGAGGCCTTCCAAGGTCTCTTATTAAAAAAGAGGCCTTCTGAGACCTCTTATTGCAAGTAGGAGGACTTTTAAGGCATCTTATTGCAAACAGTAGACCTTCTAAGACTTCTTATGGGAAAAAGAGGCCTTCCTAGGCCTCTTAGTGGAAATAGGAGACCTTCTATAGTATCCTATTGTAAATACCTGGACTTCTAAAGCCTCTTATTGCAAATAGTAGGCCTTCTAAGACCGCTTTTTGTAAATAGGAGGACTTCTAAGGTCTCTTATTGCAAACAAGAGGCCTTCTAAAGTCTCGTATTGCAAATAGGAGGCCTTCCAAGGCCTCTTATTGCAAGTAGAAGACCTTCTAACGACACTTATTACAACTAGGAAGCCTTACAAGGTATCATATTAAAAAAAGAGGCATTCTGAGACCTCTTATTGCAAGTAGGAGGACTTTTAAGGCATCTGATTGCAAACAGTAGGCCTTCTAAGGGTTCTTATGGGAAAAAAGAGGCCTTCCTAGGCCTCTTAGTGGAAATATGAGACCTTCTATAGTCTCCTATTGCAAATACTGGGCTTCTTAAAGCCTCTTATGGCAAATAGTAGCCCTTCTAAGATCGCTTTTTGTAAATAGGAGACCTTCTAAGGACTTCTAAGGCATTTTGTTTTTTATTAGGGTCTCTTGAGCTTCTTCTGATAAATACGAGACCTTCTGAGGCCTCTTATGGCAAATAGGAGGACTTCTAAGGCCTCTTAAGGCGTCTTGTTGCAAGTAGGAGGCTTCCTAAGACTGCTTATTGCATAAATACGAGACCTTCTGAGGCCTCTTATTGCAAATAGGACGCCTTCTTAGACCTCTTAAGGCGTCTTGTTGCAAGTAGGAGGCTTCCTAAGACTGCTTATTGCAAAAATGAGGACATCTGAGGCCTCTTATTGCATAAATAGGAGGCCTTCCAAGGCCTCTTTTTGCAAATAGGAGGACTTCTAAGGCCTCTTAAGGCGTCTTGTTGCAAGTAGGATGCTTCCTAAGACTACTTATTGCAAAAATGAGGACATCTGAGGCCTTCTAAGGCCTCTTATTGCATAAATAGGAGGCCTTCCAAGGCCTCTTTTTGCAAATAGGAGGACTTCTAAGGCCTCTTAAGGCATCTTGTTGCAAGTAGGAGGCTTCCTAAAACTACTTATTGCAAAAAGGAGGACATCTGAGGCCTTCTAAGGCCTCTTATTGCAAAAGAAAATCATTTTAAGGCCTCGTATCGCAAATAGGCGGCCTTCTAAGGCCTCTAGCTGCAAATAGAAGACCTTCTAAGGCCTTATAATCCCAATAAGAATCCTTTTGTTCTTATAGTACGGCTTTTTCAGTCTATTAGTATGAATAGAAATGGAATGGCTGACACTGGTCTAAGGTTTCGAAGCTTATATCACGGTCGAAGATGGACTCTAAGGGACCTTCGGGAATTTGACAAAAATTTTGCACTTCGTAAAAATCCTTCCAAACATACATCAAGCGCCAACAAGGTCTATTTCGGACATCTATTTCCAAACAAAAGGCTAACAAAAGATGAAAATTTTAGCTCAAATGCAGTTTAAGGACAGTGCGAGAATCGCTTCGAAATTCTAAATTCAACCGATTCGGTCCAAAATTTGGCTTTCGTAATATTTTGTCCAAACTTAGTTTAAGTTCGAAGATGGGTTATATCGGTTCACTCCTTCCGGTACCGCCCCCACAAAAGTTCGGCAATGTTCGGAAAATTTGCGCGCACGATAATTCTTGAAGGAAGTAACCGATTTGGCCCATACTTTGCACAACGTGAAACTTCTACCAGTCTTAGATGAGGTTCCAATGTGGACTCAATCGGTCCACTCCTTCTGGTACCTCCCATACAAAATTTCGAAGAAGTTCAGTTTAGGACCTGTTCTGGAATCTCTTTGATTTTTGTTGTAGCAACTTGTATTCACTGCCCCCAATTTAACGGTATAAGTTTCATCAGGGGAAAGTCCATACTTCCTTAGAAAATAGCCTGAAAGGTACAAAAAAGCCCTATGACACCGTGTGTAGTGGTTGGAACGTAAGATAACTCTCGAACGGATCTGCCGATTCGGTCCACAATTTTGTGCAAATTTAGTTTAAGTTCGAAGATAAGCCATATCGGTCCACTCCTTCAGGTACCTCCCCCACAAAAGTTCAAAAATGTTCGGAAACATTGTGCGCACGATAACTCTTAACGGGAGTGACCGATTTGGTCCATACTTCACACATCCTAAAATATGTACCAGATATATATCAGGTTCGAATATGGACTATATTTGTCACTCCTTCGGGTATCTCCCACACAAAATTTTCACTTTCAGACCTGCTCTCGAATCACTTTAATTTTTGTTGAAACAAATTGCATTCGCTGCCTCAATTACGGCAGTAAAAAGTTTTTCAGGGGCAAGTCCATACTTCTTGAGAAAACCTCCCAAAAGTTGGAAAAAACCCTTTGGCACCATATGCAGTGGCTGGAGGGCTCGAACCAAAAACCCCCAAAATACATAAGTTTTTTTACTGATACTTTTTTACTTGTTCGGTCCATGTTTCATAACTCAGTGGGCCGAAAACTTTAAATACCCTACGGTAATCAATGGCTAGAATGGTTGGTGCAACATTTGCCCATCGTTATATTTCTCTCCAACATAAATCAAATTCGAAGATGGACTTCATCGGACAACTCCTTGGGGTATCTCCCACAAAAATCTTCAAAATTTTGGCTAAAATTGCAGTTTAATCTTTGTTCGAGGATCGTTTTGGAATTTTTACCAATGAGAAACCTGTTTACAACGGTGGAAGTCCAAACATGCTGAAATAATGGTCCGGAAGATCTAGAGAGAAAAAAATTTGGTGACCACCAAAAAAAGCTGATGGAAATTAACTCTTTCGAAAGGAATGACTCCCTAATTTAGTTCAAGTTCCTAGATGAACTGAATGTCGGCCCATTTCTTCAGGTACCTCCACCACAAAAGCACAGATTTGCGTTTATATCTAGTTTAAGACTTAAGACACTTCTCGAATCACACTGAAATTTTAAAAGCGGGCAGTACTTGTGACCTTGACCACAACTGTATAAGTTGTTTCTAAAGTAAGCCAATAGTTCCCGAGTTATGTAAATATTTAAAGAAATAACTCATAATTTTTTTAGCCTACTTTACATTTTTTCTATTGGGTTGTTCGGCGCATGGGGCTCCGAAATTTAAAGTAGAATTTCCACTGGTGATAAAAGTTAATAATTCTGCTTAACATTATTTTCCGGATAACAATATAAATACTTTCTCGTGAAACTGTATGACTCCCCACATAGTCATATTTTTTTATTTCGTTTAGTAGCTACCACAACAACAACAACAACAACTCCGTAACCATAAATAAGGGTCAGAAAGCCGGTCAGTAGTTGTGTTTAAAACTTGGTAAACAAGAGAAATAAAGCAGAAAAAACACTAAACTCCAACAACACTGCCAGCCGCAGGTGTATCCCAAATTCCTTCTCTTTTGCCATAAAACTTGTTTTTAGTACAAGTTATTTCAAAAAAAGACTTGGAACAATTTTATTACGTCTGGGGGAGATAGGAATTTTTATTTTGGTTAAATACTTATTTCTTAATGGAATTCACTGGAAGAAGAAGAATATTTTTTAACAAAATTCTCTCATAGCCATACAAAATAATAGACAATTATTTTGCATTTTTTTGCATATACCCGATACAGACTTGGCTTTTTTGTGTACTTTTTTTTCTGTTCAAGGTTTTGTGAGTTGATAAATGGCCAAGACAAGCGTGAAAAAAACACTTGTGTTTATTTGATTGTCAAGCTTAACTACTTCCATTTGTTTACTTTTTTGTTTTTATTGGCAAAAAAAAAAAAAAAAAAACAATAATAACAACAACAATAAAGGTGAATAATGAAAATATAATTGAATTATAAAAACATTAGTTTTGAAAAAAAAAACTCAAAACATCCGAAAATGTTTAGGTAAATGATAAAACTTGAAGAGGGTGGAACCAGCAATTGCATGCAAATTATTTTAGAAAAAACACAAAAAATGATAATAAAAAATAATAATAATAAATTCATGTAAATTACTTGTTGCTGCTGTTGACGTTTAAAAGTGGCTATTTTTTTAATGTGATTTTTGTTGAAATCGCATGTCGCACGTACTTGTGCAATACAAATCCAACAACAACAACAACGATTTGTTCATACACTTGTTGTTCATAAACAAAACAAACCAAGCAACCAGCTGAACGAACGAACGCATGCAATGAATGCATGCCACGATGCATCCATCCATCCATCCCAGTCTCCAATCTCCTATTTGCACAAGTGCAGTGCAAGAGAAGATCAAAGAGAGGCAGAGAGACAAACAAATAATATGTTTGCCTCTTACAAACAACAATTCAAAGAAGATTACCCAAAACACGACGACAACAACAACGACGACTCCACTAACTAAACTTAGTTTTTGTACGGCAAACACGAGTAGTTAAACGAAGACGTTGTTGTTGGTGTTTGCTTGTTGTAACTTATCTTAACATTGGTATTTTTTGGGGGGTATTTCTTTATTTATTTACGACTCTGAGAGCACGTCGTCCGTCGTCGTAGTGAGGTGAGCTTAGTCAGTGTTTCGTTTGGTAATTTACATACAGTGGCTCAAGGAGAGACTAATGGACATTTTTCATTTATAGAAAGTTGGCTATTTTTTAAATAAATTAAAATAAGGAAAATATTAGGTGAGAATTTAACATCAAATAATACAAGTAGAAAAGTATCCGTCTGCTTTGCCGACAGCCTTGACTGCCCAACACAAAAACAATACAATGAGTGTTATACATAGGAACGGATCCCTAATTTGAAAAATAAATAGAATTTACATAAATGAAAAAAGAACGTGCAGATATCATAAACAGTGGACCTAATTATTCCGCTGACAGACCCAATCAACACAACAGCCTACACAACAAAGACAAAAACCACATAATCCTCAATTCCACTGCAGCGGGTTCTTTCCTACCAGATCGACCCGAAACCATAGTGTTTCGGCCAGCGGCTGCTAACCCAGCATCATACCTATGATTCTACGTAGGTTTCCATGCTGCTACAACCACAAGCAAGAACACCACTTCGGGGTCCATATCTCATGTTTCCCTTAGCAAAAAATAATAATGTTGTAGCCATGATCACAACGACTACCCGCTATTAAAATTTCAACACGATGCAAGAAGTGGAGCTAAACTGGATTAAAGCCTCTTATTGCAAATAGTAGGCCTTCTAAAATAGCTTTTTGTAAATAGGAGACCTTCTAAGGATTTCTAAGGCATTTTATTTTTTTACTAGGGTTTCTTGAGCTTCTTCTGATAAATACGAGACCTTCTGAGGCCTCTTATTGCATATGGGAGGCCTTCGTAGGCTTCTTTTTGCAAATAGGAGGACTTCTAAGGCCTATTACATCAAACAAGTGGCTTTTTAAGGCGTCTTGTTGCAAATAGGAGGCTTCCTCAGACTACTTATTTCAAAAAGGAGGACATCTGAGGCCATCTAAGACCTCTTATTGCATAAGAAAGTCATTTTAAGGCCTCTTATTGCAAATAGGCGGCCTTCTAAGGCCTCTAACTGCAAATAGAAGACCTTCTGAGGCCTTATAATCCCAATAAGAATACTTTTACTATTATAGTACGGCATTTTCAGTCTCTTAGTATGAATAGAAATAGAGTGGCTGACACTGATCTAAGGTTTCGAAGCTTATTTAACGGTCGAAGATGGACTCTATGGGACCTTCGTGTATGTTGCACACGAAAGTTTAACAATTTTTGAAGAAGTTCAGTTTAAGGACTCTTCGATGATCGGTATAATATCTGTCGCAGACAGGTCCATATACCCGATTTGACAAAAATTCCATATCTCACGTTTCCCTTAGCAAAAAAAAAATAATGTTGTAGTCATGATCGCTATTGAAATTTCAACACGATGCAAGAAGTGGAGCTAAACTGGATTAAGACGCATTGTTTTGCCGAAAAAAGGGCCTGAAGGAATGGACCGGCTAGGACCGCCATGGAACTGAATCTCATATAGGAACTCGTTCCTGCGATAGTTGAGACATTTTAGTGGAATTTTTTATCTTAGGAAGCATAGACTTGCCCACGATAAGCATAGACTTGCCTGCGACAATAACATCAAAACGATCATCGAATAGCCTTGAAGCAAAAATTTTGAACATTTTTAAGGGTAATCGAAGGAAATGTCCGATTATGACTTTCTTAAAACTCGATGTACGTTTGGAAGAAATTTTACAATGTTCAACGTTTCGGTCCAATCGGAAACTTAATAACTTATCAATATAACTAATAGAAGAACCCATGATTTTGACTATTGGCAACAGAACATCTCTTTAGGTTTTCTGTTCTTCTATAACCAATAGAATACCTCTTGAGTTTGTCTCCTGGCAGCAGAAGACCTCTTTAGGTGTTCTATAGGCTATAAGATACCTCTTAGTTTCTTCTATAAGAGGCCTCTTGGGACCTTTGCAGCGAATAGAGGACCTAGTAATGTTATTTATTGTCAAAAGAAGACCCCTTAAGGTCATCTATGTCAATAAATGGCCTCTTGGGGTCTTCTATAACCAATGGAAGACCTCCTGAGGTTGTCTATTGGCAACATAAGACCTATTTACGTCTTCTATAGGATATAAGAGGCCTCTTGGTGTCTTATATTGCCAATGGAAGGCCTGCTGAGGTAGTCTATTGGCAACAGAAGACGTCTTTACGTCTTTTAAAGGATATAGGAGGGCCCTTGGTGTCTTCTATAACCAATGGAAGACCTCCTGAGGTTGTCAATTGGCAACAGAAGACCTATTTACGTCTTCTATAGGATAAAAGAGGCCCCTTGGTGTCTTATATTGCCAATGGAAAGCCTACTGAGGTAGTCTATTGGCAACAGAAGACATCTTTAGGTCTTCTATAGCCGATAAGAGGCGTCTTGGGACTTCTTCAGCCAATAGAAGACATATTACGATTTTATATTGGCAAAATAAGACCCCTTTAGGTCATCTATATCCAATAAGTGGCCTCTAGGGGTCATCTATAGCGAATAGAAGACATCTTGAGGTTGTCTATTGTCTTCGATAGCCGATAAGAAACCTCTTGGTATCTTCTATAGCCAATATAAGAAATATGGAGATTGTCTATTGATAGCCGATAAATAAACTCTTGGGGCTTTTGTAGCCTACAGAAGACCTTATGCGGTTGTTTATAGGTAAAAGTAGACATCTTTAGGTCGTCTATAGCAAATAAAAGGTCTCTTGGGGTCTTGAGGTTGTATATTGTCAACAGACGACCTCTTTATGTCTTCTATAGGCGGTGAGAGGCCACTTGGCCAATGAAAAATCTATTTGGGGATGCCTATTGGCAACAGAAGACCTCTTCAGGTCGTATATAGCCATTAAAAAACATTTTGGGGTTTTCTATAGCCAATAGAAGACCTCTCAATGTTGTCTATTGGCAACAGAAGACCTCCTCAGGTTTTCCATAACCAATAAGAGATCTTGGTATCTTCCATAGCCAATGGAAGACCTCTTATTAGGCATTATATAGCCGATAAAAGGCCTATTGGGACTTCTATAGCCTACAGACGACCTCTTGAGGTTGTCTTTCGTCGTCTGTAGTTGATGAGATACCTCTTGATGTCTTCTATCGCCAATGGAAGCCATATTGAGGTTGTCTATTGATAACAGAAGACCTCTTTAGGTTGTCTATAGCCAATACAAGGCTTCTTGAGGTTGTCTATTGGTAATATACCACCTCTTTGGGTCTTCTATAGCCGATAATCAAGTGGCCTGGTGTCTCCTATAGCCAATGAAAGACCCATTGGGATTGTCTACTGGCAACAGATAACCTCTGAAGTGGACTCATCATTGAACTTGATATAAATTTGGACAAAATATTACTGTTTAAAATGGTAGGACCAAATCGTTTACTACCATCTAGACAGGGCTAAAGCGACTCCAAATTGCCTGAAACGGACTTGCCAACGAGTTATTGTGCATACCACCTAGTCAGGTGGCCGGACAGGGCTAAAGCGAATCCAAAATGTTTGAAACGGACTTGCCAACGAAAAAATATACCTTCGTAATCGTATCCGCAAAGACAACCTGTTCTACAAAATTTCTTATACCGCACTTTTGGGAAAAATTTTAATATTTTGTGTGCGAAGTACCCGAAGGTTTGGACCGATGTAGTCCTACGATGTACAAAGTTTGGGTCAAATCGGTTACTTCCTTCACAAGTTATCGTGCACTCCATTTTAACAAAAAATCGTTAACTCTTGCGGTACCCACAGCTGTGGGCGACGAAAGAGAAAGATTCGTGGAACTATTTCGGTCTCGGAACTATTTGTATTTATTTGGAACTACTTTAAGGAACTAGTTCCTTTTGGGGAAAGGAACTAGAAAGATCGATCCGCTTCGTGAACTAGATTATCCAACTCTATTGGTATGTACGTACATATGTATGTATGTGAAAGTTGAAGGCCTGTCATTTTTAAGATTATTACAATTATAAAAATCCAATGTGTCCCACTGCTTAATTTGTAGAAAATCCTCATCTCAAGTGGTGTTGAGACCATGAAATTTACATTTATTTTTTACTTTGTTGCAACTTCTCCCCAAAAACTCCTTGGAGCCACTGTACAACCAATGGCTGGCTGTGAGTTTTAAAGTTGTTGATACTGAAAGAAGAAGAAGAAAAAAACATTCATGTGTTTGGCCCGAAACCACTGGCACTGGCTCAAGACAAGTCAAGACAACCTAGCCAATTCACATTCAAGCCAACAAACAGCAGCAGCAACAAGAAACGAAACAAAAAAAATTATGTAAGAAAGTGAAATCCCCCCTTTTGTGGAGACCACAACACAAAACACAAGACAGACCGAACGACCAGCAGAAGTAGCAGCAGCAACAATTTTTTTTGTTTTTGAGGAATTTCTTATTGATGTCTGTTGTTGTTGTTTGCATACCAACAAAAAACAATTTCTAGATTCGTCTTGAAGTTGAAACTGTTGAGCTACGCAGTTATCTTTTTTTTTCAGCTTGCAATATTTTACTTACACTTTTTTAATTATTGTTTCTATTCTTTTTAAATATTCTTTAAATATTTTTACTTTGGTTTTTTGTAATAATTTTTAATTTTTTTTTTCTTCGAAAAAATCCTGATTTTTGCTGTTATTTTTTTTTTCAAGAACGTGTTTCTTTTGTTTTTATTTCTTGTTTTCTGGTTTTATTTTATTTATATTTCTTAATTACTTTTGTTATTGACCGCGGCTTTACTTTGTTTTTTTTTTCTCTATTCTTTTCTTATTTTTTAGCTTTTTTTCTTTTTTTAATTTTTTTTTGGTATGTTAGTAGGCCGTTATTTCTTCTTCTTAGTTTCTGTGTTCCAAGAGTATGTTTTAACGTTATTAAGTACGAACTCCAACTGAAATGGAAATTTCTTGCTCTGGCTTTGAAAACATCGTCGTCGCCGTCGTTGCGTTGTCGTCGTTGTTTTTAGTAGAGGTAACATCGTCGTAATCGTCGTCATAATACGCTCATGAGCAGGCAGCAACAACAACAACACCAGCAACAAGTACAATAACAATAAAATTCAAGCAATATCGTAGTAGCTCCAATCCAATGCACCAATATCCACAAAACACTTCTCCCGTCCGCGTACACAGGTGAGCTCTCAAATCGCCAATCGCTTACTCACTCTCCCTATTGTTGTCGGCGACGACAATGATGATGACGATGACGCTGAGAAACAAGTCGTGTCATCTACGTGTTTTGTTGCTGGCTGCCGATATTGTTTGCTTTGGTTTGGTTCTCCTTCAATAAGAAATTCCCAAATCTAAATCAAGCAACTGTTTGGTAATATCTGTCTATTGTTATTATTTGTTGTTGTTGTTGGAAAGACTCGTCCACCAACAACACAGAAAGCAATGGAAACAAAAACAATAACCAGAATTCATCCAAGAAGATGTCCTAAATTAGGGTTGCCAAAGCGTGAAAGGTTTATTTGCGACAGAGAGATTTTAAAACAAGTAAAGTTTTGGGCACGGATCCTGAAATATTTTTTTCTGGCGCAAGTCCATACCTTTCTGAGGGTCTTCAAATTTCAGTAACTAGCCATGATTCGTTGTTTTATTTTTACAGTCGATATACCGCCCGGGTGCCACCGTGATGCAATGGTCTGCACGCCCGCCTTGCACGCAGAAGGTCGGGGGTTCGATTCCCCGGCCAGGCAACATCAAACATTTTTCAACGGTGGCAAAATACCCCTCAGTAATGTTGGCGACATTTCCTGAGTATTTTAGCCTTGAAAAACTTCTCCACAAGTGGTGTCGGACTCGGCGATAAACAGTAGGTCCCATATCATTGAGCTAAATATGAATCGGGGTACACTCATTGATATGGGAGAAGTCTCCCCCTTGTCCCGTATGGGATGTTGTGGAACAATGTTTGTTGTTTTTTGTCGATATACCGCCCGCGGTTACATCTTCCTTCAAAAATTAAAAGTTGTTGGGATGGCCAGCCGGGATTTTAAGACTTTTACCTATGAACAGGGACCAACACCAGGGACGAGGTCAAATCACCCTTCAAAAATTAGGCAGGTGTACAAATATGTAAAAAATCATGTGTACTTTCAGGACCTAGTTCTTGGAAATATGGGCTTCCACAAGAAAATATTTTTATCATTGTACTTAAAAAATAGATTAACACAATCCTGTATCGGGCCTAAAACATGACTTAAGCTGAAATTTTTCTAGGAGGGTTGGCGTTTTTTGTTTGGGATGACGACTTCTATTTTGTTTTTCAAAATAGTCAGGCTTAATCCCATAGTCGTTGTTTTTTCTCGTAGGCTTGATGGACATCAAGCAACGATCTTTATTTAGCTTGAGCAGACCAACAAAGTCCAGGTTTTTCCTTAATCTCTCCAAAAAAAAAACTTTAATAATTTGAGAAACGAAGGACAGATTGTCCTAATATTTAAAAGATCTTCTAAAACGGATAGAACGAAATACGATCCAGAATGTACCTAATCGCAATAATGGTCTTGGCCCGCAAATATGTTCGGACGAAATTCACTTCAGACAATTTGGGGTTGATCTAATCTTTACGTCCGTCTGTCCAAATCAACCGATTAACCGAATTTGTCCAAACTTTCCACATCGTAATATGTATACCCTTAGCCATAAGGCTAATGAGGGTATATGCACTTTGATATGACTAAAAATTTACCTCATCGAAATAATGGGGTCTAGGATGTTGGGACGAAATTTGTTTTAGACAATTTGGAATCGATTGAGCAATGTCCGTGCGTCTATATGGCTGGTGCGCACGATAACTTTCGAACGAAGCTACCGAACGGGTATCAGGTCCTCCCCCACAAAATTTCAAAAGTTTTCGCTAAAGTGGTGTGCACGATAGCTCTCGTAGAAAGTAACCTCCTACGGAGGTCTTCTATTATATAGAAGCCTCCTACGGAGGTCTTCTATTATATAGAAGCCTCCTACGGAGGTCTTCTATTATATAGAAGCCTCCTACGGAGGTCTTCTATTATATAGAAGCCTCCTACGGAGGTCTTCTATTATATAGAAGCCTCCTACGGAGGTCTTCTATTATATAGAAGCCTCCTACGGAGGTCTTCTATTATATAGAAGCCTCCTACGGAGGTCTTCTATTATATAGAAGCCTCCTACGGAGGTCTTCTATTATATAGAAGCCTCCTACGGAGGTCTTCTATTATATAGAAGCCTCCTACGGAGGTCTTCTATTATATAGAAGCCTCCTACTGAGTTCTTCTATTCTAGAAAAGCCTTCTATTCTATAGAAACCTTCTTCTATTCTATAGAAGTCTCCTACGGAAGTCTTCAATTCTATAGAAGTCTCCTACGGAAGTCTTCTATTCTATAGAAGTCTCCTACGGAGGTCTTCTATTCTATAGAAGTCTCCTACGGAAGTCTTCTATTCTATAGAAGTCTCCTACGGAGGTCTTCTATTCTATAGAAGTCTCCTATGGAGGTCTTCTATTCTATAGAAGTCTCCTACGGAGGTCTTCTATTCTATAGAAACCTCCTACGGAGGTCTTCTATTATATAGAAGCCTCCTACGGAGGTCTTCTATTATATAGAAGCCTCCTACGGAGGTCTTCTATTATTTAGAAGCCACCTACGAAGGTCTTCTATTATATAGAAGCCTCCTACGGAGGTCTTCTATTATATAGAAGCCTCCTACTGAGGTCTTCTATTATATAGAAGCCTCCTACTGAGGTCTTCTATTCTAGAAAAGCCTTCTATTCTATAGAAACCTTCTTCTATTCTATAGAAGTCTCCTACGGAAGTCTTTAATTCTATAGAAGTCTCCTACGGAAGTCTTTAATCTATAGAAGTCTCCTACGGAAGTCTTCTATTCTATAGAAGTCTCCTACGGAAGTCTTCTATTCTATAGAAGTCTCCTACGGAGGTCTTCTATTCTATAGAAGTCTCCTATGGAGGTCTTCTATTCTATAGAAGTCTCCTACGGAGGTCTTCTATTCTATAGAAACCTCCTACGGAGGTCTTCTATTCTATAGAAACCTCCTACGGTGGTCTTCTATTCTATAGAAACCTCCTACGGAGGTCTTCTATTCTATAGAAGTCTCCTACGGTGGTCTTCTATTCTATAGAAGCCTCCTACAGAAGTCTTCCATTCTATAGAAGCCTTCTATTCTATAGAAACCTCCTACGGAGGTCTTCTATTCTATAGAAGTCTCCTACGGTGGTCTTCTATTCTATCGAAGCCTCCTACAGAAGTCTTCCATTCTATAGAAGCCTTCTATTCTATAGAAACCTCCTACGGAGGTCTTCTATTCTATAAAAGTCTCCTATGGAGGTCTTCTATTCTATAGAAGTCTCCTACGGAGGTCTTCTATTCTATAGAAACCTCCTACGGAGGTCTTCTATTCTATAGAAACCTCCTACGGAGGTCTTCTATTCTATAGAAACCTCCTACGGTGGTCTTCTATTCTATAGAAACCTCCTACGGAGGTCTTCTATTCTATAGAAGTCTCCTACGGTGGTCTTCTATTCTATAGAAGCCTCCTACAGAAGTCTTCCATTCTATAGAAGCCTTCTATTCTATAGAAACCTCCTACGGAGGTCTTCTATTCTATAGAAGTCTCCTACGGTGGTCTTCTATTCTATAGAAGCCTCCTACGGAGGTCTTCTATTCTATAGAATCCTCCTACGGAGGTCTTCTATTCTATAGAATCCTCCTACGGAGGTCTTCTATTCTATAGAAGCCTCCTACGGAGGTCTTCTATTCTATAGAAGCCTCCTACGGAGGTCTTCTATTCTATAGAAGCCTCCTACGGAGTTTTCTATTCTATAGAAGCCTCCTACGGAGGTCTTCTATTCTATAGAAGCCTCCTGCGGAGTTCTTCTATTCTATAGAAGCCTCCTGCGGAGTTCTTCTATAGAAGCCTCCTACGAAGTTCTTCTATTCTATAGAAGCCTCCTATGGAGTTCTTCTATTCCATAGAAGCCTCCTACGGAGTTCTTCTATACTATAGAAGCCTCCTACGGAGTTCTTCTATTCTATAGGTCTTCTATTCTCCTACGGAGGTTTTCTAATCTATAGAAGCCTCCTACAGAAGTCTTCCATTCTATAGAAGCCTCCTATTCTATAGAAACCTCCTCGAAGGTCTTTTATTCTATAGAAGCCAACGGAGGTTTGTAGAGCACATTGAGAGTGGCGCCACTATCGAAGATTCCTTAGGTACTACTGCTCCCCCTGTTCAGATGCTGTTTCCAAGTTGCCCAACATCAGCATCAATTCCTGAAAATACACTGCACCATAGCATAACATACCCATACCCACACACACATATCAGTCAAAGACTAAACCAAAACAGCCCGTCCGACCGAAAAATCGATGGTCATCGATAACGTCAGGCAAGCTATTCGCATGCATCAGAAATAAGAAATCGAAGACCCGTAGACTGAAGCAGGGAGTTTCCCAAGTTGGGCTGATATCTCCGATATTTAACCTCCACATACATATATATGCTCTCATATCAATGAGTGCATGCCAATTCATATTGGCTCAATGAAATGGGACCTACTTTTTATCGCCGAGCCCGAACGGCCTGTCTTACAACACGACTTGTAGAGAAGTTGTTCTTGGCTGAAATACTCAGGAAATGTAAGCCAGCATTACACTGAGGCGATTTTAGCACTCCGAAAATGTTGATGTTCTGGTCAGGGATTTAACCGCAGCCCTTCTGAGTGCAAGACGGACGTGCTTACCACTGCCCCACGGCGACTCCCACTATTTAAACTGTACCTTTGTAAAATTACAGCCCTTCCGCATAGAGATAATTATGTATGCGATTTTGACGTGGAGTCTCATCGTCAATAAATTAAATATCTACATAATCGACTTAGTACAGTTCGTATCCACTGTCTAATGCCACACTCAGAGCTCCGATTTACTAGCGAGTGAAAATTTGGCAGGAGGTGGTAATTTTTTCTGTGTTCAATTTTTTTTTTTTTTTTTGTAGGGAGTGGGTCAGGTTTATTTGAGGGTGTTGTATCTTTTTGTTTGATGGTGGGGAGGGGGCTAGTCGTCTCCCTCAATTTGCTCGAATTCGAGAAGAGTTTCACTACCGAATGGAATTCGAGCGAATTAGAGCGAGTATTCGGAGCTCTGGCCACACTGTTCACCATCTGGACGGTCCTAGTTACCCATCTGGTCTGGGTAACTAGGCAAAATGTCTCGTCTCTTTTCACCCTGATCGAAGAAAGTTACTTCCACGATAAGAAAATTACACTCTTCCACATTATTTCTATTGCCAAGGCGTTAATGTATGGTTATTTTGCTTGCAGAAGAGTAAAACATCCGTTTTTGCATTTCCAATGACAAGCCATAAGAATCTAACCATCTTACTGTACCTAGTACCGTTTGATGTTCTTCTCGTTGAGCCTCCTCCCTGCCTTTTGCTCTAGTCATGTAGCCAGAATACCTTCTATATTGACCAAAGACCCTCTACAGGTCTTCTAAAGACGGAAAATCTTCACCAGTTATTCTATAGCCAGAACACTTTCTATAGGTCTTCCATAAACAGAAGACTTTCTACACATAAAACTTCTGTCGGAAGACTTGGTCAATATTATATATTTTGATACATGGCCTTTGTTAATCTGTTTCAAGTCCGTTTTATAATGCAAATCTGCAGCCACTCCAATAACTAAAATTTCTAATATAAATTGACAAATTAGTTTTACGAGGCTACCTTGTTCCATTAGGAAACATATTTTCGATTCCATTAATTATCCCCATTAAAGGTTGCCATTTGGCAACCCTTGACACAAAGTTTATTTTTTGCTTTTGTAATAATAATCAAATGATATACCTAAGCAAATGCTTTTGTTGAGAAAATCTACCTAGCAGACTCGGTTATGTGTTGTGGTTGTTGTCGTTTTTTTATAGAAACCCTATTAAAACCCCTTGTCGAATCATTCATAATCAACCAAAAACCCTCTCAAATTGTGTGAACAGCGAGCACAAAACCAGTTACCCACAAGCGAACCGAAAAATATCCAACAAAAAATACATTTTCTCACCTTTTATCTTGTTCTGTTACTCTGATGGAGATTACTCTTCATACCTGGTGAAGCAACAAAAATAATCAGCAATCTCCCTCTCTATAAAAATTGATAATATGCATGAAATCGATTCATGGAGAGAAATTAATTTCAACCAATGCAAGCGTATCTGTTCTCCATCATTAAGTCTCTTTTTTATTTTGATTGAAATACTGCTCTCTCTCAGTTATTTATCTGAAATTCTCCAATATCGATAAGAGAATAGCCGTTTAATGGAGGAAAACAATGTACATACCACAAAAGCTCCCATTGAGTGTGAAACCCCTTCTCTTTAATTAAAGAGTCATGGAATATGTATACCCCCATTCCTCCAATTCTTTTTATGTTATTAATTATACTCTGAAATAAAAAAAATATTCATAGATAAATAAATGCCATTGACTGTAAGCAGAATGCATCGCACCGTATGAGTGATGAACCTTTAGTTAAATTGTGGAGCTTTACATTCAATGGCTAATTGGAATGAATAGAAACTCTAAGTGGTCGTCCAAATAAATGTAAACACCGCCACTTACCACATTATTATTAACAAAGTAGAAACAAAAAAAACACAACAAACAGCAGGTGATCTTGGGAGGAACATCGAACGCACTGTAATGCATTGAAGCGTTCACGCTAATTGATATTCATGTCTCGTAAAAGCGTTTTGATGAAAGGGAGTTAATCGTTTTGTTGGTGTTGTTGTTGTGTTATTATTTTGATGAACATGAAATTTGGGGGGAATTTCCAAAAATTGTGTTTTGTAAGAAGAAGAACTTGACGTAATTGCTGTAATTTTATAAAACAAATTGTTTAACATTTGTTGGGGCCAATTACTTAAAAGGACAGGTGCAGTTATAGAAAGGGTTTTCGTATCATATTTGGTAGAAGGTTTTCTGAAGATGCTGAAACGTGATGATGGGAACAGTGTGGTTTATTAATGGAAAATATTGAACAAGGTTTGTTGGTTACCCATAAAGTTATGCTTACGACTTCATAAAGGAAGATGTTAAGTTAAATGTGCTCTATTGCAGGTCTACTACAGGAATTTCTTTTTATTCACAATACCATTTAAAGGTCTTCTATAGACTGAATATCTGGTAAAAATTTTCTATAGGCAGAATATATTTTAAACGAATTCCATAAACAGAAGCCCTTCTAAAATTCATCTATCGACAGAAGACCTCTTAAAGGTCATGGACCAAAAATATTCTAAAGGCTTTCTATAGACTGAAGCCCTTCTAAAAGTCTTTTATTATCTGAACACCTTCTATTGGTGTTCTCTAGGTAGATGAACTTCTACAAGTCTTCTATAGACAGAAGATCTTCTTAAGGCATTCTATGCCAGAAAACCTCCTAAGGTCTTTTATAAACCTGTAAACCTTGTAGATGACTTCTGTAGACACAGGACAGCCTAAAAGTCTTCTCTAGGCCGAAAACCTTCTAGAGGCCTTCTTTGGAAAGAAGACCTTCTAAAGACAGAGATTCTTCTAAAGGCCTTACATACACATTACCCTCGACCGCAAGGGTATTCTCAATAGAGAATAGCGGGCTTAACGACCCCGCGTATCCTAGTCAACGAAGGGTTACCACATACATAACTCCAACCAGAGGGCCCTTTTCTGCTACAGCAGGTGGTGTGAGGGGTTTCAACTCTCCACACCATCACAGATCTTTACGATCTTGTCGGGGACACTCTCATACATAAATAGGTTGTCGTTTGCCAGCCTCAGAGGGGAAGAGGTTGAATAGACCTCGCTCTTCACAGTGAGAAAGCTGCGTCCATGTAAACGTGGTAATTGAATTGTTCCATTAGTGTAGCACTCGTGTTACTGGTGTTACATGGTCCCTATTCCATGATTGTGTCTAATCTTTTGCGTTCTGGGTGACCAGTCCCTATATGTATGGTCTCAAACTGGTAGTAGTGCCAACTACAAAGTCTGACCAGAGACTTTTTTCTGGCGAAAGCTTGACCTCAACCCCTTACCAAGAGGGAAGTGAAACCCATACAGTGGATCCTTAAATTGGTGCCTGCGGGATAGTCCTGGCAGCTCCGTGAAGAGCAACAACTCTCTAAGAGCACTACAGGTAATCCTAAAGGGGCGCTGACATGATATCGCTGCCCCATTGCAGTGGTGCACATCTTTAACGTCAAACACTGTCTACTTTCACAAAATCCAGCGGCGTCTGACCCACATTAGGCGGCTTCCTGGTCTGCGTCTGACTCCATAAGGGACGGCAGTAATAACAAATTTTCCGCCCTTATGGGCATTAAGATCGCGACCAGTAAGATCTTAATTACGGCATACTGGACACATAATTTTATACTTACTGATCCCATGGCCTGACAGTTGTAGTATTCTGGAACCTCAGTAAGTGGAGCGAAAATTTACTCAAATGGCGTCCATGGTAATGCTGCATCTGCCTCCGTCCTATTAAAACCTAGGAATTCTTGAAAAACACTCTCAGTTCTGTCGCCAACAAGTTGGATGCGAAGGTCCAGGCTTGTCCTAGTTTATACGGGTCTGGCTCTGAACGCAGTTTCTCATAAGGATTCTGTGTTAACCCTCGAATGGCCTCCCTGCTTGCATAGATAACCATGATACATGATACAGAAGACCTTTTACTGGTTTTATTTGGGCAGCAGATTTTCTACAGGTCTTCTGTAGACAAATGTATTCTATATGACATGACTTTCAAAAGGTTTTCTATAGACAAAAGACCTCCTTAAAGCCTTCTTTAGACAGAAAACCTTCAAAAGCTCTTCTATACACAGAAGACCTTCGAAAGGTCTTCTATGCACAGATGACTTTCGAAAGGTCTTCTATAAACAGAAGACCTTATAAATGTCTTATATAGACAGGAGACCTATAGACAGAAAGCTTTTACAGAAGACCCTCGAAAGGTCTTCTTTAGACAGAAATCTATGTAGACAAATGGTTTTCTATGGGTGTTCTATAGATAGAAGATCTTCCCTTAACAAAAAACATTCTAAAGTTCTTCTATATACGGAAGAGCTTCAACATGTCTTCTATACACAGAAGACTTCCTTCAGGTCTTCTATAGGCAGATGTTCTTTTACAGGTTTTGTACAGAGGGAAGGTCTTCTACAGGTGTCTACAGAAAGCAACACTTTTAAAGGTTTTCTATAGACAGAAAAAATTCTAGAGTTTTTCCGTAGACAGAAGTCCTTCAAAAGGTTTTCTATTGGAAGGCGGCCTTCTAAAGGTCGTTTAAATATCGTTTATAGATAAAAGACCTTTTACAGGGTTTCTAGAGAGAGAAGACCTTCTACAGGTTTTCTATGGAGAGAAGACCTTCTACAGAAAAAATACCTTCTACAGGTCTTTTATAGATAGAAACCCTTCTAAAGGTCTTCTATAGACAGAATACATTATAAAGGTCTATAGATAGAAGACCTTATACATGTTTTCTACCGAGAGATCTTTTCTATAGAAGACCTTTTACAGGTTTTCTACAGAGAGAAAACTTTCTACAGGTCTTCTGTAGAGAGAAGAACTTCTACAGGCCTTCTATAGAAAAAATACCTTCTACAGGTCTTTTTTTAGACAGAAACCCGTTCTAAGGGTCTTCTATAGACAGAATACCTTATAAAGGTCTATAGATAGAAGACCTTATACATGTTTTCTACCGAGAGATCTTTTCTATAGAAGACCTTTTACAGGTTTTCTACAGAGAGAAAACTTTCTACAGGTCTTCTGTAGAGAGAAGACCTTCTACAGGTATTCTATAGACAGAAACCCTTCTAAAGGTCTTCTATAGACAGAATACCTTCTAATTCTCTATAGATATAAGACCTTATACAGGCTTTCTACAGAGAGTTGACTTTCTACAGATCCTCTATAGAAAAAGACCACTTACCTTTCACAGGTTTTCTACAGAAAAAATACCATCTCCGTTATTTTACAGAAACAAGACCTTCTACAGGTCTTCATTAGAGCAGCGTCGCCCAAGAGAATTCCATCAAACTAAAGCAAATGTTTATGTATAGGTGAAAAAAAGACAACAACCAAATGGTGTTCATCGTTCGTGTTTGGTCACGTACGCTGTGAATGAAATGCAAAACAACTCAGTGGGCCCCAGCAGTATACCGATGGGCGACCCTGCTTTAGAGTGAAGACTTTCCAAAGGTCTTTCATAAACTAAATGTCTTCTAAAGGTCTTCCAAAGTCAGTTCTATATGGTTTCTTTAGGCGGAAGGTTTTCTCCAGGTATTCCATAGATGAAAGACCTTCCACAAGCCTTCTACAGACAGATCATCTATGGGTCTTCTACAGGCGGAAGACCTTTTCATGCGTTCTATAGACAGGAGACCTTCTATAGGTGTTTTATAGACAGAATACCTTCTGCAGGTCTTCACAATACACAAGACCTTCTACTTGATTACTTTAGACAGAAGATCATCTACAGGTCTTCTATAAACATAACACGTTTTATAAGTCCTCGTAGACAAAAATAGCTCTGAAAACTTCAATCGGAAAGAGATCTTCTACAGAAGGCCTTCTTAATGCGACCATATTCTAGAAAACCATCTCTCGTTTTTTAGAAAGTTATACGAAGGTGTATACTTCTTGGAACGCTTCGAAGAAATGTTTGCGATGTGCCAAGTTTCGCCCAAATTGGATACTCAATTCGTATGTTATCGTGCTTATAAGTCATTCTAGTTGCTGCCTGCAGTGTTTTTAGAGCTTTTGGACCATTATGTCAGAAAGCAGAGACTTGGCCACGACAAACATTATATCGCTGTTTAAAGGACCGCCAAGAATACCTATCTATCTATCGAGCAGCCCTTAAACTGCACTTAAACGAGGTACAAAATTTCGCCCAAATCATGCTCATCAGTCATTTTAATTCGTGCCGGCAGGGATTTTTAGAGCTCTTGGTCCATTATCTCAGGAAGTATGGACTACCCCGAAAAAAATTTGAGGTCTTGCTAGGAGCTGCACGGTTTTCAAAAATTCAGAAAGATTCGAGTCATACCCTTATACTGCATTTTTGTACACTCCTTCCTCCTTTTATTAAGAGTTCGCGAATGGATATTTCATTGGAGACCCTATAAATTATGAATATTCTTGATCAGAGTAAAATTCTAAGACGATATAACCATGTCCATCTGTCCGTCCGTCCGTCTGTCCGTCCGTCTGTCTGTTGAAATCGAGATATAGCTCGCAATTCTTAAGATAGAGCTTTGTAATTTGGTAAAGAAGTTTCTATTACTCCTAGGATGTTTGGTATTGCAAATGGGCTATATTGGTTCACGTTTTGATATAGCCCCCATAGAACGGTGCCTCCCTATTTTCGGTATTTTGATAGTTTTACCCTCATTATTACACCGAATTGGCTGAAATTTTGTATTTAGCCTTTCTTGCGAGTTTAAAACTTTCCCCCAGAAATTTGCCGATATATGTCCACGACTTCTTATAGCCCCCATAGAACGATACCTCCCGATTTTCGGTATTTTGAAGCTTGTGGCCTCAATATTCCGGCGAAGTGGCTGAAATTTAGTATTTGGTCTTCATTTGGGGTATACAACTTTCCATATGAAATTCTTCGGTATAGGTCCACGCCTTCATATAGACCCCGTAGAGCGTTACATCCCAATTTTCGGTATTTAGAAGGTTGTGGCCTCAATATTCCACCGAAATGGCTGAAATTTAGTATTTGGTCTTCAATTGGGGCATAAAACTTTCCTTATGAAATTCTTCGGTATAGGTCCACGCCTTCATATAGCCCCCAAAGAACGGTACCTCCGAAGTTTCGGTATTTTGAAGGTTGTGACCACAATAACCCACCGAAATGGCTGAAATTTGGTATTTAGTCTTCGTTGGGGGTATTCAACGTTCACACCTAAATTTGTCGACATAGGTCCGCGCCTTCATATAGTCCCCATAGCACGGTACCCCCCATTTTGAAGGTTGTGGCCTCAATATTTTACCGCAATGTCGGTATAGGCACACGCCTTTATATAGCCCCCATAAAACTGTACCTTCCGATTTCCAGTATTTTGAAGGTTGTGGCCTCAATATTCCCCCGAAATGGCTGAAATTTAGTATTTGCTCTTCAATTGGGGTTTAAAGCTTTCCATATGTAATTTTTCGGTATAGGTCCACGCCTTCATATATCCCTCATAGAAATTTTGGTATTTTGAAGGTTGTTGCCACAATAACCAACCGAAATGGCTGAAATTTGGTATTTGGTCTTCGTTGGGCGTACTCAACCTTCACCCCTAAATTTGTCGGTATAGGTCCGCGCTTTCATATAACCCCCATAGAACGGTACCTCCGAAATTTCGGTATTTTGAAGGTTGTGGCCTCAATATTCTACCGTAATGACTGACATTTGTTATTTAGTCTTCGTTGGGGGTATAAAACTTGCAACCTGAAGTTTATACCTCCCAATTTTCTGTATTTTGAAGGTAGTGACTTCTTATATTTTTGAAGGTTAGCCATATTGTTGTACTGAAATTGCTGACATTTGGTATTTAGTCTTCTTCATAAACGAAAGGTAACAAATTGTTCCTTTTTACTTTAATACAAGTCGTGGTGGAGGGTATAAAAAGTTCGGCCCGGCCGAACTTAACGCCGTTGTTACTTGTTTATTTTTTTACTGTCACAGGCTGAAGGAAAATTTCTGACGGCAATTTTTTTTAAATCATTCCATTAAAACTAAAAACTATGCACTTTGCTTCAAATCAATCCATCTTCAGTTTGAAAATTGAATGAATGAAAGAACAATAATAAGAAAATTTGTTAAATAGAAAATATTGAAAGGATTCCCTCCCATCCCTGCCAATCTGACACGACACATGCAGCACATACATATTTCACTTCTAAAAAACTACCCACTACCATCGATACACAGGCAACCTAAGTAAGTTCATTGCATGCACATCCATGCATCCCAGCTAGCATTTGGAAGTGACTTACTCACTTCCTCTACCAAAAGTAATCGCTTTCTGAACTTCTTTTCTATAAAAGAGCGATACTTTATCATTTTACAATAACAAATGTATTACTGTTCAAATTAGATCGATCTGCAAGAACTACCTAGTGTCACAGAAGAAGATGAAAATTCTGCATTTGATTGTTTACACAAACAATTTACATTGTTTTACTATTTCTTCTCGTGAGAGAGATAAGGTGAGAGTTTTACAGCTACTCCAAGTATTTGCAAATATCAACAATAAGAAAAATATCAGTCAGTTTGATATTGTAAGTGCGAAAGGTTCGTGGAAAAGTGAAATTGAAAAAATTAAATTAATAATTTAATATTTAAACATTTATAAATTGAAATGTAAAAAAGTGCAGTGACTAAATAATTGTGAATGATAAAAAGCAGAAAAAATAATAATATGTATTGTGTATAATGTGAGTGATATTTAGATAAGAAAAAATAAATTTCATTTTCTTTATCATAGAGTGAATTTGAATATTAGAAAAAAAAAACAAAAAATCGAAAAAATTCCAAAAATTCAAAAGTGCCAACAGTACTTATTACACTCATTCGACAAAGAAAATTAAAACAAATAAGTTTGCAGAAATAATGATATTATAATTTGACTTTTAAAATGTAAACATTTTCGATTTTAATTTTTGTTTTATTTATTTATTTATTTATTTATTTATTTATTTATTTATTTATTTATTTGTTTATTTATTTATTTATTTATTTATTTATTTATTTATTTATTTATTTATTTATTTATTTATTTATTTATTTATTTATTTATTTATTTATTTATTTATTTATTTATTTATTTATTTATTTATTTATTTATTTATTTATTTATTTATTTATTTATTTATTTATTTATTTATTTATTTATTTATTTATTTATTTATTTATTTATTTATTTATTTATTTATTTATTTATTTATTTATTTATTTATTTATTTATTTATTTATTTATTTATTTATTTATTTATTTATTTATTTATTTATTTATTTATTTATTTATTTATTTATTTATTTATTTATTTATTTATTTATTTATTTATTTATTTATTTATTTATTTATTTATTTATTTATTTATTTATTTATTTATTTATTTATTTATTTATTTATTTATTTATTTATTTATTTATTTATTTATTTATTTATTTATTTATTTATTTATTTATTTATTTATTTATTTATTTATTTATTTATTTATTTATTTATTTATTTATTTATTTATTTATTTATTTATTTATTTATTTATTTATTTATTTATTTATTTATTTATTTATTTATTTATTTATTTATTTATTTATTTATTTATTTATTTATTTATTTATTTATTTATTTATTTATTTATTTATTTATTTATTTATTTATTTATTTATTTATTTATTTATTTATTTATTTATTTATTTATTTATTTATTTATTTATTTATTTATTTATTTATTTATTTATTGGTCATTGCCACTATTTTATGGTAAAATATACAATATCGTTCAAACAATGTACTTATTTGTCGCCTAAAGGTACTATATCCAACAAGCATTTTCTATCGCCCATTACCCGAAGCAGTCACTCCCGGGCGATAAAAACACACATCCCCGATATCGCATTCTAATTAATGTAGGCACACCGTACGGGAAGAAATGAACCACGCACTCGTTTCCTCATAAATGTGTCTCATGCGTTGTCTTTGAAAGAATCGCTTTAGTCCAGAGTCGAGAGTCACGATGGCGATATTTTTATGAGGAAACGAATGCGTGGTTCATTTCTTCCCGTACGGTGTGCCTACATCAATTAGAATGTGATATCGCGGATGTGTGTTTCTATCGCCCGGGAGTGACTGCTTCGGGTAATGGGCGATAGAAAATGCTTGCTGGGATTCCATCCATCATTCATTCACTCATTCGCAAATGTGATGAGAGAAAAGCGACTACAATAGAACAAATCACATTCGGCAAGACCCTATGGCTCTGGTATGTGTGTGTGTGCTGGTGTGTGCCTTTGACTAGCAGAAGTTAATGGAATCATCACTCCCTGCCCAGCCAGCAATTGGGAGTGAGTGAGTCACTTCCTCTATCAGAAGTAATCGCTTTCTGAACTTCTATTCTAGAAAATAGCGATCCTTTATCATTTTACAATAACAATTGCATTGCTGTCCCTTTTTGAACTTCTTGAATAACTACCTAGTGTCAGAAAAGGAGATCGAAATTCTATTATTGCTTTTTTACACTAACAATGCTACTACTTACGACTATCGCATGGGCAGACACTTTATCTGGTCAATGTAGACACTTCGATTGTTTACGTTCATTTGAGGCGTGTACAACCTTAAACTAATATAAGACTTTAGTCTATCTGGTGTTTATAAGGTACGGTGGTGCAGTGGTAAGCATGTTCGCTTTGCATTCTTAAGGTCATGGGTTTGATTCCCATGCCAGGCAACAGAACATTTTTAAAAGTACAAAAATTAATGAAGATGGCAATTTCATCTAAGAATAGTTCTTTAAAAACGTATGTAATTTGGAACATTAATTAGAATAGCAAAAAATAAAAATTAAAAGAATAACAACAGATAAAATGAAAAACGAAAAAAAAATGTTTTTTTTTCGTCACAACCAATTTTATCGCTAAAAGTACTTCTAGGAAGTCTCGAAAGCGGCATTCACACGTAGTGTCGTGGACGTGGTTCATTTCTTCCCGAACGGTGTGCCTACTTCAATTAGAATGCGAGATCGCGGATGTGTATTTCTATCGCCTGGGAGTGACTGCTTCGGGTAATGGGCGATAAAAAATGCTTGCTGGGTGTAGTGGCATAAAGTGAAAAAAAGAGGGGGTGGAAAGAAAAATGAGTGATTGATTCACAATGTACATACTTCATTTCCAATTATTGAAATGTGTTGTGAGTGTGTGTATGGGTGGTACCACCTCTGCATCACACACATACCTAAATAAATTGTATATGGTATCGTCATATCCTCGCCATATATACAACTTGCAACAATCTGAAATACGTCGACATTGTAGCAACAATCATAACTTTATATTTTTCCCCTCCTCCATCACCTTGGTTGGCATCCTTGTCAAGTTTTTTTACTTGACATTTTTGACATTTTTACCGTTTCAATTACTTTCGGCTCAATGATCTCTCAAGCAAAGACAGGGATATAGTCGCACAGGGTGCGATGGGGGTGGTGGTGCTGCATAAGAAGAACAAGATTCATTTTATGAATAGTAGGGTAAAATTAAAATCTCTCCAATAATTTTCAATTGAACGCCGTCAAAAGGGTAGGTTGGGTAAGTGTGCACTGGCGAGTGTTCGTTCCGCAATGCAAAGCAGTGCCATAAATAGTATTTTTCTTTGGTATTTATTTATTTCGTTTTGTTGAAAATGACATTTTGTCACGTTATTGAGAAATTTGACGGGTTAACCTAATGTCACACCACTCACTCACTCATGGTGAATTGTGGGAACAGACCATATAATCAGCAGTGGAAACAACAGCAACGTTATAGTTTACAACAAAACATGACACATGTGCCAAATATGTTGTCAAAGTGCAACAACACCTGCCGTTTATCAATTTTAACGCCTTGCAAAAGAGGAGGGAAATTCTTTAACAAATAACACGTTTTTGTTCTTCTTTCAAAATTTTTGCAGCATCTATACACAAATTTAATTTGCGAGATGTGGCTTTACCTTTAAGCCGCTTACTTAGACCAAAGTAGAATTCCGAAAATAAACAAGTCCCATAGCTCAGAAATTATGGACTTCCCACCCCCAAAAAAAAATTTGTATATCGTTGTGATCAGGATAACAAGGTTTAACTGTGGTAAAATTTTGGTACCGATCCAAAAGGTGCTGCTAAACGACATTTAAGCTTTTTTAAGGAATTTCTTAAAAATTCATAATTTGTGCTTCATTTCTGCCACTCACACCCAGTCGCGATTTTTTGGAAGACTCTTGTGTATTAATACTCCTCCGATGACAAAACATTTTTTTCTTTTGGTATTTCATTGTTGTTATTTTATTGATGTTTGTCATGCGAGCGCAACTCCCTCCGACTCCATTTCACACTTTCGCGTTTCCTATAAAAATGAATTATTTGACATTAGAGCTCCCTTAATTTTTCCCCAACATTTCTTCATTATTATTTTTTTTTTTTTTTTTGTGGAACGCATAAACATTGTTTGAAGTGTCACGGGGCGTATGGTATGTATGTACATCTGTATAACTCTGCTATTTCATTGTTCCTAGAATGTAGTTGTGTCTGTGTGTGTCGTCGTGTTGTTAAGTTTTTATTACATTTTCCTATTTAATTAAACGATATTTATGTAATCCACCAAAAAACACAAAACTCTCGGATGTAATGTTTTCTTTCTTTATTCTTTTTTGCTTTGTGGTGATAATGTTTTTCTCACCATGTTTTTTTTTTCTCTCTCCATTAAATTTTGTTTTTTTGTAACCGCTTTCTTTTTTTTGGGGAAAGGTTCTTTTTTTATGACAACAATAAAAGGGCGTTGTTCGGAAGTATTAAAGATACAATGTTTGAAAACGGAAGGAGAATTTATTAGACATCAAGTGACCACCGACGACCATTATCGATGAAGTGGCATGGAGGAATGATTTAATTTTGGTTTGGAAAACGAGTGAAATAATATTGGATTGTCGCATTGGAGGAAATCATGGAATGAGGAAATATAAAATATAAAATATAAAATATAAAATATAAAATATAAAATATAAAATATAAAATATAAAATATAAAATATAAAATATAAAATATAAAATATAAAATATAAAATATAAAATATAAAATATAAAATATAAAATATAAAATATAAAATATAAAATATAAAATATAAAATATAAAATATAAAATATAAAATATAAAATATAAAATATAAAATATAAAATATAAAATATAAAATATAAAATATAAAATATAAAATATAAAATATAAAATATAAAATATAAAATATAAAATATAAAATATAAAATATAAAATATAAAATATAAAATATAAAATATAAAATATAAAATATAAAATATAAAATATAAAATATAAAATATAAAATATAAAATATAAAATATAAAATATAAAATATAAAATATAAAATATAAAATATAAAATATAAAATATAAAATATAAAATATAAAATATAAAATATAAAATATAAAATATAAAATATAAAATATAAAATATAAAATATAAAATATAAAATATAAAATATAAAATATAAAATATAAAATATAAAATATAAAATATAAAATATAAAATATAAAATATAAAATATAAAATATAAAATATAAAATATAAAATATAAAATATAAAATATAAAATATAAAATATAAAATATAAAATATAAAATATAAAATATAAAATATAAAATATAAAATATAAAATATAAAATATAAAATATAAAATATAAAATATAAAATATAAAATATAAAATATAAAATATAAAATATAAAATATAAAATATAAAATATAAAATATAAAATATAAAATATAAAATATAAAATATAAAATATAAAATATAAAATATAAAATATAAAATATAAAATATAAAATATAAAATATAAAATATAAAATATAAAATATAAAATATAAAATATAAAATATAAAATATAAAATATAAAATATAAAATATAAAATATAAAATATAAAATATAAAATATAAAATATAAAATATAAAATATAAAAAATTTTATTAAAATATAAAATACAAAATATAAATTAAAAATACAAAATTCGAAACATAAAAAAATAAAATATAAAACATAATTTAAACAATGTAAAATTTAAAAAATATTGTTAAAATTTACTTATTTACTTAGCTGGCCCATTACAGAACATTTGTTCCATAGACCGAACTAAGAAAAGATCTCCAATTCTCTCTGTTTCGTGCATCGCTTTTTGGAATACCGCACCTTGTCATGTCTTCATCCACTTGTTTGCGCCATCTATTCTTTGGCCTGCCAATTCTGCGTGCACCGCCATGTGGCTCGAATTTATACGCCTTTTTAGCGGGTTCATCATCGCTCATTCTTATTATATGGCCTAGCCAACGCAATCGTTGCATCTCGATACGTTTAACTATATTGATGTCGTTGTATAGCAGATACAGCTCGTGGTTCATACGATGTCGATATGTCGCAGATCGGTCCGTAGATCTTTCGAAGAATTTTTCTCTCAAACACGCCAAGCACTGCCTTATCTGCTTGCGCAAGTACCCAGGCTTCGGTACCATACATCGGCACGGGTAGTATCAGTGTTTTGTAAAGCGTTATTTTTGTTTGACGAGTTGTGGCTTTGTTTTTAAAGTGCTTACTTAAGCCAAAGTAGCATCTGTTGGCCAATACAATTCTTCCTTTTATTTCACAACTGATGTCGTTTGTTGTGTTTACGGAGATGCCGAGGTAGAGGAAGTCTTTTACTACCTCAAAATTATAGGAACCAACTTCAACAGTTGGTCCGATCTCAATGGACGCATTGCGCGTCGACACCATCAGCCTGGTCTTCTCGCCATTTACCGCCAGACCCACTTTAGCAGATTATCCTTCGACCTTCATAAAGATATCGGTTACTTCTTTTACTGGTCGTCCCATGATGTCTATATCATCAGCGTAAGCAAGTAAGCAAGTAACTTCTTTTGACATTTCCCTCTCGTATAACCTTTTCTAGCAGGATGTTGAAAAGATCACACAAAAGGCTGTCTCCTTACCTGAAACCTCTTTTGGTACAAAAATCTTCGGAGAGGTTCTTTCCTATTTCAACAGAAGATCTTGTGTCAGTTAGAGTCATTTTACAAAGCCGAATGAGCTTTGCGGGGATACCAAATTCAGACATTGTTTGGAATACCTTTGAACGTAGCGGGCTGTCGAAGGTTGCTTTATAATCGACAAAAAGGTGGTATGTGTCGATCTGCATCTCTTAGGTCTTCTCCAGGATTTGCCGCAGCGTAAATATCTGGTCAGTGGTGCACTTGCCAGGTCTAAAGCCGCATTGGTATGGTCCAATTATTTCGTTGACCATGGGCTTTAGTCGTTCGCACAATATCCCTGACACTATCTTGTAGGCGATAGGGAGAAGACTTATGCCCCTATAGTTGGAGCATAAAGTCTTATCTCCATTCTTATGGACGGGACACAGGATGCTCAGGTTCCAATCGTCGGGCATGCGTCCTTCCTGCCAGATGGAACTAACTAGCTGATGCATACACCTTATCAGCGTGTCGCCTCCGGTTTTAAACAGCTCGGCCATGAGCTCCTGCAGCCTTATTATTCTTCAGCCGGTTTATTGCTGTCTTTATCTCATCTTGGCCGGGTGGTATACATTCAAAATACCATCTTCTGGGATTGGGTCTGTAGAATCTTAGTCGACTTCGCTACTATTGGATACCAACAGTTTGGAAAAATGCTCGTTCCATGTCCTGAGCACGCTATCTGTATCTGTTACCAGATTACCTTGCTTTTCTCTACAGGAGGATGTGCCAGTTCCAAAGCCATAAGTTTGATGTTTCACTCTTTGATAGAATTTTCGGACTTCATTCTGTCTCCAGTACATCTCGATTTTTTCACACTCCCGCTTTTCGATTTCTCTCTTTTTCTTGCGGAAAAGACGTTTCTCTTCTCTCCTTTTCTCCCGATGTCTCTCTCCTGCGCTACGCGTTGCTACTGATTGAAGTAGCTCTATATGCCGCATTTTTCTCTTCGGTAGCAGCACGACACCCCTGGTCATACCATGGATTACTTGGTGGAGGTCTCTGGTATCCAAGTACTGATTTTGCGGCTGTTTGCATGGAGTGGGCAATGTTTTGCCATTGTCCTGGTATGTTATCGGGACGAGGAGTGCGTTGATTAAGCAGTTGGGCCAGTTGAGTGGAATATGCTGTGGCTATCTGTTGTGATTGCAGCTTACCGATGTCAAACTTCCGTGTTGTGTCTGTTCGCACTTTGTTTGCTACGTTTAATCTGGTACGTACCTTTGCCGCAACAAGGTAGTGGTCCGAGTCTATGTTTGCACCTCGCAACGATCGTACATCCAACACGCTTGATGCATGTCTTCCATCTATCACAACGTGATCAATTTGATTTCTTGTTCTTTGATTTGGCGACAGCCAGGTGCCTTTATGGATGTCGAGGTGTTTAAATCTGGTGCTGCTAACTACCATGTTTTTTGCAGCTGCAAAGTCTATCAGCCTCCTACCATTGTCAGATGTTTCACTGTGGAGACTGATTTTCCCCACTGTTGGGCCAAAGATATTCTCCTTTCCAATTTTGGCATTAAAATCGCCTAGGATAATTTTAATGTCATGGACAGGGCAACGGTCATAAGTTTCTTCTAAGCGCTCGTAAAATATATCTTTCGTCTGTACGTCCTTGTCTTCAGTGGGAGCATGAGCGCAAATAAAGCTGATGTTGAAGAATTTTGCTTTTAATCGAATTGCAGCGAGTCTTTCATTCACTGGGGTGAAGCTGGAGACCAGATCTTTTAACCTCCGACCAACTACAAATCCGCAACCAAACTCATGCTTTGTGTCATGGCAGCTATAATACAGTGCGTCACCTTTAGGTGTTGTTGTGACGCCTTTTCCAATCAATCGTATTTTCTGTATGTCAGTAATATCGGCCTTGTACTTTTCAAGTACATCTGTCAATGCGTAAACTGCACCTTATCTATAAAGAGTGCGAATATTCCAAGTGCAGATTCGTAGATCATGGTCCTTAAAACGTTTGCGGGGGTCGTCAACTTTTGAGGGATTTGTTTTTCTTTTCTTTCGTTTTTTTATAGCAGGCTGTTTTTTTTAGGGGACGCCCAAACCCAATTTTTTAACGACGCCTAAACCCAAGTTTTTAACGTTCTTATGGGTGAACGCGCGGCACATGTTAGCTCACTACCTTTAACGGGTGTTAAAGGCAGTTCCGCAGGTGACATCACGGGGAGGTCAGTGTCCACTTGAGATGAAAGAGGGACCAAGGTAAATCCTGGGCTTTGCCATGTTAAAGCCGGTCAGGACCGTTCCTTGGTATCTTCCATCCCCTACGTCACCCATTGCGGTCCACATAGCACAACCTATGATCTTGGCTCTGAAGAGTTAGCAAACACAAGTTCAGCACTTCTTATTTTAATTATTCATCGCTTTTCAAAAAAAGACTATTGAAACTCAATTCCTAATCATCTTTCTCTGCTTATGAACACACCTAAGCATATTTTCATTCATTCATTATTTTCTTCATTGACAACTGGATCCCGACCAAGAATTTTGCTTACCTTTGTGGAAGTTGAAGTACATATGTAGTGGATCCATGGCATCTTGTCAGTCAGCCGCCAGTAACAAACCGAACCGAAAAAAATATTAATTTAATGCTGTCAGACAAATTTAATGAGTTTGTCAAATGCAAAAATAGAAAAATCATCATCAAAGCCGGGTAGACGACTAACAGACCTTGGAGGAGCCATACACAAATAAGTGGGAGTAAACTCCATTGAGTGGAAAAGCAAAAAAAAAAAAAAAACGCTGCAAAAAACAAATGATAAATGAATAAACTTCAAAACAGAAAGAATAAAAATCAATTTCCTCTGAACAAAAAATAACAACAACACACAGAACTGGAAATGCATTCATTTATCATAAATGGACAAGTTAATAAGTTAATGCAAAAAAACGCCACTAAAATTGTAGTTCCCTTAAAAATAAGTAATATAGTGTGTGCTACTCCATTCCCTCCCTTTCCCCTCCCCTTCCCCTCCCTTTCCCCTCCCCAATTTTGCATGCGACTAATTGAATAATAAACGCTTGTTATTTTATTTACTCACTCTCGCTGTGACCACAATAGAGAATTGCTAATTATCCACACAAAATAAACATAAAAAACACAACACAGATGTTTTGTTTTTCTATTTCCCATTGGAGAATTTTTTAAAATAAATAAATTAGTAAATAATACCATAAAACAATCTGAAAACTAATTTATGACAAGAAAAGAGGAGGAAAACAGCAGCAGGAGCGAGCAGCAGTAGCAGCGATAGTCATCATCGTTGTCTAGCAATTCTTTCTTATCTAATTAAATATAACAATAAAACATTTGTAAATTAAATATAACAATAAAACATTTGTACACTTGCAGTTTATTTGTTGTTTCTACTGTTGGTGGCTGGTTGCTGGCAGTGGCCTTTGGGGAGGTCATAAACTTCACGGAAGCAACATGACTGGTGGCTAGGAGAATTATCTAGAAATATTGGTTTTAGTAATGAAAATCGTAGTTTTTATTGTTTGAGACGTAATACATTATGTCCTTAGTCTTTGTCAGACTGGCCAGTGAGAGATTGTCAGGTCCCATCTCATCTGCTTTCTACTTCCTTTCAACCTCCATCCTAAAAACCTGTCATCTCTTCACATCCCTGGTCTAGTTTTGTCTACCAAAGACACCGAGAATGTATTCCTGCTCAAATTGGCAGATATATTCCTTGATGTACACCAGCGCTTTGTTCAGGTGAGGAATTTTGTAGTTCCTCGTCAGCTTTAATTCACCATCCTCCGAAGGAGCTACAATACAGCTTGCTAACTATCTTCTTCGAGAGCGGAAGAATTCGCATGGGGCCCAGGAGGTACATTTGCCATATTTCTTCCTTAGAAGATTTTTGTTTTGTCACCCAAAGAGTTACAATATTTCTTACTATCTCTCCGAAAATGGCAGAGTTTGCTGCGGGCCCAATTGGTAAATTAGGAGGTCCTTCAAAAGTTCACTGCTGATGATTGAGATTGGTCCACGCCCGTGTTCGATGTGGTCCAAAGGTTTGTCGCTGACCATTTTCTTAATGGTTTTCTGATGGTCCGTATGTGGCCTACCAGAACCTTACTAATGTCGATCACCGCATAACACAGTTTGTTCCTATATTCCCTTTTGGTTAACTTGGTATAAGTTGATGTATTTTCAGAAGATTCTGTGATCGGGCTCACCATCATCATCACTGTGTCGCCCTTTGCCAAAAGTTTCTCCGAGCACTTTCCTCTAAGTGGGTCTTGACGAGTTTTTCTCGGGCATTTGAAGGAAGCACTTTTCCTCTCCGATGGATTCGCAATATTCCGTTCTTCAGCATATATAATTCTCTTAGCCCTTTCCGATGCAGTGTTTTCGATCTCCTTAGTAGCATTCTGCTGGTATTTCCGCCTGGTATTTCTTATACATCCGTCGTTAACCTCGGTAGGGTCTTCTATAGAATAGAGGAATCGCGTAAGGGTCTTCTATAGAATAGAAGAACTCTGTAGGGATCTTCTATAGAATAAAATAGAAGACCACCGTAGATGTCGTTTATAGGATAAAAGACCTCCGTCGAGGTCTTCTATAGAATAGAAGACCTCCGTAGGGGTCTTCTATAGAGTAGAAGACCTCCGTAGGCGTCTTCAATAGAATAGAAGACCTACGTAGGGGTCTTCTATAGCAGAGAAGACCTCCGTAGGGGTCTTCTATAGCAGAGAAGACCTCCGTAGGGGTCTTCTATAGCAGAGAAGACCTCCGTAGGGGTATTCTATAGCAGAGAAGACCTCCGTAGGGGTCTTCTATACAATAGAAGACCCTCGTAGGGATCTTCTATAAAATAGAAGACCTCCGTAGGGGTCCTCTATAGAATAAAAGACCTCCGTAGGGGTCTTCTGTAGAATAGAAGACCTCCATAGGGGTCTTCTATAGAATAGAAAACCTCCGCAGGGGTCTTCTATAGAATAGAAGACCACCGTAGGGATCTTCTATAAAATAGAAGACCTCCGTAGGGGTATTCTATAGAATAGAAGACCACCGTAGGGATCTTCTATAAAATAGGGATCTTAAATAAAATATAGCAGAGAAAACCTCCGTAGGGGTCTTCTATAGCAGAGAAAACCTCCGTAGGGGTCTTCTATAGCAGAGAAGACCTCCGTAGGGGTCTTCTATAGAATAGAAGACCCTCGTAGGGATCTTCTATAGAATAGAGGACCTCCGTAAAGGTCTTCTATAGTAGAGAAGACCTCCGTAGGGGTCTTCTAGAGCAGAGAAGACCACCGTAGGGGTCTTCTTAGAATAGAAGACCACCGTAGGGGTCTTCTATAGAATAGAAGACCACAGTAGGGGTCTTCTATAGAATAGAAGACCTCCGTAGGTGTCTTCTATAGAATAGAAGACCTCCGTAGGGGTCTTCTATAGAATAGAAGACCTCCGTAGGGGCCTTCTATAGCAGAGAAGACCTCCGTAGGGGTCTTCTATAGAATAGAAGACCTCCGTGAAGATCTTCTATACCAAAGAAGACCTCCGTAGGGGTCTTCTATAGCAGAGAAGACCTCCGTAGGGGTCTTCTATAGGATAGAAGACCACCGTAGGGGTCTTCTATAGAATAGAAGACCACCGTAGGGGTCTTCTATAGAATAGAAGACCTCCTAGGGGTCTTCTATAGAATAGAAGACCTCCTAGGGGTCTTCTATAGAATAGAATACCTCCGTAGGGGTCTTCTATAGAATAGAAGACCTCCGTAGGGGTCTTTTATAGAATAGAAGACCTCCGTAGGGGTCTTCTATAGAATAGAAGGCCTCCGTAGGGGTCTTCTATAGAATAAAAGGCCTCCGTAAGGGTATTCTATAAAATGGACCTCCGTAGGGGTCTTCTATAGAATAGAAGGCCTCCGTAAGGGTATTCTATAAAATGGAAACCTCCGTAGGGGTCTTCTATAGAATAGAAGACCTCCGTAGGGGTCTTCTATAGAATAGAAGGCCTCCGTAAGGGTATTCTATAAAATGGAAACCTCCGTAGGGGTCTTCTATAGAATAGAAGACCTCCGTAGGGATCTTCTATAGAATAGAAGACCTCCCTAGGGGTGTTCTATAGAATAGAAGACCTCCGTAGGGGTCTTCTATAGAATAGAAGACCTCCGTAGGGGTCTTCTATAGAATAGAAGACCTCCGTAGGGGTCTTCTATAGAATAGAAGACCTCCGTAGGGGTCTTCTATAGCAGAGAAGACCTCTGTAGGGGTCTTCTATACCAGAGAAGACTTTCGTATGGGTCTTCTATAGCAGAGAAGACCACCGTAGGGGTCTTCTATAGAATAGAAGACGTCCGTAGGGGTCTTCTATAGCAGAGAAGACTTCCGTATGGGTCTTCTATAGAATAGAATACCTCCGTAGGGGTCTTCTATAGCAGAGAAGACCTCCGTATGGGTCTTCTATAGCAGAGAAGACCTCCGTAGGGGTCTTCTATAGCAGAGAAGACCTCCGTAGGGGTCTTCTATAGAATAGAAGATCTCCGTAGGGTTTTTCTATAGAATAGAAGATCTCCGTAGGGGTTTTCTATAGAATAGAAAACCTCCGTAGGGTTCTTCTATAGAATAGAAAACCCCCGTAGGGGTCTTCCATAGAATTGAAGACCTCCGTAGGGGTCTTCTATAGCAGAGAAGACCTACGTAGGGGTCTTCTATAGCAGAGAAGACCTCCGTAGGGGTCTTCTATAGCAGAGAAGACCTCCGTAGGGGTCTATAAAATTATTTTTTTTGTAATTCCAGCTTTTTTGTTGCTACTAAAATAATTGATTGATTCGACAATTTCCTTATGATTCATCATCCAATTGTTTAGTGTTGTTGATGACAAACAACTTAAATTTGTGACAATTAAATAATGCAATTATAAACTCCAGATGTTTGACATTTTAATTTCAAAAAAATCTATAGCCCAGAAAAAGGGCATCTATTGTGCATACAAATGCTGTTGTTAGCAAATTACGTCTTACTTGGCAATGGGCAAAGTGATTAACGGAGGAACTGTGACTCATTTGTTGTGGTGTGTTTAAAGTCACATGTCACATCAACACTACTCGACTGCTGCAATGAATTCAAGATCAATCATTCCAAGTTAATTTCCATCAATTCGCCATGCCACTCAAAAGAAAGTGACATTTTCACGCTCTCTCTCTCTCTCTATCTCTCTTTCAATTCACTTGCGTTGTGTCTGCCTGCTTTCTTTGCATTAAACCATAATGACATGCATCCACATATCATTCCGTTGGGGGTCAAAAGATCATCCATCGCCAATGCAACACTTGGTGGATGCTAGACAGGCGTCTGTCTGTATGTGTATTTCTTGGCTCTGCTGTATGGAAATGCGTCACACACCAAGATTTTCCGGCCTACCATTTCGTTTTCATGTTGACTTGTCGTTGTTGTGTTTTTTTTTTCGTTAATTGGACTGTTTGACATTTTCATTTTGGCATTGCATAATAAATGACTTTCTAATTTCGTTTGGAACATGGAGGGAAAAGTGACAAAGCAACAAGAATTACAGCACTCCAAGGCACTTAACCCTTCAACTTTATGGGAATGCCATTTGATGGCGTATGCCTGCTGACGCCAGGCGGGCCTATCATGAAATGCATTTTTGTGCATGTTAATCTGGCAAAAGATTTTATGGCCACAGAATGAATTTATGTAGATATGGATGGATGTGTGTGCATGGCCCATAAGATGCTGATGTTCTGGCTATGGTGGTGTTTTTGTTTTTCTTTCGTATTCCAATGCCTGACACATGCCTCTTGAAGTGGCCACCTTAAAGTGATCTTTCATCAAGTAATGAGGTTTGGTAGAACGTGTGTATCTCGGTGTGTGTGTGCCCCATTGGATTCATGCCAAAAGAAATATATTGGAAACTTATTCTTAAAATGCAATTTTTAATAATGAATGCAAAAACTGCCACGAAAGAGGTGGATTTTGCCTTACTTTCACATCTTTGGATTTATGCAAAGCATTTGCGTTTTTAATATTTATTTTCTTCACATTTAAATTCTGGCATATTTGTCGCACCCATTTCTTGTTCTTACCTTTTGGGAACAGCACTTTCAAAAGGAAATCTTCAAGAGAAGAAACAACACACAGAATGTAATGCGTAAAAATATGCACCATGATTACGGAAAATATGAGCATAAAAATAAGGTCACCATACCATGGCGAATGCGATTATGTTGTGGCAGTTTCACATCCATAATCCGTTGGTTTTACTTTTCATGTCTTTTCGTCTTCTTGTTGTTGTTGTAATTAAAATTCATTTTTGGTGGCAATTTCAAACAGCTAGATATGAAAAAAATGACAAAACTTATTTGGAGTACCCAAAAACAAAATTCCTTACACCAATGTTCGAACTCATGTTCTTCTTGACAGCTAAATTAAATTTATGAACTACACCTGCATGCCTTTCATGATATCGAGAGAGAAAAATTAACTTTGTAACAGAAGCCACATTCATGAAACATTGTTGTTACATAGGAATTTGAACTATGTGTGTAAGATTTTTAAGGAAGAAATCGAATGTATTTTCTTGTTTTGGGTATTTTTACAGCAGGGACGCGCTTCTTTACAAAGACACTACTAGAGGGCGCCCACAGAGTTGTTTTTGCATTTGCTTCTCTCTCACTTACAGTGTAAATGAATGAAAACAAACAATAAACATCACATGGTTGTTGTTTTCTTCACTCATGCATACACACATACTAAAACATTGATGGAAATTCTTGGGCGACGCTGTTTTACAGTCCTGTCTGTTTAGTTCAAATCTAGTAACTCATTTTTAACACAGCTGCAGTTGACTAATCGAATTGAATGTTGGCACACTTTTCAGATTTGGATGACAATACATGAATATGAAACCAAAACCAATATGGGTCCCTTTTTACCCAGAGCCCCCATATAGCGGTTCCACCCAATTTCAGGTGTTTTGAGGATTTTGTCCTCATTTTTAGTCCGAATTGGCTGCAACTTGACATTTGCAGTTCCCCACCAAAAAATGTGGACATGGGTCAGATTTTGGTGTAGCCCCCATATAACGGTACCACCCGATTTCAGGCAATTTAAAGTTTTTATCTACATTTTTGGCCAAAATTGACTGCAATTTGGTTATGGACTTCTCAGTGGTCAAAAAATGTATTTACTAAAAAGTTACAAATAAACAAGTAAAAAAGTATCAGTCGGCTTTGCCGACAGAGATATACCCTCAGCCTCTGTGAATTGAAACTTTCATCTATTCACAATATCAAATATACTACCGGCTGTACATTTCCAAAGGATGTTCGAACAGATCCAAACTGTCCTTAACAATTTTTGAACTTTTGTGCATGAAGACCAATATGGACCATTTCTGAAGTAAAACTAACTTTGGACAAAATGTTAGGAGATCAAAAGTTTGTACGGTTGGTCCGTTCAGCACATATAGCGCGTAGCTTCTTAGTGACATTTTTTAACTTTGGGTGAGGGGAGGTACCGGAAGTTGCGTATCGATAGTGTCAATCTTCATAATTAAACAAAGCTTCGAAAAATATTACGGAAGCCAATTTTGGACCGAATCGGCTGATCCGATCGAGAGTTTTTATACATTTAGGGCTATTTTCTCACCGTCGTAATGGCGGCAGCGAATGCAATTTATTACAACAAAGATCAAAGTGATTCGAGAGAAGGCGGTAAACTGCATTTTTTTGACATTTTGTGCGGGAGGCACCCCAAGGAGTTGACATATGCAGTCCATATTCGAACCTGATCTATGTCTTGTAGAAATATTACGATGTTCAACGTACGGACCAAATCGGATACTCTCCTCCAGAGTTATCGTGCGCACAGGTTTTCCGAACATTTTTGAACTTTTGTGGGGGAGGCACCGGAAGGAGTGGACAGATATGACTTATCTTCGAACCTAAACTAAGTTTGGACAAAATATTACAAACACCAAAATTTGAACCGAATCGGTTCATCCGTTCGAGAGTTATCGTGCGCACCAGCCAGCCAGACAGACAGACAGACGGACGGACGTGGCTAAATCGACTCCAAATTGTCTGAAACACATTTCGTCCAAACATACTTGGGGTCTAGAACCATTATTTCGATGAGGCACATTTTGCCCGTATGAAAGTGTATATACCCTCGTTAATTAAATCGCAGTATTTTATTCATAAATGCACTTAAAACTAAAAAATAATTTGTTGCTTAAGGCAAGGTCACATTAGGCAAATATTTGCTCCAGTGACCGGCAGTGTGCGCTTACTGAGAGCAAGTGAGCGAAAATAATGCTTTGAAATTTATGCTCACTTGCTCTCAATAAGCACACACTGTCGGTCGCTGGAGCAAATATTTGCATAATGTGACCTTACCCTTAGCCTCAATAAGTATATTCTTCCTCATGATGGAATCTCTCAAATAATACGCTTGTATTTAATTTAAAAATGCTAGAAAACTTAAATGGCAAGGGTTTTATTTGGGAGGTGCCATAACGGCGAAGAATATATTTACACGGTGCTCTTGAATCAAATTTAAATGGAAGGTGCTTACACCTAGGAAGCCGGAGCGCCTTTTAAAAAAATCGCGATTCAAGTTGATATTTTAGAGGTTGTTTAGGGTTTCACGATTTTGCTTAGAAACCGCAAGTCCTATAAAAATGAGACTGAAGAAAATGTTGTAGCTATGAAAATTCTCTAAAAGATTGACATTTACGGTATTTTCGTAGGTTTTACCATTTTTGAGATGTTGAAGTTCAAATTGGGACAATGCACTGACTGTATCTCCCCCTTATAAAATAATGTCATGAAGGGTGCACCTTAACTAACTTTTAATGAAAACCGGTTACACAGGGGAAGTTTTTGTGAATTCTGAAACAGCAATGTTCATAGATGAGAAAAATCCAAAAACGAGAAAAAATCGCTGTAGGGATTTTTAAATAAATCGCGGTCAAAATTCACATTTTTAGGTGTTTTTTAGGTTTTCACGATTTTGCTTGGAAACCGCAGGTCCAATCGAAATGGAGCTAAAGAAAATGTTGTAGCTTTGAAAATTCTCTACAGGATTGACGTTTATGATTTGTTCTCAGGCTGCACCATTTTTGAGATAAAGAAGCTCAGTTTACATTTTTATGTTTTTTGGTTAGGGTTTTGCGATTTTGCTTGAATACGCCAAGTCTTATCGGCATGGTACCTGAGAAAATCTTATAGCTGTGAAAATTCTCTACAAGACTGGCTTATGTAATTTTTCCTAGGTTGTACCATTTTTTTAGATACATAAGTTTAAGTTGGGAAATTGCAGTCATGACATTGTTTTATAAGGAGACGATTCAGAATTTTGAATTGTCCCAATTTCAACTTCTATTTCTCAAAAGCTGTAAAACCTACGAAAATATCATTAAGGTCAATCTTGTAGATAATTTTGATAGCTACAAGATTTTTTTTACTCCCAGTTTGATAGGACTTGCGGATTCCAAGCAAAATCGCAAAAACCTAAACAACCCCTAAAAATGTCAACTTGAATCGCAATTTATTTAAAAAGCGCTCTGGCGATTTTTTTTTGTTTTTTTGATTTTTCTCATCTATGAACATTGTAGTTTCAGAATCCGCAAACGCTTCCCAGGTGTAAGCACCTTCCATTTAAATTTGATTCAAAAGCACCGTGCTTATCGACAAATTATTTTAAATAAAACATTGAAACGTAATTGTTTATACCCTCAGCATTTATACTAACGTGGGGTATATACAGTTTCATACGGGCAAAATGTGCCTCATAGAAATAATGGTTTTAGACCCCAAGTATGTTTGGACGAAATCCGTTTCAGACAATTTGGAGTTGATTTAGCCATGTCCGTCCGATTGTCTGTCTCTTTGGCTAGAGCGCACGATAACTCTCAAATGGATCTACCAATTCGGTTCAAAATTTGGATTTTGTAATATTTTGCCCAAACTTAGTTTAAGCTCGAAGATGGGCTATATCGGTCCACTCCTTTCGGTACCTCCCCCACAAAAGTACAAAATTGTTCTTGTGTGCACCATAACTCTTGAAGGGAGGAACCGATTTGGTCCATACTTTGCACATCGTGAAATTTCTACCAGACATAGATGTGGTTCTAATATGGACTCAATCTGTCCACTCCTTCGGGTAACTCCCACACAAAATTTCGGATAAGTTCAGAATAGGACCTGCTCTCGAATCGCTCTGATTTTTGTTTTAGCAACTTGTATTCACTGCCTTCATACGACGGTACAAGTTTCATTAGGGGCAAGTCCATACTTCCTTAGAAAATAGCCTGAAAGTTGCAAAAACCCCCTATGACACCGTGTGAGGTGGTTGGAGCGCAAGATAACTCTCGATCGGATCTGTCGATTCAGTCCAAAATTTGGCCTTAGTAATATTTTGTCCAAACATAGTTTAAGTTTGAAGATAAGCCATATTGGTCCACTCCTTCAGGTACCTCCCCCACAAAAGTTCAAAAATGTTCGGTAAATTTGTTCATACGGTAACTCTCATTCTGTACACATCCTAATATATCTGCTAGATATAGATCAGGTTCAAATATGGACTATATTTGTCCACTCCATCCGGTACCTCCCACACAAAATTTCGGATAAGTTGACTTTAAGACCTGCTATCGAATCACTTTGATTTTTGTTGAAGCAACTTGCATTCGCTGCCCACGGTGTGCCTTAACCAAATTTAAATGGAAGGTGCTTACACCTGGGAAGTTTTTGCAGATTCTGAAACTACAATGCTCATAGATGAGAAATATCAAGAAACAAAAAAATCGCCGGAGGGATTTTCAAATAAATCGCGATTTAAGTTCACATTTTTAGGGGTTCTTTAGGTTTTCACGATTTTGCTGGGAAACCGCGGGTCCTATGTAAATGGGCCTAAAGAAAATGTTGTAGCCGTGAAAATTTTCCACAAGATTGGCCTTTATGATGTTTTCGTAGGTTTTACCGTTTTTGAGATATATAAGTTCAAATTGAGACAATGCACTTACTGTATCGCCTCCTTATAAAACAATATCATGCTCAGTGCGCCTTAACTAACTTTTGATGAAAACCGCTTACACATGGGAAGATTTCGCGGATTCTGAAACAGCAATGTTCATTGATAAGAAAAATTAAAAAAATCAGAAAAAATCGCCGGAGGGATTTTTAATTAATCGCGATCAAAATTGACAATTTTAAGGTTTTTTTAGGTTTTCACGATTTTGCTTGGAAACCGCAAGTCGTATCGAAATGAGTCTAAAGAAAATGTTGTACAAGACTGACCTTTAGACTTTTTCGTAGGTTTCACCATTTTTGAGATATAGAGGTTCAGTTCAAATTTTTAGGTTTTTATCTTAAGTCTTCAAGATTTTGCTTGGAAACCGCAAGTCACATCAAAATGGGACTAAAAAAATGATGAAGCTGTGAAAATTATCTACAAGATTGGATGATTTATTTTTTCCTACGTTGTACCATTTTCAAGATATATAAGTTTAGTTTCGGAAATTGCAGTAATGGCATTGTTTTATAAGGAGGCGATACAGTCCGTGCATTGTATCAATTTGAACTTCTATATATCAAAAACGGTAAAACCTACGAAAATGTCGGAAAGGTCAATCTTGTGGAGAATTTTCACAGCTACAATATTTTCTTTAGGTCCATTTGCATAAGACCCGCGGTTTCCAAGCAGTATCGTGAAATCCTAAAGAACCCCTAAAAATGTGAACTTAAATCGCGATTTATTTGAAAATCCCTCCGGCGATTTTTTCTGTTTGTTGATGTTTCTCATCTATGAGCATTGTAGTTTCAGAATCTGCAAAAACTTCCCAGGTGTAAGCACCTTCTATTTAATATTAGTTAAGGCGCACCGTGTGCCTCAATTACGATGGTAAACGTTTTTCAGGGGCAAGTTCATTCTTCTTGAGCAAACATCCCGAAGGGTGTAAAAACCCCCTATGGCACCATATGTAGTGGCTGGAGATCCACTTCCATAATGGTCAATGTAGATCCATTCCTTTTAGTATCTCCTCCGCAAAACTTTTGATCTCTAATCCTATGAACATTTTTGTCGACTCAAATGCCCAAAATTTTTAAAAACCCTAAATACATACGTTTTTTTGGAAAAATTGTTTCAATATATACAGGCTGAGGGTATATCTCTGTCGGCAAAGCCGACTGATACTTTTTTACTTTTTTGTCTGCAAGTTCATACTTCAAAAACGCCACAAGATCTGAAAACCTCCTAATACATAATTATTGGGGAAAAGGATTTCGGTTGAGTAGCCGGTATTCTATTCGATATTGTCAATAAATGAAAGTTTCAATACACGCAGGCTGAAGATATGTGTCTGTCGGTAAAGTCGACTGATATTTTTATTTGTTAAGGATTTCTGGCTTGGCGTACCGTTTTTATTTTTTTTTTTTTTGTGATTTTCAACAATGGCTAAAGAATATTTTTCTTATTATTTCTTTGTGGTTTTTTTATTATTGTTTTATGACAGATGATGATGATGTATGCATGTCTGTTTGTCTTTGTTACGGGTTGTATTTGCAGCTTCCCTCCAAACATTTTCTATCGCTTGCTTGACGCAAAAGTCACTGAAAACGGATTGTTGTGTCTACTGCGACAGTCGCATTTGTTTCCGAAAAGACAAAAATGACTAAAGAAACTGTTCCACTTATGCGGTCCAAACTCTATTTTCGCTTCCGTCACTGTTGTATGTTTCTTATGCGATTCAGTTGGAGTGTCGGAAGCGGGGAACTTTGAGTGTGCATTAGGTACTCATGCAGGTACCGTTTACGAAACTTTCAGTAGTGACGGAACCGACAGTATTTGTAAAAGGCTATTTAGTTGTTTTTATTGTTTATTCAAACATATTATTATTATTCATTTGAATTTAATGTTACTACGGTTATAAAAGATGCATTTGATTATAAAATTGATCAGAAAAGAAACAATTTTTATAATAAAATGCACCTTGTTTGTAACGATTGCTAACAGAACGTCACAAGAACTGAAGAAATCACGTCAATCATGTTTTATATTATTCTACTTATTTGCTTTCATTACAATTCGCTTAACTGTTTGCAAGATAAATTGTTTTTGTAATGCTCCCACTATTGTTTTGAAAACATTACTCTCTATAATAGAGATCAGTATCAATACTCCAGACTTTAAGCATTTGTTTTTGTACAACATAAAGTGTCGCTTTTTATAATACTGTAAGTCGCGCCGTTGTGACCACATACGGATAAAAAAGCGATAACAACATATTTGTTCTTGTAAATAGACAACATTCGCATTTTTAACTGAATGCAGGCACTTTACGGAGACGCATTTACTGAGAGAAGATATATTTAACTTCCAAATGTTTGGAGGGTTAGTCTAAATATGAGTGGTTTTATCTCTTTGGTTTTATCTCTTTTATTGTTGGGATCTTTTAAGTCGCATAAATCTGTCTCGCAGTGAAAAAGAGAAGCAGATAAATTGTTAAATACTTTTTTTTATAATTTTATACGCTAAATTTAGCATCAGACAGACAGTTTGACGACCTTCTAGCAATAAAAAACAAACCAGAGAAACAAACATGATGAATGTCAGCCATAAGGTAATACAATAAATTGTTCATATGAAAAATGTTATACAAATAAATCTTGACAATGGATCATCATCATGGGGAGAAGAGCAAAGAAATACATCAAATAAAACCCAAATATAAATTTTATTTAAAAATCCAATTAAAAAACTATTTAATTTTAATGATTTTATTTCCATCCTTTCCTTGTCATGGCCTAAATTTTTGGGTGTCTTTGTCCTTTGTGTATAGTTGGCTGGTGGCTACCATAGCCTAGGCCAGCATTCAATTTTGTGTGCCACGTTCTTATCGTAAACAACAAATTTGTTTGTAATTAAATATGCACAAAATCCAATCGAATTTCCAATTACCATAATATGGAGTAGCTGCAAAATATCGAATGCAGAGACCAGACATCAACTAGACCAGGCAATATAAAATACAAATAACACGCACACTAGGCAACAGGAATTCTTCAAACTCAATAATATTTTAATGAAGAGGAAAAATAAAATTTTCTTCTTCAAACTCAAAATTTTAATGATGGGGAAAAATATCAGTTTCAGTTTTAACATGAAGAAAATGTTGATGACTTTGCAAATTTCGTTTTAAAATAGAATCTCTTAGACATGATTTAAGTCTCCTTTATTTATTCTCGATATTTCATGGAAATAGTTCCCTCCTTTGCCTCGATGTAAAAGTTGCATATTTGTTCCATAGTGTAAACCTATCATTAAATTAAAGTATATTCTTCCATGTCAGTGTGCCTAACTTTTAATTTGTGAGCATGTGTGTGAGTGTGTTTGTTTAAAATTCATGCACCTGGTTACAAATTTACTTGCAACGAATTTTTCAACAACAATGTTGAGGTGAACACTTGGTTTAGTTGTTTGCAACACCGCCCCACCAACTAAAACGAACTTGTTCTTCGCTGGTACTGACATCAGCAAACAAAGAACAAATACACGGAACAGTGGTCAATGGCAAATACGAGCACGAGGACCCTACTTGGCTAACAACAATTTCAAATGACCCATAAAACCCTTAACACTATTTTGAACAGAGGTATTCAAAATAGTTCCCATTTACATTTAATAGGGTATTTAAATTTATTGCACCTGGAATCACTGTATCACCTTACATAGGTCTCTGTGTGTGTATTTTCGTTGCAAGGAATGGAGTGAGTATGTTTTTCTTTGGCATAGATAAAATTTTTGGCAATGTGCCATTATCGATTTGAAATTCTCATAAATAAACTGAAACGTGTAATTTGAAAAGCCTTTAAAGTATTTTTCACATTCTAGACATGTTCGGAGTTGTTGCTGTTGTCGTTGTAGTTTGCTTCTAATCCCTGGGCTTGAACCAACAGCATGCTTTTGCCGGCAAATAAACAATGTAATTGATCAGATTTGTTTAACGGCATTAGAGGTTTATTAAGCTAAACAGAGTTAGAAGTTTTCAATAATTTAAACTTAAATATAAAAATAAAAAATCAAACAAAGGTGAGAAGAACCTTATATGAATTAGGACGAACGTGGAAAAAAAAATATTTTTTCAAGGACTCTCAAAGATCGTGAATTTTTTAAAAAATATTTTTTTCACGGACCTTAAAAAAGCCTGGATTATTTAAAAAGACTGCTTTCACGGACATTTAACGAACTTGGATTTTTTAAAAAATATTTTTACCGACCCTCAAGAAGCGTGGATTTTTTAGAAAATATTTTTTCACGAACCTTAAACAAGCGTGGATTTTTAAAAAAATATTTGTTCACGGATCTTAAACAAGCGCGGATTTTTTAAAAAATATTTTTTCACGAACCTTAAACAAGCGTGGATTTTTAAAAAAATATTTTTTCACGGACCTTCAACAAGCGTGGATTTTTTAAAAAATATTTTTTCACGGAGCTTCAACAAGCGTGGATTTTTTAAAAAATATTTTTTCACGGACCTTCAACAAGCGTGGATTTTTTAAAAAAATATTTTTTCATGGATCTTCAAAAAGCGTGGATTTCTTAAAAATTATTTTTTCATGGACCTTAAACAAGCGTGGATTTTTTAAAAAATATTTTTTCACGGACCTTCAACAAGCGTGGATTTTTTAAAAAATATTTTTTCATGGATCTTCAAAATGCGTGGATTTTTTAAAAAATATTTTTCATGGATCTTCAAAATGCGTGGATTTCTTAAAAAATATTTTTTCACGGACCTTCAACAAGCGTGGATTTCTTAAAAAATATTTTTTCACGGACCTTCAACAAGCGTGGATTTTTTAAAAAATATTTTTTCATGTCAACCACATAACGTGGATTTTTAAAAAAAAAAATATTTTTTCATGTCAACCACATAACGTGGATTTTTAAAAAAAAAAATATTTTTTCATGTCAACCACATAACGTGGATTTTTAAAAAAAAAAATATTTTTTTATGTTAAAATATTTTTTCATGCCAACCACAAAACGTGGATTTTTTAAAAAATATTTTTTCATGTCAACCACAAAACGTGGATTTTTTAAAAAAAAAAAAATTTTTTTCATGACAACCACAAAACGTGGATTTTTTAAAAAATATTTTTTCATGACAACCACAAAACGTGGATTTTTTAAAAAATATTTTTTTATGTCAACCACAAAACGTGGATTTTTTAAAAAATATTTTTTTATGTCAACCACAAAACGTGGATTTTTTAAAAAATATTTTTTTATGTCAACCACAAAACGTGGATTTTTTAAAAAATATTTTTTTATGTCAACCACAGAACATTTTTTTCATGTCAACCACAAAACGTGGATTTTTTAAAAAATATTTTTTTATGTCAACCACAGAACATTTTTTTCATGTCAACCACAAAACGTGGATTTTTTAAAAAATATTTTTTTATGTCAACCACAGAACATTTTTTTCATGTCAACCACAAAACGTGGATTTTTTAAAAAATATTTTTTCACGTCAACCACAAGACGTGAATTTTTTAAAAAATATTTTTTTATGTCAACCACAAAACGTGGATTTTTTAAAAAATATTTTTTCATGTCAACCACAAAACGTGGATTTTTTAAAAAATATTTTTTCATGTCAACCACAAAACGTGGATTTTTTAAAAAATATTTTTTCATGTCAACCACAAAACGTGGATTTTTTAAAAAATATTTTTTCATGTCAACCACAAAACGTGGATTTTTTAAAAAATATTTTTTCATGTCAACCACAAAACGTGGATTTTTTAAAAAATATTTTTTCATGTCAACCACAAAACGTGGATTTTTTAAAAAATATTTTTCCATGTCAACCACAAAACGTGGATTTTTTTAAAAATATTTTTTCATGTCAACCACAAAACGTGGATTTTTAAAAAAAATATTTTTTCATGTCAACCACAAAACGTGGATTTTTTAGAAAATATTTTTTCATGTCAACCACAAAACGTGGATTTTTTAGAAAATATTTTTTCACGGACCTTCAACAAGCGTGGATTTTTTAGAAAATATTTTTTCACGTCAACCACAAAACGTGGATTTTTTAAAAAAATATTTTTTCATGTCAACCACAAAACGTGAATTTTTTTAAAAAATATTTTCTCATGTCAACCACAAAACGTGGATTTTTTAAAAAATATTTTTTCATGTCAACCACAAAACGTGGATTTTTTAAAAAATATTTTTTCATGTCAACCACAAAACGTGGATTTTTTAAAAAATATTTTTTCATGTCAACCACAAAACGTGGATTTTTTAAAAAATATTTTTTCATGTCAACCACAAAACGTGGATTTTTTAAAAAATATTTTTCCATGTCAACCACAAAACGTGGATTTTTTTAAAAATATTTTTTCATGTCAACCACAAAACGTGGATTTTTAAAAAATATATTTTTTCATGTCAACCACAAAACGTGGATTTTTTAGAAAATATTTTTTCACGGACCTTCAACAAGCGTGGATTTTTTAGAAAATATTTTTTCACGTCAACCACAAAACGTGGATTTTTTAAAAAAATATTTTTTCATGTCAACCACAAAACGTGAATTTTTTTAAAAAATATTTTTTCATGTCAACCACAAAACGTGGATTTTTTAAAAAATATTTTTTCATGTCAACCACAAAACGTGGATTTTTTTAAAAAATATTTTTTCATGTCAACCACAAAACGTGGATTTTTTAAAAAATATTTTTTCATGTCAACCACAAAACGTGGATTTTTTAAAAAATATTTTTTCATGTCAACCACAAAACGTGGATTTTTTAAAAAATATTTTTTCATGTCAACCACAAAACGTGGATTTTTTAAAAAATATTTTTTCATGTCAACCACAAAACGTGGATTTTTTAAAAAATATTTTTTCAAGTCAACCACAAAACGTGGATTTTTTAAAAAATATTTTTTCATGCCAACCACAAAACGTGGATTTTTTAAAAAATATTTTTTCATGCCAACAACAAAACGTGGATATTTAAAAAATATTTTTTTTTTTTGTCAACCACAAAACGTGGATTTTTTAAAAAATATTTTTTCACGGACCTTAAACAAGCGTGGATTTTTTAAAAAATATTTTTTCACGGACCTTAAACAAGCGTGGATTTTTTAAAAAATATTTTTTCACGGACCTTAAACAAGCGTGGATTTTTTAAAAAATATTTTTTCACGGACCTTAAACAAGCGTGGATTTTTTAAAAAATATTTTTTCACGGACCTTCACAAAGCGTGGATTTAAAAAAAAAATACGTAGCTTCAAAAAGCGTGGATTTTTTAAAAAATATGTTCTTCACCAAACTTGAACTAGAACTTTTTAAAATATAATTTTTATGGACCTTCAAGAAGCGTGGATGTATAAAAATATCTTTTCACGGCCTTCAAAAAGCTGGAATTAAAAAAAAAACATTCACTGACTTTAAAAAAACGTAAATTTTTTAAAAAAATATTTTTTCAGGACCTTAAAAAAGCGTGTGTTTTTTAAAGAATTTTGTTTTCATGCCCGACATCAATTGTGGATGTGTTAAAGAATTTTTTTCATGTCTAACATAACACGTGAATTTTTGAAAGAACATTTTTTCTTGCCAAACATATACGTGGATTTTTTTAAAAGAATATTTTTTTGTGACAAACATATAACGTGGATTTTTTTCAAGTCAACTACAAAATGTGGATTTTTTAAAAATATTTGTTCATGTCAACCACAAAAAATTGTGTTTTAAAATTGTTTGTCATGCCAAACAAAAAGCGTGGATTTTTTTAAAAATTTATTATTATTGTTATTATTATTATTATTATTATTATTATTATTATTATTATTATTATTATTATTATTATTATTATTATTATTATTATTATTATTATTTTTATTATTATTATTATTTATTTTTATTTATCTATTTAAATATTTATTACAATTAAAAATTATAATAAACTTATAGCTAAAAGCACTAGCGACTACGGCTATCGGCTTTAAGTAGATTTAAATTAAGTGGATTAAATTAGACGTTTAATATACATAATCATGATATTTAAAAAAAAACTAGATTTTATAATGGAGATTTAAAAGACTGAGGAAATTGTAGATGTTGGTGAATTATTATTATTATTATTATTATTATTATTATTATTATTATTATTATTATTATTATTATTATTATTATTATTATTATTATTATAATTACAAAAATATTATATTTCAATCCCTGGTTGACAAGGGGATGAGCATGCATACCGATTACTTGTGAGTAAAGTGATATACGTACATACATAACGTATGAGTTAAATCACATAACACTTCGTTATTACGCCCTCACATCCATTATGTAGTGTAGGTTTACTTTGGCGTATTAGTAATGAGAAATAATTGATAGGAATTCATTAGTCATACGCCTCACATGAGAATTCAGGGAACTTTGGGCAGTAAACCGGTGGTGTTAGAAGAAATTAATTCGGAGAATACTCAAGTCCATGCTTCCTGCCATAATGTCCTAAAAGCCCTAAAAATCTTTCGATAATCAACTAAAATGGTTGGTTGGCAAGAAAACTATCGAATGGAATGACTCCCGAAATTATATCCACTTCGAAGATTAACTATGTCCGTTTATTTCTTCATGTAACTCCTCTCTTGTTATTGGTTTTATGTTCAATCAAAGTCTGAGGGTGTTTAGCTGTTATCAAAGTCGACTGACTATTACTTTTTTTCTTGCTGAAGTTACAAAATCTTTGGCCAAATAGCAAAACTGTTATCAGTAGACCCACATACTGCTGTAGGGTATAAAATATAAATAAAATGGAGAAAAATCATAAATAATTCTAAATGTCTATGTATGTTTGTATATCTACGTATTTGCTGTGATATATTTTCCTTTTTTTATTACAAATGTAAAAATTATGTTTTTATTTTTATTGTCATTCTTTTGACTTCGGACACACACACACACGTGCGTGCCTGCATCATAGACGCCAGATGCACAGCCAGTATCGTCCGTCTTTATAGTTATTATAAAAGATTTGGGCCACTTGATAATTTCTTCAGACAGGCGACGCACCGACACTCATGCTCATTAAGGCGCACACACACAATTAACATTTGCCGCTATTTTGCAATGGCCAAAATGAAAGCTTTTCCATGCTCTGCTTTCTGCAATCAAAAGTTCGACATTGTGTTGGCCGTCTTTTGTTCTTTCTTTAGATTTAAATATATAATGGTATTCACTTCTCTCTTTATATCACACTTCTTCTTCTGGTCGGTGCAAAGGTACAATGAAAAAAGAATCTCCCTGAAGCCAAGCCAAGCCAGCCAATGTTGGCTTGAATCACGTGATGATATTTTTAGAGTTGTTTCATGTCATTGTCGGTTTTTATTTTCTTTTAACTTTTGTTGTGTAAGCCAAAGAAAAGGTTTTTTTGTCTAGCGAAAGATGGTGTTTGTGCTCATTTTTACTTCTAGTAAAAATAACAGACATTGTCATGTCCGATGATGATGATGGTGATGTTGTCGACAGCAATGACACGATATCCTTACAAAAGGTGAACAAAAGTGAAATGCACTGCATTGTTGTTGGCGTTGGTTTCTTTTTTTGTTTTCTTTTCTAGAACCAACTTGGACTAATGTTGCCAACGAGCATTACAATTAAACCTCACAGCCATTACACCAGAAAACAACAGTGTTGTCACCTCTCGTGGGATTTGTGCTGGGCCGGGCTGTGCTGATGGTAGGAGTGCAGCCCTGACATAGTTATGTTTGTTGTGAAGTTCTATTTTCATTCTTCACTTATTTTTTAATTCACCATTTGCTGTGTTTTTTGTCCTTCTTTTTCTATTTCTGTTTATATTTAAAAAATAAAGGACATTTGTTTGTTGCCTTGTCTCATTGTGTGCGTATGTGTGTGATGGAATATCTGTGTTAGTGACAATAGTAATAGTGTCAAATGTATAATATTGTAATGAAAATATGTATATTAGGATGGTTGTGCTTAAAGCTGCGAAATAACAAAAACTAATGTGCATAAAATATACGCTCATGCAAGGATAGGAAAAAATTCACAATTCTTTAAAAACAATAAAGGAGGTTCCCTCCTAAAGATTTTGATATATTAAACAAAGTAAACTCATATAATAATGAGAAATATGGCCAGCATTATAGGGGATTTAAACAGCAATGTAAACCCATGACTTGAAGATCAACGATAGACAAAAGAGTAAAGAGAAATGAGCTCTCAGTGAACATTTCTCTCTCCCCACACATAATTTAACAAATTACAAAAACCATGCACTCATACAATAAGAGCCCCCCTAAAGTATACAAATGAAACTAGGGTATTAATCCCTGCTTTAGATCAGAGCTCCGAATACTCGCACTAATTCGCTCGAATTCCACTCGTGAACGAAACTCTTCTTGAATTCGAGCAATCTGAGGTGGGCAAATTGCCCCCTTACCCCACCCAAACAAAAACTTACCCCACCCTCAAATAATTTGCCCCACCCCAACCAGAAAAATTGCACGCAAAAAAACATACACCCTACCCCCAAAATTTCATTCGCGTGTAAATCGGAGCTCTGCTTTAGATGCAAATAATCATGTGGTCCTATGGGTCTCAAGGATAAAATAAGACTTGTCATAGATCTTTCTAAATGTATCTAATAAGAAATAAAATCTTTGTTCAACCACCGCCCTAATATCTAATTACAATTCTTCATTACTGTGTACTTTCTGCATTAGACATATGTATGAATATTCGAAAGGGCAAACAGAATGCGTGTTGACTATCATTCATTTGCAGAATATCAACTATTCATGCATGTTCAAAGCAGCACTGAATTTAAATCTCAAATCTTTGTAATGAGTTTCGAGGACTACTGGTATGCTCACTTTCATCAAAGAGAATTGTAATTTGTTTTTTTTTTTTTCAAAATTTAAAGTAGTTCATGGACAAATTACATTTCATAAGTTAATTATATTTTAAGTGTATCAATTAATGGAGAACTTTAAAGATAAGGGCTACGATCGTATAATTACTATAAACAAAGAAAAAAACCAGTAAAGGAGAATCAGTCGGCTTGACCAACAGCTTGTCAATATATACGCTATGGAATTGGCATTGGAACCCGAACGTATTATTGGAATCATGGACATGCCCACGAAATAATTATATTGTTATAATCAGAATTACAAGAACTACCTTGGATGAAAAGTTCAAAATATTCCTTAAACAGTCTTAAAACTGCACTTAAGTGAAAATGTTGAACTTTTTTGAGGGAGGTACCGGAAAGAGTGGTCCGATGATTACCATGAAAAAAAAATCCACTCTTTATGTTTGGTTTGAAAAAAAATTAAAAAATGTAATAAATCTAGAGTTGGGCAATCTCGTTCAACTGCACGATCCGTATCACTGTCCTCATTCAAAGACGAATGAGTAACATCATAAAAACCAACGTCTTGAATTAAGTATACGCAGTCCTGTCAAAGAAATTACCGGTGTCCATTGAACGAGATAGTGATCCGGATCGTTCAATTGATAGAGTTGGGCAATCTCGTTCAATTGAACGATCCGTATTACTGTCCTCGTTCAAAGACGAATGAGTAACATCATAAAAACCAACGTGTACAATTAAGTATACGCAGTTTTGTCAAAGAATTTACCGGTGTCCATTGAACGAGATAGTGATCCGGATCGTTCAATTGAACGAGATTGCCCAACTCTATCAATTGAACGAGATTGCCCAACTCTAATGGATATGAGAGCGTATAATTGATAACAAAGTCTTATTTGGTTTATCGTTACTCATACGTTATGTACGTACGTATTTCACTTTTCTCACAAGTAATCTGTATGCATTTTCATCCACCAGGGATTGAAATATAATATTATTGTAATTATAATAACAATATTGTAAAAATAATATTATAATTTCAATATCAAATTCGTATTACGAAGAGCAGGACAATCCTCTGAAGTTCTAAAACCTTATGGAGATTCCAACCAACACTCAACCAATCTGAAACCATGTGAAAAAGAGACACACAAACCCAATTCCTTACATCCGCCATAACTTCCTTATCATTTTGTAACAGATCTAAACACAGATATTTCAACACCAATAATAAGCCGGTCGGTAGATCGTTCATTCATAAATTTTCCTGAAAATTGCCACAACTAAAAGTATTTCAAGTCAAAAGCAAAACAAAAAGCTTTTAAGCCGTTATGGCATAAAGACAGACAATATCTGTCAACAATCATCGTCAATACTTCAAAAACACAGAAACAAAAAGAAAAAGACAACAACTCAGCATTACTTTGCTCACAAACGTCAGTAAAGTCAACAACAAAACCAGTCAATGCTGCAAACGACCAAGTGCCTTAAATTTTTTAGTTTTTTTGTAGGAAGCAAAAAAAAATACTGCAACTGCAAATCCCCAGCAAATCTCCAATCTTTTTGGCAATAGACGATGAAAAAAACAAAAATAACAAAAAATGCACCAACAAGTCTTTGACACTTTAATTGTGGAACTGAAAATTATACTGAATGTTACTGCCTGCCCACTTGCTGTCAATTTTGAGCGGTTGTTTTTTTATGCCGCTCATTTCATTCAATTCACATTTAGTTTTGCCTCAGTTCAGTTCGCTGAACACAAACAAATAAAAACGATAAAGAGCCCCAAACAAGCCAGCCAACCGGGCTTAGGCCATGGCAAATTTTCTAAAATGTGTCACTAATGTGTGCTGCTGCTGCCAGCTACCTCCTCCTAGATGACAAATGCAGCAGCATACCACCATCACCATGCAGGCTGCAAAAAAAAACACTTCGAATAACATTTTGTTTGAAAAACATTTTGAAAATCCATGAATTCATCCATGGTGTCATTTGATATCTGCATTGAGCAAACCAAACCAAACCAAAGCAAACATTCATTCACATGTGAGCATTTTGTTTTGAAGTGCGTTCAAATTGTCCGTGGGCTCTCCACAGCTATGTGAATAACAGTGGTATTTAAGGATGAAAATGTTGATTTTATTTTTATTCCCTCAACCTTAAGGAAGAATAAGGTTTATTTACTTTGATACGATCGAACTTTTGTCCATCTATACTACGATAGATGACCTACAAGCCCATCTATACTGGGGTATAATACGTTCGAGGCAATCTATGCTACGACATATGACCTCGGAACACTCTATGTTACGTAAGATGGCCTCCGAGCACCTCTATCATACGATAGACAGCCTCGGAGCCCCTCTATGCTACGATAGATGGGCTCAGAGTCCTTTGATGATACGATAGATGACCTCAGAGTACTTCAATGCTACGATAAATGACTTCAGAGCCCCCCTATGCTACGACTGATGACCTCCGAGCCCCTCTATGCTACGATAGATGGCCTCAGGGCACCTCTATGCTACGATAGATGGCTTCAGAGTCCTTCGATGCTACGATTGATGACCTCAGAGCCCCTCTATGCTACGATGGATGACCTCCGAACCCCTCTATGCTACGATAGATGGGCTCAGAGTCCTTTGATGCTACGATGAATGACCTCAGAGCCCCTCTATGCTACGATTGATGATCTCCGCGCCCCTCTATGCTACGAGTCCTTTGATGCTACGATAGATGACTTCAGATGACCTTCTCGCAGTAGAAGACCGCCCAAATATGGAAGGCCTGCTGGTCTCATAGAAGTCCTGGTAGTTTTCTCATTGAAGTCCTAGAGGTTTTCTCATAGAGGAGGTCTTCTCATAGAAAATCTGAAGGTCTTCTTATAGAAAATCTGGAGGTCTTCTTATGGAAGATCTGAAGGTCTTCCTATAGCAGACCTGGAGTTCTTCTTATAGAATACCTGGAGGTCTTCTTATAGAAGACCTGGAGGTCTTCTAATAGAAAACCTGGAGTTCTTCTAATAGAAAACTTGGAAGTCTTCTCATGCAAGACCTAGAGGTCTTCCCATAGAAGACCTGGAAGTCTTCTCATAGAAGACCTGGAGGTCTTCTTATAGAAAACCTGAAGGTCTTCTCATTTAATACCTAGAGCTCTTCTCATAGAAGACCTGGAGGTCTTCTCATAGAAGACCTGGAGGTCTTCTCATAGAAGACCTGGAGGTCGTCTGATAGAAGACCTGGAGGTCTTCTGATAGAAGACCTGGAGGTCTTCTGATAGAAGACCTGGAGGTCTTCTGATAGAAGACCTGGAGGTCTTCTGATAGAAGACCTGGAGGTCTTCTGATAGAAGACCTGGAGGTCTTTTCATAGAAGACCTGGAGGTCTTTTCAGAGAAGACCTGAAGGTCTTCTCATAGAAGACCTGGAGGACGTCTTATAGAAGACCTGGAGGACGTCTCATATTAGACCTGGAGGACGTCCCATAGAAGACCTGGAGGACGTCCCATAGAAGACCTGGATGACATCCCATAGAAGATCTGTAGGACGTCTCATAGAAGACCTGGATGTCTTCATGTAGAAAACATGGAGGTCTTCTTATAGAAGAACAGGAATCCTCATAGAAGTCTTCTCTATGAGACCTGGAGGTCTTCTTATAGAAGACCTGGAAGTCTTCTTATAGAAAACCTGGAGGTCTTCTTATAGAAGACCTGGAAGTCTTCTTATAGAAGTCCTGGAAGTGTTCTAATAAAAGACCTGGAAGTCTTCTTATAGAAGACCTGGAGGTCTTCTCATAGAAGACCTGGAGGTCTTCTTATACCAGACCTGGAGATCTTCTCATAGAAAACCTGGAGGTCTTGTCATAGAAGACATGGAGGTCTTCTTATAGAAGACCTGGAGGTCTTCTCATAGAAGGCCTGGAGGTCTTCTCATAGAAGGCCTGGAGGTCTTCTCATAGAAGGCCTGGAGGTCTTCTCATAGAAGACCTGGAGGTCTTCTCATAGAAGACCTGGAGGTCTTCTCATAGAAGACCTGGAGGTCTTCTCATAGAAGACCTGGAGGTCTTCTCATAGAAGACCTGGAGGTCGTCTGATAGAAGACCTGGAGGTCTTCTTATAGAAGACCTGGAGGTCTTTTCATAGAAGACCTGGAGGTCTTTTCATAGAAGACCTGGAGGTCTTCTCATAGAAGACCTGGAGGTCTTCTCATAGAAGACCTGGAGGTCTGCTCATGGAAGACCTGGAGGTCTTCCCATAGAAGACCCGGATGTCTTCTCATAGAAGACCCGGATGTCTTCTCATAGAAGACCTTGAGGTCTACTCATAGAAGACCTGGAGATCTACTCATAGAAGACCTGGAGATCTACTCATAGAAGACCTGGAGGTCCTCTCATAGAAGACCTGGAGGTCTTCTCATAGAATTATAAGCATTTTAATTTTACCGATTTTTGTCGGTAACTCAAAAAATGTGTTAGAGAATCGCACTACTGGAGGTCTTCTCATAGCAGACCTGGAGGTCTTTTCATAGAAGACCTGGAGGTCTTCTCATAGAAGACATGGAGGTCTTCTCATAGAAGACCTGGAGGTCTTCTCATAGAAGACCTGGAGGTCTTCTCATAGAAGACCTGGAGGTCTTCTCATAGAAGACCTGGAGGTCTTATTATAGAACACCTGGAGGTCTTCTCATAGAACACCTGGAGGTCTTCTCATAGAAGACCTGGAGGTCTTCTTATAGAAGAGCTGGAGGTCTTCTTATAGAAGACCTGGAGGTCTTCTCATAGAAGACCTGGAGGTATTCTCATAGAAGGCCTGGAGGTCTTCTCATAGAAGGCCTGGAGGTCTTCTCATAGAAGGCCTGGAGGTCTTCTCATAGAAGGCCTGGAGGTCTTCTCATAGAAGGCCTGGAGGTCTTCTCATAGAAGGCCTGGAGGTCTTCTCATAGAAGACCTGGAGGTCTTCTCATAGAAGACCTGGAGGTCTTCTCATAGAAGACCTGGAGGTCTTCTCATAGAAGACCTGGAGGTCTTCTCATAGAAGACCTGGAAGTCTTCTCATAGAAGACCTGGAGGTCTTTTCATAGAAGACCTGGAGGTCTTCTCATAGAAGACCTGGAGGTCTTCTCATAGAAGACCTGGATGTCTTCTCATAGAAGACCAGGAGGGCTTCTCATAGAAGACCAGGAGGGCTTCTCATAGAAGATCTGGATGTCTTCTCATAGAAGGCCTGGCGGTCTTCTCATAGAAGACCTGGTGGTCTTCTCATAGAAGACCTGGTGGTCTTCTCATAGAAGACCTGGAGGCCTTCTCATAGAAGACCCTTCTTATAGAAGACCTGGTGGTCTTCTTATAGAAGACCTGGAGGTTTTTTATAGCAGACCTGGAAGACTTCTTATAGAAGACTTGGAGGTCTTCTTATAGAAGACCTGGAAGTCTTTTTAGGAAGACCTGGAGGTCTTTTCATAGAAGACCGGAGGTCTTTTTATAAAAGACCGGAGGTCTTCTAATAGAATACCTGGAGGTCTTCTTATAGAAGACCTGGAGGTCTTCTCATAGAAGACCTGGAGGACGTTCTATAGAAGACCTGGAGGTCTTCTCATAGAAGACCTGGAGGTCTTCTCATAGAAGATCTGGAGGTCTTCTCAAAGAAGACCTGGAGGTCTTCTCATAGAAGACCTGGAAGTCTTATCATAGAAGACCCTGGAGATCTTCTCATTGAAGACCTGGAGGACGTCTCACAGAAGACCTGGGGGTCTTCTCATAGAAGACCTGGAGGTCTTCCTATGGAAGACCTGGAGGTCTTCTTATAGGAGACCTGGAGGTCTTCCTATGGAAGACCTGGAGGTCTTCTTATAGAAGACCTGGAGGTCTTCTCATAGAAGACCAGGAGGTCTTCTCATAGAAGACCAGGAGGTCTTCTCATAGAAGACCTGGAGGTCTTCTCATAGAAGACCTGGAGGTCTTCTCATAGAAGACCTGGAGGTCTTCTCGCAGAAGACCTGGAGGTCTTCTCATAGGAGACCTGGAGGTCTTCTCGCAGAAGACCTGGAAGTATTCTCATAGAAGACCTGGAGGTCTTCTCATAGAAGACCCGGAGGTCTTCACATAGAGATCTTCTGGAGGTCTTATCACAGAAGACCTAGAAGTCTTCTTATAGAACACGTCGAGTCTTTCTGACCAGGAGGTGTTCTCGAGAAAAACTGGGGGTCATCAAATAGAAGACCTGGCAATATTCTATTAAAAGTCCCTGGAGATAAACTCCGAAAGCTCTACAAACATCGACGGACACAAATTAAAATCAATAACTCAACAGATTTTTTTACCCGTTTTTATAATCATTTCACTGCATTACTCCATCTAAACACTGTTTGGCTTAACACTTTTGGCTTAAGGCCATTCAAGTTTCTGAGCAGACAGTTGGACGTTGCAAACAACTTTAAATCTCCAGACACAGTGGCGGGTTCATTCATGGTGGCAGAAACTACTTACGGCTGATGCTGCTCTCTTCCTCTATCCACACTTTAAAACGGAAAAGTTTAGTTATTTTTTTTTTTTTTTTTTAAACCAAATGATATATGACTAAGAAAAATACAAAAACAACAACCACAAATTTTCCAATTGCACACATAAAAACAAATCTGTGCAAATGTCAAAAGCTGTATAACTAAAAATTACTTTTGAAATAATCACAACAACAAACAACACATCATAAGTGTGAGCTGAGGCACCCAAAAAAATAAGACAACACCAACCAACCCAAAAAAAATAATCAAAGAAAATGTCAGATATGTTGGGCTTATTAGACCATATGAGCAAGCAAATAAGTAGGTACACTCTGGGTACCCCTTCAAAGATTGCAACTGCATTTAGGCGTTAATTTATCGCATAGCACGTCACTGTCAAAAAACCGACAACCAGCACATTAATCTACTGACGACGTTTGTAAGCCGTACTTTTGATGTTGTTTTGTTTTTGTTTTTCTTCTTTGCAAATGTGTGTTTCCAGTTTTTTGGCTGTCATTTTCAATTTTTTTTTCGATATTTATTTTTTGATTTTTTTCTTTTGAGAAACAAAACCCACTAAAATCTCTTGAAAACCATTTGATTTTTTTGTAATTTTTTCTTGATCTGACTGTCATTTTATGCATTGAAATGTCGAAGATATTATTATAATTTTCAATTACAAGTTTTGGGTATTTAAGAAAGAATAAAATATGTACATACATACATACATACATATGTATGTATACATGTGTGAATGCCTAGATTTTAATTCGACTTGAGCGAAACCTATATCACCTAACTATATATGTATAATTGTTCCACAAACATTCCAGACCGGACAAAGGAGAATTCTTCCATATCAATGGGTGCACACTGATTCATATTAATTGTTTATCGCCTAGTACACAGGGACGTTTAACCTAACCTTAAGGAGTATAACCATAACTAATGAAAGTGATTATTTCCATATCCTCCAGTGTCTCCCTTGCGAACCGAAGGCTTTATTCTTTAATGAGTTATATTACATCTTCTCCAGTTCGGAAGAATCGTAGTGACTCAGAGCACTAGATGTCAGCAACATTAGATGTCAGAACATTAGATAGATGTCAGGTTGTCGAGGACCTATATAAGTTACAAATTCAGCCGGGATCATGCTGGATTTTTATTTATCTTTGCCTAATTTAATGTGTTTGTTTGCTCCAAAATTAATGAAGATTTTTCATTATGTTAGTAAAACATTTCATTAATAAAATGTACTCATAAAATGAATAAAATATTAGCACTAATTTATGTTCTGGTTCATTAACAAATTAATGAAATTGACTCTTAAGTTTATTACTAAAATTTCTCATTTAATTGGAACCAAAGTAAGCCTTCACGGAATGAAAGAAAATAATTAAAGGAATTAAACTCATTCATTAATGCATTGAAAATGTTTCATAGAATGAATGAAATTTGTACATAGTATTAATGAATTTAGCATCTGAATAGTCAATCCTCTATATTACTAGGGACCATTCATAAACAAATAAGATTATTAGAGCTTATATTGACTTAATTTTACAAATATTCCCTATACAACATATCGATCTTAATATATCCCAAACTGATTGACTTACTGAGTATACCTCTCATACCATGATCGAGGTAATCAATACGACAAGTTATTTTAAATCACATGTCAATCTTGCGAATGTAACAAAAAGGTGCAGCAAATGTGACAGGCTTTATATTCATACCGAGTTGGGCAGAAGGTGGCACTAATACTAAAAAATTATTGAAATAAAGGAGGAAACAGACTCAAAATATAAAACCCCTTCACTTGTCAATCCCTTTTTATATCCACATACTATTGGCTAACGATGGCATGAACACAAGTATGATTGGACGAAATCCGTTGCAGACAATTTGGTGACGATATAGCCTTGTCCGTCCGCCACGATAACTCTCGAACGGGTCATTCATTGCCCTCGCAATATTTTTCGAGGTTTAAGGGCCACATTGGTCACATCCTCACAAAAGTCAGTAATTGTTTGCTCAATTTTTGCTCAAGGAACCACTATTTGGAAATTTTTAAAAAAGTATTTTTCAACAAAACCACGATTTGGAGATTTTTAAAAAAATATTTTTCAAATGAACCACGATTTGGAATTTTTAATTTTTTTTTAATAGAACCACTAATTCGATTTTTTTTAAAATTATTTTTCAATACTACGACGATTTGGAATTTTTAAAAAAATATTTTTCAATAAAATTACGATTTGGAATTTTTTAAAAAAATATTTTTCAATAAAACCACGATTTGAAATTTTTTAAAAAAATGTTTTTCAATAAAACGTCGATTGGGAATTTTTTAAAAAAATATTTTTCAATGAAGCCACTATTTTGATATTTTTTTTAATATATTTGAATAAAACCGCTATTTGAAAATTTTTGAAAAGTATTTTCAATAAAACCACTTTTTGGAATTTTTTAAAAAAATTATTTTTCAAAAAAACCAACATCTGGAATTTTTTAAAAAAATATTTTCAATAAAACCACTACTCAGAATTTAAAAAAAAAAATATGTTTCAATAGAGCCACAATATGGAGTTTTTTTTAAATTATTTTTCAATTGTACCACTATTTGGAATTTTTAAGAAAAATATTTTTCAATAGTACCACGATTTGGAATTTAAAAAAAAAATATTTTTCAATAAAACCACGATTTTGTTTTTTTTTAAGTATTTTTCAGAAAATCCGCTGTTTGGAAATTGTTGAAAAAATATTTTTCAATAAAACCACGATTTTGACTTTTTTAAGTATTTTTCAGTAAAACCACGGTTTGGAAATTTTTGAAAAAAATATTTTTTCAATAAAACCACGGTTTGGAAATTTTTGAAAAAAATATTTTTTCAATAAAACCACGATTTATATATGGGCGGATAATGTGCACGATAACTTTCGAACATATTAACCGATTTGGTCCAAACTTTGCGAATTTTTATATATTGTCCAACTTTAGATCAAGTTCGAAAATGGACCATATCGTCCCCACCAAAAATTTCCATTTTTTGGTTAAAATAGTGCTCACAATAACCCTCGAAGGGTCGATTTAATTCAAAACTTGCACATTTTTCAATAAAATCACGATTTGTATGACCTTGGAAAAAAATATATTTAAATAAATCCACGATTTAAAACTAAAAAAAAAGAAAAACTATTTTTCAATAGAGCCACGATATGGATCTATTTAAATAATTATTTTTCAATAGAACCACGATTTGGAATTTTTTAGAAAAATATTTTTAATAAATCCACGATTCAGAAATTAAAAAAAAAATATTTTTCAATAAAACCACGACTTGGAAATTTTTGAAAAAATATTTTTCAATAAAACCACGCCTTGGAAATTTTTGAAAAAATATTTTTCAATAAAACCACGCCTTGGAAATTTTTGAAAAAATATTTTTCAATAAAACCACGCCTTGGAAATTTTTGAAAAAATATTTTTCAATAAAACCACGCCTTGGAAATTTTTGAAAAAATATTTTTCAATAAAACCACGTCTTGGAAATTTTTGAAAAAATATTTTTCAATAAAACCACGATTTGGAATTGTTTAAAAAAATATTTTTCAATAAAACCACGATTTGGAATTGTTTAAAAAAATATTTTTCAATAAAACCACGATTTGGAATTGTTTAAAAAAATATTTTTCAATAAAACCACGATTTGGAATTGTTTAAAAAAATATTTTTCAATAAAACCACGATTTGGAATTGTTTAAAAAAATATTTTTCAATAAAACCACGATTTGGAATTGTTTAAAAAAATATTTTTCAATAAAACCACGATTTGGAATTGTTTAAAAAAATATTTTTCAATAAAACCACGATTTGGAATTGTTTAAAAAAATATTTTTCAATAAAACCACGATTTGGAATTGTTTAAAAAAATATTTTTCAATAAAACCACGATTTGGAATTGTTTAAAAAAATATTTTTCAATAAAACCACGATTTGGAATTGTTTAAAAAAATATTTTTCAATAAAACCACGATTTGGAATTGTTTAAAAAAAAATTTTTCAATAAAACCACGATTTGGAATTGTTTAAAAAAATATTTTTCAATAAAACCACGATTTGGAATTGTTTAAAAAAATATTTTTCAATAAAACCACGATTTGGAATTTAAAAAAAAAACTATCTTTCAATAAAACCACGATTTGGAATTTAAAAAAAAAACTATTTTTCAATAAAACCACAATTTTGATTTTTTGAAAAATATTTTTCAATAAAACCACGGTTTAGAATTTTTTGAAAAATTATTTTTCAATAAAACCACAATTTGGAATCTTTTAAAAAATTATTTTCCAATAGAACCACGATTTGGAATTTTTTAAAATATTATTTTTCAATAAAACCACGATTTGGAATTTTTTGAAAAAATATATTTTTCAATAAAGCCACGATTTGGAATTTTTTAAAAAATGTTTTTCAATGAAACGTCGATTAGGAATTTTTTAAAAAAATATTTTTCAATAGTACTACGATTTGGAAATTTTTAAAAAAGTATTTTTCAGCAAAATCAATGTTTTTGAATTTTTTGAAAATTTATTTTTCAATAAAACCACGATTTGGAACTTTTTGAAAAATTATTTTTCAATTAATCAACGATTTGGATTTTTTTAAAAAATTATTTTTACTAATTTTTTTCAACAAAAACCAAGATTTTAAAATATTAAAACAACAACAATGGGATTAAGCCAGACTATTTTGAAAAAACAAAAGTTTTTAAAAAAGTATTTTTCAGTAAAACCACGATCTCGAACTTTTTGAAAAAGTATTTTTCAGTAAAACCACGATTTCAAACTTTTTGAAAAAGTATTTTTCAATAAATCCACGATTTGGAATTTAAAAAAAATATTTTTCAATTAAACCACGATTTGGTATTTTTAAAAAAAAATATTTTCAATAGAACCTCGGCTCAGAATTAAAAAAAAAATAGAACCACGATTTGAAATTTGTAAAAAAATTATTTTTCAATAGAACCACGATTTGGAATTTTTTTTAAAAAATTAATTTTCAATAGAACATCGTCTTGGAATTTTTTAAAAAATTATTTCTTAAAAAAACCACGACTTTGAAAAAAAAATATTTCAATAGAACCACGATTTGGAAATTTTTCAGTAAAACCACGATTTGGAATTTTTTCAGTAAAACCACGATTTGGAAATTATTCAGTAAAACCACGATTTGGAAATTTTTGAAAAAGTATTTTTGACCAAAAACAAAGATTTTGAAATTTTTGAAAAATTATTTTTCAATAAAACCACGGTTTGAAATTTTTTAAAAAATTATTTTTCAATAAAACCACGGTTTGAAAGTTTTTAAAAAGTTATTTTTCAATTTGGAATTTTTTAAAAAAATATTTTTCAACAAAAGCAAACATTTTGAAATTTTTGAAAAATGCTTTAGAAGTCCTTAAAAAATAATATTTAATAAAAACACGATTCCGAATAATATTTTTCAGTAAAACATCGATTTCGAAAAATATTTTTAGTAAAACTATGATTCGTAAAACATTTTTCAGTAAAACCCCGATTGTAAAAAATAGTTTCACTAAAACCACGATTCGGAAAAAATATTATTCAATAAAAGCATGATTTGGATATCCTTGAAAAGATATCATTGGAAAAATTCATAAAACCACGGTTCGAAAATCTTTGACAAACAGTTTTACCAATTTTAAATATTTTTCAATAAAATATATGAATTGAGTATCAGACTCGGTCAACACTTTGCACATCGTACAATGACTACACAAGTTCCAGGAGTTCTTAAGTGCTGTTAAATGACTCTTCGAGGATACTTTTAAAATTCTTCTTACCTTGTGTTCCTGTTCTCAGCGAAGTAATTTTTTTGCGGACAAGTCCATTATTTGAAAAACTTGGAATCCTTCGGTGACCAAATAAATTAACATTTGGTGCTGATATGTATCGAAAGAAGGGATTGATATTGGTTCAACCTTGTAATATTCCCCTCAAACTTATTTTTTTCGGAATTGCCAGTACTTTTTATCATTTGAGGCCATTTTTAATTTGGGTCTGCGCTGTGCACCATCTGATGACAAATAGAACAACTTACGCTGGTTTGAGTCTATGCTATATAATATGACAACACTCTTAACAGGATGGCAACTCTACGAACTGACAACTGCTGCTTGGATTCCCATTACCTAACTACTCACTATAAGTTGTGAAAGAAGTTATTGACATTGGCCCAACCATTGCACATTGCAATATTCATTTAAAACTTAATTCCAATTCGAAAATTGACCATATAGGATAACCTGCTAAATCATTAAACTCTACATGATGGACTTATTAAGGGACAAATCGACATGTTTGTTGTGAGAAGAGAATTGAATTTTGTGGATAAAACACAAATGTCAAGTGTCTGATATCAAAGCATCCTTAAGTATTTAGTACTTTTTGTATATATTATGAAAAATGCCACCTAATAGTATGCTACAGAAATAAAGCATTGTATAGTTCTGACACAAAAAGAGATTATAGTGTTCAAGTATAGATGGCGTTCGTACAATAACAAGATTTTTTAAGACATTTCATGCACTTCAAGTATTTAGAAAGAAAAAAATAATCAAACTGAAACGCATTAGCAATTTTTACTGGATATCATCGACGATATACAGTTTGTCATTTAGTCTCTCATCACCCAACTCTTAAAAACACTTACAATAAATTGTAAATGTTTTGTTTCCCACTCCTGAAAATCACACACATTTTAATTTTGTACATCTGTCCTTTTATATCATTCAATATTTCAGATAGCAATCAACATGACGGCATACAAACAAATCTTTATTTTTTTTGTTATTAACAAAACGGCTCTATATGACGAAACACCAGCTTTAAATAATTCGAAAACAAGATTTGTTATTATTTTCTGCAGTTGTTGTTGTTGTTTTCTTTATAATAAACATTTTTGTGGATGAATAGACGGATGGATACGAAGTACGGCATGTCTGCATGCCAGTCTGCCAACTTGTCTATCTTGTTATTGTGTCTACTATTCCACTGCGTTTACAACGCCTTCCCCCTCTCTCTCTGTCCAACATTTGGTCTCTGTCACATTGCACTGCAATTGGTGGTGTTATCGGTGTTCATTGCTCGCTCACACCATCATTGATATTGATTTCAATTGACATTTTAATCTGGAAATTCGTTGAATTTTATTTAAAAAAATTTCGTCTTGTTGCTCGTGCTGTTGTTGTTGTTGCTGTTATTGTATATTAAATTGAATTAAATCTGCATATTTAATGGTCGAATGAACTTCTTTCTCATTCACATGCATGCATGAACATATCCATTTTCGTTATTAGCATTTGTCTATGAAATTTATGTAAATGCAAGTAGACAGACAGACCGACAGACAGATATCCATATTTTTGATTTGATTTGTAATGTAAAATATGCAATGAAAAGGAAAAATGCACAAATTTTAGAAATCTCTTAATGGAAATTGTTTTTTTGTTTCTTTTTTGAAAAACATATAAATAGGTAATTTATTTTAGATATACGAAATACACAGCTTCCAAAAAGCTTTGATATAAATAATTCGTATGAATTAGATATTTATTGGGATTTGAAATATAAATAAGAAGCAGCTAAGTTAAATTATTATGGGCAAATCCACACTGCCAGCCCTTCATTTGATGATCATCTCATAGTAACTTTTTGTACCAAGATACATACATATGTATATGTTTATACATATGTAACCACAGTAATTAACGTATCAAGGTCTAAACAGATTCAACACCAAACTACACATTTTGAATTTTTAACAACAAAGCCTAATAGTATGCTATAAAATATAAAGATAAATATAAACAAATATTTAGAAAATAAGATAAAGATGACATTCTAGAGCAGAGTGAGGCAGAGAACATTTTTGGGTCTCTCTTGTGCTCTCAATGAGCGTAAATTTGTTGTTGTTCACAACGTGTTAGCATCTACACAGGCTGTGAGCGATAACAAATTTACGCTCACTTAGAGCAAATGGGCTCTCTTGTGAGTCACAATGCCTCCTCCTGTTCTAGAGTCTTTTTAAGTATTTCGAAACATACCATTCGTACTGGGTCCTCTCCAACAAACAGACAATGTTGTCGAGGTCTTAGCATTTTAAGCCACTGCCACAATCTACCATAACAAACATCCGAAGTGGAAGGCATTAAAATTCATGAAGAAAAACCCTCTTTGATTGTAAATGTGTATGTATTGAGAAATGAATCTAGACAAGAACCACGATTAAGAAATTAAAAAAAAATATTAAAAATATATTAAAATTTAAGCCAAAAATAATTTTAAAGAATGTCAATAAATACCCAATTTGGAAAATTTTGATAAAATTATCAGTTGGAAATTAAAAAAAAATATTTTTCAAAAAATTTGGAATTTATAAATATATATTTTTTCAATGTATCCAACAAATTAGGAAGTTTTTGAAGAAACGTTTTAATATAAAAACACGTTTTGGAAATTTTTAAATGGACATTCTTCAATAAAACCACTATTTGGACATTTTTGAAATAATATTTTTTTTTTGCATGGAAATTTAAAAAAAAATATTTCACTATAAAAACACGATTTGGAAATTAAAAAATTAAAACAAAATAAATTTTGTGTATTTGTAAAACAAATATTTTTAAAATTTTGGAATTTAAAAACAGTATATTTGTGGTATTTAAATAAATATTTATCAATTTGTGGAAAATAAAAAAAACTAATTTTAGGAAAAATTATTTTAAAATTTGTTTTTAATTTTTTTTAATTATTTTAAATAACACCACGACTTGGAATATATCCAAACAAGTAAAAAAGTATCAATCGGTTTTGCCTACAGAGATATACCCTCAGCCTGTGTATATTGAAGCAATTTTTTCCCAAAATACGTACGTATTTAAGGGGTTTTAAAAATGTTGGGAGTTTGAACAGACTCAAATGTTGATTAGGATTAAAGATCAAAAGTTTTGCGGAGGAGATACTAAAAGGAATGGATCGAGATTGACCGTTATGTAAGTGGATCTCCAGCCACAACATGGTGCCATAGGGGGTTTTTAAACTCTTCGGGCTGTTTGCTCAAGAAGTATGGACTTGCCCCTAAAAAACTGTTACCATAGTAATTGAGGCAGCGAATGCAAGTTGCTTCAACAAAAATCAAAGCGATTCGATATCAGGTCTTAAGGTGAACTTATCCGAAATTTTGTGTGGGAGATACCGGATGGAGTGGACAAATATAGTCCATATTTGAACCTGATCTATATCTGGTAGATATATTAGGATGTGTAAAGTATATACCAATTCGGCCACTCCCTTCAAGAGTTACCGTACGAACATTTTTTCCGAACATTTTTGAACTTTTGTGGGGAAGGAGTGGCCGATATGGCTTATCTTCAAACCTAAACTATGTTTGGACAAAATATTACTAAGGCCAAATTTTGGACCGAATCGGCAGATCCGTTCGAAAGTTACCATGCGCTTCAACCACCTCACACCGTGTCATAGGGGTTTTTTTTTGCAACTTTCAGGCTATTTTCTCAAGAAGTATGGACTTGCCCCTGATGAAACTTGTACCATCGTATGGGGGGGCAGTGAATACAAGTTGCTGAAACAAAAATCAAAGCGATTCGAGAGTAGGTACTAAACTGAACTTATCCCAAATTTTGTGTGGGAGGTACCCGAAGGAGTGGACCGATTGAGTCCATATTGGAACCTCATCTAAGTCTGGTAGACATTTCACGATTTGCAAAGTATGGACCAAATCGGTTACTCCCTTCAGGAGCTATCGTACGTATAAAATTTCCGAACATTTTCGATCTTTTGTGGGGGAGGTACCGGAAGGAGTGGACCGATATAGCCCATCTTCGAACTTAAACTAAGTTTGGGTAAAATATTACGAGACCCAAAATTTGAACCGAATCGGTTCATCCGTTCGAGAGTTATCGTGCGCTCCAGCCAGCCAGACAGACAGATGGACGGACATTGCTCAATCGACTCCAAATTATCTGAAACACATTTCGTACAAACATACTTGGGGTCTAAAACCATTATTTCGATGAGGCACATTTTGCCCGTATGAAAGTGTATATACCCTCGTTAGCATAAATGCTGAGGGTATAATAAAAACACGATTTGGAAATTAGTTTTCAATATTTTAAAAAAGACTAATTTTTTCTCAATTTCATAAATTAAAAAAAAAATAATTTTTTTGTATTTGTATGAAAATATTTATCAATTTTTGGTACTTAAAAATGTTTTTCAATTTTTGGATATAAAAAAAAAATAATAATAATTTTAGGAAAAATTAGTTTTTTAATTTTTTAAATAAAACCACGATTTGGAATTTTTGAAAAAATATTTTAAATAAAACTATAATTTGGATTTTAAAATAATTATTTTTTAATTTTTGAAAAAATATTTGTAGATAAAGTCGCGATTTGGAATTTAAAGAAAAAAATATTTTTCAATAAAACCATAACTTGGAAATTTTTGAAAACATATTTTTCAATAATTTTGAAATTTTTGAAAAAATAATCGGGTATTTAAAAAAAATATTTTTCAATAAAACCACGCCGTGGAATTTTTTAAAAAATATTTTTCAAAAAACTTACGACTTGGAAATTAAACAAATTACAATAAAATTCGATACAAAAAAATCTTTTTTTCTTTAAATTTCTTAAATTAAAAAAAAAATAATTTTTTGTTTTACGAAAATTATCTCTTAATTTTACGAATTAAAAAAAAAAAATTAAAACTTTTGGAACTAAGAAATAATTTTTGGAAAAAATATTTTTAAATGAAACACCGATTTATAATTTTTGAAAAATGCTTTTAAATAGTTTTTTCGAAATTAGTTTTTTTGTATTTATTAATATTTATTTATTTATTTATTTAGAACATTGGTGGCGTTTATTTAATTGGGATAGCTGTTACAATTTTGATTTTTCAAAATAGTCTGGCTTAATCCCTTTTGTTGTTTTAATATTTAAAACAACAAGTTTATTAGTGGAGAAGGTTTGGCATTGTTCGCCAAGGGGTAAGGCAAGGAAGACTAGTTTCGATCCACGCCACTGGATCTCATTTCGTCGGAGTTGTGTTAGGTTACCAAAGAAAAACTTCTCATTGAAGGGTTTTCTTTGTTTACGTTTATACTTCGAGCTGACGATTGATGTTTGGGTATAAAAAGTTCCTTGTTGAAGAAGTTATTGAAAAATAACTTCGGTGGAGAATATCCACAAACAAGAAACAAAGGGAACTGATGAGATCCAGTGGCGTGGATCGAAACTAGTCTTCCTTGCCTTACCCCTTGGCGAACAATGCCAAACCTTCTCCACTAATAAACTTGTTGTTTTAAATATTAAAACAACAAAAGGGATTAAGCCAGACTATTTTGAAAAATACAAATTTATTTATTTATTTATTTATTTATTTATTTATTTATTTATTTATTTATTTATTTATTTATTTATTTATTTATTTATTTATTTATTTATTTATTTATTTATTTATTTATTTATTTATTTATTTATTTATTTATTTATTTATTTATTTATTTATTTATTTATTTATTTATTTATTTATTTATTTATTTATTTATTTATTTATTTATTTATTTATTTATTTATTTATTTATTTATTTATTTATTTATTTATTTATTTATTTATTTATTTATTTATTTATTTATTTATTTATTTATTTATTTATTTATTTATTTATTTATTTATTTATTTATTTATTTATTTATTTATTCATTTATTAATTACATTAACCACAAAAACATACGATTGTACGCAAATAAATTACTAAAAATAGACTTTGCATGTGAATGCTATAGCATTCACGTCATCCTACGTCACAGTGACAATTAATTCTATAGCATTCAAGTCCGCCAATGTGTTAAAATTTTTTTTAAAATATTATTTTAACTTTTTGAAAAAATATTTTTGGGTAAAGCCGCGATTTAGAATTTAAAAAAAATTATTTTTCAGTAAAACCAATATTTGTAAGTTTTTGAATTTTTCAATAAAACCACACCTAGGAATTTTCGAAAAAATATTTTTCAATAAACCAACCCACTGCTTGATAATTAAAAAAATCACAATTAAATTCGATACAAAAAATATAGAAAAAATGGGAATTTTATTCGATTTCTTAATTTTAATTAATTTAATTTTTTGCACTTGTAAAAAATATTTTTCAATTTTAGGAATTTAAAAAATATTTTTCACTTTCTGGAATTAAAAAAAATAATTTTAGGAAACATTATTTTTTAATTTAATTACTTTTAAAATTTTTTGAAAAATATTTTTAATAAAACAACGATTTGGAATTTTTTAAAAAACTATTTTTTAATAAAGCCACGTTTTAGTAGCTGTTAAAAAGAATTGTTATGTCTTTGATTTTTTTAATAAAACCTGAATTTGGAAATTATTGGAAACATTTTTTTCAAACACATTGAAAAAATATGTTTCAATTTCCTGAAATGCTTTTCAATAAGTCAAAGATTCGAGAGTACTTGAAAAAATACTTGTCATTTAAAATCACATCAGAAAGTCCTTTGGTAAAATAAAATATATGTAAAATATTTTTCAATAAAACCAAAATTCGAAAAGTTATTTTTCATAATAACCACGATTTGGAATTTCTTGAAAAAATATTTTTTATTTAAACCACGATTTGGAATTTCTTTAATAGCTGTTAAAAGAATATTTTTCAATTCGGAACTAGAAAAAATATTTTGCAAAAAAATACGATTTAATAGCCGTTAAAGAGAATATTTTTCAATAGGATTTTGAAAACCAGAATTGGGAAATTATTGAAAAAATATTTTTCAATTTCCTAAAATTCTTTTCAATGAGACAAGGATTTGCGACATCTAGAAAAATATTTTTCATAGAAACAGAATTGAGCCCCAGAACGTGTTTTCGTAACCTGATTAAAATTTCAAATAAATCTTGTCCCCTTAAAGTTTTTTTTATAAAGTTGTCAGAGTTATTTATGTTCCATATTATCCTAATTGGATTGCAGAGACAAGGCTCCCACAAGCCTTTATAATTTTCTTCAGAATAACTCAATTAAGAGAATGTATTTTTAAATTTCCATTAAAATTTCTATAAATAGTTTCCTCACATTTACTCAGTTTTATACCCTTCTTAAACAGCAACAACATTTTATGAAATGGGGGACATGTCTCCTACTTCTTCCGTTTGTGTGTTGTACTCGCTCAATGACGACTCCTACTGACTGACAATTTCATATTTTTCCTGCATTGCATTTATTTAATATTTAATTATTTGTCTGGCAAGTGTCTCATGACTTGTTTTTCTTTCTTTCGTTCTTCTTTCTTTTGCAGACAACTTGGCATCAAAGAATGTGAAGATGATGACAAAGACGATTTGCATGCGAATGCATTTACACCACCCACCAATTATATTAAAATATCTCAAGGAAAGATACAATTAGTGCATCAGCCGCCACCGCCATCGTCGCCTGTGACAACGTTCTTTCCAACAACTCCATCATCACCGCCACCACCAACAACACAGTCACCGTGCGGAGTGGCAACACTAACATCAACATTGTCCTCAACAGCCACCACGGCTACCCTAAATGGCTATCACCATACATCATCAACGTCTTGTAATGGCAGTGAATCTCCCAGGGATAAGGTAAGTGGTAGCGATCTTCTCCAACTCCCCAAGATACTTAAAGTGACAATCTTAAATGGTACACCACCATCACCACAATGCATAACGCAGTAGCTAGAAAAGTAATCATCTATCCAACTACCTACACTTAATGTTGATGGGATTTTCTGTTCTTCTAACTACTTCTGTTCTGCTCCTTTACATTATCATCGCCATCATCATTGTCTTCAGTAACAACATCATTAGCATTAGTTGTTGAATTAAGAAGCATTACAATGTGTGGTTTACGGTTTACGCTTCAATTTCATTCATTTTGCTTTCATTGTATTCTTGGATTTGGGTTTTAGCATTAAATCTTTTTGGTTATTGTGAAGTTCGTAGATTTTCAGATGATTTGTGTGGAACATGAATAAGTGGAAAAGGACTAAAGACACGTATCTTGTCGTTGTTATTATGCGGGAACACTTTTCAAATACCTCTACTCCACAGTTTTTCTCCAAAAAAATGGCATAGGAAATGCTTGGCTTTTTTTCCTCTTAACAAAGAAAAATCTTTAAATGTTTCTTCTTTGTCACTGCTTCCTGCAATATTTTCTTCTTCTAAGCCAGAAAAAATGTCTTTGAAATTCCTAAACAAAATCCTTCCAAGAAGCTATTACAACAACATATGGGAAGTAGATTCTTTTTCTTTGCTTTCAAAATAGTTTCCCTGGAAAAGAAAACATTTCTCAGCCTCTCGTAACAACTCAAACTAAACATCCATTAGTCGCATGTCCTACTACAAAGGAATAACTAAGGCTTATATCAATTAAAATGTAGTGAAGAGAAACCCAAGAAGTGCCAACAAGAAGGGATGGAGAAGAAGGCATAGAAAGAAGAAAAGAAAAGAGCAAACGAAATACAATCAAGTTCTATAGCGTTCAATGAACTTTTACATTTTGTAAGCTGGCGGCGGCAAAGGAGTAGAAGGAGTCTGCCAGACAGAGTACAACTGGAGGCATCAACTGCTACTGTTGCACTATTGACTGTTAGCTGTTGCTGCTACCATGCAACAACAAAAACAGCATCAGCAAACTAAAATACAATTGTGTGTATTTTTTGTGCTGTTGCTCTTGCTGTTGGGTTTCTGTGCGACAACAATAAAACTACGCAAATCTGTTGTTGTAGTTGTTATTTAACACAACAGTTTTACAATTATGCGAGGGTTGGGTAAAGAGTTATGGATCCTTTAGATAAGTCAAGTGGATAAAATATTTTTCAACACAAGCATGATTCGGAAGCCCTTGAAAAAACAATTTTCAATAAAACCAAAGTTTGGAAGTCCTTGGAAATATAATATTTTATAAAACAACTCCTTAAAGTTCTTAAATAAATAATTTGAGAAATAGTTTTCAATTAAATCGTGATTCGGAAGACCTTAATAATATTTTTTTAATAAAACAACAATTTGAAAGTATTTAAAAAATATATTAATAAATTAATAAACACGATTCGGAAGACTTTGAAAAAATAATTTTTAAATTTAAAAGTCTTTGTAAAACTAATTTTTCATGAAACCGCGATTTGGAATTAAAAAAAATATAATTCTCAGAAAAACACGACTTAGAATTAAAAAAAAATGTTTTAAAAATATTTTTCAATTTTTGAAATTTAAAAAAAAAACTATTTTTTTAATAAAGCACGATTTGGAATTTTTAGAAACATTTTTTCAATAAACCACAGTTTGAACCTTTTTTTTAATATTTTTTCAATAAACTACGATTTGGAATTTTTTAGGAAATGTTTTTCAATAAACCTCAGTTTAAACCTTTTTTAAAAATATATTTTTAAATAAAAGCATGATTTGGAATTTTATATTTTTTAAGGGAAAAGAAACTTTTTGAAAATTTTTCATTAAAATCAAGATTTGAAATTAAAAACAAATATTTTTCAACAAAACCACGATTTGGAGTTTTAAACCATATTTTTCAAGAACTGGAATTGAAATTAAAAAAAAAAAAACATTTAAAAATATCTTAAATTTTTAAAAAATATTCTTTTTAATTTTTGAATTAAAAAAATATTTACAATTTCTTCATCTTTTAAGAAAAATATGTAGAATTTTTTGAATTTGTTAAAAAATATTTTTTAATAAACCACGATTTTGAATTTTTTTTTTCAATAAATTTAAAAAAAATTGTTTAAATAATACCACGACATGGAATATTTTGAAAAAAATATTTTTAATATTTTGAATTTTTTTAAAACATTTTTCCGATAAACCACTGTTTGAAACTTTTTTTAATTTTTTTTTTTCAATTTTTAAATTTTTCAAAAAATATTTTTAAATTTTTTGAATATTTAAAAAATATATATTTTTGAAGAAAAACAATACTGGAATTGAAAAAATAATTTTCAATTTTAAAAATTATTTTTCAGTAAAGCCATAACTTTGAATATTTTAAAATATTACTTTTCAAAAAAACACGATTGAGAATAAAAAAAATATTTTTTAACAAAACCACAAATCGAAATTTTTTGAAAAATTAATTTTCAATAAAAAACACCTTTTTATATGTATATTTTCTTAAAAATATTTAAAAACTATCTTAAATTTTAAAAAAATATTTTTTTTTTAATTTTTGAATTTAATAAAAAAGATTTTACAATTTTTTGATCTTTTAAGAAAAATATTTAGAATTTTTTGAATTTGTTAAAAAATATTTTTTTAATAAACCACTATTTTGAACTTTTTTCAATAAATTTAAAAAAATTGTTTAAATAATACCACGACTTAGAATATTTTGAAAAAAAAATGTTTTTAATGAAACCACGATATGAATTTTTTAAAACATTTTTCCAAAAAACCACAGTTTGACCCTTTTTTACATTTTTTTTAAATTAAAAAAAAATTTTAAATCTTTTGAATATTTAAAAAATATATTTTTAAAGAAAAACAATACTGTAATAAAAAATCATTTTCAATTTGGATTTTGTTTTTTTTTTTAATTATTCTTTAATAAAACGCTGATATCGAATTTTTTGAAAAGTTTTTTTCAACGAAACTGCAATTTTCAACTTTAAGAAATTATTTTTCAGTAAAGCGATAACTTTGAATATTTTAATACATTATTTTTCAAAAAAACCACAAATCGAAATTTTTGAAAAATTAATTTTTCAATAAAAAACTACGTTTTATAATTTTCTTAAAAAATATTTTTTAATAAAACCACGATTTTGAATTTTCTTAACAAAATATTTTTCAATAAATCCAAGATATAAAATATTTAAAAATATATTTTTTAATAAAACCACAAATGTAACTTTTTTAAAAAATTATTATTTAATAAAATCACAAATGTAATTTTTTTAGAAAATTATTTTTTAATAAAACCACGATTTGGAATATTTCCAAAAATTATTTTCATAAAAAACCACGACTTGGAATATTTCCAAAAATTATTTTTATAAAAAACCACGATTTGGAATATTTCAAAAAATTATTTTTATAAAAAACCACGATATGGAATATTTCCAAAAATTATTTTTATAAAAACACGAATTGGAATATTTCCAAAAATTATTTTTATTAAAAATCACGATTAGGTTTTTTTTAAATTATTTTCCAATGAAACCACGAATTAGATTTTTACAAAAAAATGTTTTTTAATAAAACTGCGATTTTGAATGTTTAAAAAAAAAATTTAATAATATCACTATTTGATTTTATTATTTATTTTAAACTAGACCACGATTTGGATTTTTTTAAATTATTTTTTAATAGAACTACGAGTGGGGTTTTTTTTAAAATTATTTCTAAATTTGAAATACCACGACTTGGAATTTGTAAACATTATTTTCCATAAAACCTCGATTTGAAGTTTTTTTTTTAATTATTTTACAATAAAACCCCGATTTTGAATTTTTTAAAAACGATTTTCAATAAAACCTTGTTTTGGAATTTTTAAAAATTATTTTCCATAAAACCACGATTTGAAGTTTTTTAACTTATTTTCCAAAAAAACACGATTTGAAGTTTTTTTAAATTATTTTCTAATAAAACCACGGTTTAAAAAAATTACTTTTAAAAAAAATCACCATTTGATTTTTTAAATTATTTTTGAATAAAACCACGATTTAGAATTTTTTAAAAAAATTATTTTTTAAATAAACAACGGTTTGGAATTTTTTAAAAAATTATTTTTTAATAAAACCACTATTTGGAATTTTTTAAAAAAATATTTTTTAATAAAACCACGATTTGGAATTTTTAAAAAATTTATTTTAAAATAAAACCACGATTTTGGAGTTTTTTAAAACAATTTTTAAAAAACAAGATTTGGAATTTTTTAAAAATTATTTTCAATAAACCTACGATTTGGATTTTTTCAAAAATTATTTTAAATAAAAGCAAGATTTGGAATTTTTTAAATAAATATTTTTCTCTAAAACCTTTCGTAGTTTAAAAATTTCTAGTAAATTCACGATTTGGAATTGTTTAAAAATATTTTTCAATAAAACCACGATTTGGAATTGTTTAAAAATATTTGTTAATTTTATTTTTTTTATAAAATTATTTTGCAATAAAACTAGGCTTTTTAATTCCATAATGAAATATTTTGCAATTTAGTAGTCCTTGCCGTAGGTAGTTTGTTTGCATTACTTTGTAATGTGTTCTTTGACTTCCAAAATGTTGCTGAGCACTTTTGTTTACATTAAACTTTTCACTTCATCCCACCAAAAAAGGAGGAGAACGTGATTGCACTTTTCGGGGTGCTTGGCAAACGAACAACAAACCAACAAAATGACGACAATGACAATCGTACAAAAAGACAAACAAACAAATGAACGAACAGAATAAATGTAACAGAAGATGAAGTTTGTTTTCCCAACAATTTATTGTTCACGTTTCACATACCAACCAACCAACATACGGATGGATGGAGGATACATCCATGAAACATACATACATGCATTTGCTAAATGTGTCGTCCTCTTGTTTCTGGAATACAGAGGCAAGCATTTAGTTCATACCTTCGTCTATTTGTGTGTTTTTTTTTCATTCAGCATGCATCAGTCGCTGGCTGGCATTGTTGCTACTTTTATTCACTATTTGCAAGGCAATGCGACATTAGTCAACTGGCATTGTCTGTTGGTGATGTCGCCTTCTGCTTACAGCAACAGTTAGCTGTAGCTATCGTCACTGGTTGAGAGTAAGTGGTACATCATGGTTGGGTTGCAAGAAGAAGATTCCTTTCTTTGCTCTGCTTTGAATTGTAAAAAAGGGGCATTACACGAACTAACATTATTAACTTTTAGACGACATGTTTGGGCCATGGCTCAGTACACAGATTGTATGTCGCTCCCTCTTTAAGAGTTACTTTATTTTGATTTCTTTTTACACAGTTTTTCGTTCAATTTTAATTTTATATTAGGCGCCACATTTGGGAAGTAGGTACTTATGGGTTGGCTGGATACAGTGTAACATTTACCACAGGAAGGTGAGGGCAAACATGTTTTGATAAGAGAAATATTTCCCTAGTATAAAACCATCGAATTATACTTAGAAAATGAATATCGCCTTTATAGAATTACAGGCCAAAGTTGCCTTAATATGGGTTTCCAGGGTGGGTTTGTTGAAGCCTGCAGTAGCAACCATTGTCTTATCATGCCACTGTCTTCATCTTCTTCTATTTTTCCTTTAAATTGTAGCTATTCTCCGTCTTCGACTATCACTTTCTCAATTTACACACACTTAACATGCAACAATAGCAGTAACCTGTAGCATCCAAACAAATTCTATGCACGAAACTTTATTTGTTTTTTACTGTCAATTTCGTTTTGTAGACGTTTAACAAAAAGCAGTGAAACTCCACACTCATATACATACATATGTACATATGTAAATACACACAAAAAAGACAACGTGATAATCGAAAACTTGTAATAGAATGGAAACCTTTATTGTTACTTCAGCAGGATATTACATAAAATGTTTAGTTTTGCTCTTTCCATGCGTGCTTCTCACCACAGCCGCATAGTTACATCTCGAGACGACACACCACCAAGTCATTGGAAATCTATGCGCATGCGTGATTCAATGCTATTCTCGGTTTTTAATACTTATTTCATTTTTTTTTTCTCATGCTGCGGCAAGTGCTTTCAACAGCAATTTCAATGCAATTTTCTGTTACTGCTGCTTTAGACAGAGAAGAAGTAGGAACGTGTGACTATTCCGCATTGATTTTTCTTTTCTTGAAATTGATATGAAATTGAAATTGATTTCATTTGATGTTTGCCGACAGAGATGCAGTTAGCAAATAGTCAATTCAAATAGACATAATTATGCAGCACATGTGTTCAATGATTAGTACTGTGTGATCAGCATACATGTTCTTCGATTGAAGAAGTTTAAACAGTGAATAGGACCTAAGAATTCCGTTTATAATTCTGGGGGATAAGTTATTAAATAAAAATTTGGCTTGACATTTTGCTTGCTAGGGATCATTAAATATAAGTTTTTATTAATTTCTGGTTTGAGTTGACCTGAATGATCGAAGATTTTGGAATATGAACATGTAAAAAAGTGTCAGTCGGCTTTGCCGACAGATATATACCCTCAGCCAATGTGAAGCGAAATTTTCACCTCCGGACAAATCGAATGTATTTAAGGTCTCTTCAGAATTTTGTGGACATTTCAACTTGCCGACAAAATGTGGATTAGGAATTAACTGCTCTAAGACACAAATGTTGAACTTTTGTAGGGCAGGTACCCTTAGGGAAGACCGATATGGACCATTTTAGAAGTTAAACTAAATTTTGACAAAATATTAGGAGATCCAAAGTTTGGACCAAATTGGTTGGCCCATTCAAGTGATATCGTCCTAGCATTTTAGTGTCATTTTTTAAATATTGGGGAGAAGTACCGCAAGTTGTGGACCGGTATTGCCCATGAAACTAAGTTTGGATATAATATGACGAAGACCTAATATTGGAACAAATCGGTTGAACAGTTCGAGAGTTAACGTTCTTTCCGAAAGGCACAACTGGTGACATAGGGATTTTTACACCTTTCGGGCTGTTTTCCTAAGAAATATGGACTTGCCCCTGAAAAAACTTTTACCGTCGTAATGGAGGTAGCTAATGCAAATCGCTTCAACAAAAATCAAAGTGATTCAAGAGCAGGTGTTAAAGTGAACTTATCCGAAATTGTGTGTGAGAGGTACCAGAAGTAGTAGACAAATATAGTCCATATTCGAATCTGATCTATATCTGGTAGATATATTAGGATGTGCAAAGTACATTTTTTATGTTTTGTGGGGGAGGTACCTGAAGGAGTGGACCGATATAGCCCATCTTCGCATCTAAATTATGTTTTGCTAAAATATTAAGAAGGCCAAATTTTGGACCGAGTCGGCAGATCCGTTCTAGAGTTATCTTGCGCTCCAACCACTACATACGGTGTCATAGGGGTTTTTTGCACCATTCAGGCTATTTTCTCAGGAAGTATGGACTTGCCCCTGATGAAAGTTATACTGTCGTATAGAGGACAGTAAATAGAAGTTGCTACAGCAAACACCAAAACGATTCGAGAGCAGGTCCTAAAGTGAACTTTTTCAAAATTTTGTGTGGGAGGTACCCGAAGGAGTGGATGGATTGGGTCCATAGTGAAACCTCATCTAAGTCTGGTAGAAATTTCACGATGTGGAAAGTATGGACCAAATCGGTTACTCCCTTCAAGAGTTATCGTGCCCACAAATTTTCCGAACATTTTGGAACTTTTGTGGGGGAGGTACCGGAAGGAGTGGACCGATATAGCTCATCTTTGAACTTAAACTAAGCTTGGACATAATATTACGAAAGCCAAAATTTGAACCGAATCGGTTCATCCGTTCAAGAGTTATCGTGCGCACCAGCCAGCCAGACGGACGGACATTGCTAAATCAACTCCAAATTGTCTGAAACACATTTCGTCCAAACATACTTGGGGTCTAAAACCATTATTTCGATGAGGCACATTTTGCCCGTATTCTAGCCTAAAGGCTGAGGGTATAAAAAATTGTTTGAAATTTTGCCTGTTAGGGCGAAGATCATTTAATATGAGTTTTTTATTAATTTCTGGTTGGAGTTGAGCTGAATGATCGAAGATTTTTGCATATGAAACAGGATTCCCACACAACTACCAAATTATGGGACCGGTTTCACTGTTAGTTACGCAGCTCATCAGGCATGCGCCGCTCTAAAGGCAGAAGACCCTTTGAGGTCTTCAACGCTCATAAGAACTCTTCTTGAGATTTTCTATGGACAGAAGACCTTTTCTTGTGGACTTCTATAAAAAGAACGCATCTTCTAAAAAAAAAGGTGACATCTTCTTCAGGTCTTTTATGAACAGAATACCTCTTCTTGAGATCTTCTATAGACAAAAAACCTCTTCTTGAAATCTTCTATAGACGGAATACCTCTTATGGAACCCTTTTTATAGACAGAAGATCTCTTCTTGAGGTCTTTTATCAGCAGAATACCTCATTTTGAGGTCTTCTATAGACAAACACCCTCTTCTTGAGTTCTTCTTTAGACGGAATACTTCTTCCTGAATACTTGTAATGGTCTCGTCTTGAGATCCTTTTTAGACCAAAATCCTGTTCTTGAGGTCTTCTATAGACAGAAGTCCACTCCTTAAGTCTGCTATACATAGAAGGCCTCTTATTGAGGTATTCTATAGATAGACACAAGACCTCCTCTCGGGGTGTCCTAAAGACAGAAGACCTCTTCTGTAGATAGAAGACATCTTATTAATGTTTTTTATAAACAGGAGACCACTTCTTGAGGTCTTTTATAGACAAACATCTTCTTGAGGTCTTATATAGACAGAGGGTCTATTCAAGAGATTTTCTATAAACTGAAGACCTCTTCTTGAGGTATTCTATAAACAGAAGATCTCTTCTTGAGGCCTTCTATAGACAGAAAATTCCTTATTGAGGCCTTCTATAGACAGAAGACTGCTTCTTAATGTCTTCTATATACAGAAGGATACTTCTTGCGGCCTTCCATGAACAGAAGACCTCTTCTTGAGGGGCCCATATATTGGCATCCTCTAGCAAACAACAAGCCAATACAATCTGAGTTTTGCGGAGGATGTACCTGCGAATGGAAATTATATCTTTGAGGTTCACAAGAACTACGTTCGATTATAATTTGAAAACAATGTTCAAACAGTTCTAAAACTGTACTTAAGCGAAATTTTTGAATTTTGCTAGGGAAGTACCGGAAGTAGTTGTCCGATATACACCTTCTTTGAACTTGATACAAGTTTGAGAGAAATATTACAATGTTCAAATATTGGACCAATGTTAGTCAATTCAATCGACAGTTATCCTGTCCACCAGCCATTTTAGTTGGTCAAAGTTGGAATTTTTGAGCATTTGGACCATTAGGTTAGAAACCATGGACTTGTCCACGCAAAAAATTGCATTGCTGTAAATACGACCACAAGGAGTACATTCGGTAAACATTTCAAAACATTGCCCGAACAACTCTGAGATATTGTCTCGGGCTATATTGTCTCTGAACATAATGCTTAAAAAAACTTGGTTTTCATGGGCAGAAATAGAATGTAGAAAATCCACAATTTTGTTCACTTTTTTTGATATTTTGTTCATAACGGCCAAACCATTGAGATTTTCAATCCAATGCTAAGACAAAAATTGTAACCAAGACAGTGGTTAAGAACTTTCTAGTACATAGCAGAAGCATTGGAATACTCCTTCAGGCAGTTTTGGCCTTGTGAAAGTGCAAATTTTTCGTAAAAATATTGATGAATTATAAAAATTTGCACTTTCACAAGGCCAAAACTGTCTAATGCCAATGCTTTTGGAATTCGGATAGACAATTCCTAAGTTATCTTGGTCATTCGTCAAATTAGTTGGTGCTGGAAGGGTTAGAGCTTTTGGACCATCATTTCAGGGAGTATGGACTTAACTAGTTACTTAGTTGGCCCCCTACAGGACATTTGTCCTATAAGCCGAACTAAGAAAAGTTTTTCATTCCTCTCTATTTGTGGCTTTATTTGTCCAATTTCTCCTCCAATCTCGTCTTCAACTTGTTTACTCCATCTAAGCATTGGCCTTCCAGTTCTGCGTGTACGGCAATGCAGCCCATTTTTATACGCCTTTTTAAGGGGGACTTGCAACCGAAAAATATGTATCATCATAGTAGGAGCAATTTTTTCCCAGAAATTTCGACCCGAAGGAGTGGGTCGATAGATTCCATATTCGGTCCAATCGGTTGATCCGTTGAAGAGATATGGCGCTTGTTATTTTAGCAAAAAAAAAACTTTGTGGGGGAGGTATCGGAAATAGTGGGCCGATCAAAACCATCTTCCAGCTTTGCCTAAAATTTTGCAGGAATATTAAGATTAACAAAATTTGGACCAACTCAGTATCCATTTAAAAGGCTGTCGTGCGCACCAACCACTACGCAAGGTAACCGTAAGGGGTTTTTTTCAGTTTTCGGGTCATTTTCTCAAGAAGTATGGACTTGCCCCTGAAAAAGAATTTGTACACACGCACATCCTGAGCCAAAAAATATTAAACTGCACTTTTCGGAAATTTTGTGTGGAAGGTAACCGAACGAGTGGACCTATGTAGTCTACATTCGTACATCATCTATGACTGGTAGAAATATTACGATGGGCAGAGTATGGCGCAAAATTTTAACGAAAAAATTTAAACTTTTGTGAGGGAGACCCAAAAGTGGGGGCCGATATGGTTAACTTTTAAACTTGATCTAGGTATACACAAAATATTACAAAATGAAAAACTTGGACAAAATCGGTTGATCCGTTCGAGAGTTATAGTGGCCAACAGACAGACGGACGGATAGACTTGGCTGAATTGACTCCAAACTGTTTGAAACGGATTTGGTATTATTTTTATATCGCCAGCCTTTAGTGTATATACCCTACACTTTGATACGACCAAAAATGTGCCTCATCGAAGTAATGGGTTTAGACCCCAAGTATGTTGGGACGAAATCTGTTTCAGACAATTTGGAATCGATTTAGCACTGTCCGTCCGTCTGTCTGGCTAGCAGGCTGGTGCGCACGATAACTCTCGAACAAGCAACCGATCGGGTCCAAACATTGGCCACATTGCTCCACTCCTTCCGGTACCTCCCCCACAAATATTCGAACGTTTTCGGTAGAATGGTGCGCACGAAAACTCTTGCGCACCACGGCAGCGGGTTCTTTCGTGCCGGATTGACCCGAAACCATAGTTGTTTCGGCCAGCTGCTGCCAACCCAGCATTAAACCTATTCGTCTACGTTGGGTTAAATGCTGCTACAACAACAACTACAACTCTTGAAGGAAGTAATCGAATTTGCAGCGTACGTAAAAATACTTTAAATAACATTTCCAATCGTTTCGCTCGCCGTTTAGTTTCGTTTTGTTTACATTCGTGAGTGCGAACAAAACGAAAAGTACTCAACTCCACAAGAGCAGATAGAAAACGGAATAGTACTAAACACATGTGAATAAATCAAAAACGTTTGGTGGTTGATAAAAGTCCTTGTGATATGCTGATGCTAACTTATAGGGTTGTTAAGCAATCACATGTGTGTGTGCCTGAGTGTGTCATTGACCATAACGCACAGCAAACGTTTGCCAAAAATTCTTTTTGTTTGGGTGGTGAATGAAACAACTCTGCAAAGCATAGCCGAAGTACATTTCAGCAATCGCACAGTTTTCATCTTTTTACATTGAAAAGTTTGTGGTTTTGTTTTGGTTGTGAGAATGAAACGATTCAGAGAAGCTGAAAAGTTTGTCGCTTTGTGTGAATGGTACGGGAATCGTTTTGTTTTTTTTTTCCGTTCATTGCGAATTTGTCATAACTTTGCATATGTTAATATTACTTCCAGGCTTATATCGAGTTAGAATATGGATTATATTGGCCAACTCCTTCGGGTACCTCCCACACAAAATTCCAAACAAGTGAAGTTAAAGGGCTCCTCGTGGATCGTTTTGAAATTTTTTTCAGTATGTTGCCCTTGCGGCCGCCTTTACGACGGTACAATTTTTTTCGGGGGCAAGTCCATACTTCCTGAGATATACCCTAAAACTTCAATGAAACCGTGATGGCGCCATCTAAACTGGGTAGTAAGATAACCCTCGAAGGGAGAAACCGATTTGGTTGTACATCGTATTATTTCTTACAGCCTCGAATTATGCCCTAGTTTTTCGGGGACAAGTCCATTCTTCCTGAGAAATTGGACAAAAAAACCCTATAAATGTCAGAAGTATTGTGTTTACTCCTTTTCTTTAGGTCCGAGGCTGAGGATATATCTCTGTCGGCACAGCTGATTGATGCTTTCTTAGTTGTTTTCAGTTAATTAAGCCTATCATTAAGCCTAGTGTACTACTCCTATTAAAAAATATGTCTCCTTAGGTCATGATAACACTGTGCGACAACAACAAAAAAATGACAAGGAAAATCGAGTACATTATGAAAGTAGAGTTAAAAATACGAGACACGTGTATCGGCGTTTTTAAAGTTTATGTCGGAAAGTAACCAAAATAGGCGGGACAAGTTCCGCCCATTTTGAATTTTTTCGAAATATTCGAGTTAAGATATCTTGGAATCCTTGCATTTCAGGTATATAGTGTCTTTGGCAACTTTACTTAGAAGGGTGTGGGGAATATTTTCGTTAAAAATTTTAACCCTCATGCGGTTCATTAAAGGGGTATTTTTTGTCATTTTTTCGAAAATCTTTCAAAAACTTCTTAAAAATGTGATCCTAGCAATTCAAAATATTCTACAAAATTGTTCTCCATAAAATTTTACTATAGGTCGCAGAATACACCAAATCTGTAGCTGTTGTCTAATCGTCAGGAATCTAAAAATGAAAAACACGTTTTAGGGTTAAAGTCGGACTTCATCTGAGTTTGTTTAAAATTGTTCCACAAAACATAATTTTAGAGAGATGATGTCAGAGACAAAATTATTCTTCGTCAAATTTCACTATGGGTCACTAAAGAAATGAAATGTCTATTTACATTTTATAGCATAAAAATATCAGTATGAATTTTGCTGAAAAAAAAAACATGAAAATATTTTCCACTTTTTTTGATGAAAAATATTTTCATCTTTTTCCGAGTTGATACATGGAAGTAATATGAAACTTGGTTACAGGTGAAAAGTGTCAAAGGATGAAAAATTCTAAACAAAATTTCATTGTGAGTTTCAAAATAAACCATATATTTATATATACTATTTCCTTAAAAAATTTGATTATAAATTTATATATATTGGGATGAAATTATATGTTTTAATTTTGGACTGTTAATTTACATAATTCCATACTGGATCAAAATCTAACAAAATCCTTTACTTTTTGGGAATATTGTGGCTTTGTAGTGCGATACGAACACTCTGTGTCAACGTTTCTCATTACTTTGTAAATATGTATGTACATAAGTTTTTCATTTCATCAATGAACGTGTTTCATGGATTATTTTTCATCAATGCTATGCAATTTTGCATCTTCAATATAATGTAATAAAATGCAATGGTACACTTTCATTATGCAGTCAAATACTTTCATTAATGTAATGCACCTGTTTCATAGTATTAATGTAAGTTTCATAGCATTTATGAAATAATTCATTAATTTTACTTTAATGAATCTCAATGATTTTTTTTTTTTCATTTATTAAATGAATCTCTTCCTTTGTTTAAAATCAATGACAAATTTCATTGATGGAACGTAAGATTTCATTCATATAATGAACGTTTTTCGTTTAGTGTATATTGTTGTAAATTCCCATTATTTTTCAAGTACTGGTAATGAGTACGGTAGCATGTTTCTATTACTTTGTAGTGAGTTTCATGTGGCTTTTGTTTGGGAAAGGGGTACAAAAGTAAGCATTATTATATTGAAGAGTATCCAAAGAAGGAAATTTTCAACCTTATTAAAAAATGAACAAACTGTACGCTTATAGTTTTTTATTTATTACTCTTCCAAAGTAACTAGTAATTATTTTATTTATCATTTTTAGACGATTAATGCACTGCACACATAAAATCCCTCAATTGCTTTAGTATTTGTGGGCTATTCCCTGTATTAATTATAGCTTTTAAAAAGAAAACATTAGTAAATTTTGTAAACTATATACATATGTATACGTATTTTTGTATTTATTTTCATCACCACTTTATAGTTATAACAGCACCACACACACCTACACACATTTCGCTTTTCATTAACACTCACAAAACGCTTTATTCAAAAATCACAATTTGTGTTGCTTTCACTGTGTTTCCTTGATTTCATTTGAATTTTTTTCTTTTATTTCCAATTTTTGTCTTGTCCTTCAAACCTTTTCCTGCATCCATCCAAACGACATACCAACAATCCCAACTCTACCTTGAAACCAACAAATATGAATGAAAAACAACAACAACATCGACATTTCACAGGATAATCTACAACGGCGACTTGCTGATCTTGAGGCGGCATTTTTGCGATTAGAGCAAAAGTTGAATAATGTGAGTATCCTGCAACCCTACTCCTAGTCTCCTTTTAAAAGACCTTTTATAACAAATTGACATAAAACGAAATGAGAATGAGCAGAAAATAAGCTTTGCATTTAATTCCGAAATGGAAAAAAGGACCAGCAGAAAATTGATGCTGATGATGTTGATGATAAGGATAATGACTGACACTGGCCTGTTTTAATAACTGTAACTTCTTTGCAAGGAGTGTATATATGACATTTATGTATATAACTGTCTGTCTTATTTTATTTTCTTGTGCACAAAAAAACCATTTAATTTCCTGCCTCAAGTGTCAATATATGTCCAAGAATATAATAAAGAATGTGGAAATACAAACGATGAACATATTTTTATATCCCACAATATGTCAATGTGATGATGCTTACAAAAGCATCTTTTCTTAGACCATGTCTTTCTTCAATTGCTTGCCTGCCAGCTTCTTCTTTTTCTTTTGCCAACATTTATTATTCAACTGTCACCATAAACAAAACAAAAACGAAACGAAACCTTCCCAATAGACGACAACACAAACACCCAAAAGCGTAAACATTTTCTGTGGTGTCAAACTCTAATCTTTTAAACATTTTGACCATTTCCTCCTCCTCTTCGTTGGACATTTGTACAACAACAAGACATAAAATACACGAGTCGCTATTTATCTCTTTTCCATGTCCATACATATGTTCAAGTTCCACTATCTGTCGGTCTGTCGAAAGCATTAAATTTGTTCCGTTCTGTTGGGGGCTTTTCTTTTGCCTTTTCTTCCGCACAGTAATGGCAGAAAAACATTTTGCACTTAAGCAGCCAACCAAACATTCGCACCAACCGAACATTAATATCCGAGTATGTACGAGTATGTAATGTGTAAATGTTGCTGAGTCAAATAAGCAAAGTTACTTTCTTGAGCTTGCTTCCTTCCCCTGTCTGCCTCTTTACCGCAGGCAATTTCTTTATTATTATTGTAATCCAATGTGGTCAAATTGAATACAGTGTGGAAAGAAGTTATTAAAACAGGTTGTAACTTAGTAAAGTAATTAAAAGTAAAAATAGGTAGCAAAAAATAAATAAAAATTCAGCATGAACCAGCCTGAGGTTTACTTCTAGGTCCTCGCCAACCAACAGAATGTGTTGCCGGCTTCGTAGCGTCTACAAACTCCACAACCAAAAACTTATTTATCTTCCGAACTGGAACGAATAATACAATTCTACAGGTTTTTACAAGATCTACCATAGATACAATAACTTCGCAGGTCTTCTATAGATAGAATACCCTTTCACAGGTTTTCCCTTATAGACCGGAAACCTTGTGGAGACCCCTAAAGAGATATAAATACCTTCCACAGGTCCTACGAGTACATATACAGACAGAAGACTTTCTAAAGAACTTCTTTAGACCGAAGACCTTTTCTAGGACTTGTTATTGGGGTCAGACATCTTAATATGACGAATATACAAATAATGGAATTTGCTGTTAAATTAATGTTCCAGTACTGCAAGAACATACACATCTTTATTATTTTCCGATAACATATAGTAAAAATTTTAATCCTAGTAAAAATGTGTAGATTTTGCAGGTTCTGGAACAGGCATTAAATAACTGGGGATATTGTTATTTATAGCCTCCTAAAAATATGCACCACACATTCTGTGGTATTTCTAACAGCTGTTTTGCCCCTTATTTCAGAAAAGGTCAACAGAAGCACTGTTTCCATAGAAAGGGTCAAAAGGGGCTACAATAGTACCATTTCATTCAGAAAGGGGTCTATGGAAACACCATTTCCTTACAAAAGGGTATACAGAAGCAAGCTTTCCCTCAAAAAGGGTCTATAGAAAAACCATTTCCTTCAAGAAGGGTTTATAGAAGCACCATTTCCTTCAAGAAGGGTCTATGGAAGCACCCTTTCCTTCCAGAAGGGTCTATAAAATCCCCATTTATTTGAAGAAGGGTCTATAGAAGCACCCTTTCCTTCAAGAAGGGTCTATTGAAGAACTTTTTCCTTCAAGCACACTTTCTTTCAGACATGTTCTTCAGAAGCACCCATTCTTTCAGAAAGGTTCTTCAGAAGCACACTTTCTTTCAGAAAGGTACTTCACTCTTTCCTTCAAGAAGGGTCTATGGAAGCACGCTTTCCTTCAAGAAGGGTCTATAGAAGCACTCTTTCCTTCAAGAAGGGTCTATGGAAGCACCCTTTCTTTGAAGAAGGGTCAATAGAAGCACCCTTTCTTTGAAGAAGGGTCTATATAAGCACCCTTTCCTTCAGGAATGGTCTATAGAAGCACCCTCTCCTTCATGAAGGGTCTATAGAAGCACCCTTTCCTTCAAGAAGGGTCTATAGAAGCACCCTTTCTTTCAAGAGGGGTGTATAGAAGCACCCTTTCTTTCAGAAAAGTTATATAGAAGCACCCTTTCTTTCAGAAAAGTTATATAGAAGCACCATTTCCTTCAAGGAGGGTCCACAGAAGCACCCTTTCCTTCATGAAGGGTCTACAGAAGCACCCTTTCCTTCAAGAAGGGTCTATAGAAGCACCCTTTCCTTCAAGAAGGGTCTATAGAAGCACCCTTTCCTTCAAGAAGGGTCTATAGAAGCACCCTTTCTTTGAAGAAGGGTTTATAGAATCACCCTTTCTTTGAAGAAGGGTCTATAGAAGCACCCTTTCTTTGAAGAAGGGTCTATAGAAGCACCCTTTCTTTGAAGAAGGGTCTATAGAAGCACCCTTTATTTGAAGCAGGGTAAAAAAAAAAAAAAAGAAGCACCCTTTCCTTCAAGAAGGGTCTGTGGAAGCCCCCTTTGCTTCAAGAAGGGTCTACAGAAGCACCCTTTCCTTCAAGAAGGGTCTATAGAAGCACCCTTTCCTTCACGAAGGGTCTCTAGAAGCACCCCTTGCTTGAAGAAGGGTCTAAAGAAGTACCCTTTCCTTCAATAACGGTCTAAAGAAGCACTCTTGCTTTGAAGAAGGGCCTATAGAAGCACCCTTTCATTCAAGAAGGGTCTCTAGAACACCCTTCGCTTCAAGAAGGAACTGTAGAAGTACCTTTTCCTTCAAGAAGCGTCTATAGAAACACACTTTCCTTCAAGAAAGGTATATAGAAGCACCCTTTGCTTTATGAAGGGTCTAACGAAGAACCCTTTCCCTCAAGAAGGGTCTATGGAAGCACCCTTACATTCAAGAAGGGTCTATAGAACACCCTTCCATTCAAGAATGATCATTAGAAGCACCCTTTCCTTCCATAAGGGTCTATAGAAGCACCATTTCCTCCAAGAAGCGTCTATAGAAGAACCCTTTCCTTCACGAAGAGTCTCTAGAAGCACCCTTTCCTTCAAGAAGGGTCTTTGGAAGCACTCTTACCTTCAAGAAGGGTCTTTGGAAGCCCCCTTTCTTTCAAGAAAGGTATATAGAAGCACCCTTTGCTTCAAGAAGGGTCTAAAGAAGCACCATTTGCTTCAATAAGGGTCTATAGAAGCACCCTGTTCTATCAGGAGGGGTCTATAGAAGCACCCTTGCCTTAAAGGAGAGTCTGTAGAATCATTCTTTCCTTCAGTAAGGGTCTACAGAAGCACACTTTCTTTAAATAAGTGTCTATAGAATCACATTATCTTTCATGAAGGGTCTATAGAAGCACCCTTTCTATCAAGAAAGCTATATATAGGCACCATTTCCTTCAAGGAGGGTCTGTAGAAGCACCCTTTCCTTCAAGAAGGGTCTATAGAACCACTGTTTCCTTCAAGAAGGGTCTATAGAAGCACTCTTTCCTTCACGAAGGGTCTCTAGAAGCACTCTTTCCTTCAAGAAGGTTCTATAGAAGCCCTATCTTTGAAGAGGGGTCTATAGAAGCACCCTTTCTTTCAAGAAGGGTCTCTAGAAGCCCCCTTTCCTTCAAGAAGGACCTGTAGAAGCCATCTTTCCTTCAAGGAGGGTCTATAGAAGCATACTTACACCCTTTCTTTCCGAAAGGTTCTTCAGAAGCACCCTTTCTTTCCGATAGGTTCTTCAGAAGCACCCTTTCTTTCCGATAGGTTCTTCAGAAGCACCCTTTCTATCGAAAGGTTCTTCAGAAGCACCCTTTCTTTCCGAAAGGTTCTTCAGAAGCACCCTTTCTTTCCGAAAGATTCTTCAGAAGCACCCTTTCTTTCCGTGGGTTATTTTGAAATGTTCATCGAAGACAGTCCTTGTGGTTCTGTTTATTCATGTTTTCGCGGGCATATCCATGCTTTCCGACATATTGGTCCGAAAGTTCTAAAAAAACATACGGTGCTCAACTAAAATGACTGGTCACCACTATAACTATCGAAAGGAGTGACTAATCTTTGCACATCGTAATATTTCTGTTACACTTAAATCAGGTTCGAATATGGACCATATCCATGTCCACTCCTTTGAGTACCTCCCACAGAAAATTTTAAAATTTGACATTCTTGTTCTGACCGAATTTGAGACGTAATACGATATTCCTCTAGTCTTTGTCAGACTGGCCACTGAGAGATGGTCAAGTCCCTCCACAAAGAGAGTACCATTCGTTTTTTTTCTCCCTAAAGAAGACCTCCCATCTCTTCACATCCAAGACCTGCTGTTGGTTTCCAAAGACTACGAGCATCCGCTCCGTCTCGAACTTGCAGCCAAATCACCATTGCTTCGGTTAGGTGAAAAATATTTCCCGAAATATGTGCCCCAAAAATGTCCCCATATTTAGGGCCACTTTTTCATATTCCGCCCTCACAGGCGTGAAGTTATGTCCAGGTACATCACTATAATTTTGTTCTCCATACTTCCCTCGATAAGGTCCTGAAAGTTCCAATCAAGTGATGTTTTGGTAACATATAAAGGATTTAGGACTTATTTGTGGAGTGGATCTGTCAGTGGTGATGCACTGTTACAAAATGTTATTTCTTTTTCAACTTTGCGATCTGTAGAAAGGACATTTAGGTCCAGTCATGGGCTAAGGGTATTTAGCTGTCGGCAAAGCCTATTGATCCTTTATTATTTGCTTTAAATAATTTAGTATAGGCGATTTCTTTTTAATGACCATAACCTTATGTTAAATAGTGGTCGGAAACACCGAATAATTTTTTCCCATTTTTATTATATTCGTTTTTATTTTCTTTTACCCGATTCTGTTGGTCAAATACTGTTTGGCTCGATGACACTTAAGCAAACACTTCCCCACTCTAATATCCGTTCGGTGGTAATATAACACTTTCATTTGGACGGTCGGTCTTAAACGTTGTCGGTTTAGCTTTTATTTTCTTTTACTTTGCGTTTTTTTCTTTTTTTTTTTTTGCCTCACATTCACTCAATATTTATGTGTGCTTAAGCATATTCATGCCATTCGTGTGCATTAAATAAACAAACAATTACATATCTACAACATAAATGCACAAATTATGTACACACATAGCTAGACACACATGTTAGCTATATTTCCTGGCTACTATATAGAACAACAGCAACAACAAAGAAGGAGAAATAAGGAGGTATTTGTATGTTTATGTTCATAGTGAAAATCCCAATTACATGTGTAGTTGTTTTTCTTTCTTATTTTCTTCCCTGTGGCTTGTTGTTGTGAATAGAAGAAAATCCAAAAGACAACAACGACACATAAAAGAAATAATATTTTTGCAACAAAACCAAAACAACAACAACTACCTTTACAGGAAAAGAGCCAAAAAGAAAAGGGTGTCCTGTACTTCTTCCTTTGAAAGTCTTTTCATTAGGCATTTGTTTTTGTTGTTGTCGTTGTTGTTTTTATTTTCTTGTGTTTTTACTCAAAACATTCAAATAGGACATTAATCCTGTTGATGGTAATGTGAGGTTATAAACCTCATCCACCCACAACAAACACAGCAGTACTTTCTTTTAACTAACTGCCTATCATTCCCGGACACACTTTAACTTACCGCCCTCCACACAGGCACACACACGCTCACCGTCATTTACAACCATGCCATATAGTGAGACAGACACATGCACATGCCTGTTTGTGTGTGAACATGAAATACTACAAACGTTTGTTGGGAATTTACAACGTCCTGTAAGTTGTTCTATTCCTTTTTAAAAAAGAAGAGGGGTTGTTGTTTATGGGCAAAAAATCATATGATATTTTTTAAACAGAGATGGGAGTTTAGATTTTCTTCATTTCTCTTTGCTCTGTCAAATGTGTATGTGGAATAAGAAAAACATGAAATTTCATTTGAAAGAAAGCGGTCTTTTATAGGCCCCTTCTGAAACAAAGTGGACTTCTATTGACCCTTTCTTAAAGAAAACGGGCTTCTATAGACCCATTCTGAAACAAAGGATGTTTTTATAGACCCTCTGTGAAAGAATGCGGACTTTTATAGACCATTTCTGAAACAAAGGGTGCTTCGATGGACCCTTTTCGAAACAAAGGGTGCTTCTATATACCCTTTCTGAAACAAAGCGAGCTTCTATAGACCCTTTCTGAAACAAAGGGTGCTTCTATATACCCTTTCTGAAACAAAGCGAGCTTCTATAGACCCTTTCTGAAACAAAGGGTGCTTCTATATACCCTTTCTGAAACAAAGCGAGCTTCTATAGACCCTTTCTGAAACAAAGGGTGCTTCTATATACCCTTTCTGAAACAAAGCGAGCTTCTATAGACCCTTTCTGAAACAAAGGGTGCTTCTATATACCCTTTCTGAAACAAAGGGTGCTTCTATATACCCTTTCTGAAACAAAGCGAGCTTCTATAGACCCTTTCTGAAACAAAGGGTCCTTCTATAGACCCTTTCTAAAACAAAGGGTGCTTCTATAGACCCTTTCTGAAAGATAGGGTGCTTTTGTAGACTCTTTCTGAAAGAAAGGATGCTTCTATAGACCCTTTCTGAAACAAATGGTGCTTCTATAGACACTTTCTGAAAGAAAGCGGGCTTCTATAGACCCTTTCTGAAACAAAAGGTGCTTCTATAGACCCTTTCTGAAACAAGTGGTGCTTCTATAGACCCTTTCTGAAACAAAGGGTGCTTCTATAGACCCTTTCTGAAACAAAGGGTGCTTCTATAGACCCTTTCTGAAACAAAGGGTGCTTCTATAGACCCTTTCTGAAACAAAGGGTACTTCTATAGACCCTTTCTGAAAGAAAGCGGGCTTCTATAGACCCTTTCTGAAACAAAGGGTGCTTCTATAGACCCTTTCTGAAACAAAGGGTGCTTCTATAGACCCTTTCTGAAACAAAGGGTGCTTCTATAGACCCTTTCTGAAAGATAGGGTGCTTTTGTAGACTCTTTCTGAAAGAAAGGATGCTTCTATAGACCCTTTCTGAAACAAATGGTGCTTCTATAGACCCTTTCTGAAAGAAAGGGTGATTCTATAGACACTTTCTGAAAGAAAGCGGGCTTCTATAGACCCTTTCTGAAACAAAGGGTGCTTCTATAGACCCTTTCTGAAACAAGTGGTGCCTCTTTAGACCCTTTCTGAAACAAAGGGTGCTTCTATAGACCCTTTCTGAAAGAAAGCGGGCTTCTATAGACCCTTTCTGAAACAAAGGGTGCTTCTATAGACCCTTTCTGAAACAAAGGGTGCTTCTATAGACCCTTTCTGAAACAAAGGGTACTTCTATAGACCCTTTCTGAAAGAAAGCACCCTTCTATAGACCCTTTCTGAAACAAAGGGTGCTTCTATAGACCCTTTCTGAAACAAAGGGTGCTTCTATAGACCCTTTCTGAAACAAGTGGTGCTTCTTTAGACCCTTTCTGAAACAAGTGGTGCCTCTTTAGACCCTTTCTGAAACAAAGGGTGCTTCTATAGACCCTTTCTGAAACAAGTGGTGCCTCTTTAGACCCTTTCTGAAACAAAGGGTGCTTCTATAGACCCTTTCTGAAAGAAAGCGGGCTTCTATAGACCCTTTCTGAAACAAAGGGTGCTTCTATAGACCCTTTCTGAAAGAAAGCGGGCTTCTATAGACCCTTTCTGAAACAAAGGGTGCTTCTATAGACCCTTTCTGAAAGAAAGCGGGCTTCTATAGACCCTTTCTGAAACAAAAGGTGCTTCTATAGACCCTTTCTGAAGCAAAGGGTGCTTCTATAGACCCTTTCTGAAACAAAGGGTGCTTATGTAGACCCTTTCTGAATCAAACGGTGCTTCTGTAGACCCTTTCTGAAACAAACGGTGCTTCTATAGACCCTTTCTGAAACAAAGGGTGCTTCTATAGACCCTTTCTGAAACAAAGGGTGCTTCTATAGACCCTTTCTGAAACAAAGGGTGCTTCTATAGACCTTTCTGAAAGAAAGCGGACTTCTATAGACCCTTTCCGAAACAAAGGGTGCTTCTATAGACCCTTTCTGAAACAAAGGGTGCTTCTATAGACCCTTTCTGAAAGAAAGCGGGCTTCTATAGACCCTTTCTGAAAGAAAGCGGGCTTCTATAGGCCCTTTTTGAAAGAAAGAGGGCTTCTATAGACCCTTTCTGAAACAAAGGGTGCTTCTATAGACCCTTTCTGAACAAAAGGTGCTTCTATAGCCCCTTTCTGAAACAAAGGGTGCTTCGATAGACCCTTTCTGAAACAAAGGGTGCTTATGTAGACCCTTTCTGAAACAAACGGTGCTTCTGTAGACCCTTTCTGAAACAAACGGTGCTTCTATAGACCCTTTCTGAAACAAAGGGTGCTTCTATAGACCCTTTCTGAAAGAAAGCGGACTTCTATAGACCCTTTCTGAAACAAAGGGTGCTTCTATAGACCTTTCTGAAAGAAAGCGGACTTCTATAGACCCTTTCCGAAACAAAGGGTGCTTCTATAGACCCTTTCTGAAACAAAGGGTGCTTCTATAGACCCTTTCTGAAAGAAAGCGGGCTTCTATAGACCCTTTCTGAAAGAAAGCGGGCTTCTATAGGCCCTTTTTGAAAGAAAGAGGGCTTCTATAGACCCTCTCTGTAAGAAAGCGGGCTTCTACAGACCCTTTCTGAAAGAAAACAGGCTTCTATAGGCCCTTTCTGAAAAAGGGGTGCTTCTATAGACCCACTCTGCAAGAAAGCGGGCTTCTATAGACCTTTCTGAAAGAAAGCGGACTTCTATAGACCCTTTCCGAAACAAAGGGTGCTTCTATAGACCCTTTCTGAAAGAAAGCGGGCTTCTTTAGACCCTTTCTGAAAGAAAGCGGGCTTCTATAGACCCTTTCTGAAAGAAAGCGGGCTTCTATAGGCCCTTTTTGAAAGAAAGAGGGCTTCTATAGACCCTCTCTGCAAGAAAGCGGGCTTCTACAGACCCTTTCTGAAAGAAAACAGGCTTCTTTAGGCCCTTTCTGAAAAATGGGTGCTTCTATAGACCCACTCTGCAAGAAAGCGGGCTTCTATAGACCCTCTCTGCCAGAAAGTGAGCTTCGACAGACCCTTTCTGAAAGAAAGCGGGCTTCTATAGGCCCTTTCTGAAAGAAGGTGCTTCTATGGGCCCTTTTTGAACGAAAGCGGGCTTCTACAGACCCTTTCTGAAAGAAAACAGGCTGCTATAGGCCCTTTCTGAAAAAGGGGTGCTTCTATAGACCCACTCTGCAAGAAAAACCCTCTCTGCCAGAAAGTGAGCTTCTACAGACCCTTTCTGAAAGAAAGCGGGCTTCTATAGGCCCTCTCTCTCTCTGCAAGAAAGCGGCCTTCTATAGACCCTCTCTGCAAGAAAGCGGGGTTCTATGGTCACTTTCTGAAAGAAATGGTGCTTCTATAGCCCCTTTCTGAAAAAAATGGCGCTTCTGTAGTCCCTTTCTGAAAGAAATCGGGCGTCTATAGCCCCAATCTGAAAGAATTTTAAAATTTTTTATTATTATTTAATTTTTCTTTTATATTTTTTAACGTTAGCTATACCAAAATCCCATCCCTGCCCTTGCAGATTTGTTCTTAGTTCAGTTCTTTCAAAGCGATGACATGTAATGTTGTTGTTTTTGCTTTTAATGGCCGATTTGTGGTTTATTCCATTAATACTTTTCTTTTACAGCAGCAGCAAACATTGTGCGAATACCACCCTCCACCCCCTTCCCCATACATGTGGATCATGTCATAGCAACAACCCTCTGCTTTGAGTCATCAGACTATAGAGGAGGGGATGTAACAAGTCACTAAAATTCTCTTTTACAGTAAATATGAAGGGAGATGAACTACTCCATGACCATACCAAGAATAATGCCTAGCATATATCATAATGTCTCATAAGCTCCAATCAGCATTTCGACAACCTTTACAAATACCATTGTCTGGAGAATTACGGCAGCTAAATGTTTTCTTTCATCTTCGTGTTTGTGTGTTTGGCCATGTCATGGGATGCGTTTGTAGAGATAATTAAATTGCATTAATGTAATGGGAGTGTAATCACTCACACACATGTAAACAAACATAACAAGGACTTCAAACACTACAAACTTCAATTACAAAACAAACGAAAAAGAAGCCCAGTAAATGGAGGAAGTCAGGGGAAGGGGGGAAGCTTGTCATGTTCGAAGTAAATCAAAGCATTAACTTTGGTATTATCTTAAGACCCCATTACCCCAAATAACTTCTTTGTGCAAAAGTTTGACCCCTCCATTCCCAAACAAGGAAAAGAAATCAATTAAATCATCTTCTCCCTCTCCTCTCTTTATCAGCACAAATAGACTACATCACGCAATGTTTAATTTCCGCTTTGTTACATTTCTTCACTTAAACTATCAACTATCAAAAACTCCTCCAATCGAATATCTTTGGACTTCAAAAGATTTGATTTTGGTTTATGTTTTCGCTTCAACACTTTACTTGCTTTTTTGGGCAACTGTGAGTGTTGCATCCTTTCGCTTATCTTAGAGACTCCATCGGATTTTGTCTCTTCAATTTAAAAAAGTCGCAGTCTAAATTTTACCCAATGAACAATGTAAAAAGTTGCTGAGAAGAAAGGGACTATAGAAGCATCGTATCCTTCAGAAAAGGATTATAAAAGCACCCTTTCCTTGAGAAAGGGATTATAAAAGCACCCTTTCCTTGAGAAAGGGACTATAGAAGCAACCTTTCCTTCAGAAAGGGATTATAAAAGCACCCTTTCCTTGAGAAAGGGATTATAAAAGCACCCGTTCCTTGAGAAAGGGATTATAAAAGCACCCTTTCCTTGAGAAAGGGATTATAAAAGCACCCGTTCCTTGAGAAAGGGATTATAAAAGCACCCTTTCCATGAGAAAGGGATTATAAAAGCACCCGTTCCTTGAGAAAGGGATTATAAAAGCACCCTTTCCTTGAGAAAGGGATTATAAAAGCACCCTTTCCTTGAGAAAGGGATTATAAAAGCACCCGTTCCTTGAGAAAGGGATTATAAAAGCACCCTTTCCTTGAGAAAGGGATTATAAAAGCACCCGTTCCTTGAGAAAGGTATTATAAAAGCACCCTTTCCTTGAGAAAGGGATTATAAAAGCACCCGTTCCTTGGGAAAGGTATTATAAAAGCACCCTTTCCTTGAGAAAGGGATTATAAAAGCACCCTTTCCTTGAGAAAGGGATTATAAAAGCACCCGTTCCTTGAGAAAGGGATTATAAAAGCACCCTTTCCTTGAGAAAGGGATTATAAAAGCACCCGTTCCTTGAGAAAGGTATTATAAAAGCACCCTTTCCTTGAGAAAGGGATTATAAAAGCACCCTTTCCTTGAGAAAGGGATTATAAAAGCACCCTTTCCTTGAGAAAGGTATTATAAAAGCACCCTTTCCTTGAGAAAGGGACTATAGAAGCACCCTTTCCTTGAGAAAGGTATTATAAAAGCACCCTTTCCTTGAGAAAGGGACTATAGAAGCAACCTTTCCTTCAGAAAGGGATTATAAAAGCACCCTTTCCTTGAGAAAGGGATTATAAAAGCACCCTTTCCTTGAGAAAGGGATTATAAAAGCACCCGTTCCTTGAGAAAGGGATTATAAAAGCACCCGTTCCTTGAGAAAGGGATTATAAAAGCACCCTTTCCTTGAGAAAGGGATTATAAAAGCACCCGTTCCTTGAGAAAGGGATTATAAAAGCACCCTTTCCATGAGAAAGGGATTATAAAAGCACCCGTTCCTTGAGAAAGGGATTATAAAAGCACCCGTTCCTTGAGAAAGGGATTATAAAAGCACCCGTTCCTTGAGAAAGGGATTATAAAAGCACCCGTTCCTTGAGAAAGGGATTATAAAAGCACCCTCTCCTTGAGAAAGGGATTATAAAAGCACCCGTTCCTTGAGAAAGGGATTATAAAAGCACCCTTTCCATGAGAAAGGGATTATAAAAGCACCCGTTCCTTGAGAAAGGGATTATAAAAGCACCCGTTCCTTGAGAAAGGGATTATAAAAGCACCCGTTCCTTGAGAAAGGGATTATAAAAGCACCCTCTCCTTGAGAAAGGGATTATAAAAGCACCCGTTCCTTGAGAAAGGGATTATAAAAGCACCCTTTCCTTGAGAAAGGGATTATAAAAGCACCCTTTCCATGAGAAAGGGATTATAAAAGCACCCGTTCCTTGAGAAAGGGATTATAAACGCACCCTTTCCATGAGAAAGGGATTATAAAAGCACCCGTTCCTTGAGAAAGGGATTATAAAAGCACCCGTTCCTTGAGAAAGGGATTATAAAAGCACCCTTTCCTTGAGAAAGGGATTATAAAAGCACCCTTTCCTTGAGAAAGGGATTATAAAAGCACCCTTTCCTTGAGAAAGGTATTATAAAAGCACCCTTTCCTTGAGAAAGGGACTATAGAAGCAACCTTTCCTTCAGAAAGGGATTATAAAAGCACCCTTTCCTTGAGAAAGGGATTATAAAAGCACCCTCTCCTTGAGAAAGGGATTATAAAAGCACCCGTTCCTTGAGAAAGGGATTATAAAAGCACCCTTTCCTTGAGAAAGGGATTATAAAAGCACCCTTTCCATGAGAAAGGGATTATAAAAGCACCCGTTCCTTGAGAAAGGGATTATAAACGCACCCTTTCCATGAGAAAGGGATTATAAAAGCACCCGTTCCTTGAGAAAGGGATTATAAAAGCACCCGTTCCTTGAGAAAGGGATTATAAAAGCACCCTTTCCTTGAGAAAGGGATTATAAAAGCACCCTTTCCTTGAGAAAGGGATTATAAAAGCACCCTTTCCTTGAGAAAGGTATTATAAAAGCACCCTTTCCTTGAGAAAGGGACTATAGAAGCAACCTTTCCTTCAGAAAGGGATTATAAAAGCACCCTTTCCTTGAGAAAGGGATTATAAAAGCACCCTTTCCTTGAGAAAGGGATTATAAAAGCACCCTTTCCTTGAGAAAGGTATTATAAAAGCACCCTTTCCTTGAGAAAGGGACTATAGAAGCAACCTTTCCTTCAGAAAGGGATTATAAAAGCACCCTTTCCTTGAGAAAGGGATTATAAAAGCACCCTCTCCTTGAGAAAGGGATTATAAAAGCACCCGTTCCTTGAGAAAGGGATTATAAAAGCACCCTTTCCTTGAGAAAGGGATTATAAAAGCACCCGTTCCTTGAGAAAGGGATTATAAAAGCACCCTTTCCATGAGAAAGGGATTATAAAAGCACCCGTTCCTTGAGAAAGGGATTATAAAAGCACCCGTTCCTTGAGAAAGGGATTATAAAAGCACCCGTTCCTTGAGAAAGGGATTATAAAAGCACCCTCTCCTTGAGAAAGGGATTATAAAAGCACCCGTTCCTTGAGAAATGGATTATAAAAGCACCCTTTCCTTGAGAAAGGGATTATAAAAGCACCCTTTCCATGAGAAAGGGATTATAAAAGCACCCGTTCCTTGAGAAAGGGATTATAAACGCACCCTTTCCATGAGAAAGGGATTATAAAAGCACCCGTTCCTTGAGAAAGGGATTATAAAAGCACCCGTTCCTTGAGAAAGGGATTATAAAAGCACCCTTTCCTTGAGAAAGGGATTATAAAAGCACCCTTTCCTTGAGAAAGGGATTATAAAAGCACCCTTTCCTTGAGAAAGGTATTATAAAAGCACCCTTTCCTTGAGAAAGGGACTATAGAAGCACCCGTTCCTTGAGAAAGGTATTATAAAAGCACCCTTTCCTTGAGAAAGGGACTATAGAAGCAACCTTTCCTTCAGAAAGGGATTATAAAAGCACCCTTTCCTTGAGAAAGGGATTATAAAAGCACCCTCTCCTTGAGAAAGGGATTATAAAAGCACCCGTTCCTTGAGAAAGGGATTATAAAAGCACCCTTTCCTTGAGAAAGGGATTATAAAAGCACCCGTTCCTTGAGAAAGGGATTATAAAAGCACCCTTTCCATGAGAAAGGGATTATAAAAGCACCCGTTCCTTGAGAAAGGGATTATAAAAGCACCCGTTCCTTGAGAAAGGGATTATAAAAGCACCCGTTCCTTGAGAAAGGGATTATAAAAGCACCCTCTCCTTGAGAAAGGGATTATAAAAGCACCCGTTCCTTGAGAAAGGGATTATAAAAGCACCCTTTCCTTGAGAAAGGGATTATAAAAGCACCCGTTCCTTGAGAAAGGGATTATAAAAGCACCCTTTCCATGAGAAAGGGATTATAAAAGCACCCGTTCCTTGAGAAAGGGATTATAAAAGCACCCGTTCCTTGAGAAAGGGATTATAAAAGCACCCGTTCCTTGAGAAAGGGATTATAAAAGCACCCTTTCCTTGAGAAAGGGATTATAAAAGCACCCTTTCCATGAGAAAGGGATTATAAAAGCACCCGTTCCTTGAGAAAGGGATTATAAACGCACCCTTTCCATGAGAAAGGGATTATAAAAGCACCCGTTCCTTGAGAAAGGGATTATAAAAGCACCCGTTCCTTGAGAAAGGGATTATAAAAGCACCCGTTCCTTGAGAAAGGGATTATAAAAGCACCCTCTCCTTGAGAAAGGGATTATAAAAGCACCCGTTCCTTGAGAAAGGGATTATAAAAGCACCCTTTCCTTGAGAAAGGGATTATAAAAGCACCCTTTCCATGAGAAAGGGATTATAAAAGCACCCGTTCCTTGAGAAAGGGATTATAAACGCACCCTTTCCATGAGAAAGGGATTATAAAAGCACCCGTTCCTTGAGAAAGGGATTATAAAAGCACCCGTTCCTTGAGAAAGGGATTATAAAAGCACCCTTTCCTTGAGAAAGGGACTATAGAAGCAACCTTTCTTTCAGAAAGAGACTATAGAAGCACCCTTTCTTTTAGAAAGGGACTATAGAAGCACCCTTTCTTTTAGAAAGGGACTATAGAAGCACCCTTTCTTTTAGAAAGGGACTATAGAAGCACCCTTTCTTTTAGGAAGGGACTATAGAAGCACCCTTTCTTTTAGAAAAGGACTATAGAAGCACCCTTTCTTTTAGAAAGGGACTATAGAAGCACCCTTTCTTTTAGAAAGGGACTATAGAAGCACCCTTTCCTTCAAAAAGGGCCTATAGAAGCACCCTTTCCTTCAGAAAGGGCCTATAGAAGCACCCTTTCCTTCAGAAAGGGCCAATAGAAGCACCCTTTCCTTCAGCAAGAGCCAATAGAATCACTCTTTCCTTCAGCAAGAGCCAATAGAATCACTCTTTCGTTCAGAAAGGGCCTATAGAAGCACCCTTTCCTTAAGAAGAGGACAATAGAAGCACCCTTTCCTTCAGAAGAGGACAATAGAAGCACCCTTTCCTTCAGAAAAGGACAATAGAAGCACCCTTTCCTTCAGGCGCACCCTTTCCTTCAGAAAGGGACTATAGAAGCACACTTTCCTTCAGAAAGGGTCAATAGAAGTATCCTTTCCTTCAGAAGAGGACTATAGAAGCACCCATTCCTTCAGAAAGAGACTATAGAAGCACCCTTTCCTTCAGAAAGGAATTATGGACGCACGCTTTCCTTCAGAAAGGGCCAATAGAAGCATACTTTTCTTCAGCAAGGGCCAATAGAAGCACTCTTTCCTTCAGGAAGGGCCTATAGAAGCACCCTTTCCTTCAGAACGGGCCAATAGAAGCACCTTTTCCTTCAGAAAGGGCCAATGGAAGCACCCTTTCCTTGAGAAAGGGCCAATAGAAGCATACTTTCCTTCAGCAAGGGCCAATAGAAGCACCCGTTCCTTCAGGAAGGGCCTATAGAAGCACCCTTTCCTTCAGAAAGGGACTATAGAAGCACCCTTTCCTTTAGAAAGGGATTATGGATGCACGCTTTCCTCCAGAAAGGGACTTTAGAACCACCCTTTCCTTCAGAAAGGGCCAATAAAAGCACCCTTTTCTTCAGAAAGAGCCAATAGAAGCACCCTTTCCTTCAGAAAGGGACTATAGAAGCAAACTTTCTTTCAGAATGGGACTATAGAAGCACCCTTTCTTTCAGAAGGGGTCTATAGAAGCACTCTTTCCTTCAGAAAGGGACTATAGAAGCACCCTTTCCTTCAGAAAGGGACTATAGAAGCACTCTTTCCTTCAGAAAGCTAATATAGAAGCACCCTTTCCTACAGAAAGGAACTGTAGAAGCAAACTTTCTTTCAGAAGGGGTCCATAGAACCACCCTCTCAAGAAAGCGACTATAGAAGCACCCTTTCCTTCAGAAATAGACTGTATAAGCACACTTTCCTTCAGAGAGGGACTATAGACGCACCCTTTGTTTCAGAAAGGGTCTATTGAAGCACCCTTTGTTTCAGAATGGGTCTATACGAGCCCCTGTTCTTTCAGAAAGGGTCTATACGAGCCCCTGTTCTTTCAGAAAGGATCTATAGAAGCCCGATTTCTTTCAAAAGGGGTCCATAGAAGCACGTTTTCTTTCAGAAAGGGTCTATAGAAGCATCTTTTCTTTTAGAAAGGGTCTACGAAGGACATCTTTGTGTCTTAAACTTATCTTGAATAAAGACTTTGCGACTGTAATTGACATCGGAGAACCTTTTCTACTTCAGTTGATCTCGAAGCACCACTTTTTGATCTCGAATAAATATTTTGTGACTGCAACTTACACTGGAAAACCTTTCTGTGCTTCAGTTGATCTCGAAGGACAATTTTATGACCTTCAACAGATCTTGAATAAACATTATGTGACTCTAACTGACATCGGAAAACCTATTTATGCTTCCGTTGTTCAACAAGGTCCACCTTTAGGTTTCACCTGATCTCGAATAAACACTTTGTGACTGCAACTGACATCGGAGAACCTTTTGGGCTTCAATTGATCTCGAATGACCACTTTGTGCTTTCAGCTGACCTTGAAGAAACATTTTGTGACTGCAAATGACATCAGAGAACCATTTTGTGCTTCAGTTGATCTCGAAGCCTCATTTTATGGCCTTTAACTGGTCTAGAACAAACATTTTGTGACAGCAACTGACAACCTTTTTGTGTTTCCGTTGATATCGAAAGACCACTATGTTGCTTCAACTGATCTCGAACAAACATTTTGTGACTACAATTGACTTCGGCGAACCTTTTTGTGCTTCAGATCATCTCGAAGCACCAATTTTTGGCCTTCAACTGATACCGAAGGACGACATGTTCCTTTTATTGATCTCGAAGGACCATTTTATGCCTTTTATTGAACTCGTATTATCATTTTATGTCTTCTTATGATTTAGAATGACCTTCTATGAATTTTATTTATCATTTTATGTTCTTTATTTTTGTCTGAAAATGTTCACTGGGTAATTGTTAGCAACAACACCACCGGAAGCTTCATAATCCTCTTTCACTTTCTTTGTATTCAATTTCGCATAATGCTGGAAAATTTAACTTATTATCCATGGAAAATAAAAACCCTTAGCGATAATAAACCCTCCCATAGTTAAGCCAGCTGAATTTTTGCTATTTATCTAAAAGATTTCTTCTTTTTTGTTGAAGGGAATTGCCTAAAATTTATTAAGTTCTTACATTACTCTTGTTAGACATGCTTCGCACACTAACACAACGATTTCATGTTCCTTTGAAATGGTGGCCAAGAGAAAATAGCGAAAGATAAAAGCTAAAAAGGATGTGCGGGCCAAAAGCAGAAACGATTTAACGGATGCAATGATGCTTTGATGTAGAATTTATTGATTCAATGGATTTTTGTTGGCCCCAAACTCCTACTCGTGCCTTTGCTTTGTCTCGCTTCGCAAGTACTGCCAATATTTTCCATTCGACTTTGTTTTGGTTAAACATGGTTTAACAAACGCAAACCATGAAAGCGAAGCATAATAGAATAGTAATTGTTTTTATGATGATGATATAGCTTTGATAATACACCATACTCACACTGCCATACTCTCCTCCTCTCCTCATTTTAGGAAAGGATAATGGAATACAAGGAAGGACAGTTTGATGGCTAAGCAGCATGGGGAAGGGGAAACTTCGAAGAGTAACCATCATCATATTTTAGTGTTGGCTTTGTATTGTATTGTATTTTTTGTTGTTTCTCTGTAAAAATAGAAACAGACGCCACTAATAAGAAGCAAAAGAAAATGATCTGAAACGGTTCATTATCCTCTGAAATTGCATGGGTGGAATTTATGAGAGGCGTTAGTGAATGTCTGCGTTTATGTTTTCCCTAGGATTCCTGCAATCTTATTTTCTTTTAGTTACTTGGATTAAGTTTCTTTAATGGTATTCAAATGTTATTTAAAAGGAAATAAGAAGACAAGAGAGATGAGAAGAAGAAAATTATTTTTAATAAGATTTTTTTTAAACCAACTACTGGTTAACAATTTATCTTATGTTTTTTTTTTCAATTATAAAATAATAAAATGAGAATCTAATTGTTTTGAAAAATCAGCTCTTAGAAACGCCATAGAATGTGTGATGCATACTTTTGGGGGCTACAATCAAGGTAAAAAAAGAATCAATTGGCCTTGCAGACAACCAAATACCCTCAGGCTATGAATGTACAAAAAACAACAACGGGAGTGGTGGAATTAAATATACTGCTATACTCCTAACAGATCCCAGATTTTAAAGATTAATACCATTTTCATAGGAGACAATAGATGTTTCGGAAGTTTCCAGAGTAAATGTTTAGGCTTTTGTGGGGTAGATATCATAAACAGCGAGCCTAATTAATCCACTGACGGATCCAATCAACAAAGTATGCAACGACAAAACAAAACAAAAAACAAACATAACCCTCTATTTTTTGCAATCTCGTTCCTTGAGCGAGTGAATCTTTTTCATTCCGTTCACTAAAACGAACCATGTCGTTCATTTAGTTCTTTGGCTCATTTTCATTCAATATTACATTTCTCTGACCTAAAAGAACTCTATGAGTGGAGTTAAACTATCGAGATAATCTAAATGAACGATATAATGAGCTGGATATGTTTCTGTTCGTTCATTTCACACGGAATCGTTCCTTTGAACTAGTTCGTTTAATGAACGACCCAACTCTAATTCATATATTACAAGTTTTTTTGGAAGAAAGTATGGAAAATAAAAATATAACACGACTACTAAATACTTGTGTGCAAATGTTGGATAATTGGGAGCCCATAGCTCAGGAAGTACGAGTATTGGCTTCCGCTATGAAAAATTTTAATATTGTAGTCATGATTACGCAAACAAAATTTCAACACGATCCGAGAAGAGGCCTTAAACTGGATTAAATAACAAATATATTGAGCTTTTGCGTAAGGGGTACCTGAAAGAACCTACCAACCAGCAAAAATATAGAAAGGAATTACTTTCACAATTAGTTTCAGTTCAAAGATTGGAATAAGCCGGTTCATTCCATTTTTGAATTCAATTCCATTGGAGAGTCATTCCTTCGATATTTTTCTTGGTTGGCATATCCATTATGATTATGTCGGGAAGCATGCTCTTCCCCACGAGGTAGCCTCCCTAACAAAAGTTCCCAATATTTGTTCAAGTGCAGTTTAAGGGCTGTTCGTGGATTGTTTTGACGTTCTTGAAACTTGATGTACATTTCGGCCAAATCATATACTCAATTTGAAAGTTTTCGTGCTCATCAGTTATTTTAGTTGAAGCCAACAGGGTATTTTGTCTACCTTTTAAAGGCCTTTGCAATGTTTGCTGTCCAAAAAAAAAACTGTGTAAAGTATTCTGCCTTTAGAAGACCTGTAAAAGATCTTCAGTCAATAAAAGACCTATGGAAGGTGTTCTGTCTATAGCAGACCTGAGGAGGTCTTCTGTCCTTAGACGATATTTTGTCTACCTTTTACATGTATTTTAGAAGCGCCTGGACTTTTTTAAGAAATATTTTTGAGGAACGTGGAATAAAAAAAAGGAACGTAGATTTTTTAAAAAATATGAGTAAGGGATTTTTATTTTTTAAAAAATATTTTATGGGACTTAGATTTTTAATAAAAAAATTTTATGGGATGTGGATTTTTTAAAAAATATGTTTAAAGGACCAGAATCCTTTTAAAGTTATTTTTAAGGGACGTGGATTTTTTAAAAAAAAAACATTATTAAGGGACAGATATTTTTTAAAAATATTTTTAAGGAAAGTGGATTTTTAAAAAATATTTTTAAGGGACGTAGATTTTTTTAAAAAATATTTCTGAGGTAATATTTCTGAAAAATTATTTTAAGAGACGTGGATTTGTTGTGGAAAAATGTTTTTTTTTTGATTTTTTAAAAATTATTTTTAAGGGAAGTGGATTTAAAAAAAATTTTAAGGGACGGGGATTTTTTAAAAAATATTTTTGTGAGACCTGGATTTTTTTAAAAGATAACTTTAAAGGGGGTGGAGAATTTTAAAATAATTCCTAAGGGACGTGGATTTAAAAAAAAAAATGAAGGGACGTGGAGTTTTTAAACAATAATTTGAAGGCACGGGGATTTTTAAAAAAATTATTTTATAGGGGCTTGTATTTAATAAAAAATATTTGAATTTTTAAAAAATATTTTAAGGGAAGGGAATTTTTTTTAAAAATTTTTTTTAAAGGTCGGGGATGTTTTAAAAAATATTTTTAAACGACGTAGATTTTTAAATTTAAAAAAATATTTTTAAACGACGGGGATTTTTTTTTTAAGAAAAAATTCTTTAAGGGACTTGGATTTTATAAGAATTAAAAAAAAAGATTTATTTTTAAGGGACGGGTATTTTTTAAAAAATATTTTTAAAGGACGGGGATTTTTTAAAAAATATTTTTAAACGGCGTAGATTTTTATAAAAAAAATATTTTTAGGGAACGTAAATTTTTTAAAAAATTTTTTTAAAAGACGGGAAATTTAGGGACTTGGATTTTGTAAGAATTTTTTTAAAGTGGCGGGTATTTTTTAAAAAATATTTTTAAAGGACGGGGATTTTTAAAAAATATTTTTAAGAAACTTGGATTTTTTAAAAAATATTTTAAGTGGTCGCGAACTTCTTAAAGAAAAATATTTATAAGGGACGTGGATTTTTTAAAAATATTTAGAAAAATATTTTTAGGGGACGTGGATTTTTTTTAAATATGTTTAAGGTACGTGTATTTTTTAAAAATATTTTAAAGTGACGGGGATTTTTTAAAAAATATTTTTAAGGGACGTGGAATTTTTAAAAAATTATTTTTAAGGGACGTGAAATTTTTAAAAAGTATTTTTAAGGGACGTAGAATTTTTAAAAAAATATTTTTAAGGGACGTGGAATTTTTAAAAAATATTTTTAAGGGACGTAGAAATTTTAAAAAAATATTTTTAAGGGACGTGGAATTTTTAAAAAATATTTTTAAGGGACGTGGAATTGTTAAAAAATATTTTTAAGGGACGTGGAATTTTTAAAAAAATATTTTTAAGGGACGTGGAATTTTTAAAAAATATTTTGAAGGGACGTGGAATTTTTAAAAAATATTTTGAAGGGACGTACATTTTGTAAAAAATATTTTAAATTAAAAAAAAAAATATTTTTAAAAAATATTTTAGGGAACGTAGATTTTTTAAAAAATATTTTAAAGGACGGGGATTTAAAAAAAAATCTTTAAGGGACCTGGATTTTGCAAGAAATATTTTAAAGTGGCGGGTATTTTTTAAAAAATATTTTTAAAGGACTGCGACTTTTAAAAAAATATTTTTAAGAATCTTGGATTTTTTTAAAAATATCTTAAGGGGTCGTGAACTTCTTAAAAAATATTTATAAAGGACGTGGATTTTTTAAAAAATATTAAAAAAAAATTTTTAGGGGACGTGGATTTTTTTTTTTTAAAATATGTTTAAGGTACGTGGATTTTTTAAAAATATTTTAAAGTGACGTGGATTTTTTAAAAAATATTTTTAAGGGACGTGGAATTGTTAAAAAATATTTTTAAGGGAAGTGGAATTGTTAAAAAATATTTTTAAGGGACGTGGATTTAAAAAAAAAAATATTTTTAAGAGACGTGGATTTAAAAAAAAAAGATATTTTAAAGGGACGTGGAATTTGAAAAAAATATTTTTAAGGGACGTGGATTTAAAAAAAAAAGATATTTTTAAGGGGCAATTTTTAAAAAAAAAAATTTAAGGGACGTGGACGTGGATTTTTTTAAAAAAAATGTTTTAAGGTATGTGGAGTTTTTAACAAAATTTTCAAAGGACGTGGATTTTTTAAAAAAATGTTTTAAGGGATGTGGAGTTTTTAACATTATTTTTAAAGGACGTGGGTTTTTTAAAAATGTCCTAAGCGATGTGGATTTTTTACAAAATATTTTAAAGAGACGGGGATTTTTTTTAAATATTTTTAAAAAGCCTGGAATTTATAAAAATATAGTTTTAAGGGACGTTGATTTTTTTAAAAATAATTTAAAGGAACGTGGATTTAAAAAAAAAAATGTTTTAAGGGATGTCGATTTTTTACAAAATATTTTTAAGGGACGTAGGTTTTTTTAAAAATATTTTTAATGGACTTGGATTTTTAAAAAAATAATAATTAAGAGGGACGGGGATTTTTTAGAAGATATTTTTAAATATGATTAAAGGACTTGGATTCTTTAAAAAAATGTTTTATGGAACGTGGATTTTTTAAAGAACATGGAATTTTTTAAAAAAATATTTTTAAAGAATTTAAAAAAAATGTTTTTAAATGATTTTTTAAAATTAAAAAAATATATTTTAATGAATGCGGATTTTTTAAAAAACATTTTTAATGTCTTCTGTCCTTTGAAAACCTGTAGAAGGTATTCTGCCCATAGAAGACCTGTTAAAGGTCTTCTGCCTATAAAAGACCTGTATAAGGTCTTTTGTCCTTAGAAGACCTATAGAAGGTATTATGTCCACAGAAAACCTGTAAAAAGTCTTCTCTTTCCGGTCTTTAGAAAACCTGTAAAAGGTCTTCTGTCTGTTGAAGGAATGAAATAAGTATTTGATTTATAGGTCTTCTATAAGAAGGTCTTTTGTTTAAAGAATATCTGCTGAGGGTACTAAGAAAACCTGTAAACATTCTTCTGTCCTTAGAAGACGTGGAAAAGGTCTTCTGTTCACGCAAGACTTGTAGAAGATATCTGTAGTAGGTCTTTTATCTATAGAAGACCAGTAAAAGGTTTTCGGCATATAAAACACCTGTAAAAAGTATTCAGTTAATAGAATACCCATGGACGGCCTCCTGTTGTTAAAATACCTGTCAAAGGTCTTTTTTCTATGGGAGACCTGTAAGAGGTCTTCTCTCTATGAAAGAACTGTGGAAACATCTTTAAAAATATGTTTTATGGGACTTGGATTTTTAAAAAAATATTTTTAATGAATGTGGATTTTTTTAAAAAACCTTTTTAAGGTCTTCTGTCTTTTGAAAACCTGTAAAATGTCTCCTGTCCATAGAAGACTTGTCAAAGATTTACCGTCTATAGACGATCTGTAGAAGGATTTTTTTTCTATAGAAGAGTTTCTCTTTATGGAAGACCTGTGGACGGTCTTCTGTCTATAGAAGACCTGTAGAAGATCTCCTGTCCTTAGAAGACCTGTTTCCGTCTATAGAAGAGCTGCAAAGGTTATTCGATCCATAGAATGCCTTTAAAAGTCTTCTGTCTATACTAAACATGTAAGGGTTTCTTCCTTAAGGAGTCTTGAAGAAAGCCTTTTGTCTGTAGATGACCGGTAGGACATGTCTTCTGTTTATACATATATGACATGTAGATGCCCTTTTCCCTACAAAAAGACCTGTAGAAGATCTTCTGTCTTTGTATGTTTTCTGTCAAGAGCAAACCTCTAGAAGGTATATTGTCTATGGAATACCTATTGATGGTCTTCTGTTTTTATGCGCGTTCTTCCGCGGTTATTGCTTGGAAGACTTCTTGGAGATTTGATATGTATAGAAGTCCTGTCAAAACTTCTCTGTTTTTAAAACACCTCCAAAACTTATCTTCTCTAAGGAATACCTGAAGTCATGTAAAAGGTCTCTCCAATTTTAATCCTTATCCAACTTAACCTATCTCACTTTTCATAAATCTTCGACCAATCCATTGTCTTAAAGATGTATGGCATTCCAAAAAGGCATGAAAAATAAATTTTGCACCAAACCATATCGAACAAGCGATAACAACAGTGACATTTTTTTCAATTATGACCCCTCGCCCCCACCACACAACTTCTAACTTCTTTTCATCTGCTCCTTTTTTCCTTATCCTCATCCTCCTGCTCCCTTCTCCCCACACTTTCAACTGTAAATAATGATTATAACACTATAACCAACCATACAATCTGCATTGTTTCCATTTTCATGTCATGCTTGAAATAATTTTCATGTGAAAAAAGAAATTCTAAGACAAAAAAAACCATAAATACTCAAAAGCTTTATTTCCCCAAATTGATTTCAACTGCAAGACCCCCCACTCCCACTCTCAATTCAAAATGCTAGTTTATTAAGGATTTTGATGATTTTCATAAGCCAAAACAAGGGTATCACCAGAAAAAAGGAACAGAGAATCCTTTGTTGTCATCCTTTTGTGGCTGTTTTTGTTAGTTGAAGACTCCCCATAAATGACACGTTTCAATGATTTCCGGTCACTTATCGCATGATTTTTTCAATTTTCTATATTGCTTTCCATAAAGCTCCAAAGCGAATGGTGCAAAAGGTAGTGTTGCCATATCAGATTTCAATTTAAAAAGAAAACCTTATTAAATAGAAAAATTGATGATATCTTTAAAAGAAAACTATTTTTTTAAATATCTCTACTCACCTATCGAAGAAGATTGCAGACTGAACAGCTCTGTGCAATTTCCGCTAAAGTTCAACTCATTCCAAAGCTTCTTATAGTTTTTGCTCCCCAAAAGGCTCTAAATGGCAACGCTGCTATTTATATCCCTTCTCCATCCCCAATCATGACTCTAATATCGAATTAATAGGAATGCGATTGATTTCAATTTGAAATTGAAGTAAACGGGCAAGTGGGTGCTGCATTTAACATAAAGTCGCGTGTAATGGTAATGACGATGATGGTGACGACAATGCTGGCTAACGATTACACACACACACACTTTGTTGGCATAGAGGGTGGAGCTGCTGCTGTTGTTGATGTTAGTGGCATTCTAATAGTTTCGAATACATTTCATTGACATGGATGACTGGAGTTGAGTACAACTTAGTTCGACTAAAACCTTCAAAATCCGAACTCATGTCATACATACGCCGCATGTACGTACATATGTTTGTGCTCTCGCTTGCATGTCTGCCGATAATACATTCAATTACTGTCAATGACACTGACGTTAAGACTTCCGCCTACCACTGCTAACCCGATTTGATGAGTTTGCTTGTGCAGCCAGCCGACGAGTTGATGATAGTGTTAATTTTTTAATTTTCTAAAGTTCAATAAAAGGAGGATGGGGAGGGATGAGCTGAGAGTTGAGCATAGTTAGTACTCCCTTGCCTATAGTTAGCGCGAAGTAATGTAATGTGTAAAGCATTTGTAAAACATCTTTCAATTTCTTCTTGGGAATACATATTTTAGAAAATGTGAGAAATTTCGTTGTAATTAGCTGTTACATTTTCCCACACTTTATTTTCGTAGCGAAAAGTGCAGAACATATGGAATAATAGGGGGTGTGTGACAAAAAATTGTAATAAATCATTTGTAAATTCGAACACAAATTTGGGAGTCGTCGTTTAAGTAATTGTTGTCATTATTCAATATTTCAATGATGAGAATTTTTTAGATGTCTGCCTATAGAAAACTTTCGGTAGATGTGTTCTATCTACAGAAATCATGTCCGACTTATATAAGATCTGTACAAGGTCTGCCGTCTACAAAAGATCAGTAAGACACTTTCATTCTGTAGACGACCTCTAGAAGGACAGACAATAAGTTTATGGAAGTTCGTAGAAGCTCCAAGGAAGACCTTCAAAAATATTTTTCTAAAAATTTGCTTTTTGATTGAAGATCTCTGGAAAACCTTTAAAAAATTTATATCTATGGAAGACCACTTAAATGTCTTTTTCTATAAAAGGTCCCTCTCTAGCAGGACTCTCTATGGGAAGTCTCTAAACGGACTTCTTTCTATAGGGAACCTCTAGATCATGTGGAAGACCTTTAAAGGGTCTACCCTCTATAGGAAGCCCTCTTTCACCCAAACATCTTTAAAAAACCTCATTCGTAGATGGCCACTGAGCCTATCTACTCTATCGTAGATGGCCACTGAGCCCCTATACTCTATCTTAGATGGCCACTGAACCCATCTACTCTAACGTAGATGGCCACTGAGCCCATCTACTCTAACGTAGATGGCCACTGAGCCCATCTACTCTATCGTAGATGGGCACTGAGCCCATGACAAAAAATTGTAATATGTAAATCATTTGTAAATTCGAACACAAATTTGGGAGTCGTCTTTTAAGTAATTGTTGTCATTATTCAATATTTCAATTTCAAGGAAGACCTTCGAAAATATTTTTCTAAACATTAGCTTTTTGATTGAAGACCTCTGGAAAACCGTTAGAAAAACTTATATTTATGGAAGACCCCTCAAATGTCTTTTTCTATAAAAAGTCCCTCTCTAGAAGGACTCTATCTATGGAAAATCTCTAAACGGACTTCTTTCTATAGAGAACCTCTAGATGATGTGGAAGACCCTTAAAAACCTCATTCTATAGAAGACCTCTAAACTTCTTTCTAAGAAAAATCTCTATAAAGTAGAAAATTTCCTTACTATAGAAGATCTCCACTGAGCCCATCTACTCTATCGTAGATGGCCACCGAGCCCATCTACTCTGTCGTAGATGGTCACTGAGCCCATCTACTCTATCGTAAATGGTCACTGAGCCCATCTACTCTATCGTATATGGTCACTGAGCCCATCTACTCTATCGTAGATGGCCACTGAGCCCATCTACTCTATCGTAGATGGCCTCTGAGCCCATCTACTCTATCGTATATGGCCACTGAGCCCATCTACTCTATGGTAGATGGCCACTGAGCCCATCTACTCTATCGTAGATGGCCATTGAGCCCATCTACGATAGAGCCCATCTACTCTCTAGTAGACGGCCACTGAGCCCATCTACTCTATCGTAGATGGCCATTGAGCCCATCTACTCTATCGTAGATGGCCATTGAGCCCATCTACTTTATCGTAGATTTCCATTGAGCCCATCTACTCCATCGTAGACGGCCACTGAGCCCATCTACTCTATCGTAGATGGCCGTTGAGCCCATCTACTCTATCGTAGATGGCCATTGAGCTCATCTACTCTATCGTAGATGGCCATTGAGCCCATCTACACATCTATCCTAGGCAACCGAGCCCATCTTCTTTACAAAAGATAGCCAAAGGATTTTTCTACTTTATTGTATATGAACACTGAGCCCATCTACTCTATCGTAGATGGCCACTGAGCCCATCTACTCTATCGTAGATGGCCATTGAGCCCATCTACTCTATCGTAGATGGCCACTGAGCCCATCTACTCTATCGTAGATGGCCACTGAGCCCATCTACTCTATCGTAGATGGCCACTGAGCCCATCTACTCTATCGTAGATGGCCACTGAGCCCATCTACTCTATCGTAGATGGCCACTGAGCCCATCTACTCTATCGTAGATGGCCACTGAGCCCATCTACTCTATCGTAGATGGCCACTGAGCCCATCTACTCTATCGTAGATGGCCACTGAGCCCATCTACTCTATCGTAGATGGCCACTGAGCCCATCTACTCTATCGTAGATGGCCACTGAGCCCATCTACTCTATCGTAGATGGCCACTGAGCCCATCTACTCTATCGTAGATGGCCACTGAGCCCATCTACTCTATCGTAGATGGCCACTGAGCCCATCTACTCTATCGTAGATGGCCACTGAGCCCATGTACTCTATCGTAGATGGCCACTGAGCCCATGTACTCTATCGTAGATGGCCACTGAGCCCATGTACTCTATCGTAGATGGCCACTGAGCCCATGTACTCTATCGTAGATGGCCACTGAGCCCATCTACTCTATCGTAGATGGCCGCTGAGCCCATCTACTCTATCGTAGATGGCCACTGAGCCCATGTACTCTATCGTAGATGGCCACTGAGCCCATGTACTCTATCGTAGATGGCCACTGAGCCCATATACTCTATCGTAGATGGCCACTGAGCCCATCTACTCTATCGTAGATGGCCACTGAGCCCATCTACTCTATCGTAGATGGCCACTGAGCCCATCTACTCTATCGTGGATGGTCATTGAGCTCATCTACTCTATCGTAGATGGCCATTGAGCCCATCTACTCTATCGTAGATGGCCATTGAGCCCATCTACTCTATCGTAGATGGCCATTGAGCCCATCTACTCGATCGTAGATGGCCATTGAGCCCATCTACTCGATCGTAGATGGCCATTGAGCCCATCTACTCGATCGTAGATGGCCACTGAGCCCATCTACTCGATCGTAGATGGCCACTGAGCCCATCTACTCTATCGTAGATGGCCACTGAGCCCATCTACTCTATCGTAGATGGCCATTGAGCCCATCTACGATAGAGCCCATCTACTCTCTAGTAGACGGCCACTGAGCCCATCTACTCTATCGTAGATGGCCATTGAGCCCATCTACTCTATCGTAGATGGCCACTGAGCCCATCTACTCTATCGTAGATGGCCACTGAGCCCATCTACTCTATCGTAGATGGCCACTGAGCCCATCTACTCTATCGTAGATGGCCACTGAGCCCATCTACTCTATCGTAGATGGCCACTGAGCCCATCTACTCTATCGTAGATGGCCACTGAGCCCATCTACTCTATCGTAGATGGCCACTGAGCCCATCTATTCTATCGTAGATGGCCACAGAGCCCATCTACTCTATCGTAGATGGCCACTGAGCCCATCTACTCTATCGTAGATGGCCACTGAGCCCATCTACTCTATCGTAGATGGCCACTGAGCCCATCTACTCTATCGTAGATGGCCACTGAGCCCATCTACTCTATCGTAGATGGCCACTGAGCCCATCTACTCTATCGTAGATGGCCACTGAGCCCATCTACTCTATCGTAGATGGCCACTGAGCCCATCTACTCTATCGTAGATGGCCACTGAGCCCATCTACTCTATCGTAGATGGCCACTGAGCCCATGTACTCTATCGTAGATGGCCACTGAGCCCATGTACTCTATCGTAGATGGCCACTGAGCCCATGTACTCTATCGTAGATGGCCACTGAGCCCATGTACTCTATCGTAGATGGCCACTGAGCCCATGTACTCTATCGTAGATGGCCACTGAGCCCATCTACTCTATCGTAGATGGCCACTGAGCCCATGTACTCTATCGTAGATGGCCACTGAGCCCATGTACTCTATCGTAGATGGCCACTGAGCCCATCTACTCTATCGTGGATGGTCATTGAGCTCATCTACTCTATCGTAGATGGCCATTGAGCCCATCTACTCGATCGTAGATGGCCATTGAGCCCATCTACTCGATCGTAGATGGCCCTTGAGCCCATCTACTCGATCGTAGATGGCCACTGAGCCCATCTACTCGATCGTAGATGGCCACTGAGCCCATCTACTCGATCGTAGATGGCCACTGAGCCCATCTACTCGATCGTAGATGGCCACTGAGCCCATCTACTCGATCGTAGATGGCCACTGAGCCCATCTACTCTATCGTAGATGGCCACTGAGCCCATCTACTCTATCGTAGATGGCCACTGAGCCCATCTACTCTATCGTGGATGGCCACTGAGCCCATCTACTCTATCGTGGATGGTCATTGAGCTCATCTACTCTATCGTAGATGGCCATTGAGCCCATCTACTCTATCGTAGATGTCCACTGAGCCCATCTACTCTATCGTAGATGGCCACTGAGCCCATCTACTCTATCGTGGATGGTCATTGAGCTCATCTACTCTATCGTAGATGGCCATTGAGCCCATCTACTCTATCGTAGATGGCCATTGAGCCCATATACTCCATTGTAGATGGCCACTGAGCCCATCTACTCCATTGTAGATGGCCACTGAGCCCATCTACTCCATTGTAGATGGCCACTGAGCCCATCTACTCCATTGTAGATGGCCACTGACCCCATCTACTCCATTGTAGATGGTCACTAAGCCCATCTATTCTATCGTAGACGGCCAGAGAGTTCATCTTCTCTATCGTAGACGGCCGTAAAGCCCATCTACAGTGGGTAACCATTGAACCTATATACTATACTGTATCACAGATGACCACTCAGCTTATCTGATCCATTGTAGATTGCCACTGATCGCATTTAGTCTATCGTAAGTGGCCACTGAACCCATCTACTCTATCGTAGATGGCTATTGAGCTCATCAAATCTACAGTAGATGGGCACTGAACCCATCAACTCTATTGTAGATGGACCCACCTACTCTGCCATATAGGGACACTGAGCTCATCTAATCCACAGTAGATATGGTAGATGACTTCTAGAATAACTTTTTTTTTAATCATTAATTTGTAATCTATATGTCTTCTTTTTATTGAAAAATTTTTTATGTTCTTCTTTCTAGTAGTTGACCTATAAAAGGCCTTCTGCTTACAGAAAACGTTCTATGGGCAAAAGGTTTGAACTAAACTTTTCTTCTGTCAAGAGAAAAGAGGTTATTTTTCAGAAAGAAGCCTTTAGAAAATATTGCATAAAAACTACTTTCTATAGAAGAACTTCAAACAGTATCCAGGAAAATCATGGGTGGTCTGGGATAAATCTTGGATTTTATACAAAGTTTGCTTTTGATTCCCAACTCCATGTAAAAGCTAAGCAGTTGTGATGCACAAAAGATTTCCTAAAGATACCATTATCCACCATGGGGTTGGCAATCAACAGGCAGGCTGGCAATGGTTTCATTTAAGCGTATAAAATTTCAAATAGAATCCATCCATTCCCATTTACATACTTATATGACAAAGCATTTGTTTCAATTTTCAAAAACTGCCCCTTCTAAACAAAGCACTGAAATTTTTGCACCCCCAAAACAGAAACGTTTATGTTCCTTTTTTTTGAGATCTCATCAAGGATATGAATGACATCAAGGACTTTACGTTTTGAAGTGTACAAAATTAGTTTACTTTTAATGAAAATATCCCTTTCCTATAAAACAACAAAAACAAACGGCTCATTCATTAAACTCTCAAAGACACACAAACAATTGCTATACTCACACACATATTCACACAAACTCATCACAAGCTCTTCAATCATCCCATTAAAAATTGTTTAAAGTTCGTTCTTTATTTTTGGACAGCAAAAATTACAGCAGTTGTTGCTGTTGTTGGCTTAGCTGTTCTAAATCAACAATATTGCCATATCTTTCGTTTATAAACTAAACAAAAAAAAATTAAAATAAAAATGGATGATGCGTCGACCTATTTTAGAGTCCTTGTCAATTCTCAGAGTTTCGTCATCACCAGCGAGCGTCATAGCAACAGCATAACTAGAGGGCGATCAGACCAGTTTGCAATGCAAACACTTTTGACATAAAACTCTGGTGGTTTGTTGTTGTTGTTGCATTTTTAGGGTGGGTAAATTAAATGCGACTATGACAACAATAAGAATAGCAACAGGGGAACACCGCCACCGCACCATAACAAACCATTGTTTGTTTGGAAAGGAGAGAGATTTTGGAGAGAGGGGCCAAGTGATTTGGGGTGGCAATGTTAGTGGCCAACTTCTACTACGAAGTGGGAACGCTCGACAACTTACAACTGACGGATTTGAAACGTTTGAAGACTAGAAAATAATAGAATTTGCACGCGGCATGTCATATTCATGTCCAAAACTGTTCTGTGTCTAAGACAACAAAGAACGAATGAGGAACTCGTACGTACACTGGATGCATTTCACTTTCAAACTTAACTGTGAAAGCCAGGTATTTTCATTTTTGTTTTTATTTTAAATTAGATGACCTACTCAGAAATTACACTTATGCGGCATCCGTGTTCTATTATTAAATTAAAAAAAAAAACAATTATTGGCAGTCACGCAATCAACTTTTTTTGATTTAAAAACTTTCCTTGTAAGCGCTTTAAAAATAGGCAAGAAAATAACGAGGTCAATAAGAAGTAATTCGTCCATTGCATTATTAATGAAATTCGCTGGTAATATGAGGTTTCGTTAAAATCCATTGAAAACTATTTACGACACATATGAACCTTTCAAAATGAAAACTATTATAGGATGATGAATTCAGGGGCCACCAAGTGTGGAGTAGATGAGCTCAGTGGCCATCTACTGTGAAGTAGATGGGCTCAGTGGCCATCTACGATAGAGTAGATGTGTTCAGTGGCCATCTACGATAGAGTAGATGTGCTCAGTGGCCATCTACGATAGAGTAGATGTGCTCAGTGGCCATCTACGATAGAGTAGATGTGCTCAGTGGCCATCTACGATAGAGTAGATGTGCTCAGTGGCCATCTACGATAGAGTAGATGTGCTCAGTGGCCATCTACGATAGAGTAGATGTGCTCAGTGGCCATCTACTGTGGAGTAGATGGGTTCAGTGGCCATCTACCATAGAGTAGATGGGCTCAGTGGCCATCTACTGTGGAGTAGATGGGCTCAGTGGCCATCTACTGTGGAGTATATGGGCTCAGTGGCCATCTACTGTGGAGTAGATGGGCTCAGTGGCCATCTACCATAGAGTAGATGGGCTCAGTGGCAATCTACGATAGAGTAGATGGACTCAGTGGCCATCTACGATAGAGTAGATGGGCTCAGTGGTCATCTACTGTGTAGTAGATGGGCCAAGTGGTCATCTACTGAGTAGTAGATGGGCTCAGTGACCATCTACTGTGTAGTAGATGGGCTAAGTGGCCATCTACGGTGTAGTAGATGTGTTCAGTGACCATCTACTATGGAGTAGATGGGCTCAGAGGCCATCTACTATGGAGTAGATGGGCTCAGTGACAATCTACTATGGAGTAGATGGGCTCAGTGACAATCTACTGTGGAGTAGATGGGCTCAGTGACCATCTACTGTGGAGTAGATGGGCTCAGTGGCCATCTACTGTGGAGTAGCTGGGCTCAGTGACGATCTACTATGGAGTAGATGGGCTCAGTGGCCATCTACTGTGGAGTAGCTGGGCTCAGTGGCCATCTACTGTGGAGTATATGGGCTCAGTGGCCATCTACTGTGGAGTAGATGGGCTCAGTGGCCATCTACCATAGAGTAGATGGGCTCAGTGGCAATCTACGATAGAGTAGATGGACTCAGTGGCCATCTACGATAGAGTAGATGGGCTCAGTGGTCATCTACTGTGTAGTAGATGGGCCAAGTGGTCATCTACTGAGTAGTAGATGGGCTCAGTGACCATCTACTGTGTAGTAGATGGGCCAAGTGGTCATCTACTGAGTAGTAGATGGGCTAAGTGGCCATCTACTGTGGAATAGATGGGCTCAGTGACCATCTACTGTGGAGTAGATGGGCTCAGTGACCATCTACTGTGGAGTTGATGGGCTCAGTGTCCATCTACTGTGGAGTAGATGGGCTCAGTGACGATCTACTATGGAGTAGATGGGCTCAGTGGCCATCTACTGTGGAGTAGCTGGGCTCAGTGGCCATCTACTGTGGAGTAGATGGACTCAGTGGCCATCTACGATAGAGTAGATGGGCTCAGTGGTCATCTACTCTGTAGTAGATGGGCCAAGTGGTCATCTACTGAGTAGTAGATGGGCTCAGTGACCATCTACTGTGTAGTAGATGGGCTAAGTGGCCATCTACGGTGTAGTAGATGTGTTCAGTGACAATCTACTGTGGAGTAGATGGGCTCAGTGACCATCTACTATGGAGTAGATGGGCTCAGAGGCCATCTACTATGGAGTAGATGGGCTCAGTGACAATCTACTGTGGAGTAGATGGGCTCAGTGACCACCTACTATGGAGTAGATGGGCTCAGAGGCCATCTACTATGGAGTAGATGGGCTCAGAGGCCATCTACTATGGAGTAGATGGGCTCAGAGGCCATCTACTATGGAGTAGATGGGCTCAGAGGCCATCTACTATGGAGTAGATGGGCTCAGAGGCCATCTACTATGGAGTAGATGGGCTCAGTGACAATCTACTGTGGAGTAGATGGGCTCAGTGACCATCTACTATGGAGTAGATGGGCTCAGAGGCCATCTACTATGGAGTAGATGGGCTCAGAGGCCATCTACTATGGAGTAGATGTGTTCAGTGACAATCTACTGTGGAGTAGATGGGCTCAGTGACCATCTACTATGGAGTAGATGGGCTCAGAGGCCATCTACTATGGAGTAGATGGGCTCAGTGACAATCTACTGTGGAGTAGATGGGCTCAGTGACCATCTACTATGGAGTAGATGGGCTCAGAGGCCATCTACTGTGGAGTAGATGGGCTAAGTGGCCATCTACTGTGGAGTAGATGGGCTCAGTGACCATCTACTGTGGAGTAGATGGGCTCAGTGACCATCTACTGTGAAGTTGATGGGCTCAGTGTCCATCTACTGTGGAGTAGATGGGCTCAGTGACCATCTACTGTGAAGTTGATGGGCTCAGTGTCCATCTACTGTGGAGTAGATGGGCTCAGTGACGATCTACTATGGAGTAGATGGGCTCAGTGGCCATCTACTGTCGAGTAGATGAGCTCAGTGGCCATCTGCTGTGGAGTAGATGGGCTCAGTGGCCATCTACTGTGGAGTAGATGGGCTCAGTGGCCATCTACTGTGGAGTAGATGGGCTCAGTGGCCATCTACTGTGGAGTAGATGGGCTCAGTGGCCATCTAGTAGATGGGCTCAGTGGCCATATACTATGGAGTAGTTGGGCTCAGTGGCCGTCTACTGTGGAGTAGATATGCTCAGTGGCCATCTACTGTGGAGTAGATGGGCTCAGTGGCCATCTACTGTGGAGTAGATGGGCTCAGTGGCCATCTACTGTGGAGTAGATGGGCTCTGTGGCCATCTACTGTGGAGTAGATGGGCTCAGTGGCCATTTACTGGGGAGTAGATGGGCTTAGTGGCCATCTAGTAGATGGGCTCAGTGGCCATATACTATGGAGTAGTTGGGCTCAGTGGTCGTCTACTGTGGAGTAGATGGGCTCAGTGGCCATCTTCTGTGGAATAGATGGGCTCAGTGGCCATCTACTGTGGAGTAGATGGGCTCAGTGGCCATCTTCTATGGAGTAGATGGGCTCAGTGGCCATCTACTGTGGAGTAGATGTGCTCAGTGGCCATCTACTGTGGAGTAGATGGGCTCAGTGGCCATCTACTGTGGAGTAGATGGGCTCAGTGGCCATCTACTGTGGAGTAGATGGGCTCAGTGGCCATCTACTGTGGAGTAGATGGGCTCAGTGGCCATCTACTGTGGAGTAGATGGGCTCAGTGGCCATCTACTGTGGAGTAGATGGGTTCAGTGGCCGTCTACTGTGGAGTAGATGGGTTCAGTGGCCGTCTACTGTGGAGTAGATAGGCTCAGTGGACATCTACTGTGGAGTATATTTTGTCAGTAGACACATACGATAGAGTAGATGGGCTCAGTAGACATCTACGATAGACTAGATGTGCTCAGTGACCATCTACTGTGGGGTAAATGGCCATCTACGGTGTAGTAGATGTGCCCAGTGGCCTTTTACGATGGACTAGATGGGCTCAATGGCGATGGAGTAGATGACCCAGTGGCCATAGTAGTGACGGTAGCTTTTCATCTTTAATTGGTATAACATTCCCTCTCCATAATCCACCTCCGCAACAAGAACACTACGATCGCAGCATGTGGTACCAAAATCCCACTTCAAACCACTGTTCATCCCTTTTTTCAACTTTGCAATGGACAAGCGTACGGATAAGAGCATTAACTTCACAGTTTTATATAATTAAAAAAATGTATAAAGCCGGGAAGAAACCACGAAGTGTGAGTGCAAAATATCTATGGCGATTTTGTATTTTTTGATGATTTGGGTTGTGTGTTTTTTATTCTACATAATTTTTATGCGGAACAGCATTAACGTCAAACGGAGTTGCATTATAAAACCAATGCCAACGAAGCGTGAAAAAAACGCTTGGCAAAATTTTTAAGGGTTAGTTTTTACACACATTAAATGTTGCCACTGGCACCGCGTCAGTAGTTTGGCAAATTTCATGCAAAAATTGCATGGTTAGGGTCAGTTGGATGATGATTCACCCGCCATCCATCCACCACAGGAGAGACAGCCACCACTATCAACCAACCACGCCGTGTTCTTGTAACCGGTGTTTGTTTGCCAAATACTCAAAATGTTGGCGTTTAAATTAAGCAGAAATTTGGAAAATGTCAGGGCACGCGTGTAAACACATAATAATCCTTGGCTTAACAAGGACAGTCACTTCCTTGTGGCAATATGTTTGCAGGCCATAACGGTGACGGACAGACGGGTGCAGCTCTCTACTGCTTTCTGTTGTTTTGTTGTTCGCATTAGCAGAAGGAGCTTTAGTTAAATACGTAAAGCTAATTTATTTTCTATAAATTGTTGTTCTTTATTATGGGTAGGAAGGACTCTTACCTCTTCCGTTCTGCCTCGTGCTTTATGTTTCTTCATACTTGGCATATTTCTTGTTGTTTTTGTGTTTCTTTATTCCTTTGAACTTTTTGAAGAAAGGCAAAAAAATGAAACGAATTCAAGTATCTCCACTCCTGGTGGCATTCCTGAGTGGGGTTTGTATGTTGTTGATTGGTGTTGCTGTTGTTGTTGTGGCTGGCTGGCTGCTGCTGCCACCATTTGTTTCCTTTCACATCCTCCTCCGCATCAGCGTCATCATTGAGTGAGTGATGTTTGTTGCTTTTGTTGTTGTTTTTTATTTGTTTGTTGGTGCTACTGCTTCCACTCACTACTCGCATCGTGGAAAAGCATTTTCTTGCTTCATTTTATTTCAATGGAGAAAGAAGAAGCCTGCAAATAAGTGTCTGTTTATTAGGTATTACTTTGGCTGGCAGTTGTTCTTCCTTTCGGCTAGGAGTGCCAACCTTTTGAAGGAAACACAAAACAATGCCCTACCATTTTATGGTCTCTGAAACAGTGGGTGTTTCTTGGCATTATCTTTACTTCGCCAGTGCTCCGTCTGCCAGGCCACCATATCTTAATAGCCATGTGTGTGCGCCAAATGCTTGTTGAAACACTTCTTCACTTCATCATCAACAGAGATACTTGAGATTTCCCCCCTTTGTCAATTTGCATTGAGACGAGATTCGCAACATTCATAAATGCTGACATAGACACATAATAACCATTCAAATGTCCAATTGATTTCAAATAATAATGAACCAAAACGCAAAATCTGAAGAGTTCTTTCAATTCATTCAGACATACATAGCTGGGTATTTATGAATGTAAATTAGTATACTTAAGTTGTGCCCTGGAGGAGGCTGGGTAATTTAAAAACGCAAAAGTTTAAAGACTTGAGTAAAATGTTCGCCTGAGGTGTTCGGAAATTACGAGGAGAGTTGTTTTAAAGAAGGAAGACATGTTGGACTGACTTGAGGGTAAACTGAATGTTCCCTATGTCCATTTACCCTATTATAGATAGCCTTTGAGCCAATCTGTTCATTAGATGATAGTCTTTGAGCCCATTGAGGCCATCTACTCTACAGTAGACGACGATTGAACCCATCCACTCTACACCAGATGGACATTGAACCAATCTACTCTACAGTAGATGGCCATTAAGCCCATCTACTCTATAGTAGATGGCCATTAAGCCCATCTACTCTACAGTAGATGGCCATTAAGCCCATCCATTCTATAGTAGATGGCCATTAAGCCCATCTACTCTACAGTAGATGGCCATTAAGCCCATCTACTCTACAGTAGATGGCCATTAAGCCCATCTACTCTACAGTAGATGGCCATTGAGCCCATCTACTACACAGTCCATGGCCACTGAGCCCATCTACTATACAGTAGATGGCTACTGTGCCCATCTACAACACAGTAGATGGCCACTGTGCCCATCTACAACACAGTAGATGGCCACTGTGCCCATCTACAACACAGTAGATGGCCACTGAGCCCATCTACTACACAGTAGATGGCGACTGAGCTTATCTACTACACAGTAGATGGCCACTGAGTCTATCTACTACACAGTAGATGACCACTGAGCCCATCTACTACACAGTAGATGATCACTGAGCCCATCTACCACACAGTAGATGGCCACTGTGCCCATCTACAACACAGTAGATGGCCACTGTGCCCATCTACAACACAGTAGATGGCCACTGTGCCCATCTACAACACAGTAGATGGCCACTGTGCCCATCTACAACACAGTAGATGGCCACTGTGCCCATCTACAACACAGTAGATGGCCACTGTGCCCATCTACAACACAGTAGATGGCCACTGTGCCCATCTACAACACAGTAGATGGCCACTGTGCCCATCTACAACACAGTAGATGGCCACTGTGCCCATCTACAACACAGTAGATGGCCACTGTGCCCATCTACAACACAGTAGATGGCCACTGAGACCATAAAGTACACAATATATGGCCACTGAGCAAAGCTACCACTGAGCAAAGCTACTACATAGTAGATGACCACTGAGCCCATCTACTACACCGTAGATGGCCACTGAGCCCATCTACTACACCGTAGATGGCCACTGAGCCCATCTACTACACCGTAGATGGCCACTGAGCCCATCTACTACCCCGTAGATGGCCACTGAGCCCATCTACTACACAGTAGATGGCCACTGAGCCCACCTACTACACAGTAAATGACCACTGAGCCCATCTACTACACATTAGATGACCACTGAGCCCATCTACTCCACCGTAGATGGCCAGTGAGCCCACCGTAAATGGCCACTGAGTCCATCTACTACACATTAGATGGCTGATGACTGAGCCCATCTACTCCACCGTAGATGGCCACTGAGCCCATCTTCTACACAGTAGATGACCACTGAGTCCATCTACTACACAGTAGATGGCTACTGAGCCCATCTACACTACACAGTAGATGGCCACTGAGCCCATCTACTGCACAGTTGATGGCCATTAAGCCCATCTACTCCACCGTAGATGGCCAGTGAGCCCACCGTAAATGGCCACTGAGTCCATCTACTACACATTAGATGGCTACTGAGTCCATCTACTACACAGTAGATGGCCACTGAGCCCATCTACAACACAGTATATGACCACTGAGTCCATCTACAACACAGTATATGACCACTGAGTCCATCTACTACACTGTAGATGGCCACTGAGCCCACTTACTACACAGTAGATGACCACTGAGCCCATCTACTACACATTAGATGGCCACTGAGCCCATCTACTCCACCGTAGATGGCCAATGAGCCCACAGTAGATGGCTACTGAGCCCATCTACTACACAGTAGATGGCCACTGAGCCCATCTACTGCACAGTTGATGGCCATTAAGCCCATCTACTCCACCGTAGATGGCCAGTGAGCCCACCGTAAATGGCCACTGAGTCCATCTACTACACATTAGATGGCTACTGAGTCCATCTACTACACAGTAGATGGCCACTGAGCCCATCTACAACACAGTATATGACCACTGAGTCCATCTACAACACAGTATATGACCACTGAGTCCATCTACTACACTGTAGATGGCCACTGAGCCCACTTACTACACAGTAGATGACCACTGAGCCCATCTACTACACATTAGATGGCCACTGAGTCCATCTACTCCACCGTAGATGGCCAGTGAGCCCACAGTAGATGGCTACTGAGTCCATCTACTACACAGTAGATGGCCACTGAGCCCATCTACTACACAGTAGATGAGCACTGAGTCCATCTACTACACAGTAGATGGCTACTGAGCCCATCTACTACACAGTAGATGGCCACTGAGCCCATCTACTGCACAGTTATATATACGTTACCGTAGATGGCATTAATCCCATTACTCTGCCGTAAGTGATCATTTAGCCAATCTACTCTATAGTAGATGGCGATTGATCCCATCTACTCTACAGTAGATAGCCACTGAGCCCAGTAGATGACGTTAAAGTCCATCTACGCAATAATAGATGGTCTCGGAGCCCATTTGCGCTGTGATAGATAGATGTCCATTTACCCTATTATAGATAGCCTTTGAGCCAATCTGTTCATTAGATGATAGTCTTTGAGCCCATTGAGGCCATCTACTCTACAGTAGACGACGATTGAACCCATCCACTCTACACCAGATGGACATTGAACCAATCTACTCTACAGTAGATGGCCATTAAGCCCATCTACTCTATAGTAGATGGCCATTAAGCCCATCTACTCTACAGTAGATGGCCATTAAGCCCATCCATTCTATAGTAGATGGCCATTAAGCCCATCTACTCTACAGTAGATGGCCATTAAGCCCATCTACTCTACAGTAGATGGCCATTAAGCCCATCTACTCTACAGTAGATGGCCATTGAGCCCATCTACTACACAGTCCATGGCCACTGAGCCCATCTACTATACAGTAGATGGCTACTGTGCCCATCTACAACACAGTAGATGGCCACTGTGCCCATCTACAACACAGTAGATGGCCACTGTGCCCATCTACAACACAGTAGATGGCCACTGAGCCCATCTACTACACAGTAGATGGCGACTGAGCTTATCTACTACACAGTAGATGGCCACTGAGTCTATCTACTACACAGTAGATGACCACTGAGCCCATCTACTACACAGTAGATGATCACTGAGCCCATCTACCACACAGTAGATGGCCACTGTGCCCATCTACAACACAGTAGATGGCCACTGTGCCCATCTACAACACAGTAGATGGCCACTGTGCCCATCTACAACACAGTAGATGGCCACTGTGCCCATCTACAACACAGTAGATGGCCACTGTGCCCATCTACAACACAGTAGATGGCCACTGTGCCCATCTACAACACAGTAGATGGCCACTGTGCCCATCTACAACACAGTAGATGGCCACTGTGCCCATCTACAACACAGTAGATGGCCACTGTGCCCATCTACAACACAGTAGATGGCCACTGAGACCATAAAGTACACAATATATGGCCACTGAGCAAAGCTACCACTGAGCAAAGCTACTACATAGTAGATGACCACTGAGCCCATCTACTACACCGTAGATGGCCACTGAGCCCATCTACTACACCGTAGATGGCCACTGAGCCCATCTACTACACCGTAGATGGCCACTGAGCCCATCTACTACCCCGTAGATGGCCACTGAGCCCATCTACTACACAGTAGATGGCCACTGAGCCCACCTACTACACAGTAAATGACCACTGAGCCCATCTACTACACATTAGATGACCACTGAGCCCATCTACTCCACCGTAGATGGCCAGTGAGCCCACCGTAAATGGCCACTGAGTCCATCTACTACACATTAGATGGCTGATGACTGAGCCCATCTACTCCACCGTAGATGGCCACTGAGCCCATCTTCTACACAGTAGATGACCACTGAGTCCATCTACTACACAGTAGATGGCTACTGAGCCCATCTACACTACACAGTAGATGGCCACTGAGCCCATCTACTGCACAGTTGATGGCCATTAAGCCCATCTACTCCACCGTAGATGGCCAGTGAGCCCACCGTAAATGGCCACTGAGTCCATCTACTACACATTAGATGGCTACTGAGTCCATCTACTACACAGTAGATGGCCACTGAGCCCATCTACAACACAGTATATGACCACTGAGTCCATCTACAACACAGTATATGACCACTGAGTCCATCTACTACACTGTAGATGGCCACTGAGCCCACTTACTACACAGTAGATGACCACTGAGCCCATCTACTACACATTAGATGGCCACTGAGCCCATCTACTCCACCGTAGATGGCCAATGAGCCCACAGTAGATGGCTACTGAGCCCATCTACTACACAGTAGATGGCCACTGAGCCCATCTACTGCACAGTTGATGGCCATTAAGCCCATCTACTCCACCGTAGATGGCCAGTGAGCCCACCGTAAATGGCCACTGAGTCCATCTACTACACATTAGATGGCTACTGAGTCCATCTACTACACAGTAGATGGCCACTGAGCCCATCTACAACACAGTATATGACCACTGAGTCCATCTACAACACAGTATATGACCACTGAGTCCATCTACTACACTGTAGATGGCCACTGAGCCCACTTACTACACAGTAGATGACCACTGAGCCCATCTACTACACATTAGATGGCCACTGAGTCCATCTACTCCACCGTAGATGGCCAGTGAGCCCACAGTAGATGGCTACTGAGTCCATCTACTACACAGTAGATGGCCACTGAGCCCATCTACTACACAGTAGATGAGCACTGAGTCCATCTACTACACAGTAGATGGCTACTGAGCCCATCTACTACACAGTAGATGGCCACTGAGCCCATCTACTGCACAGTTATATATACGTTACCGTAGATGGCATTAATCCCATTACTCTGCCGTAAGTGATCATTTAGCCAATCTACTCTATAGTAGATGGCGATTGATCCCATCTACTCTACAGTAGATAGCCACTGAGCCCAGTAGATGACGTTAAAGTCCATCTACGCAATAATAGATGGTCTCGGAGCCCATTTGCGCTGTGATAGATAGCCACTGAGCCCATATACGCTGTACTAGATTGTTCCGAAGCCCATTATACAATAGTAGATGACCTTCGAAACCATCCACAATATAGTAGATTACCACCGAGCCCATGTACTCTTCGCATATGACCACTGTAACCATCTGTTTACAGTGTAACCATCTGTTTACAGTGTACAGATATACCGCCTGAAAGTATGCACCCAAGGCTTATAAATCATTCACAACTCGCTTGTTATTGATGTTAGACATGAAGTATAGATGGCGTTGTTATTCCATACATTATTTTGAATCTTTTTGGAACTTTTTGTACCTATCGAATCTTTTGAATCTTTTTGGAACTTTTTGTACCTATCGATAATGTAGAAGGCATGTCTTAACTTGCACATCCACATCTATAGGACGCCTTTTTAAAATTCTACTTTCAGTCGCTAGGTGAATGTTGCTGATCAACCCATTATTTGAAAGATTTACAAATTTGCCCTCATATATGTAAATTATAGCATCTTGTCTGCTACTTGTCCCCATCTACCAAGTTGGTCTTGTTTAAACTGTCCTCCTTCATACCCCACTAAGCCCATTCGGGGCATTATCCTTTCATTTTGCCACAAATTGCCTTAACTAAATTTAGCTATTTAGGCCACTTACACAGTTACAACTTTAAATGATTTAAAATGACTCTCTTCGTCCCCGAAACTCGAATCCATGTCAAACATAAGTTACATTTAATTCGCCTATCTGCTCATTCCGATGTTTACACAACTGCACAACGACGACCAGAGATAGTCCTCGTTTACAAAGTTATTTAGGTTTAATTAAAGTTTTAAAATGTTAAACTTCCCTAAGCAGGCAAGCCGGTAGTCATGATATCAGCTAGAAAACATCAGGCAGAAAAATGATTTGAGAAGTTGGTTCCCCCTCCGAAAAAACACACACATATAGTGGACGTGGCTATGCTGTTGGAGGCTATTTTGCTGGTGTTCATGTGAGAAAAGTTTTAAATTGAATTTTATTTTGGGCAAGGAGTTTTAACAAAGTCCGTGTTGCTGTTCATGTGGATCTGTTTATTTTTGTCCTCTGCACTACTAAAATTCTGTTAAATGTGTGTTTTGGTTTAACAGCGATAATATTCTTAAAACAACATTTCTTTTGAGGTTATTTGTAATTTATACGCTTCCATCTCTTCCTTGGTGAATTTATATCCTTTACAATCTCTCTTTACTCTTTCTCCCCATTTCATTGCCATTTTGTTTGTTCCACTTTGTTCCCTGTGTGCCATTGTCCTTTGTGGATAAGAGAGCATGGACTTTTTTCAATTTCTCCATGGAGAGAGGGCGCTTGTGTTTTTCGTTTTGTTTTGGTCTGGCAGGATAAATGTGCGGCATGTTCCTTGGTTTCCGGTATTTTGAACTGTTGTTATTTTATTATTTTGCCCTTCCATTTCTCTGCGGAATGTTTCATTTCACATCACATGCTGATGCTTCCGCCACCACTCTCTCTGTTTTTTTTTTCTTCTCACGAGACTTTTGTGACATCCCCCAAAAAGTGCGGCGACCATGAATGGTTGGTTCGTTGTTGTTTCGGTAGTTTTCAATGTTCTTCCTCTGTTCAGTTCAGTGCCGGCTTTATTGAATGTCTCATCTCTGGAAGTTTTTGTCCGTTGTTCGCCGGGGTCATGTGGTAAAGTGTTGTAGACGCGTTACAATGTCGTCTCGCCCAGTGTAAAACGGGTAGAGTGAGCGCGAGTGCTGCTGCTGATGTTATCGTCATTTCGGGTTGTTGTATTTTTTCCCTTTCAACTTTAATTCGAAAACATTAACAAAAAACACGAATAATTTTTTGTGGTGGAATAGTAAATGAGTTCTACGACTCGCCTGTCGTTAGTGAAATTTATAACTTATGTTTGGCAAAGTTTTATTGCACGGCGGTGTTGTTTTTTTATACAAGACGTTGGCGGCGGCGGCGACACCTAGTTTTGGTGTGGGTGAAAAAATATAAATTTTTGTGTTTCATTGTTAAACCTTGGAGGAAAGTTTTCCTCTCTCTCTTTGTGTTTTGAAAAAGGAAAAGTCATTGCTTTCTTTTATCCTTTTGTGCCGCCATTGTGAGTGCGAATGTTTGTTTGCAAGGAGTGCATAAAGTGAAACAAAAACAACAACAAATACATGCTGTGCATTTTTTCCAGACGGAATTATGTGCTTGACTTTTCCGATTCGGGTTCCTTGAACGCCATACATCCTTCCAACCATCCATCTGTGTTTTGACGGGCGTTGTTGCCTCCGTTACAACAAAGGCGAGACATTTCGTAAATTTCGATAATTTTTTTGTTTGGATTGAACGCTGTTCGCGACAAAGAAACGCAAAACATAACCATGGTAAGGATATAATAATTTTGGCCAGACATTACAGCAACCCTCCCTAAAATTTAAGTTTGTATAAAATTGCATGTGGTTGATTTATAAATTATTGGTAAACGTGCGGGTAACCGGTTGAACTTTTTTCCTTGTCTGCAAAGCATTTATCATATGTTGCTTCAACCTTGATCTTAATGGGTTTGTTTGGATGTTTGTTGCAAGATGTCGTCTGGTCAGGTCGCTGTATCAGAAACAGCTGCTGCGAATGAATTGTGAATTGCTATATTATCCTTATTTAAGATGAAAATAAAAAATAAAGGACGAATGGCATCTTGTCTTTAAGGTAATTGCAGTAATGGAAAAAAAAAGATAGTGGATTTATGGTGATAACAAGTGTAAGATGCACAAGTTGAAAACTGCAATCGCCGATAATACGTAACGTGAACTTGAATTTTTAAGGAAGATTTTTACCCAATGAATTTCGAAAGTTGTAATTTTATACCCTCACCCTTTAGGCATAAAGAGGGTATATACTAGGGTAGGCCGAAGCGATTTGTATGGAAGGAAAAAATGTTAGTGGGCGCCTAGAGTTTCTGATTCTTGGGATTGTACAGAGCATAAAAGTCTATTAGACGTCGATATGGTCTAATAGACTTTTATAATAGTATGCTAAGTCTAAAAAGTGAGTTTTGCAGGAGAAGCTCTCAAAGTGTGGAAATTTTTTTTTGAACTTCAGTACTATGCTAAGTCAATATTTGTTTATAAATTCTGTTCAGATTGACAGATCATTACCAAAATTTGACAGAATTTAAGTTAAAGGACGTTCGACACCTCCAAATAATAGTTTGCTAATTCTGAACAGTGAGTTTTGCAGGACAAGCTCTAAAAGTTTGGAAATTTCTTTGACCTTCAGTACTATGCTAAGTAAATATTTGTTTATAACTTCTGTTCGGATTGTCCGATAATTACCAAAATTTGACAGAATTTAAGTTAAACATGCTAAGTCGACTTAGCATACTATTGTTTGGAGGCGTCGATATGTCTACGGAGAAAATCGAGCCCCCGGATTTTGGCTTGTAGTTTTTTTTCAAGGTTTTTTGGATATTTTGGCATATAACAGCCAAAACACTGAGATTTTCGACACAACACAAAGACAAAAATTGTAGCCAAGACAATAATTAAGAACTTTCTAGTGCACCGCAAAAGCATTGGAACGCTCCTTCAGGCAGTTATGGCCTCGAGAAAGTGCACATTTTTCGGAAAATATCGATAAATGACACTGTGGTACCAAATGGGACTCAAAGTCAGTGGGTGGAAAATTCCTTTTGGAGATAAAAGCCCTTGGTGAGTGCACTAAGAACCCAAACCATAGGTCAAGTTTTTGAGATATCGCGTGATTAATGGTTTAATTTTGGCCCCTTAATTTGTGAGAAAATAGCTTCATATCTCTGTTAAGCGTTATTGTAGCTTTATTTTGTGATTACATGTCAGTAAAATCGAATGGCGAATATTTTTGTAGAATACTTTATCCCCCTAACTCAATTCCTTCCATGTCCTTTTCGTCCTTTATTTCTTGAACCGTAGTAAAAGTACCACAAGACGAGATTTTACAGTACCCAAATACTCTACAACAAGTAAAAAAGTATCAGTCGGCTTCGCCGACAGAGATATGGCCTCAGCCTGTGAATATTGAAACAATTTTTTCCCCAAAAAACGTATGTATTTAGATGGTTTTAAAAATGTTGGGCGTATGAACCGACAAAATGTTGATTAGGATTAAAGATCAAAAGTTTTTCGGAGGAGGTACTTACAGGAATGGATTGACCATTAAGGAAGTGTGTCTGCAGCCACTACATATGGTGCCATAGGGGGTTTTTACACCCTTCGGGCTGTTTGCTCAAGAAGTATGGAATTGGTCCTGAAAAAAACTTTTACCATCGTAATTGAGGCAGGGAATGCAAGATAACTGTTGAACGGATCTGCCGATTCGGTCCAAAATTTGGCCTTAGTAATATTTTGTCCAAACATAGTTGAAGTTCGAAGATAAGTCCATATTTAAATTAGGCAATTTTCCTTGCGGCAATTGTCAGTTTGAAGGAGAGGGAGGTGAGGCATATGGTAACCCTTTGCCTCTCAGCACCCTCTATCACCTACAAACTTACAATTGCCGCAAGGAAAATTGCCTAATGTAAATATGGACTATGCCATATCGGTCAACTCCTTCAGGTACCTCCCCCACAAAAGTTCAAAACTTTTCGCTAACATGGTGTGCACGATTACCCTCGAAGACAGTAACTGATTTAGTCCATACTTTGCACATCGTAGTATTTCTGCAACACATAAATCAGGTTCGAATAGAGACTATATCTGTTCACTCCTTCGGAAACCTTCCACACAACATTTCGGAAAAGTGCAGTTAAAGAGCTGCTCTCGAATCGCTGTCCCCATTACGACAGTGCAAGTTTTTTTCAGGGGCAAGTGCATACTTCCTGAGAAAATGTCCCAAAAGATGTAAAAAAAATCCTACGGCACCGTGTGTAGTGGCTGGAGCTAATGATAACTCTCGAACAGATCAACCGATTAGGTCCAAAATGTGGCCATGTTAATATTTTGTCCAAATTTAGATCAAATTCGAAGATGGTCCATATAAGTCAGTTCTCTAAAATGGTGCGCGCAATAACCAATTTGGTCCATACTTTCCCCATCGTAATATTTCTACCGGACAAGATAAGATTCCAATATGGACTTTATCGGTCCTCTCCCGAATCTTTAACAACAAATTTCAGTAAAGTCCAGTTTAGGAGCCGTTTTCAAATTTACTTTTTCCGCAACAGGTTGTTCTCAGGCCCCCTAATACGACGGTAAAAGTTTTTTTCAGGAGCAAGTTCACACTTCCTTAGAAAATGGCCAGAAAGCTGTAAAAAACCCTACGTCCAGCATGCTTAGCCGGCTCGTGCGCATGGCAATTTTCTAGGCGGGTACTGCGATGGTACCAAACTTAAACGTTCAAAACTTTTGTGTAAGCGCAGTTTAGGGTCTGTTCAAGGATCCTTTGGAAATTATTACCGAAGCTACACCCTGTGGTCCTGTTTACCAGATCCACTTCCAAAATGGACTATGTAAGCCCATTCCTTCAGGTACTTCTTCCGCAACACTTTTGCGCTTTAATCCAAATGCATATTTTGTGGAACTGGATTTTGGCCGAGATGATAATTTTCGATCTGTGACCCAAAAAAAACAAAATTTCTTGGATTTCCTACCCCCCCAAATTTTTTTCCATTTGATCCAAAACACCTTATATATGAAGTTTTATGGCGATCGGTTATGGTTAACCCGTGCCAACCTAGCAATCTTTGTTTCCATAGAAATTTCCATGGCCCAAAGCGCATTTTCACCAAAATTCTCTAAATGCCACAATTATGGTCCGATCGATGAAAAAACTTTACCAGTTCATTATTGTGACTAAAAAACTATTTCTACAAAAAATATTGAAAATCGGATCTGATTTTGATATTTTTATTTGGTATAAAGACATCGGTAAAGTGTACTGATCCTTTTTTGCCCATTGATACATAGCAAGTTGATACCAGCTTGAAAATTAAAATTTATTAGCATACTTTTAGTCGCAAATTGATGATAAATGAATAAAAACATCAAAAATCAGAAACTGAGTAATTTTTAGTTTAGTGACTGTTGTGTCAGGGTGTCTTCACACTGAGGGTCAAGGTTCGATTCCCAGGCCTGAAAAAATAACATTTTCAACGTTGGCGAAAATACTGCTCAGTGTAATGTTGGTGATATTTCCTAAATATTTCATCCATGAAAAATTTCTCTGTAAGTGAGTATTAAAAAGCGCCGTTCGGACTCGGAGATAAAAATAATGACCCGTATCTTTGAATTAATATGTATCTGGTGCACTCATTGATATGGGAGAAATCTTCCTTGTCCCTTCTGGAATGTTTGTGTGAACATATAATGATCAGTAAAGGGTGAAGGAGCAAGGAGCAGCTCATCTACGCTCTGTAAAAAAAAACTGTGCATTTCTTCCTATTATTTATAGCAGTTTATAATACCAGTACGGTTATGTGATATTTAGGGGTGACCCCCAGTTGTAAAGCCCGATATAGCCGATAGCCTTAGATTTTAGTGCTATTTTTTACCATTTATTTTTTTGTAATTTTTTATTATAGTAAATATTTAAAATAAATAAAATAAAGCCAAATTTTTACCTAATTTTATTGTAATATTTTATTATAATAAATATTTTAAATAAATAAAATAAAGCCCAATAAAAGCCATTTTTCATGATTTTTTTTTTCAAGAAAACTACGAAACTTTTTTAGTACATTTTGTTTTCATCTGAAGGAGCCCATCTTAAGAGGCTATAACCACTTGCAAATTTTACAAAATCCAAAAAATTTTAATTGGATCATTTTAAAGTAGAGGTAGAAGAGAATAAAATATGTTGCAAACATTTCGAGTCGGTTTTCTCGAAATGGCATTTTTAAAGCGCTACCCACTGTAGGTCGAAAATGGATGATCCAATTTTCATATGTTTTTGTGGGATTATTAAACACATAAAAAGTTTGTCCTTTTGCAAGAGACTTCTTTTAAAATAATTTATTTGACGGATTTATGGCGAAATGGCCATCAATTTTTTTTTTTTTTTTTTGTTAAAATTGAAATTTTGTCCCTTTGGCTTAAGGACAAGATTATTAGGTTTTTAATGATCCCACAAAAACATATGCTGATCGGTTTTTTCGTTTTAGAGCTACAGTGGGCACGTCAAACTGCTTTAGTCTTGTACCAGACTATGAACATTTTCATGAAAATGTTTTGAGCAACGGGTAAGAAGGGAGGAAGGGAGCCCCTTCACTGCCGCTCTCTCCCAAAAGCTAAAATATTTTCATGTGTTATTTTCAGTGTTTGGCACAAGACTTATTAATAACAGTGTTACGTAGTCGTCCATTTGTCAGAACACTGTGCAATGTCTTTCAACAAAAAAAATCTGAAAGTAGCTTATGAAAATTTGTTCTTTTCCTGCCCAATAAGTGGTCATAACCCCTTAACATACTTTCTGATTTTTATACCCTCAGCATTTATGCTAACGAGGGTATATCCACTTTCATACGGGCAAAATGTGCCTCATCGAAATAATGATTTTAGACCCCAATTATGTTTGGACGAAATGTGTTTCAGACAATTTGGAGTCGATTGAGCGATGTCCGTCCGTCTGTCTGTCTGTCTGGCAGGCTTGTGTGCATGATAACTCTCAAACGGATCAACCGATTCGAACCAAATTTTGGCTTTCGTAATATTTCGCATAAGTTTAGGTTTGAAGATGGGTTATATCGGTCCACTCCTTCCGGTATCTCCCCCACAAAAGTTCGGAAATGTTCTTGAAGGCAGTAACCGATCGACATCGTGAAATTTCTAGCAGACTTAGATGAGGTTCCAATATGGACTCAATCGGTCCTCTCCTTCAGGTACCTCTCACACAAAATTTCAGAAAAGTTCAGAAGTTGGAAGTTAAGCCATATCGGTCCACTTCCTCAGGTACCTCCCCAAAAAAAAACTTAAAAATGTTCGGAAAATTGTGCGCGTGATAACTCTGGATCGGAGTGACCGATTTGGTCCATACTTTACACATCCTAATATATTTACCAGATATATATCAGTTTCGAATATTGACTATATTTGTTTTGTTCACTACTTCGGGTACCTCCTACACAAAATTTTGGATAAATTGACTTTAAGACCTGCTCTCGAATCACTTTGATTTTTGTTGAAGCAACTTGCATTGGCTGCCTCAATTACGGCAGTACAATTTTTTTCGCGGGCAAGTCCATACTTCTTGAGAAAACAGCCCGAAAGTTGTAAAAACCCCATATGGCACCAAATGTAGTGGCTGTAGAGCTCGAACCGAATACTGTGTTTGTCCACACTTTGGATATCGTAATATTTCTTCGAATATTAGATGAAATTCGAAGGTAGTACTTATAGGTCCACTGCTTCCGGTATCTCTCCCACAAAAGTTCGAAAATATTCGCTAAAATGATAAGCGCAATATCTCACAAACGTAGCAACCAATTTGTTCCAAATTTTCGATCTCGAAATATTTTGTCCAAGGTTAGTTTATGTTCAAATTTGGGCCCAATCGGTCCAATCCTTGGGGTACCACCCATACAAATGTTCAACATATTTGTGTAATTAAGGGTGTGTTCGAGGATCCTTTGGACATTTGTACCGAAGGGTTTCCCAATGGCCCAATATTATGCTTTTCGTAGGCTAGTCTGGTACAAAAGCGTCGCGCGGGTGCGGTTGATTTCCGCCCAATAAGAATTTAGGCGACTGCAATATCCCGAGCGTAGTTCAGCCAACACTACTCTAGTTTGTCGTGTCAGCTGACGCTCCTCATCTGCGATAGATGGGGGATGTATTTCGAGGACTTTATTCACACTATATTTGCTTATAGCCTTAGCAACTGCATCCGTGTGAATACTATTTAAACCTGCTTGATGTGTCTGTTGATCTAGGGGTTCTCTCCTATATTGTTGGACCTCCCCCTCTAGAGCATGAATATCCTTCCTGATATGCCTGAATGACGGGCCTAGCCAGCAGATGGTGATTGGGGTGGCTTTCACGGTAACACCCAAGCAAGTACTGCAACGAAAGCATCTCATTGTGTTGCTTTACTGGAAGAATCTTTGCCTCCTCATGTAGATGGTCCACTGAAGATTAGAGGAGGCACCCTGTTGCTGTTCTCAGGGCGGCATTCTGGCAGGTTTGAATCTTTTTCCAATTCGTATCACATAATCCTGGGGACAAAATAGGCGCCGCATAGCTTACCACAGACCGATCTATCGCGTTATACAATGTGGTCAACAAGGTTTCATTATCTGCACCCCAAGTGCTGCGGGATAGGGACTTGAGAACCTTGTTCCAATCTTTCTTTTTGTCGCAGATAGCTGTGGCGTGCGCGCACAGCTTGAAAGTAGTGTCGAATGTGACCCCTAAAATTGTGGAACAGTTTGTGGTCGGAATTCTGCTACCGTCGACCACGACATTTAATTCTCTTCCAAACTGCGCTGTTTATGTGGTGAACAGAGTGGCTGTTGATTTTGTGGCGCAAATCTGCATATTCCTCGAATGGAAAAAGGTGGTAAAATCGGTTAAATAGTTGTTCAGTCTCTCACAGATGTCATCAGGATAGGTACCTGACGCCAGGATCGTGCAACCGTCTGCATACGTTACGATCTCGATGCCGTCTGAAGGTGGCGGAATACAGGAGAGGTATAGGTTAAACAGTTCCGGAGATATCACCCCAGCTTGGGGAACTCCCTGTTTCACTCTACGGGGTTTGGACTTCTTGTTACTGAATTCCACGTACGACTGGCGTCCACACATATAATTGACTATCCAACGTTTCAAGCTTGGCCGGAGGGTTGTCTGCTCAATGTCCTCGAACAGCGTGGAGTGCCTGACTGTATCAATAGCTTTTGATAAGTCAAGCGCCACCATCACTGTTCTATCGTCTCTGGTTGAGTCCTTGACAAATATGTGTGGAATCAATGCTGATGATCGGTAACTTGATAGCTTTTTCTGATGCTAAGGAGGACTAGGCTTCAAGGGCCTTTGCTACGGGCGACAAAAGCGTGGAAATGTTTACATCTAAAATTATTCTTTTTATCGGTTATATTACAATTTATCGTGTTAATGAAAAGTTGACTATAGTTCACATTATAGATATTAAGTCAACCTTCTGCCTACTTAACCTTTTTGAAAATGTTTCCAAAAACCTTCAACCAACACCAAAAATATATTTTTATCCTTTCATTGTCACTATTAAAGAGCAGGTGACAAATAAAGACTTTAAGCTCTCCCTTCCAAAAAAATATTTCTTGTCTTCTTTCTGAACATCTGTCATCCTTGGCTAAATATTTACAAGGAGAAGAAGTTAAATTGTTGATTTAATATTACGCATTTACAATTCACTTACTTCCCAAAATGAAGGAAGGAAGGGGAGAACATTCTCAAAGGCATCTTTTATCCCTTTTTCCAAAATCCTTTCTTATCACAAAAAGGATTCTAAAAACCTCTTTACTTTGGGTGAATCACATACACATTCACCCAAAATAAAGGGGTTTTCGAATTCTTAGAATGGCAAGGAAACAGTTGCAACAGTGTAAAAGTGTTACGAAGTAACCCCACCACCTCGTTATGAAAGGAAATTTCATAGATAGATTTATCTGTGTTGCCATCCATACTCTCCTCTTTCATTCATACATAAACCACAAATTTGAAAAACAAAAAAAAAGGAAAAATCTCAGTTGATACACTCCTCATGTTGCACCCATTCAAACTCAGGCGATTCAATCACATTGCGGGTGCAAACAAGAACATATCTATCATTTGTCCTCATAAACCCGGATGGCTTAGTAGAAAGGAAAACTGGTTGTTTGTAGCTTAGCTTTCATACAAATGGGGGAGGAATTTTCGGAATTTGTTGACTGGGGGTTTATTAATAAATAAAAAATATGACATTAAGTCTACATGAATTTAACATGTTGCCAGAATTTGGTTTGTTAATTTGTACAGCGTGTATTGTATCATGACAGGCCGGCTGGCAGTTCATCCATCTCCGCCTCACACCATCCAAATTTTTCCAATAACATCTAGGCTAGAAGAAGAAGAAGAAAAGTCCTTGTTTACAGTTGCTTAGTAGTGGCAGTCAGTACATACATATATGGGGTTATGTTCGTTGTTGTTGTTGTTATGAACATGGGCTTCAAATGGATCAAAACAAACCACCCTTGGAATAATAAAGAGGTCTAATTGAAATTTTAGTTATTTTTCATGTATTCACCAATTTTATATTTGGCTGCTTTGGTTTCTTGGAAATGCATTTCTAAAGCGAAATGGAGTGGGGTGGGGTGAGGGGAACAAACAATGGGCCTTCATTAGAAACTGAATTAAATGAGAAGAGGGTAAGGAGTAGGTTTTTGTTATTGTGGAGAGGCCACACAATGGCGACATTGTAAATGATGATGATGACAATGTGGATGATGATGATGACGACCATAATGATGATGGGGGTAAATGTGGAATTCATGTTTTACAATAATTATAATTAATTGCCTGTATTTAACAATAACAAACAACAGTTACCGTAATTTTGTTTTAAATCTCAGCCATAACAACAGCCTAAGGCGTGTGTCCTCCTACCTCCATTTTACTTTCATTTTTTTTTAGATTTATGAGTGTTTGAGAAGGATATCCCCAATATTTCCTTGAATTAACTTTTGTTGTGACGCGGCATAAAAAATTATTTTCAATTGCGATTTCCAACACAGCTGGTGTCTGGATTTAACAGACACATGATGGCGCCTATGTACGGCAGCAAGTGGTAGGTAGGTAGGCAGTAGCAAGCAGTAGCTACCATCAACCATTAGAGTTTAGTTTTGGTGATTTTAATGATGTTATTACAGTTTTGTGATTTCTTTTTTTTCCTGTGGCGCCTACTCCGACTTCTTTAAATATTAACAACACACCAAGGAACATCATAACAAATTGTTATCCCTTCCACCACTCCCCCACCTCCCTCCTCCCTTTTAAGCTACAAATAACCCTCCGGTTTTATTGCTACTCCTACTACATGACTGGGATTTGATTCCTTTAGTCGCTCGCCTGCTTTTATAGCTGGGTGAATGGCCACCACATGACTATAGTTGCTTGTTAGTTGTTGTCGGTTATTGCCATTCATTTATTTATCCCATCCATATGTGTCAGCAAAAGTCTCGTCTGCCCAAAATGGAATATTTAATTTCATTCTAGACTTGATGTCGCCGTCTTTACTAACATCAGGAATAGGAACAAAAATGTAGGGTATTTTCCATCGGATAGTCTGTCTGTCTGTCTTATGAATACAATTTCAATTTGATTATATGGTGTCTTGTCTTTTCTTGTCAGATGGTTGTGTATGATTTGTTGAAATTGCTGGGTGGCTGCATGTATGGAATGAGGTCAAAGGATTGCTGATATTTGGGTTTAAAGAGTTTTTTAGGACAATTTGAAATTTACTTTTCTAATGGAATGACTTTAAGTTAATTTTATTAAATGGGACTCTTGTCGCACAGAACATCTCAAGCTAGAAGGGATCAAGCTGATGACATCTTTACATTTTGGAACTATTGCATTAAATGAGGTGTAACTCAGAGAGTTTTTAAAACAAAAAACAGGGAAGATTGCCACAATATTAATAAGAAGACGAAACGATATATATTGTCAACTCAAACCAGTAAGGAAAGGATCAAAGTCGGGCAGGGCCGACTATATGATACCCTATAGCACTGTGAATATGCAAAATATAAATCAGAGCTATATCCAGATCTTAACCGATTTCGATATAATTTGGCACATTTATTTCCAGACCGAATTCAGTCACACATTCCAAATTTCATCGAAATCGGACTTATATAGCGTCTTTGGTGCAGCAAATACGCGAAATCGACCGAAAATATATATGGGGGCTATATCCAAATCTGAACCGATTTCGATATAATTTGGCACATTTATTTCTAGAGCGAATTCAGTCAAACATTCCAAATTTCATCGAAATCGGAAATATATAGCGTGTTTGGTACAGAAAATACTTGAAATCGGCCGAAAATATATATGGGGGCTATATCCAAATCTGAACCGATTTCGATATAATTTGGGACACTTATTTGTAGACCGAATTCAGTCAAACATTCCAAATTTCATCAAAATCGGACGTATATGGTGTGTTTTGTGCAGCAAATACGAGAAATCGGCCGAAAATATATATGGGAGCTATATGCAAATCTGAACCGATTTCGATATAATTTGGCACATTTATTTCTAGACCGAATTCAGTCACACATTCCAAATTTCATCGAAATCGGACGTATATAGCGTGTTTGGTGCAAAAAATACGTGAAATCGGCCGAAAATATATATGGGAGCTATATCCAAATCTGAACCGATTTTCACCAAAACCAATATGGTTCTTCCTATGGTTAAAAAAATTGTAGTCCCCAATTTTCAGCTGAATCTGACAAAAACGTACAGGTCGCATACCTTGCGAACAAAAATACATGGACAGACGGACAGCCGGACGGACATGCATAAATCGACTCAGAAAGTGATTATATGTATATCCCCAAAAGGAACTATGGGTCTATTTCGTTTCCTTTTGTATGTTACATACAAATGCACAAAGACATAATACCCCTTACCACAGTGTGGTGTAGGGTATAAAAAAATCATATTTAATGGAGTGAATTGTTGAGTGGGTGCCACCGTGTTGAAAAGTTAAGCAAACACGCCTTGCCCACTACATGTCCAGGTTTGATTGCAAGGCCAAAAAACATCACATTTTCATCGATGGTAAAATACCCCTCAGTTTAATGTTGGCAACATTTCCTGAGTATTTTTCAGCCATGGAAACTTCTCTACACTTCTTTTGGACTCGTCTATAAGAAGTAAGTCCCATGTCATTGAGCTAATTTGAATTGGGTGCACTCATAGATATGAGAGAAGTCTTCATTGTCCCTTCTGGATGTTAGTGGGAACATTGGAACATATTGACCAATATATCGTTTTGTGCTGCAATTTAACTGTAACACGAACGTCATCTACACTTCACCTTTGATATCACAATTAGTAAAATGATTGAGGAATTAAAATTGATTAGCATACTTTTAGGCGTAAATTAGTAGTAAATGGGCAAAAGCGTGCAGTAGGGATACGTAATCGAAGTCAAAAATCGACTATTCGATCTTTCGATTTTTACCTTCAACGGAAAAGTCGACTTTTCGATCATTCGATTTTCACCTTCAACAAAAACGTCGATTTTTCAATCTTTCGATTATGATCAAAGTCGACTAAAATCGATTTTTGATCGATTTTAGAGCTTTTTTGATACATATCGCTGTCAACAGAGTGTGTTATTACAATATTTGCCATATAAAAAATGTTGGGTAAGAAAATCGAAAGTCGACTTTTCGATTTCTCTATAACCAAAGGCCAACTTCGATTTTTAGACTTTTCAAACCAAAAAGTCGACTAATCGATTAATCGAAAGTCGACTTGCCTATCCCTAGTCTGCAGCCATGACAGAATAATTTCGTAATTTTTGGCCAAGAAGAGTTCTTCAATTCTGCTCTCAGCAAAAAATCAGTAAGAAATTCTTCATATTTTGGCTTCGTATCGCCATGTTTAATGTTAATTTGTTAATTACTTGAAGAAAAGTGATCTTATTTCCAGTCACTATTTTTGTAAAAAAAATTATTATTCCTAATATAAGTACTAGGGTTATGACTTTTTTACAACCTCATATCCCTGTATCATAGCGTGATGAGTTTTGCCATAAGATTACATAAAATCTTAATTATAAGGTGACTCGGTGAAAAAACCTCACGCACAAAATGATTTTAAAATTTGAATTTATCAAAATTTTGGACAATTTTTTGAAGTCACTGAAAACAGATATATAATTGAAAATAAACTTTAGACCCACATGAGATAATTAAAATGACATAAAATTTATTTCTCACTATTTTTCTTCAATTCTGTGAATCGTAAAGATGTCGTAAACGCTTTTATTCAAAAATATAATTTTTTAACAAAAAACAAAAAATTTAAAATTTTTTCAAAGTGACTTTTTTTCGCGACTTTTTTAATATTTGAATGAAATAAACGTTATTATAGTTATTAGTAGGCTTATATTTATTCATTCGTGCAACAAAAAATAATTTTTTGAAAAATTTTTTTTTTTCATTTCATATATTTTTCCAAAAAATTACTTTTTTAAAATCGATTTGTGCGTGAACTTTTTTTATATTTCAATGGAATAAACGATAGCATAGTGATTAATAGGCAAAAGTTCATTCATCCCTGATACAGGAAATCATTTTTGAGGAAAAATGTCAAAAAGTCATAACCCTACTGTACATAGGACGGAATGACAAGGGTCAAGTTCAAGCAAGATTGGTCTGTACTAACCAGACTGGTGTATAAGGAAGGCAAATCCGCCTCCTCCGCTTCTTGTACGATCCATTCGCAAAACGTTGTAACAATCGGCACGTTGCAAGCTATAGATGATGCTCAATTTTGTATCCTGGATCACGGCGACCCTGAAATTCTTGCTCATAAGGTGTACAATATCGCCGACTTTGTTGCGGAAACCGTAGCAATTGAATTGCGCGACTATGCATTCTCGGTGCTGTAAGATCCTGTGTTTGTAGTTGTTTGGGGGACTGCGCGGGTGCGACGAATGCGACAACGAAGTTGGAGAAGCAGGCAACAACTTAACTCCTATCGCAATAGTCCCGAAGGCACTCATTCCCTACATCTATTAATCTCACCGATATTTTTACATGTGGTGGATGGGGATCTAGCAAACGAACATATTCACTGATTCTTTATTCAGGCACGGATCAAAAGAGCTTGGAACAAGCATCTAGGGATATATTGCCGCTACCAAGATGAAAAAATATACTAACTTAACACACATAAATGTTGGGATAACGGGTCGATCGGGTTCATAGCCGTGGTCCGCCAAACAGTAGCATTTTTAATTAATTTCTCGTTGGAGTCGAGCTTAATGATCGAAGATTTTTTGCAAGATGAAAAGGAAAGTCGAAGATTCGAACCCACAACAACCACAATCATGTGGCCTGGTTTCGCTGTTGGTAGCAGCTCATCAGAGATATCGGCTGTGGAGTGGCTTCTCTCTCATCGAACTTTAAAATGATCTTCGCGCTAATAGGCAAAATTTTCAATTATTCCGTCTTTTTGTGGATTTTAATTAAATGAGTACGGGAATACACAGTAATAATAGACTTATAGACTGTTATACTTACTTTCGAAATGGTGATTGTTCCATATCCAAATTTTTCTTCTTAATTGGTACACCCAAAACAGCCTCTAAGGGAAAGAAAGAAAAAAAAAAAAGAAATTATTAATATAAGCTAAGATAATTCCTGAGACAACTTACCATTCAATATATCAACAATACAATCATTGACAAAATTTGCAATGTTTATATTTTGTCCAACCAACGGATCCAATCTTTCATATAAAGCCTGTGAAGCATCAGCGAAGGTACCAATGAAACGTTCCAAAATGCTTAAATGGAATGTCGGCTGTATTAGGCGGCGATGCGTATGCCATTTGTCGCCGCTATTCGTTATCAAACCTTTACCCAAAAAGTTATACATAAAACGATAGAAGAAAACTTTGTTGGTGTGCTTTTTCGATGACAATATCATTTGCAGATCATCCGGTTGTAGGACCACAAAGAACGGAAATAAAAACACCCAAACTCGTACCAAAGAGCCATAAAGTTCTTTAGCTTTGGCTGCATGTAAACGCAGTACTAAAATAATATATTTAAATGTTAGATTCAATTTAAAATGTGTTTATTTTTTCTTACAATTCTTTTCCTTGATTAAAAGACAATTACCCATGACGGGTACAGCGGCCGGTCCGGATAGTTTCAGTGAAAGAATCACCGTTTTCAAATAGTCACGGCATGTAAATACCACCAGGAGTAACAATGATAGACTTGCAAAACTCCATAACTCTGATTGGGATGCCTTTTCAAACTGCAATGAAATACAACAACAACAATAGATTTTAATAAATTACAAATATTTGTAATTATTTTATCGCCCATTAATTGGTTATAGCAAATATTTACATACAAATAGTTATAATACGATTTTATTTATTTTTTAATAGATTTCAATGGTTTTGAATCACGTTTACATTTTAAAAGTCTATATATCGGTCTGGTGACTCCCCCATCCACTCATAAGTTTCTGAGGTAATCGCTTATTATTGACAAGTGTAAATATTATTCCATTATGTAATAAAATTCTACATATGTAAACCGACAACAACAACACATCGGAAGCAGCTTGTGCTCACAAGAACATAGAAGAAAAAGGAAGAAATCTTGAAGAATTTAATCATCAGGCAGGGATGGAAAATTAAAAATTTCAAAGAGTACTAATATGGTACTTTTTTCATGGAAAAGGTACTTTTTTACTAATTTTTTGAACTCTTTTAAATGACTCGTCTATTGTAGTGACTGTAACTTGGTATTTCGGATTATCAATGGGTGGAAGAGCTCCACGAAGAAAATTATCAATATAGATTCATATTTTTAAAATATTTAGCAATTTGCATATGTAAAGACGTTAATCTTGGAAGCAAAGTTTAAATTTTGCATTTTCTGTTTCACATAAAATTTTTCAACGTGTGGGACTAGAGTATGTGAAATGGTACTGAAATGGCCGCGGGGGTACTTCGGTACTTTTTATAGTAAAATGGTACTGAAAAAAGTACTATTGTACTGAATTTTCCATCCCTGTCATCAGGACATGAAAGAGAGAACCAACAGAAATATTAATCTCCCTGGAGGCCAGAGGCTTGAAATATACATCCCGCAATTGCAACAGGCTCCACATTAGGGTTATGACTTTTTTACAACCTCATATCCCTGTATCATAGCGTGATGAGTTTTGCCATAAGATTACATAAAATCTTAATTATAAGGTGACTCGGTGAAAAAACCTCACGCACAAAATGATTTTAAAATTTGAATTTATCAAAATTTTGGACAATTTTTTGAAGTCACTGAAAACAGATATATAATTGAAAATAAACTTTAGACCCACATGAGATAATTAAAATGACATAAAATTTATTTCTCACTATTTTTCTTCAATTCTGTGAATCGTAAAGATGTCGTAAACGCTTTTATTCAAAAATATAATTTTTTAACAAAAAACAAAAAATTTAAAATTTTTTCAAAGTGACTTTTTTTCGCGACTTTTTTAATATTTGAATGAAATAAACGTTATTATAGTTATTAGTAGGCTTATATTTATTCATTCGTGCAACAAAAAATAATTTTTTTTTTCATTTCATATATTTTTCCAAAAAATTACTTTTTTAAAATCGATTTGTGCGTGAACTTTTTTTATATTTCAATGGAATAAACGATAGCATAGTGATTAATAGGCAAAAGTTCATTCATCCCTGATACAGGAAATCATTTTTGAGGAAAAATGTCAAAAAGTCATAACCCTAATAAGTACTGGACCGATATGGCCTATTTTCGAACTTAAAATAAGTTTGAATAAAATATTACAATACTTGAACCAAATCGGTTGATTCGTTCGTTCAACTCCAAGTTGTTAGATACAAATTTTGTCCAAACACCACCGTGGGTCAAAGGTGGTGGTGTCCGAGTTCGATTGGCAAGTCGGCCAATATCACATTATCTACGTGTGGCGTATTGTAGGCGACTTCCTTGCCCCTTCGCGGATATTAGTGGGAACATTGTGACCCTTGAAGGGTACAAAAATATCAATATACAAATAGAGAAGCCATTCCACAGTCTATACGTCTGAATAGCTGCTCAACTAACAGCGAAACCAGGTCACGTAATTTGGTGACTGTGTGGCTTCGATTCCTTGGCTTTCCTTTTTCACTTGCAAAAAAATTCCGATCATCAAGCTTAACTCTAAACGAGAAAATTAATAAAAAAATCATTAAAAATGATCTTCGCCTTAACAGCAACAACGAACGCCATCTACACTTCACCATTGATATACCACAAAGAAGTTGCTGCTTGAAAAATTAAAATTGATTAACATACTTTTAGGTGCAAAGTAATATTAAATGGACAAAACGTCTGAAGTCAGAGTCTGAATAATTTCATATTTCATTAACAAGAAGTAAAGAATTTTTCTAAGCGTGGTTTTTTTAAATTATATTTTTCCATCAAACATCAGACCTCTAAGAGTGGGGTTTTTACAAATAATTTTTCATCAAACATCAGACCTCTAAGCATGGGGTTTTGTAAAGTATATTTTTCATCAAACATCAGTCCTATAAGCGTGGGTTTTTTAAAAATAATTTTTCATGAAACATCAGGTTTTTTTAAATATTTTTCATAAAAATCAAACCTCTAAGCGTGAGGTTTTTAAGAATATTTTCTCATCCAACATTAGACCTCTAAGCGTAGGTTTTTTAAGAATAGTTTCTCATTAAACATCAGACCTCTAAACGTGGGTTTTCAAAGAATATTTTTTCATCAAACATCAAACCTCTAAGCGTGGACTTTTTAAGAATAGTTTCTCATCAAACATCAAACCTCTTTTTTAAGAATATGTTTTCATCAAACACCAAACCTCTAAGCATGGGTTTTTTTAAGGATAGTTTTTTATCAAACATCTAAGCTCGTTTTTAAGAATATGTTTTCATCAAACCTCTAACCGTGAGTTTTTTAAGAATATTTTTTCATCAAACCTAGAAAAGTGGGATTTTAAAAACTTTTTGCATCAAACATCTAAAAATAATTTTTATCAAACATCAGACTGCTAAACGTGGTTGTTTAAGAATAATTTTTATCAAACATCAAACCTCTAAGCGTGGATTTTCGGGAATATTTTTTCATCAAACATCAGTCCTAAATATTGAATATTTTTTCATCAAACATCAGAACTCTAAACGTTGATTTTTAGAAATATTTTTTCATCAAACATCAAACTTCTAAGCGTGTGTGTTTTAAGAAATTTTTTTCTATCAAAGAATATTTTTTCATCAAACATCAGACCTATAAGCGTGGGGTTTTTAAGAATATTTTTTTCATCAGACCTCAAATCATGGGTTTTTAAGAATATTTTTTCATCAAACATTAGACCTCTAAGCATGGGTTTTTAAGAATATTTTTTCAACAAATATCAGACCTCTAAGCGAAGGTTGTCCTTGATTACAATGATGGAACTTTTTCCGTGGGCATGTCCTTACTTACGTGACACCGTGACACCACACTGAATGCCAGGGTTCAATTCCCGGGCCAGGCAACATCGCATTTTTTAACGGTGGCAAAAATACCCTCAACGTAATGAGAATTTTAGTCTTGTAAAACTTTTTGAGGCCCTCACAAATGTTGATTTTTTAAAGAATTTTTTAAGCCCATATAAAGCCACACAAACGTGGATTTTTTAAAGAATTTTTTCCACAAACTTGGATTTTTTATAGAATTTTGTAGGCCCATATAGAGCCTCACAAACATGGATTTTTTAAAGAATTTTTAAGGGCCATATAGAGCCTCATAAAGTGGATTTTTTAAAGAATTTTTGAGGCCATATAGAGCCTCACAAACGTGGATTTTTTAAAGAATTTTTGAGGCCCATATAGAGCCTCACAAACGTGGATTTTTAAAGAATTTTTGAGGCCCATATAGAGCCTCACAAACGTGGATTTTTAAAGAATTTTTGTGGCTCACAAACGTGGATTTTTTAAAGAATTTTTGTGGCTCACAAACGTGGATTTTTTAAAGAATTTTTGTGGCTCACAAACGTGGATTTTTTAAATAATTTTTGTGGCTCACAAACGTGGATTTTTTAAAGAATTTTTGTGGCTCACAAACGTGGATTTTTTAAAGAATTTTTGTGGCTCACAAACGTGGATTTTTTAAAGAATTTTTGTGGCTCACAAACGTGGATTTTTTAAAGAATTTTTGTGGCTCACAAACGTGGATTTTTTAAAGAATTTTTGAGGCCCATATAGAGCCTCACAAGCGTGGATTTTTTAAAGAATTTTTGAGGCCCATATAGAGCCTCACAAGCGTGGATTTTTTAAAGAATTTTTGAGGCCCATTTAGAGCTTCACAAACGTGGATGTTTTATAGAATTTTTGAGGCCCATATAGAGCCTTACCAACGTAAATTTTTTTAAGAATTTTTGTGAGGCCCATGTAGAGCCTCACAAACGTGGATTTTTTTATAGAATTTTTGAGGTCCATATAGAGCCTCACAAACGTGGATGTTTAAAAGAATTTCTAAGGCTAATATAGAGCCTTACAAACGTGGATTTTTTAAAGAATTTTTGAGGCCCATATAAAGGCTCAAAAACGTGGATTTTTTAAAGAATTTTTGAGGCCCATGTAGAGCTTCACAAACGTGGATTTTTTAACGAATTTTTGAGTCCCATACAAAGCCTCAGAAACGTGGATTTATAAAGAATTTTTGAGGCCCATATAGAGCCTCACAAACGTGGATTTTTAAAGAATTTTTGAGGCCCATATAGAGCCTCACAAACGTGGATTTTTAAAGTGTTTTTGAGGCCTATATAGAGCCTCACAAACGAGGATTTTTTAAAGAATTTTTGTGGTCCTGTTCTATGTTTTACTTGCAGAGAAAATATTCAGCGAATGAAACGTTTTGAGGGCTTAACAGCCGTCAATATTTAATATTGCACAAGACCTTCTGTATAAAAGGCCGTAATGCTAAATATGGACGCGGTTACTTCCCCAGCCCCTGTGCACATAACAATTGTGCCAAACTTTTTAATTACAAGTTCGCGGTCTACAATTAAAAGTTTAAAAATACATTTTAATTTTATTTTCCATTACAATTATGTTCAATTTCAATTACATTTGCATTCATTGAAACATAATATTATCCAAGAACATCCTGTCCTGACAAAAAACAAGTCTTTGATGTTTTTCTGTTTTTGTCAACCTGCAAAATAATGAATACAATTACAATTCCCAATAATCATTAACTTTTGCGGGTGTGTACCAGCGAGAGAGCAAAAAAACTTTTTTTTTTCAAAACATCAATGACGCTGAATGCCAACAGCAAATATCAATGAGAGCGGGTGTTTAAAAGTTGTCACAACTTCCGCCTGAAGATAAAAGCATTTCGTATTCCAAATCTCCATAATACGGAACCAAAACATTAACATAGGAGGAAAATCAAACAAAAAACAACAAAAAACGAAACAGCAATGCTTGCCAATGGTGGTAGCAACGATGACACCAGAGCCATGCTGTCACACCGTGTCATCCATGGAGACCCAAACAAAAGTGTTCTTTCCATATCTTTCCCAGCCTGCTGCTGGTGCTGCCTGGTCTGGTCTGCTGTTATTCCCGATACTGTTGCTTGTCGTAAATCACTTGTCAAAAATGCAAACATGTCAACGCAAAAATAACATGGAGCGAAAAAAAAGACACAAAAAGCAACATCAATGAATAGCGAATAGCGAACAACAACTACAATAAGAACAAATGCCCAGAATGGTAGAATATTTTTTGTTGTAGTGTGGTCTAGGGGCGTTAGGCTAACTAACTCGATAATGGAAAACAATTGTGTGTTGCGGCGGCCGTAAACCTATCTCTGGCTGACTGCCTGGCTATGGGTGGGCAATTGTCATCCGCCCGCTTTGTTTTTTTTTTTTTTTTTTTGTTCTGTACAATCTGAGAACAAATTCAAAACGTCTGACTACCAGATAGACATTCAAAATCACATTTTATAAGTTAATAAATTGTCGTCGTAATTGTCATGAGCCACAGATGCGTTTAATTTGGACCATTAAACGCATAAAACAGTTGGCGTTACGTGCCTCAATGTCTGGATTTACTGTTGATTGTTTGCTGCTGCTTCTGCGATCCATTGGTTGGGGATGTGAACAATGAACAACGGATTCCTTGTGATTTTTTTTTTTTGTGGTGTGGTTATCATTAAGCGTAGGAAATGAACCAGAACTTTTTTCGGGGAGAAAGGAGATACAGGTAAATGGTGAACACATAGGAGAGTAATTGAACAAAGAATAGGGAAAGACTGAATTTTATTTTCAAAATTTTGCATGGAAATACATGTTCCTTCCCAGACTCAATCGGTCCACTCCTTCGGGTACCTCCCATACAAAATTTTGGAAAAGTTCAGTTTAGGACCTGCTCTCGAATCGCTTTGATTGTTGTTGTAGCAACTTATATTCACTGCCCCCCCGCTGTACAAATTTCATCAGGGGCAAGTCCATACTTCCTAAGAAAATAGCCTGAAAGGTGCAAAAAATCCCCTTTGACACCGTGTGAGGTGGTTGGAGAGCAAGATAAGTCTCGAACGGATCTGCCGATTCGGTCTAAAATGGGGCTTCGTAATATTTTGTACAAACTTAGTTTAAGGTCGACGATAAGCCATATCGGTCCGCTCCATCGGGCACCTCCCCTACAAAAGTTCAAAGATGTTCGGTTCTTGAAAAAGCTGGAAAAAAGCCAGCGAAACGTCGTGCAGAAAATGAAATAAAACTCGTTTTTATTGTCATAAAAGCAATCTGACCACGAAAAGCCCAAAAAAATACATAATAAAGAACAGATTTCTGTAGGTTCATACGCCCATACATTTTTTGGAAAAAAAGTATTTCAATCCACACAAGCTGAGGGTATATCTCTGTCGGTAAAGCCGACTGATACTTTTTTACTCGTTTTTTTTACCTTATTAAGGCATTTGATGTATACTTGGTCACAAAATCTTCAATTCAGCCAGGCTGAATTAAAGTTTCCAAAGGAAATCTTCAATTCAGCCTGGCTGAATAAAAGTTTCCACAGGAAATCTTCAATTCAGCCTGGCTGAATAAAAGTTTCCACAGGAAATCTTCAATTCAGCCAGGCTGAATAAAAGTTTCCATAGGAAATCTTCAATTCAGCCAGGCTGAATAAAAGTTTCCATAGGAAATCTTCAATTCAGCCAGGCTGAATTAAAGTTTCCATAGGAAATCTTCAATTCAGCCAGGCTGAATTAAAGTTACTATAGGAAATCTTCAATTCAGTCAGGCTGAATTAAAGTTTCCATAGGAAATCTTCAATTCAGCCAGGCTGAATTAAAGTTTCCATAGGAAATCTTCAATTCAGCCAGGCTGAATTAAAGTTTCCATAGGAAATCTTCAATTCAGCCAGGCTGAATTAAAGTTTCCATATGAAATCTTCAATTTAGCCAGGCTGAATTAAAGTTTCCATATGAAATCTTCAATTCAGCCAGGCTGAATTAAAGTTTCCATAGGAAACCTCAAATTCAGCCAGGCTGAATTAAAGTTTCCATAGGAAATCTTCAATTCCGCCAGGCTGAATTAAAGTTTACATAGGAAATCTTCAATTCAGCCAGGCTGAATTAAAGTTTCCATAGGAAATTTTCAATTCAGCCAGGCTGAATTAAAGTTTCCATAAGAAATTTTCAATTCAGCCAGGCTGAATTAAAGTTTCCATAGGAAATCTTCAATTCAGCCAGGCTGAATAAAAGTTTCCATGGGAAATCTTCAATTCAGCCAGGCTGAATTAAAGTTTCCATGGGAAATCTTCAATTCAGCCAGGCTGAATTAAAGTTTCCATAGGAAATCTTCAATTCAGCCAGGCTGAATTAAAGTTTCCATGGGAAATCTTCAATTTAGCTAGGCTGAATTAAAGTTTCCATAGGAAATCTTCAATTCAGCCAGGCAGAATTAAAGTTTCCATATATCCACATAAAATTGTGTACAGGAAAGAAAATAATTATTCTATTTTAGTTCAGCACATTTTATGGTGAAGGGTATAAAAAGTTCGGTCCGGCCGAACTTAACTATTCTTTACTTGTTATTTTTTAAAAATTTAAGCGAAGTTTTGTCATTTTATAAATTTTTAATTTCCAATTTTTTAAACTCTCGGTTAAAATGTTTACTAAATGTTCCATATGTGGTGCATACTTTTAGGATTAAATAAATTTAAATTATCATTGCCATTTTCACCTAGCCTTAATAGAATTAAAAGAAAATATGCAGCAGAAAATTTTCCAACTTTGTCACGAGCATTCATTCTCCTCCACAAAACAAATTCATTTTTCCCACAAGCCATTCGCAAAAGAACGAACATGCAAATGCCCCAGAATATAATTACATTCATTTGTTGTGTCTCCTCCGTGGCGTGGAACAAAAAATAATTATAGCTGGAAATGTGTGCGCAGGAGACCAATGACTGAATCACATATATTTTTGGGGCAAGTATATCCTCTGCTTAAACTTCCCAACACTTGAACTAAAGTAAGATTTGTTGTTTCTCTGTTTCCTACGTTTTAATGTGTGCTACGCAGTTCATGAGTAAATGCCTTAAAATGCCAGGATGTTAACAGGAAACGGAAGTGAAATAATTTCCATTCACATAGAATGCCAACTAACCAAGCAGCCTACCCAGGCCCACCACCATCGCGACTCATAACTTACGCACTCCTCACACGCTCATAGACATAGCAGAAAGAAAAAAAGAAAAATACTTGAACAGCTGTGACAATGATAAAAGCCATAATAAAGTATGAATATAATAATAAAATAACGTTAAAGATGATGTAGATGATGATGTGAATGTGTATTTTTGTATGTGCGTGTGTGTGTGTGCTTCTCATAATGATGATAATAATAAACTGCATTAATAAAACTGAGGCTGTTAACTTAAAAGGAGTCTTTAAACGATGATTTAGTGAAGTTCATTGTTAGCTTCACATAAAATGGGGGAGGGGTTGGCGAGGGCTTTGCATGGGAGTGATTCGCAATAACATTTAAAGTGAGTTATGATTCCTGAAATAGGCTATTGGTTTTTGCAAGAAATATTTGAAATGGAAAAAATTGGCCAGTTAATTGCGTCTTTAGGGCGAAGTAAAAAAGCAAATGTTTAGAATTTTCGGTCTTTAACAAGTAAAAAAATCAGACACCTGACCCATGACTTTACAAAAGACAGTAAATGGAGTGGTGGTCCCAAATGTCCTTGGGTATTTGTAGGTAGAGTAGATCTCCTAAATATTGGACCTGATTATTCCACAGACAGACCCAATTAACAGGGTTTATATTGCAAGAATTCCACATGGGAGGTTTTTTTGGAACATTCTGAATATTATCGAGAGAAGTATGGAGAATTAAATTATATATTTGAGGTCTATGATGCGCACATTGGCACACTTCGGGGCCCGAATGTCATTTACAGGTCTAATCGACTCAGCCCGAACAAAATATATAACCTTTCATAGATTACATGAATTCCACATAGCGGGGTTTTTTGGAATTTGGGGGTCATTATCAAGAGAAGTGTGGCAAATAAAATTAAAGTGTTGTAATAGAGACCACAAATGCTAGCTGCGGTAAAAACTTGGACTTAACAGCACTTATGTACGGGAGGTGTATGAAGGAGTGGATCTTAATATTGGTACATTTCGGCACCCATATCACAGGTCCCATCCTAATCATAATCACAATAACTACCCGCCATTAAAATTTTTAACACGATTCGAGAAGTTGTGGGCCAAATTTTTTATGGGCGGTACACAAAGGAGTATACCGATTCATTGCATATTTAAACCTGATGCCTGAAAGTAATATTACCATATGAATAGTTATGAACAATTCGGTCACTCCTTCAAGAGTTATCGTGCTCACCATTTTAGTGACAATTTTTAAACTTTACTGGGGCAGGTACCACGATTATTGAAATAAAAATACACGATTATTGACAATTTTTTTTTTAATCGAAGATATTTTTCAATATTTTTTTTAATAAATCGA